>NW_026947487.1:28507500-29707500 GCF_034190915.1 Cavia porcellus | reverse complement strand
CAAAACAGTAGGAAATTTTGGATTCTATTGCTATTGTATTTTGTTAGTAATGACAGTTATGAATTCAGAAATTAATAGCATTCTCATCTAGATGATAGAAAAATTAAACAAGATAAGTGAAATAATCTATTTTTAATATACATCAGTTGTCACTTATTTTCAATGAATTTTACCTTGTAAACAAAGTATAAAGGAATAATCTTTTATTTATGATTTCAAAATGAAATATGTTAATAAAAATAATCCAGATTCTCATAATTTGCATTGGTTTACAACTGAAGTAGAAACAAATCCAACTCAAACATTTGTCTAATTGTAGATACTGTTATGCTTGTAATTCCTTTTTGTCTCAAACACACATTTCTCTCTCTATTAATATATTTTTAAGAATAAATTGAAATTATGACATGGAATACTGCTAAGCCATAAAGTACAATTACAAGCATATGATTTTCAATCCTGACCACTGAATTTATTTGGGCAAGTAAATAGAAAATAAAAAATGTCATTCAAGTTAGTTTTGAAGTCATGTGTTAAAAACTTTCCATAATATCATTTATTGTTAACATGTATTAATAAGAAGATTAGTTCAATTTTCAGGTCATTTAAAATAAAAATGTAGACAACAATGATTTTATCATTGCAATTGCCAGGCCATGAGGCATTTCTCAATATTATAATTGATATATGCTTGCCTGCATAGTAAGGGTACTCATTCAGAATACAGAAGTGCAGTGTGCAAAAGCAGTTCTGAATGCTCTGATTTTATTGATGGTTAACTTCAAAAATTCACATGATTCATTTGAAAGACATTATAGTCTTTATCCATGATGAGAAATTAAAAAAAAAAAAAAGAACATAGACTAGGTTAAAACAAGATCAGAATTAGCATTAAAATATCTTAATTAATGTGGCAATGACCACATACAACTTTCAATAGTTCCACACCTGAAAATTTCTTATAAAAGAAAAATTAGTATTTCTGATTTTGAGGGAAAGTGGAATTTGGAGATACTTAGGCTATGTTATTGTTAGTATTTCCTGTGTTCACAGAAGATAATGTGCATGCAATATTTCTTAGACTTCAAACTAAGATAAATAAGTTTCTGTTTTACAAGCTACCTAGTTTATGAGATTTTGTTAAGCATACTAAGTAAATTGAAATATCCGTGTTCTTTCATTACAGTAGTAAATGAGCAAGACTGAAAACAATTTAGACTCATAAAATATTCAAATAGATCATGGGATCATATAAATACATTAAAATAACTCACAAATAATATTTTATTCTATACTGTGCTTTTTCCAAGCACAGTATAGAATTTGCAGTTTAGGTGCATGATTTGTGATCTGTAGTAATAATCATGAGGTCATATAAATACATTAAAATAATTCACAAATAATACTTTATAGGGGATTTACAAGCTACCTCAATTCTCCTGTCAGTGTCAGCCATCTGAATGTATCATGGCTACTGCCTGATTAAACTGCTTTTTGAGAAAGCTTGGGAGACTTTACTGCTGGCGATACTACTTAAGCATACTATTCACTATTGATCTCTTTTCCTTGTGGATCAACTATCTCCTTTGACAGGAGATTGTATAACTCACTAAAATTGTAGAATGTCACAGCAGAAGTCATTTTATGTCCTGGGTCCTCACTGACCTCAAATATCCTGAGCCAAAATATTGGCTGTCTTCTTAGCCTACTTACCTTTCTAGCTTTTGGTCCCCAAGCTTAAGTTGTTGAACATACAGAAAAGAAGGTTAACAATTTTTTATTGTAATTGGAGAAGTAAGCTTTGATATTATAATTTTATCTGAATATCAAGCAACTTGAGATACAAAATAGAAACTATTATTTTCTACCGACCATGGATGGGCTAGTGGTTGAATCTTTGCAGAACGTTAACAGACAACAATTATATAGTTACACAGAGGAAATTTTAAATCAAAGCCATTCATAACATTGCAGAACGACAGTCATGATGAAATTTTGGTAACACATTTTTCATCTTAGTATAGTTAACATCTCTGTCAATAATATTACATGGGAATATTTTATCTAACTTGTTGATCTTTAATAGGATGTAATTGTAGAAATTTATGACATGGTCTTGTCTAATTAATATTTAAGCATCTCTAAATATAGTAGCACACACATAGCATATACATTTGTAAATTTTTCTTAAAAGCAAGATCTGAATTCTAAAGAAAAAGTTTACCACTATAAAAAAATTCTGTTTTACTTTTGGAAGACTTGTATTTCTCAAGATATGAATACATTTAAAAAACAATGAGATTGATAACAATTAATTCATAGTCATATAAAAATTTGTTTCTTCATTTAGGTTTATATCAGAACATTTTAAAATCAGTAAACCTTATTATCACATGTCTAGAAAACCTAATCTTTTGATGGTGTGTAAACATATCACAACAATGCATTTTATGATATGTACTAGGAATTAAACTCATGATGCTATGCTTGACAGGCATGCTCTGTACCACTAAGCTGCATCCCTGGCCTAAAAATATATCTTTAGTAACATTAATTGGCATATCTCCCATAGGACTATGGAGATAATTGGAATTTCCTATTAATGACCAAAGTCTATTTTGACCAAAGTCTATTTTCCCTATAATGACCAAAGTATATTTTTTCCAGGCAAGCTTCTCCTTATTAAACAAAGAGAGTCCATACCAATACTTCCCCAAAGCTGAAAATTTCCCACTTAGCTACCTTAACAAATTTCTGATGACATATAAGAAAACTAGTTTTGACATCATTTTTGTCATCTGACAACCAAGGTGGAAGCATGCTCTTTAAAATCATAAATAGGCAGTGGAATGGCTGGGTGGGTTTGGGGCACCTGCATCTGCCTCTCCATATGTGTAGAGGACTGTGGATTTCTGAGCAGGCAGGCAGGCATCTTTAGTTCCAGAAGCCCAGCATCCAGGGGTAAGTGACCCACATACTCTTCCCCAAGTCCAGCTTGTTTGAGACCCGTGAGCCTCCCAGGTACGGTGACAGAGCTAGGAGGGTCTGAGGCACTTACATGCACCTCCCCATTCTGGCTGCACTTGGAGAACTGTGGAGTTCTAAGCAAGAGGATGGGCACCAACTGTCCCTGGAACCCAGCTTGCTTGGGACTGTGGAGTTCAAAGCAAGCAGGCAAGGGCCACAGGTTCCAGACCCAGCAGCCTGGGGAAACTGGGTTCCAGAGTCCCAGGAGCTGCGAACATACAATTGGGTTTCTAACAGACCCTGAGGAAGATTTTGAATAACACTTGAAACACGGAAATATAGGAAAAATGACAAAACAAAAGACCAAATTAAACCTCAAACCTCCAGCCCATCTCAAGAAACCCTAGGAGCAATGTATATAAGAGAAAATATATCCCATATACCTCAAATATCAGACATAATAGCTACTGAAATAAACAAGCAACTCCAGGAAGCTTTAAAGAAATTCAAACTCGAAATAATCTCCCAGGTAAAAGAAGAAATGATAAAAGAAAAGAAAGAGATTCTAAATATATCTAAAGAAAACACAGATAAAAAATTGGAGGAACTAAAGAAAAAGATAGAATCCCTAGATGAGTAATATAAGAAACAAACAGAATATACAAAGCAGATGCACAGAGATATACAGGAAATCAAAAACTCCACTGAAAGCTATAAAACATGTCACAATGAAAGTGAAGATAGAATTTCAGACCTTGAAGACAGGATTGCAGCTAGTGAACAGGAAAGGTAAGATCTTTTAAAAATAACAAAGAAGCAGTAAATAACAATTCAACAACTGCAATATGATGCAAAGAAAAAAACATAAGATTGATAGGGAAATGAAAAAGAAGGGGACAACATAAAGGAGGTCAAGAGGATATTTAGAGAAGTAATAGCTGAAAATTTCCCAAGCATGAGATCAGAAACTGACATCAGGTTCAGTGAAGCCTATAGAACTCCA
Source organism: Cavia porcellus (assembly GCF_034190915.1). NCBI lineage: Eukaryota > Metazoa > Chordata > Mammalia > Rodentia > Caviidae > Cavia > Cavia porcellus. Next base: position 29,703,530 of record NW_026947487.1, on the reverse strand, counting down.
AATAGTCATAACCAAAATAAAACTATATCCAGACATATAATAATCACCATCCCAGAAATCCAACACAAAAATAGATTATTAAAAGCTGTCAGAGAGAAAAGACATCACTTATAAAAGAAAACCTATCAGAATCAGAGCAGACTTCTCAGCACAAACAGTTAAGTCAAGAAAAGCATGGAGTGAAGTATTCCAGATCCTAAAGGAAAATAATTTCCAACCTAGACTGATGTATCCTGAAAAACTATCATTCAAAATTGATGATGAAATAAGATACTTCCATGACAAAGAACAGCTGAAGAACTTCATGATCACCAAGCCAACCTCACAAAAATTATTGAAATACAGTTTAGATACACAAAAGAAAAAAAAAACACTAAGCAAAGCAGATAATTAAACAGAACAGAAAGATAAAAATGCAATAGCAGAAAGATAACATGTCAACAATAAAAAAACATATAACTGTTATAACCATTAATGTAAATGGTCTCAATGCACCAATTTAAAGAAACAGACTGGCAGAATGGATAAAGAAACAAAATCCAACCATATGCTGTTTACAGGAAATCCATTTAACTCAGAAAGATACAGACTGAAAGTCAAAGGATTGAAAACAATACTTCACACAACAGCAATCCAACAAATACAGGAGTAGGCATTCTTTTTGTGGTGATGTGAACTTTAAACAAACAATGATCACAAAAGGCAAAGAAGGTCACTACATACTCATTAGGGAAAACTCCAAGAGGAAGAGATAACGATCTTAAATATATATGCACCCAATTTCAGGGCAATCAGTTACATAAAACAAGAATTAAGAAATGAAACATCAAATTATCAGTAATGCAATTTTAACAGGAGAACTTAACATACCATTGACATCAAGGGACAGATCAACCAGACAGAAAATCATCGAAGAAATAACAGACCTCAATCACACCTATGAACAAATGTACTTGAAAGACATATATAGAGTGTTCCATCCAATAATATCAGAACACACAGTCTTCTCAGCAGCACATGGGTCATTCTCTAAAATAGACCTTATATTAGCTCACAAAACATATTTAAATAAATTCAAAATAGTTGAAATCATCCCTTGCTTGTTATCAGATCATAGTGCTTTGAAATTAAAAATTAATGATAAAAGATATTGCACAAATCCCACAAACACATGAAAACGGAATAAAACACTCTTGAGTAATCAGTGGGTCACAGGAGAAATTAAAGAATAAATTAAACACTACCTACAAGAAAATGAAAATACAGATACAACTTACTGGATTCTGTGGGATGCAAGGAAAGCCGTCCTCAGAGGAAAATTTATGGCAATGAGTTCTCACATGAAAAAAAAAAAAAACAGAACAAATACAAATGAATAACATGATGCTAAACCTCAAACATCTAGAAAACGAAGAGCAAGTCAAGCCCAAAGCCAAAAGAAGAGAGGAAATTATAAAAATCAGAGCAGAAATCAACACAGTAGAGACTAAGAAAACAATCCAAAGAATCAATGAATCAAAGAGTTGGTTCTTTGAAAGAATAAATAAAATTGATAATATCCTAGCCAACCTTATTTTTAAAAGGGAAGAAAAAGCTCAAATTCATGCAATAAGAAATGAAAAAGGTGAAATCACTACAGACTCTATGGAAATACAGAAGATCATCAACACCTATTTTGAAAACCTCTGCTCTCAAAGGTTTGATAACACGGAATAAATACACAGATTCCTAGAAACATATGAAGTACCAAAGCTGGATCAAGAGGATGTAAAACTACTGAATAGCCCAATTTCTAGTAATGAAATTGAAAATGTAAGTAAGTCCTTACCTACAAAAAAGAGCCAATGCCAGGATGGGTTCACTGAGAATTCTACAAGAAATACAAAGAAGACCTAATGCCGGCACTCCTCAAACTATTTAATGGTATTGAAAGGGAAGTAATCCTTGCTAAATCATTCCCGGAAGCAAATATTACTCTAGTACCAAAATCTGAAAAAGACCCAACTAAAAAATAGAACTATAGACCAATCTCCCTAATGAACACAGATGCAAAAATCCTCAATAAAATATTGGCAAATAGGATGCAGCAAATCATCAACAAGATTATACACCATAACCAAGTGGGATTCATCCCAGGTATGCAGGGATGGTTCAACATGTGTAAATCAATAAATGTAATCCACCATATCAATAAAGCCAAAAGTAAGAATCACATGATCATTTCTATACATGCAGAAAAAGTTTTTGGAAAGGTCCAACATTCATTCATAATAATAACTTTACAGAAAATTGGAATAGATGTTCTTTACCTCATAATAATAAAGCCCATCTATGACAAAGCAACATCCAGTATCATACTAAATGGCCAAAAATTGAAGGTCTTTACTTTAAAATCAGGCATAAGACAAGGATGCCCTTTATCACCACTCCTATTTAATATAGTACTGGAAATACTAGCCAGAGCATTTAGACGAGAGAAAAATAAAATGGATAAAGATAGGAAAAGAAGTAAAATTATCATTGTTTGCAGATGACATGATACTCTAAGTTGTAGACCCCAATCTCCATTGAAATACTTTTAGATATAATAAATAAATTCCATAATGTAGCTGGATACAAAATCAATATTCAGAAATAAATAGCATTCTTATACACTAACAACAAAATCACAGCGAGAGAAATAAGAGAACCCACACTCTTCACATGAGCAACCAAAAAAAAAAAAAAAAGAAAGAAAGAAAGAAAGAAATATTTAAGAATTACTCTTACGAAAGACGTGAAAAAGACCTATTCAGGGATAATTATAATACACTGAAAAAAGAAGTTGAAGATGATCTCAGAAAATGGAAAGACATATCTTGATCATGGATAGGAAGAATAAACATTGTGAAAATGGCCATTCTTCCAAAACTCTTATACAGATTCAATGCAATCCCAATAAATATACCATGAACAAACCTCACAGATCTAGAGCAATCACTCCTAAAATTCATCTGGAATGAGAAGAGACCTGTAATACAGAGACAGTTCTAAGGAACAAAAGCAAGGCAGGAGGCATCACAATCCCTGACTTGAAGTTATACTACAAAGCAACTGTAGTAAAATCGACATGGTACTGGAATCAAAACAGAGCTGAAGATCAATGGAATAGATTAGAAGATACACCCATAACTACAAACACACTCAAACCACCTTATCTTTGAAAAAGGAGCCAACCAGGTTCACTGGAAGAACGACAGTCTCTTTAATAAATGGTGTTGGAAAACCTGGCTCTCCATTTGCCAAAAACTAAAACTAGACCCATGCCTATCACCATGTACTAAATTAAAATCTAAATGGATCAAACATTTGAATATTAAAACAGAAACACTAAATCTATTGGAAGAAAAATTGGGTATAAACCTTGAAGACATAGTGATAGGTAGAGAATTCATGAACAGGACTCAAACCGCTCAGGAAATACTTACCAGAATCAATAACTAGGACCACCTCTTATTAAACAGTTTCTGTGTGTCAAAAAAAATCTCCAGTATAGTGAAATGAAAACCCACAAACTGGGAAAAGATCTTAGTGAACTCCCCCTCAGACAAGGGAGTTTTGTCTAAAACATAAAGAATTAAAAAAAAAATCAGACCCCCAAAATTCAAAGATTCAATCCAAAAATGGGCATCTGAGATGCATACACAATTCTCAGATGAAGAAATACAAATTGCAAATAAATAGATGAAAAAATGTTCATCATCATTATTCATTAGAGAAATTCAAATCAAAACCACATTGAGATTCCATCTCACTCCTGAATGAATGGCCAGGACCAAGAAAACCAACCACAACAAGTGCTGGAGAAGCTGTGGGGAAAAAGGAACTCTCCTGCACTGTTGGAGGTAGTGTAGACTAGTGCAACCATTGTGGAGGTCTGTCTGGAGATTTCTCAAAAAGCTGTGATTGGAAGTCCTATTTGTTCCAGCTATTCCACTTCTAGGCATATTCCCAGCAGAAATGAAAGCATCATACCACACACACCACCATATAGGCACATCTATGTTTATAGCAGCACAATTTGTAATTGCCAAGTCTTGGAAACAACCCAAGTGTCCATCAACTGAAGAATGGATAAAAATGCCATGGTATTTTTATACAATGGAGTTCTACTCAGCTACAAAGAAGGATCACATTGAGATATTTATAAATAAATGAGCGCAGCTTGAGACCATACTCATAAGTGAAATAAATCAAACTCACATGTGTGAATACCAAATAGTTTCCCTAGTGTGAGAAAGGATTCAAATATATAAAAGTATGTGGTAATCATGATTCCCCATTATGTGGCTTGGAGCCTTATAAATCTTTCATCCATTAATTGGAATGGCTTTATTCTGGGCAGCTAGATATTATTGCCTTTGATGAAATGAACAGCTATTTTGAAGAAAACAAGACATCATAATAGCTAGTGCTGATTTAATATCATCTTCTTTTGAAGCTCTACCAAACTGTTGCTTTTCTGTCTGTATTGGTTTTATCATGTCCTATCTTGTGATAGTACAAACAAAAAATTTTATAGGCAAAAAGATAATATGGAAACCATTGTTCATTTTCTGTTAGCTGGTTCTAAATAACCTGTAATACTTTCATCCACTTGAGTGGTTTCACACTGTCTTGATATTTCTGATGCTATAGTAGGTGAAATTATAGTTAAATACTTCAAGGAAAAAGACACTATGGTCACTACTATTAAGTCGGGTTATTTGATGGTGAAGCACTAGGTTGCTGAAATTGTCATGCTTTGACCTGTATTGTTATGTTGCTGTGTCCTCTTTTATCTCAATCTGCCCCTTATTCATTAAAGAAATTATTTATCTATTTTTATTATTTTATTAATTAAGGGGAAAAATCAAAGAAATTAGCAGGATATATTATAGCAAATTTTTTGGTTCCCTATTAACTTGATTTGAAGTCCTATAATACTTCCACTATCTTGTTTTGACTGATTAGACTCTGTTCCGCTCTGTTTGATAGTATTGAGTTTGAGGGTATAGGGAACTACTTTGAAGGCAATAAGATTCACTATGATGCCCATTGTGGTTTGACTATTATCTTTTTTGAAGCCCTGTAATGTTTACAATGTTTAGGTTTTATTCATCTTGTTCTGTACTGTATTGTTCAACTTAATTACACCTAATGATATAGGCAATTATTTTTAAGGAAGCAAGTGGCATTATGGAAACCATTGTTGATAACCTTGTACTTTGTTTTTACATCATGTACTATGTCTATCCTTGGTTTTGACTGACAGCTTTGTTTTTTCATATTTGGTTTTATTTTCTTCCAAAAAAGTAATAAGAACAAAGGGAGTAATAAATACCAAAATGTGTACATTTTGTTGTAAAAAAAGAAAGGAAAAAAAAGTGCTCTAAGGGATACAACTGCAAGTGTGTTTAGGCGTGTTAGGACAGATGACCACATTATGGAGTTTTTGTTGGATCACTGAACACAACTGTTTGCAGTCTCAGTGTTTCAATGTCCACTTTGTATGTTTTGATCCTGTGACTTATGCATCTATTTCTAAGATGACAATGTGTAATCTATTAACTGGTGATTTCCTACTTTTTTTTTTTTTGTAGTCCTGTATTACTTGTACCCTTACACTATGTTGTCTTGTTTTGTTTTGTATTTTCTTTTAAATAAAATTTTAAAATAATACATATAAAATTATAAATAAAATGAACCAAAAATACAAAAGGAAAAGGAATTAAAATTTTGTTGAGATCAAGTAGAAACAGTTGTCAACAGATTGGACAATCTTATTTCATCAAATTGAATCATAACAACTCTTTTACAATTTTAAAAGTTTGTTATTGTAAAGAGATTAGTCAGACTTGTTCATTGATCAATTAGTAGAGATGTATTACAAGAAGGAACAAAAGCTTTCATCTATAATTAATATAATTTTGTACTTTATTTTGTCTTAAGAACACTGGAAGTTTTCTTACCCTTTCTTTCAAACAGCTTGCAGCTCTGCTCTCTCCATACACTGTCACCTATAGACCTTCAATTCCCAATGGAGAGAGAAATGAGAGAAAAGAATCTATCATTCTATTCTCTGAAGAATGAAAATTGCCCTGTGACACAGCAAAATTTTTCTGAACTAAGAAATTAGAAGGAGCTGCTTGTGGTATAATTAAGGTGATCAGTTCTACTTTGGGCAGCTGTGAAATGGAACTTGAAGCAAAATGCTCCTGTAAGTGGGGAAAGTTCTTCTATGAGCCCCCTTCACACTCCTTCCTTTTCTGATTGAGCGAGGATAGAAGGTTCAAATTCTATCTGGGGATCTATTCCTCCACTACACCTTTTTGCACAGGGCTTAATTTTAAAATAGTGCTTTGAGTCAAATCCTCTGTGAGCATCTCAATAGGTGTATGACCATTGATCCAGATCCACAAAAAAAGGTAAATATATATATATATATATATATATATATATATATATATAATATAGCAAACATTCCTATATACATCTGTTGTTCTTTAAAACCTGTTTGCTCCATGTTTACATCTGATGATGTGATCATTATTGGTGACATCAGTAAGACCAGTATCAATATACCTCTAGGAGAAGTATTGATGGTATAGATGTGATTGACATTGATAATATTAATATACCTCTCTCCCCTTTTTTTGTGCAGACTAGAGGTATTATCTTATTTGCCCTATGATGAGATTTCCCACACCATGACCCCTGTTTAGATGCCAAAATGCTTTATCCAGCCCAGCTAATGAAGAACTTCTGGGGTGAGAACCATAAAGAATGAACGCAAGAGTTAAAATATAGAAAAATGAGACCATGTGAAGCTTTCTATCTTGGTAGAGAAAAGAACTTGCCCATGACTGCAGCATGCTTATTTATACATTCAGAATGTTGCTGTCAGGTGAAACTCCCTTCCTAACAACTTCTTTGCTTAGCTCACCTCAGGCACCTCATATTCTTGGGTCTGGAACAACTTGTTCATCTGGCTGGCCTCAGATGCTCTGCATTCTCTGGGCTAGCCTGGCTCTATTCCCACACAGGTGAATGATCTTCAGCTTCTGCCACTCCCCATAGTACATTCAAAACTGGCTATGCATCACATTAAAGTTAGCTAACTGCTTCATGGGGCATTAGGGCTGCTGCTTTGTTAGGGTGAACAGCTCACCATATACAAGTATGGATTAAAGGAACCAAGTTTAGGAAGAAAGACTTTATTAAAGAATGGAGCAAAAAGAAGATAGACAACTACACAATAAGAATTGGGACAATGGGCTCCAAAAAATGGAGGATTCATGGGCTCTTTAATCCTGACCTATCTTAAAGTGCCCAGATACCTTCTCCTTTACCGGGTACTTTTCATAGCTCGATTGCTTCTGGGTTCCCTGGCTACGTTATTTCTTCCAGAGCTTTATATGTAATTTCTTTGTTTCTCTTTGTTGATTTGGTTTTGACAAGGCTGTACCTTTAGTGGGAAGTGGGTTGACCAGGGAAGTGCCTTATATGTCACCACTGCAGCAATATAGTGACCCTGGAGGTGGAGTGTACTATTATAGTCACCCTATATTGGAGAAATATAGTGATCCTTGGATAGATGTGAGTGTGTATTTGTATCCACTGAATAAGAGCCTTTCCAAGGTTAGGCAGCTCCCTCCCACTTCTGTCATCCCTGCATTCCATTGGAGTTTGCTAGGGATGAATTGTCTTGATTTTGTGAATTTCGCTTTCTTTCTGCTCTGCCTGTGGGTTCTTCTTCCCTCCGGTAAGTTCCAGTGCCACCTGTGCTATCTTGGTGCCATTTTCATATCTGGTTTTCTTTCTCTTCACTCCTGTTAAAATAGGGATTATTCTGTATATGTAGAAATATGAATGATACGTTCTATTACAGAAGAGAAGGACATAGGAAAAGGCAGTGTACCAAATACTACTTTTCTAATAACACTTAAAATATTTATTTCTCTTGCTTTTGTTTCCTAGAACCTCTGTCTGCCCTGTGAGTCAAAGACAGAGGCCCAAGTCTATAGAGCCTACTGATAAAACTTGAAGCTATCTTAATTTTTACCATACTGGTTTAATGTACTTGTTTGAATTTAAAGAAACAACATTCTGCTGGTTAAACCACAGACTCCTTTCTGAACTGGTGGCAGATAGTAAAGTGCTGTTTCATTTCATGTGGTTATTTTTTATCAGCCTTTCAACTTCACTAAAAAGAATTCATACTGTCTGTGGAAGAATGAAGATAATTGTTATGTGGTCTTTGAAGTAAATTGGAGTGCTTTCTTCATTTAATTTGTTTCTTTAAATTAATTTGATCAGTATTCTCAGTCTTTTAAAATCAAAGTTCCTGCTATGACTGATAATATGCTTTTTTGTTCTAGAATAACACATGTTTTGTTACAGAAAGTCACTTTGTATTATTTCAAGGATCTTGCATTGACTTTTCCAATAAATATATATTCTCAACTTAAGATACTACAAAATCCCTGTTTCCATAAAGTCAGCATGATCTTGCTTTTATAGTTAGGGGAAAACAAAAGAGGGAAATTAGAAAAAAAAACCCCAGCAATTCTGTAGGTATTTGCTGTTTTATGAGGGGTGTAGTTGCTTCAATTGTGTTTCATAGGAAGGAGCCATTAGGACAAGCTCATTGGGTAAAATGTAGAAGGATGTTACTTCAAACAAAATAATCCTTTCCCTTATACTGAAATGCTTCATGGTTTTTCTGCTCCAGTTCTTTTTCAGGAGTGTCTCTCTCTACACACAAAGTTAGTTACCAGAAGCTTATTTTTTAAGGACATTCTATTTGTTCACTAAGAATGTCTTATTCTTTAGCAGAACAGATTAGTCAAAGCAGGCTTGAAGACAGTCTCAACTCCCCCTGTAGAAGGACCATGATCACTAATCAGTGAACTAGGTTAAGTTCAGAAAATATCTGTGTACTGTATCAGCACATATACAATTATATTAGTCATATTTTAGACTAATAAATATGTTAACAGGAAATATAAATGTTTGTATTTCTTTTAATTCAAAATGTGTTATTTTAACTGGAAATTCAAATTGTTTTAACTATTTTGAAAATATGAAGCATAAAGAAGTGTATGTTCAGTTTCTTTGAGCATAAATTATTTTATAAAGTTAGATAAATTCGCTGGAACACTGAGTACCATAGGCTTTTTCTAGTATTATAGGTTTTTTTTAAACTGGTATTTTGTATAAGATTTCCAAATGGGAAGGTAAAATGTAGCATGTATTTGCCAGTGAGTATGTATATGCCAGCATGTTGACCCTTTGGGCAATAATCTGTTTTGGAATTATGAACTTTAAAAAATTATTAGTTATTCTAAATTTCATTATGAACCATGAAATAGTTACATCATATTAGAGACATATATTTACTTTCCTATGGCAAAACTATTTAGTTAAGGCATTTGATAGAGGAAATGATTATTTAAGTATTATATAATTTGCATTTATGTAATAAATCATCAGGACTACCATACGCATCATTTTTCTTATTTCTTCAGGCAAGAACAAGTATTTCTGTTAAGAACTAATATTTCCAGTAAATTTTTACTTATTCACCAATCAGTTCAGTACTGCTCTTAACTTAATTCTGTATTATTCCAAAGAATACAATTTCTTTGTGGACATGGTGATTTTCCTCTTTATTTCATTTTAAGTTTTCACTTACTTGATAAAAACATTAGCTCTGAAGAAACAGTGTATGCAAAGAATGAGAAAAGATCAATTTATACAAACTCCTTTCAAGTCACTAGTTTTGTGGGTGTTTGCACAGCTACAAGACACACTTTGATTGACAACATTATGTCTACTTGACTCAATTATTTTGCATAGGAGATTTTTCAACAGTCTAATAATTTTATATTTATTTTTATTTATTATAGATTTCAGATTTTTTCTTCCCTTTGGTTTTTAATTACAAAGTTTTCATTTTATTTTATACTGCTCAAATTGTTCCATCACTTGTCATAGGGATTTTATTCACTTGTCTCTCATAGTCACTGCATATATATTCATCCTTAAGGGGCTTCCTTGAGTACTGACTTTTATTCTTAAAATATGAGATATAACAAGATCATCATGTATTAATTTTTCTGTCTTTGAATCAGACATTTATCCAAGGCATCTTGATTTTCTTTACTGAGGAGTAGTTTTAAGAAATAACTTGTGAGGCAGTGGGTCTTAAGCAGGCCTCCCCACTGCCAGCCATGCTTTGCAGACAATGGAGTTCCAGACAAGTGGGTGCCACTGGTTCCAGAGGCTGGCGCCTGGGATGAGTGCCTTTCACACCTTCCCCTCAGCCCAGCTAGTTTTGGACCCTCATTCTGCCCTGGGCAGTGAACTTTGTGGCTTCCTATTGCACTGGATCAGCTCAGCGGAACTTGAGCCAGCCTGACCCATCCCAGGGACCCTCTCTCAATCTGTGAAACTGGGCAGCCAGAGTCTTAGAAGCTGAGGGCATAGAAGAGGTTTTCCAACAGACTGTGGGGAAGACTTGGAATAACACTTGAAACACAGAAATACAGAAAATGACAAAATAAAAGACCAAATTACAATCTCAAACCTCCAGTCCATCCCAAGAAATCTTGGGACATCTATGTACATAAAAGAAAATATATTCCATGCACCTGAAATATCAGAAATAATAGCAACTGAAATAAAGAAGCAACTCTGGGAAGCTTTAAAGGAATTCAAAATAGAAAGATGTCCCAGGTAAAACAAGAAATAATAAAAGAAATGAAGGAGATGCTGAACATATCTAAAGAAAACACAGTTTAAAAATTGGAGGAATTAAGATAGAATCCCTGGATGAGCAATATAAGAAAACTCAAACAGAATACATAAAGCAGATGCAAAGAGATATACAGGAAATCAAAAATTCCATTGAAAGCTGTAAAAAAGCACCTCAGTGAAAGTAAAGATAGAATTTCTGACCTTGAAGACAAGATTGCAGCTAGTGTACAGGAAAGATATTTTAAAAATAACAAGGAATCAGGAAATAACAATTCAAAAACTGCAAGATGACATAAAGAAAAAAACATAAGAATTATAAGTATAAATAAAAAAGAAGTGGCAACATAAAGGATGTTAAGGGGATATTTAGAAAATAATAGCTGAAAATTTCCCAAATAATGAGATTCGAAACTGACATCAGGATCAGTAAAGCATATAGAACTCTAAATAGTCATAATCAAAATAAAACTACACCCTGACACATAATAATCACCATCCCAGAAACCCAACATAAGAATAGAATAGCAAAAGCTGACAGAGAGAAAAGAGAGATCACTTAAAAAGTAAAACCTATCAAATCACAGCAGATTTCTGAGAACAAATACAGTCAAGAGGAGCATGGAGGAAGTATTCCAGATGCTAAAGGAAAATAATTTCCAACCTAGACTAATGTACCCTGCAAAACTATCCTCCTAAATCGATGGAGAAATAAGATACTTCCATGACAAAGAACAGCTGAAGAAATTCATGATCACCAAGCCAATCCTGCAAATACTGAAAGACACTTTAGATACAATAAGGAAAGAACCACTAAGCAAAGAAGACAATTAAACAGAACAGAAAGATAAAGACGCAACATCAGAAAAATGTGTCAAAAATAAACCAACATGTAACAGTTATAACCATTAATTTAAATGGTCTTAATGCACCAATTAAAAGAAAAAGACTGGCAGAATGGATCAAGAAACAAAATCCAACTATATGCTGTCTACAAGAAACCCCCTTACCCAAAAGGATATTCACAGACTGAAAGTCAAAGGATGGAAAAAAATAATTCATGCAACAAGAACCCAAACAAAAAGTGCTTGGAGACATTTTCTTTGCATACAATGTGAACTTTAAACAAATAATGATCAGAAGAGATAAAGAAGGTCACTACATACAGTTAGGGGAAAACTTCAAGATGAAAAGATAACTATCTTAAATATATATGCACCAAATTCCAGACCACCCAGTTGTACAAAACAAGCAATAACAGAAATCAAAAACCAAATTAGCAGTAACAATTACAACAGGAGACCTTAACACACCATTGACACCAAGTGACAGATCAACCAGAAAATCAGCAAACAAATAACAACTGAATCACACCTATGAACAAATGGACTTGATAGACATATACAGTGTTCCATCCAACAACATCAGAATATACATTCTTTGCAGGAGTACATGGGTCACTCTCTAAAAGAGACCATATATTAGCTCACAGAATACATTTAAATAAATGCAAACGATTTGAAATTATCCCTTGAATGTTATCAGATCATAGCACTATGAAATTAGAAATTAACGATAAAAGATACTGTAAAAATCCCACAAACACATGGAAACTGAATAACACCATCTTGAATAATCAGTGGGCCACAGGGGAAATTAAAGCAGAAATGAAAAAGTACTTACAAGCAATTGAAAATACAAATACAACTTAGCAGAATCTGTTGGATGCAATGAAAGCTGTCCTCATAGGAAAAATGTACTGCACTGAGTTCCCACATCAGGAAAACAGAATGAATAAAAATAAATAACCTGATGTTACACCTGAAAAATTGAGAAAAAGAAGAGCAAGTCAAGCCCAAAGCTAAAAGAAGAGAGCAAATTATAAAAATTAGAGCAGAAATCAATGCAATAGAGACTAAGAAAGCAATCCAAAGAATCAATGAATCAAATAATTGGTTTTTTGAATGAATAAATAAAATTGATAAGCCCATAGTCAATTTATTTACAAAAAGGAAATAAAAGCTCAAATTCATGCAATAAGAAATGAAAAATGCAAAAACATAACAGACTATAGAAATAAAGAAGATCATCAACACATATTTTGAAAACCTCTCCTCTCAATCTTTGATAACGCAGAAGAAATGGACAGAATCCTAGAAATATATGAAGTAGCAAAGCTAGGTCAAGAAGATGTAAAACTGCTGTTAATGAAAATGAAAATGTAATTAAATCCTTACCTACGAAGAAGAGCCCAGGCCCACATGGATTCACTGCAGAATTCTTCAAGAAATACAAAGAAGACCTAATGCCAGCACTCTTCAAACACTTCAATGAAATTGAAAGTAAAGCAATCCTTCATAAATTCTTCCTAGAAGCAAATATTACTCTACTACCAAAACCTGAGAAGGATCCAACTGAAAAAGAGAACTACAGACCAACATCCCTAGGAACAACAGATGCAAAAATCCCCCATATTAGCAAATAGGATGCAGCAAATCATCAAGAAGATTATACACCATGACCAAGGGGGATTCATCCCAAGCATGCAGGGTTGGTTCAACATACATAAATCAATAAAAGTAATCCACCATATTAATAAAGCCAAAAGTAAGAATCACATGATCATTTCTATAGATTCAGAAAAAGCTTTTGATAAGGTTCAACATTCATTTATGATAAGAACTTTTCAGAAAATTGGAATAGATGGTCTTTACTTGAATGACTAAAGGACATCTATGACAACCAACAGCCAGTGTCATAGTAAATGACCCAAAATTGAAGGTCTTTACTTTAAAATCAGGCATAAGACAAGGATGTCTCTTATCACCACTCCTATTTTAACATAGTACTGGAAATAGTAGCTAGAGCAATTAGAGAGAGAGAAATAAAAGGAGTAAAGATAGGAAAAAAGAAGTTAAATTATCATTGTTCACAGATGACATGATACTTTACATAGAAGACCACCAAAACTCAATTGAAAGACACTTAGATATAAAAAATAAATTCAGCATTGTAGTTGGATACAAAATCAATACTCAAAAATCAATAGCATTCCTATACACTAACAACAAAATCACTGACAGAAAAATAAGAGAAACCACACCTTCACATTAGGAACCAGAAAAATGAAATATTTAGGAACTACTCTCACAAAAGAAGTGAAAGACCTATACAGGGAAAATTATAATACACTGAAAAAAGAAATTGAAGGGGATCTCAGGAAGTGGTAAAGCATCACTTGCTGATGGATAGGAAGAATAAAAATTGTGAAAATTTTTCCACAACTGTTCTATGGATTTAATGCAATCCCAATAAAAATACCATCAACATACAATCAAAATGCCATCAAAACTACCATCAACTCATAGAAAGTCCCATTTGTTCCAGCTACTGAACTTCTAGGCATATTCCCAGAAAAACTGAAAGCATCATACCACAGTGGTATATGTTCACCCATGTTTATAGCAGCACAATTTGTAATAGCCAGTTCTTGGAAACAATCTAAGTCTCCATCAACTGAGGAATGGATAAAAATGTTATGGTAGTTTTATACAATGAAGTACTACTCAGCTATAAAAAAGGATCACACTGAGATAGTTATAAATAAATGGGTGCAGCTTGAGACCATAGTCATAAATGAAATAAATCAAACTCACATGTATGAATACCGAATAGTTTCCCTAGTGTAAGAAATGATAACAATACATAAAAGTATGTGGTAATCATGATTCCCTATTATATTGCTTTGAAGCCTTATAGTGTTTTCATTCATTAATTGCAATGGTTTTATTCTGGGCTGTTTGATTTTATTGCCTGTGATGGTATGAACAGCTATTTTGAAGAAAACAAGATATCATAATAGCTAGTGCTGATTTAATATCATCTTGTTTTGAAGTCCCATCAAACTATTGTTATTCTCTTTCCATTGGTTTTATCATATTGTATATTATTGGATTTTATTATGTATGATAGTATAAACAAAAATTTTTATAGGCAAAGAGATAATATAGAAAGCATTTTTCATTTTCTGTTATCTGGTTGTAAATACCCTGTAATACTTTCATCCTCTTGAATGTTTTCACTGTCTTGATATGTTTGATGCTATAGTATATGAAGTTATATTCAAATATTTCAAGGAAAAAGACATTATGATAACTGCTAATAAGTCAGGTTATCTTATGGTGAAGCATTATGTTGCTTAAATTGTTGTTCTGACCCGTGTTGTTATGTTGTTATATCCTATTTTATCCCAATCTCCCCCTTTTTAAAAAAATTTATTTATTTTTTATTATTTTTAATCAAGGGAAAAATACATAAAAATTAGCAGGATATATTATAGCAACTTTTTTGATTTCCTATTAACTTGATTTGAAGCCCTGTATTGCTCCCACCATCTTGTTTTGACTCATTTTACTCTATTCTGTTTTGTTTGATAGTATCAAATTTGAGGGTATAGGCAACTACTTTGAAGGCAATAAGATTCTCTGTGATGCCCATTCTGGTTTGACTATTATCTTCTTTTGATGTCCTGTAATATCTCCAATGTTTCAGATTTATTGGTTTTGTTCTGTACTGTTTTGTTCAAATTTATTATACCTGATGATATAGGCAATTCTTTTCAAGGTAGCAAGAGGTATGTTTATTTCCATGTATTTTGTTTTTATATTATGTACTATGTCCATCCTTTGTTTTGAATGACTCTGCTTTGTTTTGTCATATGTGGTTTTATTCTCTTCCAAAAAAATGTAATAAGAATTGTGAGAGTAATAAAACCCAAAATGTGTAATTGTTATTGCAAAGAAAAGAGGAAAAGAATGGGCTCTAAAGAATACAACTGCAAGTGTGTTTAGGTGTGTAAGACAGATGACCATATTACTAAGTTTTTGTTGGATCATTGAACACAACTGTTTGCAGTCTCACTGTTTGCATGTTCGCTTTGTATGCTTTAATTATGTAACTTGAACAACGATTTCTAAGATGACAATATGTAATCTATTATCTAGTGATTTCTTACTGTTTATTTTTTGAAATTCTGTATTGCTTGTACCTTTGTTCTGTTTTTTTTTCTCTTTAAATAAAATTTTTAAAAAAAGAAATAACTTGTGAGTGCAAGTTGTGCTTTTTGCTTTTGGTGTATCATTTTTATAGACTTTCCAGATTGGCAGAACAAGAAAGTACTCATGTGTGTGTTGTCCTTTCATATATATGTTTAGAGAAAATTTGATATGGTGTCATGCATGTGTATAGCTAAGAAGTTTCAAATGTTGGATCAAATACAACTGAGTATAAAGGATACTTCAACCAAAATTCAAATAGTTGAAATAAAATGGATATATATTTTCTAATTATTTAGAATCACTCTATAAACAACATAAAAAGCCATCTGAAGACTACCAAACATTTGATACTGAGTAGCACAAGGTAATATGCCCCACGATTCAGAGCAGAAATACAAAAATGAGTGAGAAAATGTTTTCAGTAGAATAATTATGAAGAAAAACAAATTAAGAACTGAGAGTCATGAATATATCAATTGCAGGATAACTTTTAACAGCAAATAGTGGAAATCAATTCAATTATAATTCATTCACAAAATTGGTAAGTTACATACTTATATACAGAAATATCATGTCATTAAAATGATGTAAGAACAGTATTTAAATGAAAGCTATAGAAATAAGACAAACTTCAGGCACTCTTGAGTATGAATACTGGTATATTTCAGATATCTTTTTCAGACTTTCATGTTACAACTCAGAATGGTGGCTATCCTTAGGGTAGTACTGATTTGAAAGAAGTATGAGATATTACTCCAAGTGCTAAGACTGTTTCAAGTTTCAATAGAAGTGTTTTATATAGTAAAAAGCAGAATAGAATTAGTTTATATAGTAAAAAAGCAGAAATTCAACAATCTATACACTTAATTTTGGGAAATTTGCCATCTAAAATTTTATTTCTACAAAAATAATGTCTTCTCGCATGAAGTACTCCATGCAGCCACTTGACAATCCTCATGTTCAAGCACTGTTTTTGTAAGAGAGAGTAGTTTGTATGTTTGCTATATTGCTGCTGAAAATGTATACTGGCTCAAATACCTTGGATAGCAAATTGACAGTAAATATCAAAATACTGAAATATATATAGTCACTCCCTGAAGTTTCATGTTTAGTCATTATCTTATGGATATTTATGCACACATGAGACTATATATATATAAAATAAATCACATTAAATAAATCACAGCACATATTCAAATGTAGTACTCTGTGTTGCAAAATAAAGAGAATGTGGAAGTACTATGGAAGATTCTGAATTTTCTCCAAGGTATATTTCTAGTCAAAAACTATGTGTTAGAATTAGCATATATAGTGCCCTACATTTTATGTAAAAATGCAATGATAAAAATTCATTTTTATATCTGTTTCTACGAAGATAGCCATGAAAACTGAACTAAAATTGTTTATCAATGAAGGAAGATATTTTTATTCTTTGAAGATTTTTAGCCATTTGAATATATTTCCTATTGAGAGTATTTTAAGGAAAAACACAGAAAACCATTCAAGACAAGGGCTCTATTTTCAAACACAGAAAATATGGTAAAAGATCTGCTTTCCTATCTAGCGACAGTAACTTGATGATGGGAAATATCTCCACTTAACATCAATGATATCATAGCAGCTTATCTGCCGAATCTCCAAATGTAGCTTCAGAATTCCTATTATTATAAGAGTGTCAACTTATACTACACTGCATAAGAAAATGAAAATAACACAGTTAAAAGACAAGTGTACAAACTGAGTGTTATTTTTAAAATTGTGTCTAGTATTTCTAGTCTTAGACTCCATGAATTATCTTTCTTTTCTTCCCATTCTTCAATGAATTGGGATAGCTGTCTTGATGGAAGAATTTGTAATCTGCGATGATTGATAACAGAAGAGGAAACCAACTTCTCTACTTCTCTTTGAACTTTATGTCTAATTCATATTTGCAGATGAAAAAGAGACATCATTTTCTTCATGAGGTAGGATAATTTCAAGTTGAAGCCCAGCCTGGACCACATAGAAATATCCTATCTCAAAATTGAAAAAAATTCTGCTGAATGTTTAGCATAGTAAAGATTCACACTTTGTGAACAGACTTACAGAAACTTTATGAGACACGAGGAATAGAAATAGTGTTATCTTATTTTCAAATTATTTTATTGAAGTATAATTTGCAAGCAGTACACAAAACATGATCACACAGAACATAGACACATTGCTTGTAAATTCTTTCACAAATCAAGTATATTTCTTCAAGTCTTTTCCTAGTCAAGCTGTACCCAATGAGTAATCACATTTAAATTATTGTATTAATTATTTTAATATGTCTTTCCTATTTTTTGAGAGTTATATCTACAATTATTGCAGCGAGATTCAGAGATAATAAATAAAAATACATTTTATTATAAAAAGAACTTCTGGTTATGTTTGTATACACAACAGTGAAAAAGGAAATGTCAATCTTTTGTGCAATCTTTAATGGCATTTTTAATGAAGTGTTAGAAAACTAAATTTGCAGGACAGATCTACCCAAAATGTGAAGACACAGTTAGATACTTGTTGGAAGTCATGAGTTGTAAACACTTTCTTTCCTATGTTGACAACTGTCATAATCCATAATGAGACAGAAAGGATATTTAACTGGAAATTAGGATAAGTCACTGCAGGCAGAGAGTGATGGATAGTGAGGTTCCTGGGAAAAGGACCTAACAGTAGTGCTTTCCTTTCAAAAGCCACCATTTTGAACAACAAATGAAGTAGCGGCACTTCAAAGAAACAATCTCAGTTTAGTTAGCTGAAGGAAAGGAAGATCAGCCATGTATATAACCCCCTTCTTTTCACATTCGTAGCAGGAAGACTATGAGAAGGAAACCTTGGCCATACAGCAGTATCAGAATGGGAATGACACAGTAACCTATGAGCCCAGTTTTATTTATCATGAGAGATACCATAAAGTTCTGGTAGTAGGTCTTCAAGGATGTAGACAGCAATAGTGGGCAATGGCTGCAGCTAAAGGAAGAGCATATTTATATTTGGTGAGAGGCCTTCCAAGACAGTGACAACTTAGGAGCACAAACACAAATCTCAAAGCAAAGAAGTAAAACACAAAAAAAACTAGTATTAAAAATCCTCTAATAACAAGAAGAAATAATAACACTTGTAACCATAGTGTCAGTGAAAATCAAACAGATCTCAAGGAGGGCCTATGTCTGTACCATAAAAGCACATTTACCTCCAAAAGCAGCAAAATATGTAAAATATCTAGTTTTTAGAAACAGTAAAAATAGAAGAAATAGGAAAATCAAAAGAAATAGCAAGCATTAGATATTCTGTAAAGGAAATATTAGAACTAGGCTCAGATAAAATACAGATATTGAAGCACTCAATATGGAAATCCAAAGAATATATTAATGTTTCAAAAATTGTAATAAAAAGATAGAAAATATGCAAGATCAACTAGCTAATGTCAGAAGACATAAGGAAATAATAAAAGAATTCCTGGAATAATTAGAAAAGCTAACAGAAGAAACAAAGCCTTCCATAGTTTATCAAAAGAGTTTACACAACCAAATGAAAATCATTCAATAGATTTAGAAGAGATTAGTAGAAACTAAGCAACCTAAAAATATGTATATATAAAAAATGTTTTAAAAAACTGAAGAAAAGTATCAGTCCTTGCAAAATAACAAAAAGAGATTCAAATAATATGATTAGAGTAAATGTTTGAAGAAAATTGTTACACATATTTTCTAAATTAAGTAATTAGCTCAAACTAATAATATTAGAAGATATGAGTAAAAATAGATAAAATAAATTAAAAGTATATAAATAAACATAAAACTAAGAAATAAGCACACTCAAAAATATCATAATCAAATTTCAGAAAGTTAATCCAAAAATTTTGATAGTAGCTTTAAAAACCAAGACCTAAATTTACACCAAGAAACAGTAATAACTAAAATATTTCTCATCAAAAGTCATAAAATTTATGAAGAGAGTAAAATCAAATGTTAAAATATTTCAAAGTTTTCTCTTTTTTTGTTTGTTTTTAGTTTTAGTTGTTTTGTTTTGAGGGTTTTTTGTTTTTGATTTTGTTTTTTGTTTGTTTGTTTGTTTGTTTTTGACACAGGGTCTTGCTATGCAATTCTGGCTGCACTTGAATCTGCTTATGTAGCTTAGGCTGACCTTGACCTCATGGCAGTTCTTATGGTTTAGCTTTCCAAGTGCTAGGATTATAGGCATGTGCCACCCTGCAAAGATAAAACATTTTTTATATAGTCTATATTTAGTAAAAATTTTTAATACAAAATTCTATAACTGAAAAGGACAAGAAGGTTCCTGAAAAAAATACATGAAATAAGTGCTCAGAAAATGTTCTAAGTGAGAAAATTAGAAAAAGAAAATGTCTCCCCATTCCAGCTGTGCTCCGAGAACTGTGGAGTTTCCAGCAAGCAGGCGGGCACACACTATCCCCAGAGACCAGCCTATTTGGGACTCTCACACCATCTGGGTGCAGAGGAAGGGCTGGGCGTATCTGGGGAGCCTGCATCTGCCTCCCTGTGTGCCTGGAGGACTGTGGATTTCTCAGCAGGCAGATGAGCATCACCAATTCCAGAGGCCCCGTGGCCTGCAATAAGTGCCCCTTGCACGCTGCCCCAAGCCCAGACTGTTTGGGAGCCTCCAGACTTCCAGGTGCAGTGAAGTGGCTAAGTGAGTCTGAGGCAACTACATCCGCCTCCCCATTCCAGCTGTGCTTGGAGAACTGTGGAGTTTCCAGCAAGCAGGCGGGATCACAGTGTCCCTAGAGCCCAGTTTGCTGGAACTAGGGAGTTCTAAACATGCAGAAGAGGGCCACTGGTTCTAGAGGCCCAGCAGCTTGGGGGAACTGGGTGCCAGAGTCCCAGGAACCGGGAATATAGAAGTGGATTTCCAAAGGACCATGATGAAGCTTTCAAATAACACTTGAAACACAGAAATATAGGAAAATGACAAAACAAAAGACCAAATTACAACCTAAAAACTTCAGCCTATCTCAAGAAACCCTAGGAGCAATGTATATAGAAGAAAATATATGCCATACACCTCAAATATTGGACATAATAGCTACTGAAATAAAAGAGCAACTCCAGGAAGTTATAAAGGAATTCAAACTCGAAATAATCTCCCAGGTAAAAGAAGAAATGATAAAAGAAATGAAAGAGAATCTGAATATATCTAAAGAAAACACAATTTAAAAATTGGAGGAACTAAACAAAAAGATAGAATCCCTAGATGAGCAATATAAGAAACAAACAGAATGCATAAAGCGGATGCACAGAGATATATAGGAAATTTTAAAAATCCACTGAGAGCTGTAAAAGCTGCCTCAATGAAAGTGAAGGTAGAATTTCAGACCTTGAAGACAGGATTGCAGCTAGTGAACAGGAAAGGAAAGATGTTTTAAAAATAACAAGGAATCAGGAAATAACAATTCAACAACTGCAAGATGATGCAAAGAAAAATAACATAAGATTCATAGGGATTAATGAAAAAGAAGGGTAGAGCATAAAGTATGTCAAGAGGATATTTGGAGAAGTAATTAGCTGAAAATTTCCCAAGCATGAGATCAGAAACCAACATCAGGTTCAGTGAAGCCTGTAGAATTCCAAATATTCATAACCAAAATAAAACTACACCCATACATATAATAATCGCCATCCCAGAAATCCAACACAAAAATAGATTATTAAAAGCTGTCAGAGATAAAACACAGATCATCTATGAAGGAAAATCTATGAATAACAGCAGACTTCTCAGCACAAACAATAAAATCAAGAAGAGCCTGGAGTGAAGGATTCCAGATCCTAAAGCAAAATGATTTCCAACCTAGACTGATATACCCTGAAACTATCATTCAAAATTGATGGTGAAATACAATACTCCCATGGCAAAAAACAGCTGAAGAGCTTAATGAACACCAAGCCAACCCTGCAAAAAATATTGAGAGACAGTTTAGATACACAAAGGAAAAAACCACTAAGCAAAGCAGATAATTAAACAGAACAGAAAGATGAAGATGCAACAGCAGAGAGATAACATGTCAACAATAAAGCAGCATATAACAGTTATAATCATTAATGTAAATGGTCTCAATGCATCAATCAAAAGAAACAGACTAGCAGAATGGATCAAGAAGCAAAATCCAACCATATGTTGTTTACAGGAAACCCATCTAACTTAGAAGGATACTCATAGACTGAAAGTCAAAGGATGGAAAACAATACTTCATGCAATAGGAATTCAAAAAAAAAATCAGGAGTAGCCATCTGTTTGCAGACAACGTGAACTTTAAACCAACAATGTTCATCAAGGACAAAGAAGGTCACTACATACTAATTAGGGGAAAACTCCAAGAGGAAGAGATAACTATCTTAAATATATATGCACCAAACTCCAGAGCACCCAGTTATATAAAACAATCATTAACAGAAATGAAAACTCAAATTCTCAGTAACACAATTGTAACAGGAGACCTTAACACACCATTGACAACAAGGGACAGATCAACCAGACAGAAAACCAGCAAAGAAATAAAAGAACTTAATCACACCTATGAACAAATAGACTTGATAGACATATACAGAATGTTCCACCCAACAACATCAGAGTACACATTCTTCTCAGCAATACGTGGGTCATTCTCTAAAATAGACCATATATTAGCTCTCGGAACATATTTAAACAAATGTAAAAGCGTTGAAATCATCCCTTGCATGTTATTGGATCATAGAGCTTTGAAATTAGAAATTAATGATAAAAGATCCTGCAAAAATCCCACAAACAAATGGAAATGAATAACAAACTCTTGAGTAATCAGTGGGTCACAGAAGAAATTAAAGAAGAAATTAACAAAACAAGAAAATGAAAATGCAGATACAACTTACTGGAATCTGTGGGATAAATTTTCCTCAGGGGAAAATTTATTGCACTGAATTCCCACATCAGGAAAACAGAACAAACACAAATAAATAACCTGATGCTAAACCCTAAACATCTAGAAAAAGAAGAGCAAGTCAAGCCCAAAGCCAAAAGAAGAGAGGAAATTATGAAAATCAGAGCAGAAATCAATGCACTAGAGACTAAGAAAACAATCCAAAGAATCAATGAATCAAAGAGTTGGTTCTTTGAAAGAATAAATAAAATCAATGAGCCCCTAGCTAACCTTATTAAAAAAGGGAAGAAACAGCTCAAATTCATGCAATGAGAAATGAAAAAGGTGAAATCACTACAGACTCTACAGAAATATAGAAAATCATTAACACCTATTTCGAAAACATCTACTCTCAAAGGTTTGATAACACAGAAGTAGACAGATTCCTAGAAACATATGAAGTACCAAAGCCAGATCAAGAGGATGTAACATTGCTGAATAATCCAATCTCCATTAATGAAATTGAAAATGTAATTAAATCCTTACCTACAAAGAAGAGCCCAGGCCTAGATGAATTCACTGCAGAATTCTACAAGAAATACAAAGAAAACCTAATGCCAACACTCCTCAAACTATTCAGTGAAACTGAAAGGGAAGCAATCCTTCCTAAGTCATTCCTGGAAGCAAATATTACTCTAGTACCAAAGCCTGAGAAAGACCCAACTAAAAAAGAGAACTATAGACCAGTCTCCCTCAGGAACACAGATGCAAAAATTTTCAATAAAATATTGGCAAATAGCATGCAGTAAATCATCACCATGACCAAGTGGGATTCATCTCAGGAATGTGGGGATGGCTCAACATACATATATCAATAAATGTAATCCACCATATCAATAAAGCTAAAAGTAAGTATCACATGATCATTTCTATAGATGCAGAAAAAACATTCAATAAGGTCCAACACTCATTCATGATAAGAACTTTACAGAAAATTGGAATAGATGGTCTTTACCTCAATATAATAATGGCCATTTATGACAACCAACAGCCAGCATCATTCTAAATGGCCAAAAATTGAAACTGTTTACTTTAAAATCAGGCACAAGACAAGGATGTCCTTTATCACCCCTCCTATTTAATATAGTACTGAAAGTACTAGCCAGAGCAATTAGACGAGAGAGAAATAAAAGGGATAAAGATAGGAAAAGAAGAAGTTAAATTACCATTGTTTACAGATGGCATGATACTCTACAAAGAAGACCCCCTAAACTCCATTGAAAGACTCTTAGATATAATAAATAAATTCCATAATGCACCTGGATACAAAATCAATACTCAGAAATCAATAGCATTCCTATACAGTAAAAACAAAATCCCAGAGAGGGAAATAAGAGAAACCAACTCTTCACACTAGCTAGCAAAAAAGTGAAATCTTTAGGAATTACTCTTAAGACATAAGTGAAAGACCTATACAGGGAAAATTATAATACACTGAAAAAGACATTGAAGATGATCTCAGAAAATGGAAAGACATCTCTTGCTCATAGATAGGAAGAAAATACATTGTGAAAATGGCCATTCTCCTAAAACTGTTATACAGATTCAATGCAATCTCAATAAAAATAACATCAACATACCTTATAAATCTAGAGAAATCACTTCTAAAATTCATCTGGAACCAGAAGATACCTAGTATAGCAAAGGCAGTTCTAAGCAGCAGAGGCAAGGCAGGAGGCATCACAATCCCTGACTTGAAGTTATACTACAAAGCAACAGTAGTAAAATCAACATGGTACTGGAATCAAAACAGAGCCAAAGATCAATGGAATAGATTAGAAGATACAACCACAACTACAAACACACTCAACCTCCTTATCTTTGATAAAGGAACCAAACAGGTTCACTGAAAGAACGACAGTCTCTTTAATAAATGGTGCTGGTAAAACTGGCTCTCCATTTGCAGAAAACTAAAGCTAGACCCATGTCTATCACCATGTACAAAACTAAAATCTAAATGGATCAAAAATCTGAATATTAAAACAGAAACACTAAATCTATTGGAAGACAAATTGAGTAGAAACCTTGAAGACATAGGGGTAGGTAGAGAATTCATGAACAGGACTCAAACCACACAGGAAACACTTCCCAGAATCAATAACTGGACCATCTCTTATTAAAAAGTTCCTGCATGTCAAAAGAAATCTCTAGCATAGTGAAAAGAAAACCCACAAACTGGGAAAAGATTTTAGTGAACTCCCCCTCAGAGAAGGGACTTCTGTCAAAAACATATAAAGAATTTAAAAAACTCAGACCCCTAAAATTCAAAGATCCAATCCAAAAATGGGCATCTGAGATGAATGCACACTTCTCAGATGAAGAAATACAAACAGCAAATAAATACATGAAAAAATGTTCATCAGCATTGGTCATTAGAGAAATGCAAATTAAAACCACACTGAGATTCCATCTCACTCCTGAAAGAATGGCCAGGATGAAGAAAACCAAAAACAACAAATGCTGTAAACACTGTGGGAAAAAAGGAACTCTCCTACACTGTCGGTGGGAGTGTCGAATGGTGCAGCCTTTGTGGGAGGTCAGTCTGGAGATTTCTCAAAAAGCTCTTATTGGAAGTCCCATTTGTTTCAGCAATTCTACTTCTAGGCATATTCCCAGAAGAACTGAAAGCATCATACCACAGAGGTATATGTGCACCTATGTTTGTCATAGCACAATCTGTAATCGCTAGATCTTGGAAACAACCCAAGTGTCCATCAACTGAGGAATGGATAAAAAAGTTGTGGTATTTCTATACAATGGAGTATTACTCAGCTATAAAGAAGCATCACATTGAAATATTTATTAATAAATGGGCACAGATTGAGACCATATTCATAAGGAAATAAATCAATCTCACATGTGTGAATACCAAATAGTTTCCCTAATGTAAGTAATGATTCAAATATATAAAAGTATGTGGTAATCATGATTCCCCATTATGTGACCTTGAGCCTTATAAAGTTTTCCTTTATAAATTGGAATGGCTTTATTCTGGGCTGTTTGATATTATTGCCTGTGATGAAATGAACAGCTATTTTGAAGACAATAAGTCATCATAATAGCTAGTGCTGATTTACTATCATCTTATTTTGAAGCCTCACCAAACTATGGCTCTTCTGACTCCATTGGTTTTATCATGATACATCTTGCTTGATTTTATTATATGTGATAGTATAAATAAAATTGTTATAGGCAAAGTGATAATATAGAAACCACTGTTCGTTTTCTGTTAGCTGGTTCTAAATACCCTACAATGCTTTCATCCACTTGAATGGTTTTACACTGACTTGATATATTTAAGCTATAGTATATGAAGTTATGTTCAAATATTTCAAGGAAAAACACTATGGTAAGTACTATCAAGTCAGGTTATTTGGTGGTGAAGCACTAGGTTGCTGAAACTGTCAGGCTTTGACCTGTATTGTTATGTTGTTGTGTCCTGTTTTATCTCAATGTCTCCCTTATTCACTAAAAAAATTATTTATTTTTTATGATTTTTTTAATTAAGGGGGAAAATAAAAAAAAGCAGGATATATTATAGTAACTTTTTTTGACTTCCTATTAACTTGATTTGAAGTCCTGTAATACTCTCACTATCTTGTTTTGACTGATTAGACTGTTCCATTCTGTATGATAGTATCAAGTTTGAGGGTATAGGCAACTACTTTGAAGGCAATAAGATTCATTGTGATGCCCATTCTGGTTTCTTCTTTGGAAGTCCTGTAATGTTTACAAGGTTTAGGTTTTATTGGTCTTGTTCTCTACTCTTTTGTTCAACTTTATAATACCTAATGAGATGGACAATTCTTTTTAAGGAAGCAAGAGGCAGTATGGCAACCATTGTTGATAAATTTGTACTGTTTTTACATCATGTGCTATGTCTATGCTTGGTTTTGATTTACAGCATTGTTTTGCCATATTTGACTTTTTTCTCTTCCAAAAAAAAAAGTAATGAGAACTAAGGAGAAATAAAATCCAAAATGTGTACATTGTGTTATAAAAAAGAGAGGGAAAATAAGTGCTCTAAAGCATACAACTGCAAGTGTGTTTAAGGGTATTAAATAGATGACCATATTAATGTTTTTGGTGGGATCATTGAACACAATTGTTTACAGTCTCACTGTTTGAAAGTCCACTTTGTATGCTTTGATCCTGTGACTTGAACGAATATCTCTAAGATGATAATGTGTATTCTATTAACTGGTGAGTTCTTACTTCTTTTTTTTTCTTTTTTGTAGTTCTGTATTACTTGTACCCTTACACCACTTTCTTTTGCTTTGTTTTTTCTCTTTTTCCTTTTAAATAAAATTTTAAAAAAAGAAAAAGGAAAAAGGAAAAATCCTAACAGGTTTAAAGTCTTCAAATAGAAAATATCATGTACCCAGAAATTTAGATGTACACAAACAGTAAAATAAATGAGAGAAAATAGAAAGATGTAAATAAAATATGATATTTTATTTTTAATTAACTTAAAAATAATAATAACAGATTTAATGAATTAGGTGCTAAAATATATGTAAATGATACAGAAATGAAATAAAAAGCATCACTTTCACAGGGAAAGGAGGAAAAATATTACATTATAAGATAGTTGTACCACATGTGAAGTTGTATACCATAATTTTAGGTACAATCTTGAATATTTTAACATATAATTTAAAATGACACTCAGAGATGAAATCAAATACAACCATTAAAAATCAGAGAAAAAGGATAAAAGCATAACAAAAGAGGAAAAATGCACCATTACAAAAGCAATATTTACACTTTAATACAGTCATCATAATAATTGCTCTAAACATGAACAGTATATTCAAATTAAGAGATTGTTACCTGGATTAAAAAGAAAAAAAATATGTCACATGAAAATAAATTCTGAATTCAAAATTGGAACATTAAAATGGAAAGAAATGATGAAAGAGCTGGAAAAATCTATATAGTAAGGATTTAAATTTATAATAATCTGTCTTAGTAGTTGAAAATGTAATTGGGAATAAAACAAGTTTGCATATTATGTGATCAGCACTATAAATCTATTTGATCAAATATTTATTCACAATAGCCAGGTAATGGAAATAATGAAAGTATACTAATAAATGGAGAAAATATATTCTATGCATTGTTATGGAATGAAAACCGATGGCCATATTAACGCCAGCTGAATTAAATCAGTAAGGTGATAGGTGTAGATTGAAGACTTGAAGAAAGTTGCTAGCATAAATACAGATGTGGAGCAGAAGAGAGGAGCATTGTGGGTCATTCTAAGCTTTGCTGATTCAAGCCATTGAGTTTCCTGGGGGAGCTCCTCATAGCTAGCTTCCCCATTATGAATTCAGCCAGTATCATTATAATAGCTCAGCATCTTGTAGCTGAGAGTGGCTGCAGTTCACTTTGGAGGAGCTCTGGTCCTTAGATTGCACATCGATCACTTCCTGGTTCTGGAGGGGTGATGCATGCTGTTTAATCTCCAAGAGAAGCTAGTCAGGTTGGCTTCCTGGCATGTACTGGACTGTTCTCATTGATAAAGAATCTCAGGACCTTCTTGTCATTCAGGATGGCTGTGGTGTCTTTCAGGGCATCCTTGGTCCTTATTTTGAGCATGATTTCTTGGTTTCAGTACAAGGCTCAACTTACTGGCACAGATCCTTTATACCACTGTCATAGACTTTTAGCTTCCACCACTGACCTTTGGGCCTTCCAGGACACATCCATAAAATAGAATGGAATGAGTCCTTTTCATGGGTCCTAGACCTCCAGTTGGAATTGGGGTAGTCTTTATTATGGGCTCCAGGTCTTCAGCTGGACTCATACAGAACATTGCCGTGGGACCCAGGACTCTGGCTGAATAGTCTGTTAGTGCTCTTGACAGATTTTCTGTACTTTCCTGTATTTAACTTTGGGTGACCATCATGAAATAATAATACAAATTCTGTGTCTTGTACATAATTGTTCTTATAACCTCTAAATAAAACATGCATACACAATAATATATTTTTCAGCCTCCCCAAAAGATAACCTGATCTTGACATGTTGACAGATACCTCTGATCCCAGCATCTGTATGGACAAGACAGGAGAATCTCAAAGCCAAGATAGCATGGACATTTTAGCCGCATATCAAGATCTTGACTCAAAAGGAGAGTGGGAAAGTAGTTCTGTGGTGGGTTCAATTCTTCATAGTTCAGAAAATATATTCTGTCATTTGTAACAACAAGGATGCAACTGAAGGTCGTTTTGTTAAGTAAAGTAAGCCAGGCTCAAAAACAAAAAAAACACATGTTCTCCTATTCACAGGTAGAATGTAACAAAGTTGATCTCAGACAATATGAGCATAGAATGGTCACAGAAGTCCAAATCACTGGGATAGAGTTTACCAGTTGCCTCTAAGTTACAGTTCCACAGGAACAAAAATTCCAGGGTGTTATTGTGTAAGATAATGACTAGATAATGACGGACAGAGCATTTTTAAAAGAAGAAAGCATTTTGAAAGTTTTCATTATAAATGACAAAAAATATGAGGAATGCTTATTTTCATCAAAAATTATTGCAATATATATAGACAAGTAATATGGATCTAAACATATGAGTATTAACTGTTCTTTTCTAATAACTAATACAATTAGTATGACTATCAAGTCTTATACATCTGTTAATCTAAGCAACCCTCTTGAAAGTAACAATATGAAATATTACAACTGCTGTCAAATCCCTATCATCTTATTTTATAAATCTATCTTGTTACTGTATTTGGTTTCTTATTGTAGTTTTCCAGTCTTTATTTTTGTGTTTTTTTCTGTGTCTTTCTAGTCTTAAACAAATAAAAATGATTACAATAAAAGCTACATTATCATTAATAAACCGCAAAATACTTCTCCTAGATTTAACACACTTGTCCCATAAATTTTTCCACTTTTTAAGAGGTTCTGGAAGTTCTCATCTAGGCATGTCTTCAGTAGTACTGTAGTACCTACCTTAGCCTCCTGAATTGATTCAAAATATTTATATTGGGTGTTCATTTTTACCTTAAGAAAAAGCCACAAGTTGAATAGTACCAGATCTTGTGAATAAGATGGATAAGAACACACCTTGATGATTTTATTAACTGTCCTTTGGATTGAATAGAATTTGGCAACTGCAATCACTAAATTTTTGCTCACAACTCAAAAAGACATGAAAGATGACTGCTGGAAATACTTGGAAAAATGGTAAGAATGGTGTTTTTGTCTTATTTTATGAATAAGAACAGATATCTGTATGCATACAAGCTTTTTGTGTTTGCTTTCAAAAAGAGAAGTATCAAACTGAAATTGGTATTTCATGAAATATGCTTCAACCTAATGCACAGATAAAGGTTATAAAATTATCCATATTATGTAAATGTGGAATATTCTTTGCATGATTTTCTTGTCTTCAATGTCACCTTTGAACATTGCTGAAGAAAACTAAACATTTTCAAGTTTAGAACAAAGATTTATTAGAGAAAATTAATATTTAAAAGCAGAAAGAACTGAATCCCATTTGTAAAGGTGTTCTCTTGCATTAAACATATATAAATGAATCTGCTTCAAATTGAATAATCTTAGATGGAAATATAATATCATATTTGTCATATGTTGCAGGCTAATGTCCATACTTCCATTAGAAAGATACCATCTTGTTTCTTAGATTTTAGTGCTGAATACATTATTTTAATTTTAACATTTTATTCATTACTCTTCAAAATTTCCAGGAATAAATAAGGGCATAGATTAGAATGTTGTGGTTATGCCAAATTCAGGTTGAAATAGATGTCTATGTGATACAAGTGTTACATACATTTTCCATCACATGTACTCATCTGGCAAAATTTGAAAAAAATAATTAGTTTTCTTAAACTTGGAGAAAATACAAAGTTCAAGGCAGTATGATAAAATGAATACAAGTATTTAAAGAATTGGTCACAAAAAAAAAAGAAAAACAAATAACTCCAAAGAACAATGTAAGGACATTAAGGACATAATTACCTGTGTAAGGTTTAAATTATTGTATTGAGGTTTTGGTGGATCATTTATTATTTAAGATTCCATTTGTTTTATAGCCATTTTTAGACATTCTGTAGATCTTAGGTCAGGTTATAATAACAATAACAGCTTTAGGATTTCAGCAATATATATTACATATAGCATGTTGAAATTTCCTTTTTTTCTTTTCAGTAGACAAAAGCTCAGATAAGCACTTGTACACAACCATAAAACTGGAGAGGAATAGAATCAGCTTTGCTGTTATTACTAAGGAAATGGCAAGAAGAAAGGGTACATGTCTGTCACCTAAGACATGCAGTGTCTGACAGAAGAAAATAATTAGGTAATGGCATTTTCCTCAATGTATATAAGCTATAACAATCAGTCACAAACCTATTTCCACTCTCAGACTCAATAAAGGCTGAAGTCACATAAGAACATGAATAAAAGCTTTAGATCTTCAAATATACTCACATTTTCTTATCCATACACTGAGAAATGAGACATAATTAAATAGAGACAACCAAATAATATTTTGAGCTTTAGAAGGCATTTGAGCACTTCTTTAGTATATATCGCCTTTCTGGTGTTTAGAAATAAGTACTTTCACTTATTTTACATATATTAAAGCATCCTACATTATTACCTTTATTTTGAAAAATATTAAATTTAATTAAATTTAAATTTTCTATCAATATTATTAATTTATTTATATATTGCGATAATGTACAGATTTTAGTGCTCAAGAGAGTTAAATTTAGTACTCTAGAGTTAAATGCAAGAAAAATGACACATAAAACAAAATATGATGTTGAAATAATTCATAATATTTGGAGAACCTTATTTTATTCTATATTATTCCAATTAAAACAACAATCACTTTAACTCATATATATATTATCATTGTTGGAATTCTTTTGAGTGAAAAATAATACAGATAGATTTTTCCTAGACTTTATGTTTTGGATGTTCACCTGCAGATTGCAAAATCAGTAACAGAATATTATAGCAAAATAGTTATTCCTAGAGAAAAAGAATTGTCAAAATATCTGAAAAGACTTTAAAGGTGTTAAAAATTCTATTTTAAGGGACATATAGAAACTGACATAAATTGTTTCATAGATGTTATTAAATATTAATGTACTGAACCTGTTCATGTAAGAAATTTAATCATGTAGTCTAATTCCAAAGACTTTCTAAAATATCATTACTGAAACATTTTTTTGTAATAGAGGAGTAAACACTGACAATAAATGCAATATTTTATATTTTTTCCTGCAATAAAAGAATACAAATAATAGTTTCTGGATATTTTATGTGAAACAAAAATACTAATAGTATTTTCCTTGAATTTATCACATTAAAAGACATTTATTTGCATATAAAATAAAACATTGTATATAAATACATATTTGTGGAAAATCTCTTACTAGAAGTAGGAGAGAATCTTCTAACACAAGGATATAACAAGGGGAAAAATTATGAAATACCTACAATCCAAATACTCACATTGCATTGAGAGGATAAGTAAATATGTAAAATGATCAGTGAGAAAAAATAAAACAGGAAATAAAGTTAAAGAGTAAGTTAAGGACAATCAAACTTCTTTGGTTTAGTTTCATTTATTCTTAGAGCTTGCCGGTGGAAGGCAATTAATTTCATCACAAGAATTTTTAAAAATGATTTGTTCGTTACCTTGTGTAGGCCACTGATTTTATTCCAGATCAGTGTAAGCTTGTGTGGTGTGAACAGGAAACAGAAAAATTATCAGTAAGTACTATTTTTACCTCAGGTGGATAGTAGAGTCGTTCTTTACTTTTAAAAAACTGTATTTCCTCCATTAAACCTAGGGTCATTTATTTGTTGATTTAATTTTACTAAGCAGTGTTGTATAATAGCTTTCTTTACAAACAGTATTATTCTTTTTTTTTTTTTTTGTCTTTTTTGTTTTTATCGGTACCAAGGATCGAAATCACGACTGCCTGCTTGCAAGGCAGGTGCTTATGCCGCTGAGCTAAATCTCCAGCCCCTAGTATTATTCTTTTGATACAGAATTTTCTAATTCTCCTTGTTTAAAATATTTAATAATGAAATTAATTGAAGATTGTACTTTTTATCACATCATTTTATTTTTTCTAATATTGACTTTTAAGTCATAAAACATTTTTTTCATGTTGTTAGAGTTAATATATTAGCCTTTTTTAGCCTTGTATCCAAGCTTCTCCACTTTAGTCATTCTCTTCTTCATGCTGGCTTATTTACAATTTACATTGAATGCTATATTTCATTAATTTGTAATTATCTTTTCTCAAAAGTCTTATTTTTAGGCTTATTCTAAGATGATCCCATGAACTGGTGGTTCAGCACACAGACATTGATGTTCTTACAGTCTTGAAAAAATCCCAGTTCTCAATATTCCCCTGAAACCTGGAAGAGAGCTTCTTTCCTTGTCTGTTCATATCATGCAGTGTGGCAGCAATCTTAAGCATTCCTTGCCCTGCATCTGCAGAAGTTCACTTTCTTGTTTTATGGAATTCAACATTCCAATGTATTTGGCTTCTCTTCCTATAATAATAACATCAGTCATGACTCCAGCTGTCTCTGCAGACAATCTCACAGGATCCAGGAAATCCAGCCAGAGGTGCACACAGGAATGGCCTAGACCCAGGCCCATCCTGTGACTCAAATCCTCTCCACAGATGACCTCAGGGGACCTAGAAACTCCAGCCAGAGGTGCACACAGAGTGGGCCAGAACAGGGGCCTCCTCTGTCCCACAGTCCTGGCCACCCACCTCAGGACCTACAAACTCCAGCCCATGAAGAATGCCCCCACAGTCACTCTGCTGCCATTGGGGACACCCTTATCTCCTTGACCTAGCATTGCTCTTGATCTTTGGCTTCCACATCTCCACCCAGAACCTTGGACTTCAGTGGATTAACTAGGCAGTATTGAGGGGAGACTCAATAAGAAAAACACAGCAGGCTTCCATCAGTGAGGTAAGCTTGTCCCTAAAATAGGAATAGTGTTTGCTACCTCAGTGGGTAAACAGGAGTAATAGAGAAGTCCCCTCCAGAATGAGGCCAGAGGAGAGCTTGACAAGTAGATGGGTCAGGCCTTCCTCCCCACAGAGAATATCAGGTATGTTGAGGAGGGTGCCAACAAGGCCTCTCCCAACCTAGAGAAAATTAAGGGTGCCTGTGGGACACCAAGAGAAACAGCAAGGTTCCAGCTGAGACAGACACTATAAACAGGAGAACTGGTGACTCTGCACAACCTGAGAACATAATAACAGTGGGAACTAAGAGTTGATTTCCACCAGTAATCCTAGGCTTGCAAGCCTAGGAAGAACATAGGACTCATACAACAGGCTCTGCAGGGGGAATTCAGGTGACTGGCCCACCTCTTCACTGTGGGAACCAGCAATTGGACAAACATCAACCTTATAGTAGGACCCCAAAGTACACACTACCAACAGTTGACACTAGTGGGATTGAAGGACCAAATATTAACATGAAAGGGGAAAATGGCAAAATGAAAAAGTAAAATGCAATCACAAACATCTAGTCAACCAGCTGCAAGTACGGGAGACATTGAAATAGATGACTTCAAAAGTCTGAAATCTCTGAAAAGCTAGCAAGTGAAAAAAAAAACACCATTAGGCTATAGAGGAAATCAAATTAGAAGTAATCTCTCATATAAAAACAGAAACAACAACCTTAGTAAAAGAGTTGCTCAGCAGAGCTTGAAAAGAAATAGATAAAAAAGAAAGCACAGGAGCATGGGAAACTGATTGAAACTTTGAATGAACAATATAGAAAACAAGTAGAAATCATGAAACAAATTCATAGATACATCTAAGAAACCAAAAAATATTATTCAAAGCTGGCAAAACTGTTTAAATGAAGCTGAGGATAGGATTTTAGATCTTAAGGACAGGACCACAATTAGTGATCATGAAAGGGTAGAACTTTTAAAAATAACAAAGCAGCATGAAATGACAATACAGCAACTTCAAGATGATGCCAATAGACACAATATAAGATTAATAGGCATCAGTGAAGATGCAGGAGTCAACGCAAATAACAAAACTAAAATATTCACAAATAGCAGAAAATGTCCTAAACATGGGAAAAAATCTAATATGCAGATAAGTGAAGCATATAGAAGGTCAAATAGGCACAACCAACATAAGTCTTAAACCAGACATATAATAATCAAGATCTCAGACATACAGCATAAAAAAGAATACTAAAAGCTGGTAGAGAAAAAGACACAACTCACATATCAAGGAAAGCCCAAGAATCACAGCATACTTTTCAACACAAACCCTCAAGTAAAGATGACCTTAGAGTAAGGTATTTGAAGCCCTCAAAGAAAATATCTTTAACCCCAGGCTGATGTATCTAGCAAAACTTTCATTCAAATTTAATGGAGAAACAAGATACTTCCATGAAAAAGAGCAACTGAGTAAATTCATGTCCAACAAACCAACCCTAGGAAGAGTATTGAAAGACATACTAGATAGAGAGAGATAAAAATGACCCCAGTCCCCAGAATAACAACAGAAAGAAACCACCAGGTAGGACAAGTGATTAAACAAGGAGGAAAAGTAGAAAGCAAACAACTGGGACATAACAGGGAAAAGTCGAGCCAGTACATATCAGTGATACGTATAAATGTAAATGGGCTCAATTCACCTATTAAAAGAAACAGGTTGACAGAAGCAATCAAGAAACATGATCCCACAATATGTTGCATACCAGAAACAGATCTGACCCAAATAGAATATCGTAGATTAAAAGTTAAAGGATGGAAAACAGTATTTCATTCAACAAGAACCCAGAAAAAAGCAAGGGTAACTATGCTACTTGCTGACAATGTGAACTTCAAATCTAAAATGATTAAAACAGATAAAGAAAATTACTACATACCTGTTAGTGAAAAAATTCAAGAGGAAGAGCCAACATTTATAAATATATATGCACCAAAAACAAGAGTATCCTATTATATAAGATAAATATTGCTGGACATGAAAAACTAAATGCACAAGAACACAATTATATAACAGGGGACCTTAATATCCCATTGTCATGAAGAGATAATATCAACTAGACAAAAAGTCAGCAAAAAATAATAGAACTAAATCATATCTGTGAGCAATTGGACTCAATAGATGTTTACAGAATGTTCCACCCAACCACATCAGAATATAATTTCTTCTCAGCTGCATGTGGGACATTCTACAAAACAGACCATATATTATTCCATAAAATATTCTTAAGTAAATGCAAAGTTATTGAAATTATCCCCTGCATAATATTTGACCATAGCACCCTGAAATTGGAAATTAATGATGAAAGAAATTACAAAACTTGCATAAAAACTTGGAAGTTAAATAACAACCTTTTGAACAGCCAGTGGGCTACAGATGAAATTAAAGAAGAAATAAAGCAATAACAATACCTACAATTAAATAAAAATGCAAAAACAGCATACTGCAGTCCATGGAATGCAATGAAAGTGGTCTTATGAGGAAAATATATAACAATAAATTGTCATATCAAGAAAACTGAATGAGCACAAATAAGCAACCTAATGCTCCATCTCAAGCTTCAGGAAAACAGAAGAGCAAGTTAAACCCAATGCTCATAGAAGAGAGGAAATTGTAAAGATTAGAGCAGAAATCAATGCCATTGAAACTAAAAAATTACATAGAATTGATGAATCAAAAATCTTGTTTTTTAAGAGAATAAAGAAAATGGACAAACCTCTAGCTAACCTTATAAAGAAAAAAACCCAAATTCATGTAATAAAGACTGAAAAGGGGAAATTACTACAGATGCCATGGAAATTCAAAAGACCATGAATAGCTACTTTGAAAATGTCTGCTCACATAAAGTGGAAAACACAGATGAAATGGACAGATTTCTAGAAACATATGAACTACCAAAGCTCAACCAAGAAGATATAACAATTTTGAATAACCCAATGTCAGCTATTGAAATTGAAAATGTAATTAAAAACTTACCCAACAAGGAAAAGCCTTGGTCCTGATGAATTCATGGCTGAATTCTACAAGAAATTTAAAGAAGATTTAATGCCAATACACCTTAAAATCTTCAATGCAATTGAAAAGGAAGTATTTCTCCCTAAATCATTCCTGGGTGCAATAATTACTCTGATACCAAAACCAGAGAAAGACCCAACCAAAAAGGAGAACTATAGGCCAATATCACTAAGTGAACCCTGATGCAAAGATTCTCAACAAAATACTGATACATAGAATGCAGCAAATCATCAAGAAGATTATACATCATGACCAAGTAGTATTCATTCTAGGAATGCAAACATGGTTTAACATATGCAAATCAAAAAATGCAATACATCACATAAACAGAGCCAAAAACAAAAACCACATGATCATCTCCATAGATGGAGAAAAAGCTTTTGATAAAGTCCAACACATGTTCATGATAAAAACCCTTCAGAAACTCAGAATGCATGGTATCTACCTTAATCTCATAAAGACCATCTATGACAAACCAACAACCAATATTATACTATAAGGACAAAACTGAAAGCTTTCACTCTAAAATCAGGAATAAGACAAGATGTCCATTATCACCACTCCTATTCAGTATAGTTCTGGAAATACTTACCAGGGCAATCTGAAAAGAGAGAGAAATAAAAAGAATAAAGATAGGGAAGGAAGAAGTTAAATTGTCAGTATTTTCAGATAACATGATATTCTCCATAGAAGACATAAAAAACTGCAGTAAAATACTATTAGAGGTAATAAACAAATTCAGCAGTGTAGCTGGATACAAAGTCAATGCTCAAAAATCAATAGCATTCTTGTACATACACACACACACACACACACACACACACACAAAATTCATCAAAAGAGAAATTATAAAAATATCACCTTTCACAATAGCATCTAAAAAAATGAAATACTTAGGAATCAACATCACTAAGAATGTAGAAGACCTATATGCTGAAAAATATGCTATGCTCAAAAAAGGAGATTGAAGATGCTATTAAAAACGGGAAGGATATTCCTTGCTCTTGGCTAAGAAGAACCAACATTGTGAAAATGGCCATACAAAACTTTTATACAGATTTAATGCAGTCCAAATCTAAATACCATTGGCATACCTCAAAGATATAGAAAAATCACTCTTAAAATTCATTTGGAAATAGAAGAAACCTAGAATATCAAAGGCAATTCTGGGCAACAAAGGCAAGACAGGAGGCATCTCAATTCCTGACTTAAAACTATACTACAAAGCCACAGTGATAAAATCAGCATGATACTGGCAAACAAATAGACCTGAGATCAATGGAACAGATTAGAAGATGCAAGCACAACTACAAAGACACTCAGCCACCTGGTAGTTGACAAAGGGGCTAAACATTTTCACTAAAAGAAGGATAGCCTCTTTAATAAATGGTGTTGGAAAAACTGGCTTACCACATGCCAAAGACTGAAACTAGACCCAGGCATATCACCATGCACAAAACTAAATTCAAAATGGATCAAAGATCTAAATATTAAAACAGAAACACTCAATCTACTGGAAGACAAGGTAGGTAGGAGTCTTGGAGACATAGGGATAGGCAGAGAATTCATGAACAAAATGCAAACTGCAAACTTCGAAGAATCAACAACTAAGATCTCTGCACCTCAAAAGAAATCACCAACAGAGTGAAAAGAAAACCCACATAATGGGAAAGAATTTTAGCCAGCAACCCATCACACAAAGGACTTATATTCAGAACATATAAAGAATTGAAAAACATCAAGCCCCCCAAGTTCAAAGGCCCTCTCCAAAAATGGGCATCTGAGATGAACCCACAGTTCCCAAAAGAAGATATACAAATGGCAAATAAATGCATGAAGAAATATTCACCATCACTGGTTATTTGAGAAATGCAAATTAAAATAGCATTGAGATTTTATCTCACTTTGGAAAGAATAGCTGCCATCAAGAAAGCAAATGATAACAAATGTTGGTGAGGGTTCAGAGAAAAAGGAACACTGTTGGTGGGAGTGTAGACTGGTGCAGCCATTATGGAAATCAATATGGAGATTTCTCAGAAGACTAGGATTGGAAATTCCATTCAATCCAGCTATTCCATTTCTGGGTATTTTCCCAGAAAACCTGAAAAAGTCATATCACAGTTATATATGTGCACCTATGTTCATAATAGTACAATTGGTAATAGCTAAATTTTGGAAACAATCAAAATGCCCATAAATTGCAGAGTGAATGAAAAAGATATGGTATTCTTATACAACTGAATATTACTTAGCTATAAAAAGGATGACATTGAGGCCTTCATAGGTAAATGGAGGCAATTTGAGACTATACTCAAAAGTGAAACAAATAAGCATATTTATAAATATCACATTGTGTCTCTAGTGTAAAAAGTAATAAGAACTGTAGGAGTAATAAAACCCAAATTGTGAATTGCTATTATAAAAAAGAGCAGAAAAGAAAGCACTCTAAAGGATATAACTGCTTGCATCTTTAAGTGTGTGTTGTAGTCAGGGGTTGTACACAGAGAACAACTAGGATTAGGACTTGGAGTTTAAAATATTTTTATGATAGTCACCAGAAGTTAACACAGGAAAATGCAGGAAATTTATCTGCAACACCAAAGATATAGATTATTTAGTCAAGAGCCTAAACCCCACAGCAATGCCCCACATGAGTCCAGATAAAAATCCAGAGCTCAGGACAATGCCTCCACGAGTCCAACTGGAGGTCCAGAGCCCACAAAAAGGACTCACGCCAAGTCTCTTTTACAGATCTGTGCCAGGAAGACCCAAAGGTCAGTGGTGGAAGCCAGAAAGTCTATGCCAGCAGGATGAAGGAGCTGTGCTGGTGGGATGAGGGTTCTATGCTGGAGCTGAGAAGTCACACTCACAACAAAAAGCAGGGCTATCCTGAAAGGCACCACAGCTGTCCTCAGTGACAAGGAAGCCCCCTGAGTTCCCCCAATAACAAGCACAGTTGGGTACATGCCAGGAAACAACATGATGCGTTCATCCTGGAGACCAAGTGGCACATGTCTTCCCTTCTGAAATCAGGAAGCAATGCTCGATGTGAAGACCAAAGTTTCTCCAGGAAAACCAACAGCTCAGACAGCAACTTGTAGGAGAACCCACAATGCCTCCTTAATGTCTCAACCCTCAACATCTCCTTCCTTCTCCACCTATTTATCTTGGCAACTTTCATCAGGTGGAGCATCTTCACTCAATGCCATGCTGATGTAATCCAGCTGTCGTTAAGTTGACCACCAGTTCTTAAACTATAACAGTGTGTAAGATAGATGACATTACTAAGATATTACTGTTTTTTGTTGGATTGTTGAACAGAACTGTTTGCAGTCGCACTGAATGTTCACTGTGTATGCTTTAATTTTGTAACTTGAAAAACTATTTCTAAGATGACAGTATGCAATTTATCAACTAGTGATTTCTTAGTGTTTAATTTTATTTTTTTGAAATTCTGTATTCTTACCACTCCTTTTTCTGCTTTGCTTTTTTCCTCTTTAAACAAAATTTTAAAAAATAACATCAGTCATATTAGATTAACGATCACTATAACGGTGTTATTTCAGCTTGATGATATTTGCAGAGTTACTATTCAAAATCAATGTGACATTTACAAGTAGAAGGGAAAAGTGTGAATATGTCATTTTAGGGAGCGTAATTTTTCTCATAGCACTGAAATAAGGGCTTAGTTTCCCTGAGTCTTTAGTCCTTGCTTAAATTTAAATCCTCATAGTGGCCATTTCTAACAATCTTTAAGAAAATAATAGTGCTATCACTTCTTTGCCTTTACACCTACCATTTCCAGGGGGCTGGTCTTTATCTGACAAAATATTTTTGTTCTGCTTATCAATCTCTATTTTGATTGTCTCTATTAAAGACTGTTCAAGGGCTATGAGTTATCATTTGTACTGATTGTTTTGTTTCCAGCAACTAAGCAGTGCCTAGAAAGTAATGTATGATTAATATTTGCAGATTTACTAAAAGCATGAAACCAGATTAAGTAGAAGTTGATTATTGACTAATTAAAATGCCTCACTGTACTTACCATTTTTCTCTGTTTTAAAGAAATATGAATCAAGGCTTTAATGTGGTAATAATAGTTTAAAATAGCAAGCAACATTACTCTAAAATTTTACTTTGTTAAGTTAGACTGCAAATATTGCAGGTAGTTTCTCTGAGTATAGGCATTGTTTTTCAAGAGCCCTTTAGTAAAACATTACAGAGCACATTGATTTTACTTAATGTGCTGTTATGGTTTAAGAACTGGTGGTCAATTTAACACCAGCTGGATTACATAAGCATGGCACTGAGTGAAGATGCTCCTCTTTAGGAAAGTTGCCAGGATAAATAGGTGGAGAAGGAAGGAGGTGTTGAGGGTTGAGGCGTTAAGGATGCATTGTGGGCTCTCCTACAAGTTGCTGTCTGAGCTGTTGGTTTTCCTGGAGAAACTTTGGTCTTCACATCGAACATTGCTTCCTGGATCCAGAGGGGAAGACATGTGCTGCTTGGTCTCCAGGATGAACTCATCATGCTGCTTCCTGGCACATACCCCACTGTGCTTGTCATCGGGGGAACTCAGGGGGCTTCCTTGTCACTGAGGACAGCTGTGGTGCCTTTCAGGATAGCCCTGATCTTTGTTATGTGACTTCTCGGCTCCAGCGTAGAACCCTCATCCCACCAGCACAGCTCCTTCATCCTGCTGGCATAGACTTTCTGGCTTCCACCACTGACCTTTGGGTCTTCCTGGCACAGATCTGTAAAAGAGACTTGGCGTGAGTCCTTTTTGTGGGCTCTGGACCTCCAGTTGGACTCGTGGAGGCGTTGTCCTGAGCTCTGGGTTTTTATCTGGATTCATGTGGAACATTGCTGTGGGGTTTAGGCTCATGACTAAATATTCTATGTCTTTGGTGTTGCAGATAGATTTCCTGCATTTTCCTGTGTTAACTTCTGGTGACTATTATAAAAAAAAAAAAATTAAACTCCAAGTCCTAGTCCTACTTGTTCTCTGTGTACAACCCCTGACTACAATACATGGATTGTTTTTTTTTTTTTTTTTCTGGTTTTTTGTTTGTTTGTTTTTTGTTTTTTTTTTTTTTTTTGTTTTTTTATTTTATTTTATTTTTTATTTATTTATTTTTTTTTTGCCTTAACTGAGGGACTTTCCTGAGAAAATGAATCAAAGTCTTTAGTTTAAAGAAAAACAAATCTGCTTTTGCTATTGTTAGTTGGTTAAAGTAGGGCATTCACAGCACATTTAAGAAATTTAACAGTTAGCATAATAGTAAAGAAGACACTAAATGGAATGGTTTCCTAGTATACAATAGGTGACTAAATTATAAATTTGTGACACAAGATTTTCCATGTATTTGCACCCTTTGTAAATGTTTAAGTTCTTCAAGATATTTGACTATTTTGCTACTTTTATTTTCCTACACACGTTAATTTAATTAGAATGTCCTCTGAACATCAACTATTTCTTCAAGGGAGGGATTAATCTAGCTTACTCTAGATGCCTAA
The DNA here is from genome assembly GCF_034190915.1 of Cavia porcellus. NCBI lineage: Eukaryota > Metazoa > Chordata > Mammalia > Rodentia > Caviidae > Cavia > Cavia porcellus. Next base: position 29,661,158 of record NW_026947487.1, on the reverse strand, counting down.
ACTAATTTTATCTGTTCGTCATTAACTTAATACAAACTCTAAACTCTATTTCATTGTAAAATAGTGATTCCATCATCTATTAGGAAAACTATACTACTTTTTCAAATACTTATTATATATAGTTGAGTTTATTAGTTTTTTTTCCAATTACACAATAATATTTCAAAGAATGGATGGATTTCACACATGCATTTCACACAAGCATGATTTATAAATAAATTAAATCTCTAATAATGAATCATATTTCATCCAAGAACTTTATGTATTTCAGTTCAGCTAGTTATCCCATTTTGTTGCATGTATCTTTTTGAAAGGCAAGAAGTAAAGTATACATAAAGCAGTGAGTTTATTCTTTTAAAAATGCTAGGCTATGGCAACTGTGTTTATAACTCACATTTCTGGGGTCATCTGGAAGTCAGGAGAGTAGTTCTGCTGATACTCGTGGGTTGAGTGCATACAATGAAAGCTGAGCAGCTGTCTGCTGTTCAAATGGCTTCAAATGAGTCATCCCTAGTCCACATAGTTCATCTTCTAGAGGCCAACCCAAGCATGTTGATAAGACAACAATACAAGTGCAGGAGAGATCAAGACCACTTCTACATGTGCTTTTCAGAGCCTTCATTTGTGTCCTAGCTGCTAAGAAATATTTGAGCCTCAGCATGTCCCATGTACTTTATAAGCACTTGTCACTTCATGGTCAGTCATAAGTGGTTGTTAAAGAGAGTTTAAACAATCCAGCTGTAATCACAGCACATTAGGAGACAGAAGCAAGAGGATCAGAAGTTTGAGTTCTGCCTGAGCAAGTGAGTGAGACACCATCTCAAAAAACATAAGTGGTTCTAAAGGAACTTACAGATGTTTGTTGCTGAGTTAAAAAACATACATGGGTTGGAAAAGAAAAAATAAGTTAAAATCATTTGTAGTAAAAATAGCCAAGCATTGTTGCACACACTTGTAATCAAGCACTGGGGAGGCTGAGGCAGGAGGATCACTGCAATTTCAAGACCAGCCTGACTACAAAGCAAGCTCAAGTCCAGCCTGAACTTCATAGCAATATCTTGTCTCAAAAAGACAAGATTGAATAAATAAGTATTCTCATATGATATAGGAAAATACTTTTGTCTTGTATGGTTGTTCCTTTAGGGTCGTTGGTGGTATTTTCATTAGTAGTAAATTTTCTTATAGTAACATGTGACATACATATCTGTTGCACAAATATATAAGCATGTGAGTTATAGCTGGTTCTTTGGAAATGCAGTTTTTGAAAACATTTCAAGACATTACTTTGGAGTGGGAATGTAGCTCTGTGGTATAGCTTTTGCCTGGCAAGCACAAGGTACTGAGCTCAATTCCTATTATCTGCCCCCAAAAAGGCATTATTCTAAGAAAAAATCCACATTTACATGCTTATTGAAATAGAATTGAAAAATAGATTATAAACTAACAAATTTTAAAAATTAAAAAGATTAAAATTGGACCTATATCTCTCATCATGTACATAAATTAAGAATGAATGAAATAAAATAAAGAAACCAGGCATGTTAGTGCCCATGAGTAGTCTTAGCTTTTAAGAGATCGAGGCAGAGGGATCACCATGATTTCAAAACCAGGCTGGGCACTGTAAGTGAGTTCAAGACTAACCAGATCTACATAGTGAAAGTCTTTCTCAAAAAGTCAAAAAGAAAAATAAAGATAAAAACAGCAATAAAATTATTTTTTCCTCCACAAAAATGCCAATGATAGTATTTTATCGTATCTTTATTAAATTCTATTATTTTATGGATAATTATAACAAAAATATATCACCACCAATAAACAAGCAAAAAAGACTAGAACTTTGCTTATAACCTCCCCTTTTCCTAAATATAACCAAAGAACTGTCACCTTAATTATATTTATTTAAATATTATCAGTGTTGGATTCACAATATTTTATAGATTAATAAGCAAGCTCAAGTCCTTGCTTATTAATAACTTTTTGAGTAATTAGCAATGTTATTGAATCTTCATATAAGTAATTAATGTAATACTTCACCTTGAATGTATAACTGATTATATTATATAGTATGTTAACATGGTGCCATAACACAATATACCTGAGTACATTTTATTTGAAGATAATAATTTTCAAATAGTTAAAATAATGAATCAAAATGATATTTACACACAATTGTATCTTATAATTTTTTATTCTCCATTGTTAATCTACACCAGCTAGAAAATAAAAATTAGAATACCTAGTCTATACTAGCTATAAATTACAAATTAGGATACCTAACATTGTTTTTATTGCTATCTTAATCACTAACTTTTAAAAATTTCACTTTCCTTTTGCTAAATAACATATTAAGACTAGCAAATAAGCAGCATAATTAAAATTTAGTATGATTTATTTGACATTTGTCTTATCCATATAATTTAAAAATGCATCAATTTTCTATTATTTCCATCTTATTATAGTCTTTACTCTGTTTTATGTGCGCAAAGTTATGAAACAATATTAATATGAAATGATTGATTTATAATTAATATTATTAGCTTAGGTGCCCTCTCTTCAAACTTTACTTGAAGATTAAAAATAATTGAAAGAATTATTGAATTTAAGCAATGAATATTGTATCAAAACAATGTTACTTTTTTTCTAAATGTTGTGACAGAAAATATTTATTGGTTTTATAAATCAACTGCATTCTCAGACTCTTTTTAATATGTTTTACAATTACATATATGGTTTATGACAATTTAATTTTAGGAAGGGCAAATTTATAAACATATTCATTCAGAAAATGATAGGACAAAGAGACTATATTGGATTTTTTTGTATGTAGCATTTCAATATGTAGTTCAGGCTGCTCTTGAACTCACTATGCAGCCTAGCCTTGAATTCAGTGATATCCTGTTTCACCCTTGTGGGTGCTGGGATTTACAGGCATGTGCCACCATGCCTGCCAGAAAACCATTTTTGAAATTCAGTCTATTTCATCGGGTTTTTTTTTCCAAATGTTTTATTGCCTTATTCACACAGTTGGAAGTTTTGTAAAGATCCCATTATATGCTAAAGAAAACCTAAGCATTCAACATAAAAGATCCTGCCTTACCCAGTTACACACAAACTGGAAATATATTTTGAATTTCCTAATGAAGACTAGCCCAATATGACCATCTGTTCTTTAATCAGATGAATTAGTAGAATCAGAACACATGTATTTGGACAACTACAATTTCAATATACTCGTGACATGTATATCCTATCTCTATTTTTCATTAGTACATGTTCTCAGTGTAACTTTATATTCATTTTGGAGAGCAAATATCCGAACATAATAGAATTGATTCTTTTTGCTTTTTATCCCCTTCTATTACCCACCCATCTCCTTCCCCACTTACTTTCTTATTGATATTGTCAGTCGTAGTCCACGGTTCTGACACATATTATTTACTTTTCCTTACGTAGTTCATTAGGTTCTCATACATGGCATGTCTTAATTCTACTTACTTCCTCTTCTCCCCCTGTTTCCTTGTCCTTGGTCTCTGGCAACCTTTCTATTTGCAAGAGATCTGATCCTTTGTTGTCTCCTCTCCATCCCTTGCTATGCTCCTTGTACTTTGTCTTACTCAAATGGGAGATGCTCTAAGCATGTGTGTCTAATTTATTTCATTCAGCATTACATTTCTATGTGCATCTATGTTCCTACAAATATTTTATATTTAGGGTTAACTATGTATCTTTCTGCAGAAGATTAAAATTTGACCTATACCTCTCATCATGTATTAAAGCAAAATCAAAATGAATGAAAGACCTAAACACTGAATCTACTGCACTGTAAAATGATTAAAATATTGAAAACATAGATATAGGAAAGGATTTCTTATCTCTAGTTATATACAAAATTTTTAGGGAATGCAAAAATAACACTCAAAAACTGATGGGACTACAACTATTCAACTACCAATTTTTTTAAAGATCATGCCCTTGAATATTTTGATATTTTCTATTTTAAAAATTAATTTAAAAAGAAAATCAGCCCATTTAATGCAGGGAAGAAATGCAATTAAAATTATTAATTATAATTTTTATTTAATAACTAATACTGTAGTTTACTTTCAGTCAATTATATTATCAGAAAACACCTACCTTACACATATTTGCATGTTAGAACACTTTGACAGAGAAATAATTTTCCTGTATTTGAGCTGCCTCACTTGTTTTCAGAGTGCAAGTTTTAGATAAAAATCATCATTAACTGGACATTTGCATTTCCAAATATAACTACAATCGCTTAATACTGCACCATTTTTCAGTTCCTCTTCCTTTTAGTCTTGGTTGGCTCTCACTAAGACAGAAATGACTTATGCAACTTCACAGGCTTAAACATGGAGGAAGGTATAGTTTTCACCTTTCTCCCTGGGAAGCTTCAGTATAAGATGGAGGTTCACAAACTCCTAGATGAGGCCATATAGTAAAAAACTGTAGATTTTGATACGCAGGTAGTCTCTGCCACAGCTATTCAAATTTGTAAATTCTTAGGCTTGACTGTGATCCTGTTGAAGTTTACTTAAAAATATCAAAGAACACCCAGATTTGTTTTCTTAGAACCGATATGGCCAGAATAAATACTATTCTAGGGGACTTCATTAAATTTTATTTTAGGTAAATATCAAGTATTTTTGTCTAAAATAATTTAATCCATAAAAATGTTCAGAGTGTAATCATATCCAAATATATTTATATTTACCTGAACTTCAAATTTAACTAAGTGCTTTTTTTGTTGGTTTTTTGCATTTCAACTTGTATAGTTTACTCACCTGTGACCTGAGCAATGCCACGCACAAGAACAGATTTTCCTTTGAGAAAGACATATATTTCAACACATGAGCTATTTGATTTATTTTATACTTGTCAGTTTATCCTAGGTCTTTAAAAAGAAAAATGTGTGTCATTATCTGTTTCATTTTTTCAAAATAAGATTGTAGCAGAGGAACAATGGTTAGTACATTGCATATTATCTTCCAAGTAGTTGCTCATATGACAAGGCATGAAAAATTGATCAAACAATGTAGACCCAAAATTTCTGTGCTTCCTTTTTACAATAATCTTTTTAGTTTATGCCTTATACTCTGAGTAACAACTTGGAAAATAATGATACACAGTGTGATACCATTTGTTATGTTCATATTATCTATGTTTTTCATTCTTTTTATAAAATTTTGAGAAGTTTAAATATTAAAATGAAAGTAGAGTCCAGTTTGCATTCTGTTGCTACATCTACTTTTGGAATTTCATCTAATTCATGAAGGACCATGTGAGATTATCTGAGCCTAAAATTTAAATGAATTCTTTACTCAAGTCTCCAAATGGAAATCATGCTAAAATGACATTGTGGTTGTCAGTCATAAAATGTTATGTATTTTGTTAAATAATGATATAAACCAAGATGGTTCAGTTACAAATCGTTTTTACATTTGCATTTTTCATCATCATCTAAAATACTAATTTATAGAGTTAAACCTGAAAATTTTGACTATTCTAATTGAAATTGTCCCTGATAAAGTTCTAAGGATAGCAGAAGTATTTTTGTTACACCTCAGTCACTGCTGCTGTGTTTTCTACTCCCTTATTAAAAGACAGAAATAGTGCCATGTTAAAACAATTCACTACTTACATAAGTGGTTTCTGCATTTTATAAAATTCCAACTTTGTTTAAAGCTCTCATACCACCCCTGCATGAGAGATACATTTGCAGTTCAATCGATTACATGAAGGGGTCTTTGTCAAAACTTCAGCAATGTTTTCTCAAAATTGGCCCTTATTATGGTACAAGGGCTTTGATATCCGTTTTATATTTCCCTGTAGCTGTTTACTGTAAAATGTTCCTCTCTGCCACAGAATTTTATTTTACCTGCTATTACAAAAACTATTCCTTGGGGGTTGGGGATTTAGCTCAGCGGCATAAGTGCCTGCCTTGCAAGCAGGCAGTCGTGAGTTTGATCCCCGGTACCGATAAAAAGAAAAAAGACAAAAAAAAAAAAAAAAAAAAAAAAAACCAAACAAACAAACCAAAAAAAAAAAAAAAAAAAGTTCTTGGTTTACATTTGGGTAACGAAGTCTACAATCATAATTCTTAAAAAGCCTGATCCTAAAGATAACACTTTGGAAAAACCTTGAAGTGCCGTTAAAACTTTCAGTACTTTTGATATCATTTGAAACTTTTGTTTATTCATTTTTGCCCCTCAATTTCCTATGCTTACAATAATTCTTCAGTCTTACAGCCACAAGCACACATTTCAGTAACACAGGAAAGTATTGGGGAGAATGCCCAGCAGAAATGCCTGACTGGCAAGGGAAAGGCACTGAGTTTAATTGCTGGAACTGTATATATATATGTATATATATACAGTTCCAGCAATTAATTATATATATATATATATATATATATATATATATTATATGTGTGTGTGTGTGTGTGTGTGTGTGTAGTAAAAATATCTGAAAGTCTTTTATGTAATTTTTGAGAACTCAGGGTGGTCAGGGAATTGTTTATATAATAATAATAAAAGTATGAGGAAACATTAATGACTTCTGTTTTCTTTATGGGGTTGCTTTATGAGCTTCCAATAATTGGAAAATATTAAAATAATTTGCACTGGGAATCCAAAATGCATTTTTGTTAAGTCATTTCCATACTTCATCATATATCTATAAAATATAGTTCTTGAAATCTGGAAATATCTGATCTCAAGTGAGGAGATCCTGAAGCTGAAGATCAATCACACGTGTGGGGCTAGAGCAGGGTCAGCCCCAAGAAGATGGCACTTGTCAGGCCAGCCAGGTGAACAAGCTGTTAGGTAAAGGGATTTCACCTGACGCCAACTTGCCGCCAGTGTATACAGTGCGCTGCAGTCTCTTGATGACTCTTTTCTCAGCCAAGAAAGAGGGCTCCACCTGACCTCAGCTTTCTGTATTTTCACTCTTGCCTTCATTTCTTCATAGTAATTTGCATCTACCTGGATATGTGAAAATGTTTGTAATATCACTACTACCTTTAATAAAAGAAACCTTGCTAATTTTAATATAGCACAATTACTTAGTAAGATGGAGGACCTGGGATTTCACTCAGCAGCACAGAGAATGTCGGAAAGAGTGAGTTCCTGAGTTTAATTCCCAGGACGACAAAAATAAATAAATATGATGGAATAAATAATAAGTTTATTTAACATTCACTGCATAACAATTCTAACACTTCTTTTTAAAGTTCTTATTGTTTTAAAGAGCTGAGTAACTTGAACACAATGTTAAGAAATTATTCATTTTCAAAGAGAACACTTAAGCCTCAGTTGTCTGAATTTCAATCCGTATAATAAATATATCATTAGATGTTATTAATCACCAATGTATTAATATAACTTATAACTGAAATCCTACAGAAAATAGTTATTTTGATGTTTGTCTATTATGAGTAGTTTCATTACTAGGTCAAATATGCCCAAGGTCAAACTCATTCATTTTTTCACAGTGAGCTAATCTTCCATTCCTACAGAGCATATCAATTGGTCATAATTTTATTTCATATATTCTGTAACTAACTTGGAAATAATTTATAGAATTGTCATGTCTATGTTCATGATGCTGGTGTACTTCATATTCATATTTTAATCAATCTTATCTAATTTAGTTATTAATTTATAGCCTTTCTGGTTTTTTCTCCAGCTCTACTTGTTATATAATTAACAATGCCTTCATGCTTCAAAATACTTTAATTAAAAGAAATTCTATATACTCCTTATGAACAGCTTTGCCTCTATGAATGTAAATCAACTTGTTTGTATTTTCTATAATATCCATAAGTAATATTATATACTGATACTATTACTCTTGGTTTCAAAAACAAAATATTGAAAATACACATTTATTCACATGTATATCCATTAAGAATAGAAAGAATACATTCACAGAAAATGTATCTGTAAGTAGAGTAATCCTGGCAATGAAAGTGAATAAAATTGTTGGTGCATAAATTGTGGATTTTTCAATACTTAGTTTATTAAAAATATACATTCACTTAAATAAGGAAAACTATATAAATGTTTGCACACATATATATACATGTATACATACATGTAATGCACATATAGGTATGTAGTAATTACTGAAAGTGAATACTAACATTATTGAATTTTAAGTGGCTACCAGTATTAGTTTATGAGTTTATGATATGAAAATAATTATGCCCCATAGATGTAAATAAAAATACCATGAATAATATAGTGTTCTAACAATTTCCAGCACTAATCATGTGAAATTTAGCAGAAAATATGATTTTACTTCAATCCACTATATTTCAGTTCAATAATTTTCAAAGAAAGGAAAAGTTATGAGAAATTATAATAACTAATTCCTTTTTACAGAAAGAAATAAGTGGAACTATCAAAAATTCACTATATATATAGTAAACTTTCACATTTTCGCATCTGTATTTAATTTGAAAGACAGCTAATATTAAATTAGTTATCTAGCACAATTACTAAAATGTCATTAAGGAATACTATTTGGGGTTTTGGATTTCTGCAATTGAATTAAATCCTGTTAAGCTACTTAATATTTGCCATCTGCTTAAACATTTACAGTGTCATATTATTCATTTCCTGTGTTAATAGTCTATCTAAAAGACACTTAGAGAAAGAATGTTCCCTAGGTAAAGACATAATTTTAATTAAAACTTATCAGTTAGATATATTCTAGTCTCCCTTAGTATTAACACAAGTAACAACCAACATAATGACTAAAGATTTTAGGTATGATTTGATAGGAATCTAACAGCCCATTTGTGTATATCTATTATGGATTATACATACTCTATCCACAGAAGTATAAATAGAAACCCCTCAAGTACTGCAATTTGAGCAAAATATTCCTGGCTTTGAAAACTTTATACTACAACTTATTTTAATATATGGAAGTTGCAGGTAATGTTTAAGAACAGGATCATTCTCATTATCAAATAAGGCATAGGAACACAAAATGCTTGATTTTGAGCTGTTTAGAGTTTAGAAAAAGTATAATAAATTTTCAATTTTTAGCCCACAGGAAACCTGAAATGCTGTGCATTTAAATTTTAAAGCATCAAAATATGTACTGTCTTAAAGATGTGATCAGTGTACAAGAAAATGATAATAGGAAAACACATTTAAAACTGATTTTGTGGTGTATCAACAAAATTTAAATTGTACACATTATAGAGAAACAAAAAACATTTACATATAGCATGTACTGTTAATTATAAGGACACATATACTAGTTAGAATGAATCTGCAAGATGCAGTGTCATAAAAGTAATTTATTCTTTATGCCATTCACTGTGATATGTCTCTATAACTCCAAGAGAACTAAATAAATTTTAAGTAATTACTATTGACCACAGAACTGACTACATTTGTTTTTTATAGTATGTTCCTTTAAAACAATTCTGATCAATATCTTCTTTCAGGTGTACTACCAAACATTGTGCTAAAATCTATTTATTTTTTATTTTAAAGAGAAAAAAACACAAGAGAACAAAGCAAATCAGAACAGAGCAATGCAAGCACATAGCATTTCACAGCAAGAAAACCAGATCTCAGCGGGAGCTATAATAATGTCTCTTTCTTTTGAAATAGTTGAGTATACCTTCACACACAATAATATCAAACATAACAAAATAGTATAAAGCCATTCAAGAGAATGAAAATATTACAGGACAGTCAAAGCCAAATAATAGGAAATGAACAATGGCTACTATAATATCTCATTTTCCTTAAAAATTTGTTTATACCATCACACATAATAAGATCTAATAAAAAACAGCAGGATAGAACCAATCAAATTAGAATAACAAAAGGCATGGCAAAGATGATAGTAAATCAGCAATGGATGCCATAATATCTTGTTTTCTTCAAAATAGCTGTTCATATCATCACACATAATAAAATAAAACTAACAATAAAACTGGTCCAACAACGAATGAAAACATTATAAGGCTTTAAAGCAGTGTAATGGGAATCATGATTACCATAAAATCTTATGTACTCTTACCATTTCTTATACTAGGGAGACTATAAAATATTTACATATGAGTGTTTGATTATTTCACTTTTGAGTATGGTCTCAAGTTATACCCATTTATTTATAAATATCTCAATTTGATCATTCTTTATAGCTGAGTAGTACTCCATTGTATAAAAATACAACTTTTTTATCCATTTCTCAGTTGATATGCATTTAATTTGTTTCCAATATCTGGCTATTACAAATTGTGCTGTTATAAACATGGGTGCACATTTTTCACTATGATATGTTGTTTTCAGTTCTGGGAATATTCCCAGAAGTGGAATAGCTGGGTCAAATGGGACTTCCTGTTCCAGCTTTTTGAGGAATCTCAAGACTGACCTCCACATTGGTTGCATCAGTCTACACTCCCACCAACAGTGCAAGAGTTTCTTTTTCTTCGCAGCCTCTCCAGCATTTGTTGTTGGTAGTTTTCTTTATTCTGGACATTCTTTCTGGAATGAGATGGAATTTCAGTGTGGTTTTAATTTATAAATATCTCTAATGACTAATAATGCATTTCTCTAATGACTAATGATGCCGAACAATTTTGATGTATTTATTTGTCCCTCATTTTTCTTCATTTGAGAACTGTGTATTCATCTTAGATGCCCAATTTGGATTGGGTCTTTAAATTTTGGATATCTTTTTTAAAATTCTTTATATGTTCTAGACAGAATTCCTTTGTCTGAGAGACAGTTCACTAAGATTTTTCCCAGTATGTGGGTTTTCTTTTCACTATGTTACAGATTTATTTTGACATGCAGAAACTCTTTAATAAGATGTGATTCCAGTTATTGATTCTGTGAAGTATTTTCCATGAGGTTTGATTCTTGTTCATCAATTTTCCACCTACCCCTATGTCTTCAAGATTTCTACCTACTTTATCTTTCAGCAGATTTAGTGTTTCTGTTTTAATATTTAGATCTTTGATCCATTTAGACTTTAATTAGTACATAGTGATAGGTATGGGTCTGGTTTTAGTTTTCAGCATATGGAGAACGAATTTTTCCAGCAGCATTTATGAAAGAGACTGTCGTTCTTCCAGTAAACGTGTTTGGATCCTTTATCAAAGATAAGGTGGTTGAGTGTGTTTGTAGTTGTAGTTGCATCTTCTAATGTATTCCATTGATTTTCAGGTCTGTTTTTATACCAATGCCATGTTGATTTTATAACAGTGGCTTTGTGGTATAACTTCAATTCAGGGATTGTGATGCCTCCTTCCTTGCCTTTGTTGCTTAGAATTGCCTTTGTTATTCTAGGTCTCTTCTGGTTCCATATGAATTTCAGAATTGATTTCTCTAGATTTACGTGGTATGATAGAGGTATTTTGAGGGGGACTGTGCTAAATCTATATAACAATTTTGGAAGAATGTCCATTTTCATGTTTGTTCTTCCTATCCAAGAACAAGGTATGTCTTTCCATTTTCTGAGATCATCTTCAATTTCTTTTTCAGTGTACTATAATTTCTTCTGGATAGAGTTTTTCTTATTTTGTTAGATAGATTCCTAAGTATTTCATTTTTTGGATGCTACTGTGAAGAGTGTGATTTCTCTTATTTCTCGGTGATTTTGTTGTAAGTGCATAGGCATGCTATTAATTTTTGAGTGTTGACTTTGTATCCAGCTACATTATTGGATTTATTTATTATACCTAGGAGTCTTTCAATGGAGTTTTGGGGGTCTTTCACCTAGAGTATCATGTCATCTGCAAATGATAATTTAATTTCTTCTTTTCCTATCCTTACTCCTTTTATTTCTCTCTCTTGTCTAATTTCTCTGACTATATTTCCAGCATCCTGTTTAATAGGAATAGTGATAAGGGGCATCCTTGTCTTGTGTCTTATTTTAGGGTAAAGGCTTTCAGGTTTTGGCCATTTAGTATGATGCTGGCTGGTGGTTTGTCATAGATAGTTTTTATCATATTGAGGTAAAGACCTATTCCAATTCTCTATAAGGTTCTTATCATGAATAAGTGTTGGTCGTTATCAAAAGCTTTTTTCTGCATCTATAGAAATGATCCTGTGTTTCTTATTTTAGCTCTACTGATATGGTGGATTACATTCATTGATTTATGTATGTTGAGCCATCCCTACATTCCTGGGAAGAATACCATTTTTTAATGATTTGCTGCATTCCGTTTTCCAACATTTTATTGAGAATTTTTGCATTTATGTTTATTAGGGAGATTGGCCTGTAGTTTTCTTTTTGCTTGGGCTTTCTCCGGCTTTGATACTAGAGCAATATTTGCTTTCAGGAATAAAATAAGAATTGCTACTCTTTCAGTTTCATTGAAGAGTTTGAGGAGTGTTGCCACTAAGTCTTCTTTGAATTTTTTGTAGAAATCTCTAGTGAATCCATCTGGGCCAGGGCTCTTTTTTGTTGGTAAGGATTTAATTACATGTTTTATTTCACTAATTGAAATTTGGTTTCTCAATAGAATAGCTTTACATCTTCTTTACTCAGCTTTCCTAAGTCATATAATTCTAGGAATCTGTCCATCTGTGTTATCAAAGCTATGAAAAAGGAGGTTTTTGAAATAGGTGTTGATGATATTCTGTATTTCCACAGATTTCACCCTGTAGTGACTTATCCTTTTCATTCCTTATTGCATGAATTTGAGGGTTTTTTTTTTCCCCTTTTTAAGATAAGATTGGCTAGGGTCTTATCAATTTGATTTATTCTCTCAAAGAACCAACTCTTGCTTCATTGATTCTTTGTATTATTTTCTTATTCTCTATTGCATTAATTTTTGCTCTGAATTTCATAATTTTCTCCTTTGTTTTGGCTTTGGGCTTGACTTGGTCTTGTTTTTCTAAGTGTTTGAGATGTAGCATCAGATTGTTTATTTGCGTTTCTGCTGTTTTCCTGATGTGTGAATTCACTGCAATAAATTTTCCACAGATTCCAGTAAGTTGCATTTATATTTCATTTGCTTGTAGATATAGATTTTTGGAGGGTTCCTGTTGCATGAAGTATTGTATTCTACAATTTTAGTTTCAGTCTATGAGTTTTCTTCTGGGTTAGATGGGTTTCTTGTAGACAGCATATGGTTGGTGTTGTTTCTTGATGCATTCTGCCAATCTGTTTCTTTTAATTGGTGAATTGAGGCCATTTACATTAATGGTTACAACTGAAAAATATTGTTTTATTTTTGACATATCTTTCTGATGTTGATTTTTTACCTTTCCACTCTGTTTAATTGTTTGTCTTGCTTAGTGGTTTTTCCTATGTGTATCTACAATATCTTTCAGTATTCTTTGCAGAGTTGGTTTGGTGGTCATGAAGTTCTTCAGCTGTTCTTTGTCATGGAAGTATCTTATTTCTTCATCCATTTTGAAGGACAGTTTTGCAGGGTATATCAGCCTGTCTTGGAAGTTGCTTTACTTTAGGATCTCAAATGCTTCACTCCATGCTCTTGTTGACTTCATTGTTTGTGTTGAGAAGTCTGTTGTGATTCTGATAGGCTTTCCTTTATAGGTGTTCTGTCTCTTCTCTCTAGCAGCTTTTAGTATTTTGTTTTTATGTTGGATTTCTGGCATGATGATTATTATGTATTTGGATTATTTTGGTTATTACTATTTGCAGTTCTATATGCTTCAGTCATCAGTATGTCCATTTCCATTTTCATGTTTGGGAAATTTTCAGGTATTAGTTAATTATTAGGTAATAGTCTCTTGATATCATTTGTGTTGTTCCATTCTTTTTCATTTATCTGATCAATCTTATGTTGTTTTTCTTTGCATCATCTTGCAGCTGTTGAAGTATTATTTCCTGATTCCCTGTTATTTTTAAAAGATCTTTCCTTTCCTGTTGACTAGCTGCAATCTTGTCTTGGAGGTCTTACAGTCTATCTTCACTTTCATTGAGGTGATTTTTGCCAAGTTTCAATGGAATTTTTGAATTCATGTATATCTCTTTGAATTTTCTTCATGTATACTGTTTGTTTCTTATATTGTTCATTCAGGGTTTCCATCTTTTTGCAGAGTTCCTCTAGAGTTCCTAATTTTTAAATTATGTCTCCTTTAAATATGTTCAAATTTTTTATTATTTCTTCTTTTACCTGGGAGTTTATTTCTGATTTGAGTTCTTCTATAGCTTCCTGGATTTGTTCCTTCACTTCAGCTGCTATCATTTCAGGCATGTCAGGCGTATGGCTTACGCTTTCTTTTATGTGCATGGCTCCTAGGCTTGCTTGGAATGTGCTTGAGATTGCATTTCTGTCTTCCTTTTGTCATTTTTCTATATTTCTGTGTTTCAAGTGATGGATCAAAGCTTTCCTCAAGTGCAATGGAAATCAATCACCTGGCTCACCTTTAGCTCCTGGGACTGAATGGAGGTCACTTGGTGTGGCCCAGTCAGGCCCTCAGGGCCTCCTGTGTGTCCTCTAGTGATTTAGGATGCTGGGAAGGGGCTCAACCCCTGGGTGTGGTGGTCTAAAGCCCCCCATCCAGCATTCTAGAAATCACTTTTCACACCTTCAGCTCTGGGGACCTAACGGAGGTCACTGGGCATGTCCCAGGCAGGCCTGTGGTAACCTCCTGTGTATCTTCTGGTGATTTAGGATGCTGGGCAGGGTCTTACCCACTGACAGCAATGGTCCAAGGCTTCCCCTGCACATGATGAAAATCTGCTAATAACTATTTATTATATTAGAATAGCCTAAATTAGTGGGACCATGAATAAATTCACAGGATAAATATTTTGCTATCACAATTTTGTCATCGATGCTAATTGCTCTAATACTTGAATAATGAACATTTGTTATTTGCTGTATGTACATAACAAGTGTATGTTTATATGCATATTTGATTTTAGGTCATATGTTATTTATTGATCATTGATCAAATAGCTTCAGAATCATAAATTTTACAATATTTTTACCTTGTTTTGGAAAAATAAACACAATTTCTATTTCTTCAGTGAACTTTATTATACAAAGTAAATCTCACAGAACATCATTACATTGCCCACTCAGCATCTCCAACAGTATGTCTAGTATCATTTAAAATTATTATTTTTAGGCAAGATTTCTTTATCTTACCTATTTTTACAACTCTTTCTCTAGTAGTATCTTGGTTTAAAAAAATCACTTCTTAAGTAAATAAGTTTTAAAACATTAGCAATTGCCTGTGTGTGTTGGCACAATGTTTGTAATCCCAGCACACAGGAGGCTGAAGTAGAAAGGTTACCATGAGTTACAGGCAAAACTAGGTTACAAAGTAATTTCAAGGCCAGCCTGACTGCATAGAAAAGTCCTGTCCAAAAAGACAAGTAAAAACATTAACAGTGACATTTTGAATTTCCTCCATTCTACCACAGTTCGTCAACTAATTTAGCATTTTTAATATGAAGAAAGCCAAATATTTTTTACTTGTATTTGCATTCTACTCCATAAGATCTTGAAAGTTCTACAGACTTCAAATAGTCTCATAAATAGGGCTCTGCATTTTTAATTTCTCTGGTATCCTACATTCTTCATATGACCAGAAGTATCCTTTTGAAATTGTACAGAACTTCACCTTACTCATCATCTCTCTTAGTAAAATTCAAAGGGTTCAACAGAGTGGAAGTTGTTCTTGTCATCTAAAATGCAGCCCCTGAACACATTTACCATGTCCTCATCTTCCTACTATCTATGTGACTTACTCCACTCATTTTGCCCAGATAGTTAATTATATGCTGGTCTAAAAAAATTGCTGTTTCCTTGATGAGGCTCTTTCTGCTATGATACTCACATGATATTTATCCTTAGTAAAACTTTATTCAAATCTACAGTCTGAATCTGCAGTGCTTTCTTAATCATTCTATGTAAGATATCACTGCCTGTGCCACATATTTCACAGTTTTTTTCTTTTTTGGTGTTCCACGTTACACTTAACACTAAAAGAGACTTCAATTTGGTTCCCCAAATCATTTGTTTAAAGTTTGTTTTGGGGCTGGGGGTTTAGCTCAGCGGCATAAGCGCCTGCCTTGCAAGCAGGCGGTCGTGAGTTCGATCCCCGGTACCGATAAAAATGAAAAAGACAAAAAAAAAAAAAAAAAAAAAAAAAAAAAAGTTTGTTTTCCCCACACATGCTAACATGTTTAGGTAAGAAAGCAGGATATTTGTCTTTTCTCACATTTCTGTTTCAAGTACCCAGCACAATTGCTGTTATATTGTGGATCTCAAATTATTATTTATTGAAATTTGTTGAATAAAGTGATTATACTGAATAATACATGAGTTTACAATTTGTTCATTACTGAAAAACTGCTGGAGAACTACTTAAATGATAGGTTCATGTTATTGTTTTACTAGTTTATTTGATGTGACTAAATATAGAACTTAAAAAACTTTCAAATAAATAAATGTAGAACTTTTCCAGATTGTAAAATTGCTACTGAAACAAATTTAAATATATAATAAAAAAATGCTCTTTTAAGAAATGTTTCAACAATTTAACTCAGTAACATATTGCTTTCTTTATAGAAAAATCAATGAAACTAATCTTGCTAAAAGAACTTTCATAGTGTTTGGAGGACTATGAAAAACAAAATCTGAAAAAAAAAATTGAGCTAGATTTTCATATTACCCAGCCTTAAATTATTAATTGATTTATTCTTTTATAGTAGAATAGATAAGTGGACAAAACCGCATTTCACATAAGAATCATATGAATAAGAATCAGAGTTTGCTTATCTAACCCACAGTGTCTTCATTAGCTGTGAAAATATGATTGCACAAAAATCATTTAAATTCATGTTCTTCTCAACTTTCCTGGAAAAGTTCCATTGGTGTACCTCTCAAAACTTCTCAATACAAGACAATTCCTTTTCCTTAGACATTAACTTTGGGTGGATAGATTGAGAGATGGTACCATCTTCTTAATCATTATTTGTGTCTATCTCTATACCTTAAAAAAATGTTTCTAAAATTTTAAATTCAAAGGCAAAAACATTTTATGATAATAAATGTGCACTGTCCTATTTTATACACTGATATATTTAAAATTTTTTCTTCATCTATTCTTATATGTTAAAGGATGAATATATTCTCTCTAACTTACTGTTCAAAGCTTAACATTTCAGAATATGGTTATGTGGAGATAGGGCTGGGAAATATATTGCTAAGCTAAAAGGAAGTCACTAGCAAAGAAATAAATTCTGTCTAGAGTCTTTGTGATGAGGAAAGTTGGGCAGGGATGTGCATACATAATAAAATACCAAGTAGACATTCAGCAAGATGTAAGCTGTTGGCAAGAGGAGAGAGGTCTCAGAAGAAACCATCTTCAGTGCTTTCTAGATCTTAGATCTCCAACCTCAGTCTGTGAGAAAACTTTTTTTTCTATTGTCCAAGGTACTCAGTCTGTGTTACTGGATAATAGTAACCATAGGGAACAAAGCTCTAGAGCTATTGCCAAGTTGCCAGTGTGAGTAAATTCTCACAAAACATGGAAGGTTATGATATATAATGTTTTGCTTTACTCTTTTCTTATAACAAATATATTCCAACATATCAGAAATAGGTAGTTTACAATGTTTAAAGATAACATTTTATCTCTTTATCATAGTTTGCCACTTCATTTGTATTTGTCTTTCAATTTAAATATCTCAAATCAACGGCTTAAATCTCTGTAGGTGCTAGCAAATTTCTTATTGGGTTCTTATAGTATAGATGATCTCATGCTATATATAATGAATAAAAAATAAATCCATCAATATTCATATAAGTATCCAAATAATTCTATATTTCAATTTAAGCTTCTAAAATTAAGAATCAAAGCATACTAATATTAATACTTTAATACTTTATCACCTTATTTTGTATTAATAAATGCAAACATTTGATATGCTATAACATAATTTAATTTTATATAAAATATAATGATGTAAAAATTTGCTTATGCATTTGTTGCTGTTTTTCTCTTTTGGAATTAATATTATTTGATAATATGCTTTTTATCAAATGTGAAAAAAGAAACATTTTAATTATCAATATATTTTAATTATCATTAAGCACATTTCATTATCCACTTTAAGACATAAAAGTGTTCTTCCTGTTATTAACATTTTAAAATTCATAAATTAAAGCTCTGATACATCAGATTTCTTTATATCATGATGCTTACATTGTAATGGGTAAAACAATATTAAAAAGAAAAAATATTTATAATTTCAAGCATGAATTTGAACTTAAAAATTATCTGCCTGGGAAGTCCAGATGAACTTGAGAGAGACAGAGGTTTTTTTTATCTAGAGTGATTCAAGAAACCATCCCAGAAGAGTAAAAACAAATTCCATGGAATTTTCTTGGGAAGAGAATTCCAGATATGTAAATAAAACCTTCCAAGTTCCTAAGGCAACATGAATTTAGAAATGTTTAGGCACAGAAAAATTGGAAAATACACTCTTTGCACTATTTACATTGTAGTGATAAAGAAAAGTAAGAAACATTTTGGAAATGACACAAAAAGTTAGTGAAAAACATTTTAGAATCTCAATAATCATAGTGAAACATTTGAATTTTTTGTTAAGTATTCTAAGAAATCACTGAAGATTTTGAATATAGGTAATTGTACATGTTTATAGCAAATGAAAGAAAAAGTCTTAAGCCTTTAATAGCTTTAATTTATAATACTTGACATACAAAGGTAATTAGTGTATTTCAGAGAGGGTATTTCAGAATGTTTAATTTTATCTAGCCTCCTAATGCTCTTAAATTATTTTGCCATAGAATAATTACAGGAAATTTTTTAATGTAGTTTACTGAAGGCTTTTACAAAAAGATAGGGCATATAATTTTAAGCAATCATATTCTTAAGCTTTTAAAGTGAATAAAAACTATGCTTCATTTAAATAACATAATCCACAATGATTAAGTTTTAATACTAACTATAAGTTTATTCTTAGACCATATTTATTCATTCAAAAGGTATCTCTTTACTTTCCATTTGATATAAACACTGGATCTATGGACATTATGCTTATAGATCAAAATAGTTAAACTATGTAAAAATTTCATATCAGTCTAAAATTCATTTAAGATATTAACATTTTAAAAACTACAAATTAGTATGGCTCCTGCTTTATGCTTTTGTTCATAGTGATTTTGGCTATTCAAGGTTTTTGTTTTGTGGATTCAAACATATTTTTATATATTTTCCTTTATGAATCATGTCATTGGTATTTTCAGGAGTATTTCATGAATCTTATAGGTAACTAAAAGTGTTATATACATTTTTACAATATAGATTTTGCCAACCCATCAAGAAAATTGTCTTGGTATGAGTTTTGTTTTCAATCTCTTACATTACTGTCTTTAAGTTTTGTGAAATCTTTTATCTTTTTCCTCAAACATATAACTAGCTTTTTCATACCATTTTGTTTTGTTTATTTTAATTATTTATTTCCTTTTCCAGGAAATTTGTTATCAGGTATTTTAATGCTAGTTATTTTTGCACATTAATATGGATCCTGACACTATGCTGAATTCACTCATTAAGTTTTCATGATTTTTGGTAAAATAATGAGGAAATAGTTTTTTGTGGACTGTCATATAATCTATCATGAAGAATATTTCATTTGTTTGTGAGGAAAATGTATGGTCTATAATTATTAGATGAAATTTTTTGTAGTTAACTGCCAGATAAATTTGTTCTATGATACAGTATAAATTGACTCTGTTCTTGTTGATTTTCTGTCTAATGTGCTGTTAAAAGCATTTGTTTGAGTCTATCTCTACCTATGGGTTTCGTAATACTTGCTTTATGTATTTGGGTGTTCTGATAGGTGGCATTTAGTAGTGTTGATGATATAACTAATTATTTGTGTTATTTAAAATTTGTAAATAATTTGCAGTTTTGATCTTGTCATGTGTGCTTATAAAAGACCTATATTAAAGCTGGTACTGTACTAAATTTAATAGGCAGGAAATTGTGAAAAAAAAATCATTTTTTAAGTAAATTCTATAAAGAAATATATAAGTAGGACCTATAAAGGTCCTAAAGCATTAACAAAAGCATTAAAGCAATCATTGGTATGCCTATGGTTCTTGGAAGCTTTAATTTCTTCAGAAGTAAAGGATCACAACAGAGTTTTTGAGATGAATAAAAATAAAATTTCTTCAGTGAAAGTATTTTTAAATTTTAACTATCAAAGTTAATAGTTGCCAGAAAATAGAGTTAGAATTGTAGAGACTGCACATTAGACAGAAGCGACTGTTTTCAAGTGATAAAAATGATTCAGGTCATTTGATTGTCTGAATATTGTGATACCTAAATCTGATTAAATTTTTAAAAAGTGAATAAATTACATAAAACAACAGATACTTTGCAGGTTTTTTGGTAACCAGTAAATGGCTTTACATTTACTGACTTAATAAGAACACCAAAAACTCTTAAAGGTGAATAAAATGAATAGATTCTTACTATAATTATGCATATTACAATGATAAATGTATCATTTTGGAGAGTCAGTTTCCTATTTCACTACTTATGAAATTTTCCCATTAATTTCTGGTTCTCTAATGGGAAACCCCTTACATTTTAATTATACTAAATACAAGAAAATAGAAAATGAAGAAACATCGAAAATTTAGGAAATTGAATGTTATTTTATCAAATCATTTTCAGAGAATATAATTAATCTTTATATAACTCAGATTTCTGACATATAAGGTAAGGCTAAGATGTATTATATTTTTAATAAATCTGGTGGTAAGAAAATTTAAGATAACAAATATATCACATCAACTATATTATCTGGGAATTAAGAGAATATTGACAACTAATGTTCCACATAACCACAGATATTTATTTATACAGGAGCAAAATTTTTGTTTAACAATTTATATTTCCTCTAATAATGAATTTATCATTGATTTAAGAAAATTTATAATAAATTTAGTCAAGGCAAGAGAGAGATACATAATTCCTAGAGATTAAAATTATTCACTGAAAATAACCAATCTCTAGGTCACACTGTATAAATCACACATACTTGAGTACAGAGGTGGTAAGGCCTGGTTGTGTTTCTGTGCACAAGGGAACAGTGTGCACACTGATGTAGGATTGAAGGAATTGATATAGTATTCCCAGTGCCTTTGTAAAGGAAGACTTTTTTATAATTCCAATATGAGGTAAATTCTCCTCATTGAATAATGTAACAGTATGATTTATATTCTATTGTACAACTGTAGTTCTCCATGATAGCAGTTCATATTTATAGCTAAAAGGCTGATGATTACAAAACACTTGCTTTTCATACCGTGTCTTGACCAAAGGGATCAACATTCAGCTAGAAATGGTTTTTGAAGAGATTGCTCATTTTTTATATCATTTCTAAGGTAACAATTTTCTATAAAATTCTATAAAATAAGATATTTGAAATAATGTTTTTAATTTAAAAGGAATAAAATGGAACAGTATAATTAAACAAAACAAAACAGTGATAGAACAACAGGATGACTTATAAATTTGAGTGTTTGCTGACAAAGTTACCACAAATACAGGGTACTTTGAAAATGCACAGATTATTCATTGTAGAAATATGATAAATTAAACACTTTAAAAACAGTTGTGCTTAGAAATTGAAAAAAAGCAACAAAAGTAGATCATTATATCTTTCAGTAAAGGAATATAGTGAGTCCTAAAGAATCTATACATAATATCCAAATAATATTAGATGATTCTTATATTTAAAAAGAACTTAAAAGAATTACTAAAGTTGACCCACTAAAAACTAGACTTTTGTCCTTACATAAGAAAGGATAATAATCTTTAGACTAATTTCAAACATTAAATTATGTAAAAAATGCAGACATGGGACATAATTTTGAATCTATGAATCTATGTTTGTGACACAAAATTAAAACACATTAATTAGAAATTGGTTATAATGTTTGAGTGACCTTATTTTCATCAACTTTTAGAGATGGCTATAGCTAATAATATATATTTGAAAATTGTTAGAAAAGTGAATTTTAAGTGTTTCCCCCACTAAAAATTGACAAGTGTGTATAGAAATATTCATGCTAAACATCATTTCTTAATCAGTTTATAATGTATACGTGTATTGAAATATCACATCATGCTCAACAAATGTATATAAATCAAGGTGAATTAAGGAATAAATGTGATGATACAAAACCACAAATCTTTGGAGTTGGGTGCTCTACATTTTCTGCTGATGAGTGTTTTAACAGTTCTGAAAACTTACTGTGTCTAATAATCTGTGATGGTTCACAGAGATGTTGATCTCTGGGCATCTTACACAGAAATTCTGACTTAGTAGGTCTGGAAAAGTTACATAAATTTATTTTAAGTTAATAATAAGGAATTATACATGTCAGTTGTCCCTGAAATTTCTTCATGATTCATTACCTGTAATAAAACCTGAAATATTTTTAATCATTAAAATAGTCACAAAGATAAATGGATATAACTAGAGCATGAGATTAATGAAGGCAGAGGGAATTTGAAGGGAATAAGGTGGTACATACAAATCTCTCTTAGTGTACTTCCTCTGAAAGCACACACACACATATGAAATAATATCATAAAATTTTGTGTGTGGTGGGGTGGCACTAGTGAATATATCCAGAGCTTTCATACTGATCTACATCTCCAACTCTATTTATAGAATTATTGATTTTGACACAGTGTCTTCGTTACTTTTCTCACTGTTGAAACAAAAAACTGACATCCAAAGTCAAAGAAGAAAAGGTTTACTTTGCACACAGTTTGTAGAGGTTTCAGTTCATAGATGACTGGCTCCAAGAAAGGGTGGCATGGAAAGTGGCATGGAAAGTGGGAATAGCAGAGGAGGCTTGCTTATCCTTTGCAGGCAGGAAATAGCAAATGCAAGCCAGCAACGATAGCTTCTTTCTGTCTCTTATGTTCTGTCTAAGCAACCTGGCTTGGGTAGTTGCCAAACCAATCAGTGGACTAATTCAGTAATCACACATATTTATTCCCGACATTATATATTTTAGATCAAGCCACCTCTGAAAAAGCCTCCCTCTGACTGCATGTTCCTTTAGGGGGATATGTAGTCACAAATCAAGACACAGGGTCTTGTTAAGTTCTTTAGCTGGCAAGGTTGTGTCCAAATCACTGTCCTGCCTTATTTTCCTGGATTTCTGTGATTATAAGATTAAATCACTTTATATCATCTAAGGTTTTACATTTTCTTCATTGAATACTTTAATGATCATAGTTTGGTGAACTTTAGCAGAAATATTCTGAAAAATAAACAAATATTTAAATTCTTATGTTGACTCATTTATACATACTCACTTCCAAAGGGGAATTTGTTTTATATTTTCATTCCAAAAAATGCTAATTAATGTATTTCATTTTAAGTAATGGGACAAATGCTGTCTCTCTGCTCTCGCTCTCTCGCTCTCTCTCTCTCTCTCTCTTATTTTATTATACACAAATATGCCTGAGATAATGAAAAGTTCATAGTTTATTCATGTGAGTGAATATGTTAGAATAATTTGAAAACAGAAAACTTTCTATTCATTTACTCACATGTTGTGTCCATTTGGTAGTCCTTATTAGTATCAATACGAAGCAGAGACACAAATTGAAGCAGAAAAGTTTCACATAAACTACTCAAGGTCACATGGCTAGAAAGTGTTGCTACTTGAATTACTGTCTGGCCAGTTTGACTCCAAATTATAGAGTAATGCAAAATGATGAGTATGACAAAAATGAATTAATTATCTTTTTAAAACGCATAAGGAGCAATTTATACTTGGAGAGGAAACAAATACATGAAATAAATAACACATGAAAAGTGCTGTTGCATTCAAACCGTGGCAGAATGTCATTTTATAGTAGCACTGTAATTATTTACTTTAGGAAGCATTGTAAAAGATTCCAGGGAGGAAAAAGCTATTCATTTGGAACAAGGAAAAAGGAAATCAAAGTGATAAGACTTGTATATTGATAAACAGTGCAAAATACAGGTGTTATTTCTGTATTGCCCATTTATTCTATACAAATGATTTTTCTCTTCCCTGGGCATCATTATTAGAGCTATACACAAACTAAACTACATAGAATAGGAATGCCAGGGGATAAAGCAATTTTGTTGTGAATGAAATGCATCATGTAAAACTCTTAGTTTTATACAAACTGAAAGCAAAAATAAGCTTTGAGGTCAGTATTTGCCAAGTGTTTTCCCTGAAAGTAGAAGCAAGTGCTAGCAATTTTTAACTCAATGCAACAATCAAATTTAATACAAAAGAAATTAACTCAACCAATGTGAAAGTCTAAAATTTCTGTGTAATCACCAGTTAGGCAACATCTCCAAAATCTTAGTAATCACAGTCAGAGGCATAATCCAGTGAGACAATTAGGAAATACAATTTAAACCTCAGAGACGTAGTATTTCTTTACCAAAAATTTGTGATGCTCAGAACCTGGAATGCAACAAGGGAGAGTTGCTGCTGTCTGTGTTTGTATTAGTTGAAAGAATGCCGACAGGAGGTAAACCATATGATTACACATACAGGAAACTCTTTGGCATTTTGAACAAGGAAAAATGCATCCATAATTAGAAGCACTGTAGGTGAGGATCTCCATGCCAGAAGAATAGTAGGATTTGCGAGCGTCAAGTTAATTGCTGTGGGTCCTACACAGCAGTGTGACAGTTTAAAAAACCCATGCCAGTGAATTGGAGATTGGCAAAGATGTCAGTTTTGCTAGCCTTCTTTACTTTATTATCTAATAATAGTAGATATCAAACTGGAATAAATCATTCACATGTGAATGAGCAATAGGAAGAAATTTCTGACACGGTAAAATTTTCATAATTAAAAATCTTATTGATAAATCTACTTCCTTTATCTCCTTCTCAGACTGCAATGCTTCCATAAATGTATTCATTCGCTGAGGAACACGAAGACTGGAAGACATTACGTCTGAGATTGGTAGGCAAAATGCTAAATGCCCACAGTGGTGCTTTTTAGTTTACCTTTAATGTCATTGTTAAGGATGTCCTTATGCTAAATATGTTGTCTTATGAAGGTAGACTTTTATCAAGACTCATAAAAAATTCTATAACAATGAAAGTATTATAACTGTAAGCTCAGAAGGAAAAACAAACTCATTTTATTAGAAAGGGAAGAGAAATGGGGAAACAAAATCATCTAATTAGGAAAAAGAGCGAAAAGAATTAGATAAAGAGCTATCTTTCTGGAGTGACATAGGGAGATCAGAGCTTACACTCCAGCATCTTTGTTCCAAGCCTCCTTCATCATGTGGCAAGGAAGGGATTCTCTCACTCAAGCACTGTTATAACTTGATTGGTTTTCTGGGCTCTGAGACCCCTGATTTGGCTGTTGTTTCTTTCACTGCCAACATGTACACTTTTGGATAAGCACTTCTTAGGTCTTTTTGTGCTGTCCTGGTACTTATCTTGTGAGATTTACAGCAGAGATACAGTCAAACCTAAATTTGTATAAAGGATGCACATATATTTTTGTGAATTTATATGGTGAGAATATTATATATATATACATATATGCACAAATATTATATACATATATATGTGTGCATGTTTAGGGATTAGTGTATATTTTATACACTGGATTTTTATACTATATTCACCCCATTGTGGTTTTTGTACTTAACTGGACATGGAGGGAGCAGAGGACTTGGCCTTGGGATGAAATGAGCTAGGCCAGCCTTCTCTCTGTTTTTCTTAACTACTCTCAGTCTAGCAGGGGTTTAACTCTTTATTTGGCAGAAACCTCATTGAGATCTTTTAATATCCCTGCTTATTTTTTAAGTTTCCCTACAAAGTTTTCTGGAGTTTGGAGGGTTTTTTTTTTTTGTTTTTGTTTTTGTTTTTGTTTTCCATCTGACACACAGTTTTTTGATCAAATTATATGCTATACCCTGTTCATGGTTTATTCCTTTTTAGGGCAAGGAAAGTCACACTGTATATAGCATGGGAGAATTCATTCAGAGTGCATATTTCCATCTTTAGGGAAGCATCTCAGATATCCTTGATAGCTATGTTGTTTGTCATCTGTGTTGTCTTTCAAAGTGCACCAGAGCCTCATTTACCTGAATCACTGCTGAAACTCTAGACCTGCCAGTTTATCTTCACTATGATCAGAGATTGTGCATTTGTTTCTTGCCCTTTTAGAACTCTAATCAGAATCCAGCTCTCAATATTGTGCCTTCACTCTTTCACTCTTTCCTTAGTATTATAGCCATTTAGAAATATTGTATGCAGTCAGACAGGGTTGAACCTTTAAAGGAGGCAGTGCAGGTACACTACAACTGTGAGAAAGGCACATTCATTAAAGGCCAGCATTCAAGACAAAAGGTAAAGTGACTGCACTTACATGCTTCACTTAATGATGAACAGCAGTGATTGATACTCTAATTAGGTATTCATCACCTTTGATGAAAAGCCCCTGTTCCAATCCCTCATACACTTGCTATGTGACTCTCCCATTTGATCCCCACTTAATCAGTATTACTAAGAAATCATACTCATCTTATTGGTTCACCATAGTTTAGTCCCACCTCACATACATCTTGTCATTTCCCATTGGGTCAATGTTACCTTGGTGACTACTTGTAATGTTATTACATGATTATAGTATTTCACACTTTAGACCCACTTCACCTTGTGCTTTTGCTTTATAAAATCCCATTAAAAAATGGGGTTCTGGACAGCACTTTCAGTACCCCTTCTGCCTGTCTTAGACAGAAGTTTGTTTTCACAATAAATATAACTTTCTTTTTCCAATAAGTAGATTTTTCTCTTAACCTCCATTGTTCCTAGACTTCATTCTTTGATTTTAGAGAACAAGAACTTATATCCAAATCTATAAATTTGAAATTACTCTCCCTTATATTATTCAAAATGAGATTCTTCCATTGGATAATCCATTTTTTTAGCTGAAATTATCTTACTTGTAATTTCCATATTTCTCTGGCCTTAAGATAAATTAGGCCTGTTTTGAGGACATGGTCCTCCTAATGCATTCTGAACTGAGCCTTTTTTTCTGTTTTGATGCTAACTCTATTATTAGGAGAAGATGAGTTGACACTCTCTTTCCCATTCCTATGTATGATTTATCTTTCATGGTTATAACAAGTTGCTCAAAGTTCAGACAATGAATGCTTGTAGAATGTAAATCTACATCATGAGAGAATATTTATAAATGTGAGAGGATGATAGTTGTCAAAGATAACACTAATCAAAACTGTAAAGATATATTTTGTACATAAATAATTATTGCAATGGGAAGACCGCCAAAATTGAACTGATGGATGACAATTAGAGGTGATTGAGTGTTTTAAATAGTGAGAGTTGTGAGGAAGAACAATTAGATTTTAAACAGTGACTGATTTGTAAGTTCTTATTTATCTGGAAGAGAAGCAAATTTATCATATCTCACTTGCAGAAAAATACTTCAGTGATGGGAGAAGGAGCTGAGTTATTTCCCTGAATGTTTGCATTTCAAGAAAGGCCTCTCAGTTTCTTGAAAAGATACTTATGGGTGTGAAGGAGCTATGTCTCAAAGGATGAGAGAAAGGATTTAAAATTACAAACTTTCTAAAGCAACTACTCTAAGGCAGGGCATCAGAGGCTTGACTATTCCCAGATTTTGACTGTAATAAATAGGAACTCCCTGGACATTCTTGAGTTTACTCTTATTGCATGTTAAGAGCACTTAAATCATCACAGGGATATGACTTTGAGTTATTAGTATTTATGCTTCCAATCTTTAATGAGAGCTACAAAGATGCTGGAATCGTACTGTTTTAATCTTTTAAAGTTGAGGCTTACTTGAAACTAGGACTCAGAAGGGTTTGCTTCAACTTTGCCAATTTCCATTCTTAATAAAATTTTAATAAAACCGAATCTTGAGGGTTTCATACAAAATACAACAAATTAAAAAGAATGAATTTTTCAATAATAGGAGAGTTAAGAAGTTTTCAGATGCCTCACTTTGTTCTACAGTCTCATTTCCATGGGAAAGGCTATGCTAAATTTTTGATAATTTTATCATATTAGATTGCATGATTTGGAACCTATTATTAAGGTCTCCCAGTTCGCATGTTCTTACTGGAAAATTAAGTGATTGAAATATATTATTTTAAATAAATTACTCATCCTTTCAAAAATCTGTTATATAAACTTTTAAAATAAATGCTACAAATCCTTGTCAATTAAATAATCAAATTTATTTCAAGTGTAATTAGGACATATTTAATATGTGTAACATTGACGTAGGGTGTATGATATACTACCATCAAATAATTCAAATAACATAATGGAAGTATTATGATTCTCAACCTTCTAGATGTATAAAACATTGAGTTTACGTTTTTTAAATTTGAAAAATGAATTCTAGGAACAATGGAGATTAAGCATAGGAAGACATTATTAAGAGGAAAGAAAACTTCTGTGCAAGAGAGACACAGAAAGGGACCTGGAAAATGGGTTGCCCAACAACCCAATACTCAAGGGTGTTTTATTGAGTAACTCCATGAGGTGAGGCAAATTTAGGGTAGGAAAAAACCATAGTGAACTAATAAGATTGCAGATATAGTTGTTTAGGTAGTATTGATTCAATGAGAAGTCACAAAATCAGTTTGAAATAGGACAAAATATGGACAACAAATAATACTACACAAGTATAGTCCTTTGGTATATCAATTAAATGGGTATTAAATTGGGAAGCAAGACAGGCAGCAAGCACAAATAGAACAGACAGGACTTGGATTATGGGGGTTTGTTCCTCTACCCCAAAATGTTTTATTGATGCCTATTTAGAATGTCAATTGTCACTGTTTATTCCTAGAGGAAGTATATGAATGTACTTATTCCTCTTTATTTGAAGCCTGATTTTCAATAAATATGCATGTTTCTAGGCATAGGTGTCTTCTGCACTAACCTTTCTCTCTCCAGGATGCATCTCTGTCTGACTGCCTACAATAATTCTAAGTAACTTAGCTGTCTATAATAATATTTCATGCTAACATTCAGTTACATATCTTGCATATCTAGCTCCTCTAAAAGAGTAAAATAAAATATGTATATTATTATAAAAATAATTTGTTTAAACATAAATGCCTCAGTCATGTTTTAATATTTATGTATATCTCGTGTCATAATATGGTTTTATTATTTCAGTCATATTCTCTGTTTAATATTTTATATATAGAGTTGAAAAAGGATTTATTGTATCCATCCTTAACCACTACTATATCTTTCAAGTTCAATGGAAGAAAATATTTAATCATTATAGTTAATTTACAGGTATCTTCATTTACTTTAGTCAATGAAATATCATCAATAAATGCATGTATCACTTCATGTTAGAAATTTTAAGATACAGTGAGTAACTTTCCATGATTCATTTTTTGCTCTGGCATTACTAAAAGGATATGTTGAGATGAAGCTTCTGACAGCTTCAGTTTCTGAGAAAACATACTGAGGAGAGTCACCCTATTAACCCACACTGTCCCTATAAACTGAGCAATAAATAAATATCTTATGTATAAGTCACTTGGCTTGAGGATTGATTTTTTTTATTGCACTATAAAGTCAGACTATAAAAATATACAAAAGTATAGCTAGCGATGAGCTACTGTGTTAACACACACAGTAAACACTCATATATAGAGACATCTAAGCAAAATTATTTATATCAGTGTTTTGGAGCTGAGCAGTATCTGTTGAGGAAACAAATACAGAAGAGTAGAAAAATGTTTCTATAGTTCGATGACAGAGAGCGGTTACACTTTCATTTCTTGGGATCTAGTTCATCTGCCTAACGAAATTACAAACATATGAAAATTAATGGTAGAATGTATATAAATATGTACTTTTTATAGAGTACACTTACAAAAACCTAGAATGGTCAATGAGTAGCACTGAAAAATAATACTAAATCAGTCTTATTGCAAAAGACTAATGTACAAAAAATTATTGATTTACAACAATATAAATTACAAAGGAATCTACTAACATGGTTACTGACAGATTTGGAAAATGCTTTTGTATCTTTACCACTGAACCACAATATTAAAGTCAAAGTCCACTCTAATTATACAGTATAATTACAACTCAGTCTTAGATTAAACTATGATGGAGTTACTACTCCTAGAGTAAATGCACTGTAATTGAATTTTGTTTTCTTGAGACTATTTCTCCAGACTTATTACTTTCAGTTGAGCAAATCTCACTACCCAGGGTGTGCGGAGATTGCTGTCTCACTAAACTCTATTGTAATAAATGATACCAGATAGGGACCACTCAACAGGATTGTGTGATAGCAACAAGGCATATGGTTTAATATCTAAGGGCAGACAGATAGAGAGCTATAAGGCAATCTGTAGGGAACAAAGAGAAGTGGACCCTTTTTTATAAGACTTGAAAAAAGACAAGGAAATTAGGCAGGAAGATCTTAGTAAACCTCCTTGGTTAAAGTTCTCTGGATGTTTTGTGCCTCAGGGAGTAAAGTCCTTGAGGCATCCAGTGCGAATGTTTGAGTATTTTCAGATGTCTGGGTGTTTTGGAAGAGTCTACACTCCATCTTCTCTCTTTTATGACATTCTGTGTTTGCTTAGGATTAGCTGTGGTGCTGAGTTGAGAATCAATGCCTCCGCTGCCAGACAGGTCAGGTACTGAAAGAGTCATGTCCAAGTCAAACTTTGCATTTCCATCTTTTTGTTATTATAAATAAAAAGAAAAACAAAAACAAGAAAAAGGGAGATTTGGTGCTGTTTCTCATAGCTGCTTCCTGCATGACATATGGGTTGAATGAGCAAGAGAAAAGGAAGGGAAGCTTTGGGGAACTGTTTCATATTGGCAGGAGGTAAAGAGCACAGCTGCCAATTAGTAATTGTTTGATTGCAATCTTGTAAGAATTGTAACATCAGTCTGCAAAGGTGAGAACCAAACAGGAGAAGGAAGACATTACAGACCAACCATCCTGCCAAGAGAAGGAACCACTAGACCCAACCCCAAATATTAGTGTAGGAGTTGGATTTATGTCTAATTTCTATCTAATTTCCAAAGCCATTTTTGTAATCTTTTAGTTGAATCTAAAAGATTTGTGTCAAAGCAAATGTCCTAGGAAATATGTAGGCCACCTTACTCACCCAATAAGGGATATAAGCCTGTAAAGTTTTGGAGAGTGACTAATGCCAGAATCAATTTGGAATTGTAAAGTGATAATAGTTTTGATTATGTCTTTAAGATTTTATATCAGGATTTGGCAAAGATCCTCAATCTCCCAAATAAGTGTATTGTGAAGGATTAAATAAATGAGACAAACAGTATGATTTTAGGATTTCAGGAGGATCAAAACCTCTAGGAAAGTTCAAAACTCTGGGTCCTGAGACCAAGAGCTTCTCTGGGTGACCAATATTTATTAGGTTTCCAAACAAACAGGATACTGAGAAAAGTGCAGGAATTGAGCAGGACCTTGGGAGTCGCTTCAAAGTCTTCTTATGTGAATTTAGGAACATGTCTTATCTTCATGATGATGTTTAAGGTGAGTGTCAGACAGCATGGGTGAGACACCTGCAGTTGCAGTCTCTATCTATGTAAATGGGTTTAGAGCCAGGTGTCCTCAACTGCAGCCTTATTTTGCTCTTTGAGTGTCTCTGGTGTCACAGGTCCCTACACTTCTCAGCCAATATCAATGATTCATAGAAGTTTACTTACTGTGAATCTCCAGACAAAAGGCCTACACCTAGAACAGACTCACAGATAAACATAAAAAACCAATGAGCCAATTTCAAATCCTGCTCAGAAGCACTTCATAGTGGTCTCCAACAGTTTTGGAACAGGTCTTGAGATGAGGAGTGATAGTAAGAGACATAGCTTGTCAGGCCAGCTATTCCTGTTCTCAGTGGAGTAGTGATTCCCAGTCCAATAAAGAAAGGATTAACTGAATTGTCCTGTGCTGTATAACCTGGGACTTGACTGTGACAGCAGGCTGTAATTTTCTGGGACTATATCTATTCGGGGGTATGTAAGTTCCATTCTAGTTGGTTGGAGGGCACATCCAGGTAGGGTTCCCACAAAGGAAAAAAAAGACCTTGATTTTACAAAGGGAGAGGTCAGGAAAATTGTGAGCTGGGCACAGATTTATTCTAGAACAGTGAATGCTCTGTGGGAGGTTTTGTTAATGAACACCATTGTGCTACAGATGATTCTGAAAGCTCCCCTCCAGTTTGCCTGGAGGGATCTAGAGTTGAAATCTTTAATCAAAACCAATTTGTTGACCAGGTTATCATAAATGTGAGCATCAAGAGAAGGCAGGAAAAGGTTATCAGTATGCTGTATTTCTTCTCAGACCTTTTGTAAAACTGGGAGATAATCTGACAGAATTGGCTTCCAGTCTGAAGTCTGGTCTGAGAAGAAAACTGAAGTTGTACGAAAGCTCTGATGTTATGCAGTAGGTTCTCTGGAGGGTGCAAATTTGAGGAAAGCAGTTAGGAGGAGGGAAACCCAGTCCTTGTGAAGCTGACATGTTACCTGAGTAAGAGGAGCCTTAAAGAAACCATTAATTCTTTCTATCTTACCAGATGTTTGAGGTTAGTACATACTATAACATGTTCATTATGTTACAAGTGATCTGGACACCTCCTGAGTGATCTGACTAATGAAAGCAGGGCCTTTATCTGATACAATGGTGATGTGGAGACCACATCGGGGAACTATGTTGGTTAAGAGAAATTAGTGATTGCTGAAGCTTTTTCTGAGCTGTGGGAAGAAGCTTTTACCCACCCGGTGAAAGTTGACCCAGACCAAAGATGTCTTAACTTTCATACTTGTGGGGTATAGGTGAAGTCAACCTGAAACTCCTGGGTTAGGGAGAAATCTTATGCATGGTGTGGGGGAAAATGAGGAGGCCCCAGGGTACCCTAAGATATTGTACCTAGACAGGACATTAAGTTTCAATAGTCTTAAGGAGGGTCTTTCAGGAAGAAAGCAAATAAGAGGCTCTTGTAGATGGAAGAGAGGTTTGCAACCTACATGAAAATTGTCATGGAGAGATAAAATGATAATGTGGACCCAAGGAGGAGGAAGATATATTTAGCTAGAAACTGCCCATTCTTTATGGGGTAGTTTTGATATTGTTGGTGTTCAGAATGTGAGTAGGTGGGGGTAAAGCAGAGTAGGCAAGGTATCACCTTTTGCAGTATGATGGGAGACATTAGCCTCCTTTGCAGTTTTATATGCAAAGACTTTTCCAATAGCTATGGGATCTAAAAGTCCTTGATGTCTTTTTCAGTGAAGTACAGCTGCCCATGTTGGCAGAAGATTTGCCTGGAAAAGATCTTAACGTATGGGGCATTGAAGTTGAGGACCCGAGAGATGATAAATCCTCTCTGCTCATATGGCACCATAGCTGTAAAATATGTGAAATGCATATTTAGAATTTGAATAGATGTTAATCTGTAAGGCTTTGGCCAGTGTAAGAGCAGGAGTCAGAGCAGTCAGCTCAGCCCATTGGGAGGTGGTGGATGAGAGGAGAGCCAGAGCTTCTATAGAAGTCATGTGAGACAATTGCATATTCTACCTTAGCTGGTGATTAGGGAAACTTTTCGGGTACTCTCATCAATAAACCAAGTATGATCAGGGTAACTAATGAGAAAACTAGACATGAGGAAAAGATGAGGTTGACAAATAGATAAGAAACAGACATTCATGTAGGTCTGGCATTTCATAAGAGAGTAGGTGTGAGATGACAGGCAAGATCAAAGCATCAAAGACAACAATTATTTTAGGGTTTTTTAAAAATAAAGACTGCATACATCTGTCAGATATGAGGAGCAGATAGAAGGTTAGGGAGATATGATGAGTATGAGACCCTGCAGGTTATGTCAGGTGTATAATGTGAGGGATAAAAGTCTAGTAATTTTTAGAGCTTCTGTAGGCACAGAGCTGCAGCAGCAACCACTTGTAGACAGACCAGTCAACTTAAAATAGTGGGATCAAGTTGTTTAGATGGGAAATATGCTGACTTTGGGCTTGATCTTTGGTCTAGAACAACAGCCATGCAATCACCATGCTCTACAGTGTATAGAAAGAAATTTTGAGTACAGTCTGGAAGAACCAGACCAGGAGTTTTTCTTAGAGATTGTTTAGGGCCTGGAAGGAAGACTGAGGAAATTTCTTGTGATTTAAAGGTTCAGGTAGGTCTTCTTTTGTAAGCTTACAAAAGAGTTTGGTAAGGACAGCAAAATCAGGTGTCTAGAAACAAGTGTCCAACAACCCCAAGAAGGGAGAGAAGTTGTTGTTTTGGAATCTGACAAATTAATCAGGCATAATTGAGAGGAAGGGCTCAAATATGTTTGTGTAGGACACCCAGAGAAGTGACAGATGGAGAGGAAATTAGAGCCTTGGAGAAAGATGCATGGATACCCTCTGTGTCTAAATGCTGTAAGAGTTAGAGACTATACTGTAGGTAGGATTCAGAAGAGGGCTCCAGAGAAAGATATCAGATATATAGTGCGTGGGGTAGCAATCAGAGGGGTAAAAGGAGAGCAAATTATTGGCAAGGATCTGACTGAAATAGTGAGGACTGTCTCTCAATCTTTGTAGCAGAACAACCCAGGAAAGCTGTATGGACTGTTGAACGTCAGGCTCTGTCCAGGTAGAGGCAAAGAGAGGTTGTGAAGAAAAAGGTAAAGAAATGGTGAAGAAGGCATGCTTCATATATAGGACTGAGTAATGATTAGTCAATGGGGAATAGAAGATAAAAGTTTATGTGCACTAGACACTACAGAATGGACAGGAAAAATACCTGCTTGGTAACTCAGAGGTCCTGGACCGACCAGTGTATGCCACCTTCCTTTTGTACACAAGGAGAATGGGATTTTCAGTTGAAGAATTGACACGGACCAGAAGACCACGCTGGAGCAGGTGAGAGAATGTTAGTTTTAGTTTCCTTAAAACCTGATTAAGGACAGGTACTGGAACTGGATGAGATAGGAGTGACCTGGATTTACTGGAATGGTAAGAGATGTTTCACTGAGAGACAGGGAAAGAGAGAAGATATTCCAGATGTTGGGGTCTAGATCTGGGGAAGCAATGGATGCTGTAAGTGAGGACAGAGATGCAGACAAGAGAGCAATGAGAAAAGTGAGAAGAGAAACAGGAATGGCGAGAGTAGCCAGGTAATTTGGACAATATATCTCACCTGAGGAGGGGAACAGGGAAAGTAGGAATTGTTCAGAGCCATTGAAGCTGCAAATTGATCACATGTACAGGGTTAAGGTATGGCCATCTCAAGAACAAAATGTACCCAGGGCAAGCTACATGAAGAAACTGCTTTAGCTCAAAGAATACCTAGCCCCAAGACAATTCAAAAAGTGGGTTGCTAGGAGTACAAGGTGTCATAGGATATAAATTTGCTAAAATATATAAATGAATGCTCCTACGGTGAGGGACAGATCCTTTCCTCCCATTAATAGAGAAAGGGCTCCCCC
Source organism: Cavia porcellus (assembly GCF_034190915.1). Lineage (NCBI taxonomy): Eukaryota > Metazoa > Chordata > Mammalia > Rodentia > Caviidae > Cavia > Cavia porcellus. Next base: position 29,625,609 of record NW_026947487.1, on the reverse strand, counting down.
TGACCAGAAATTTGTCTCTTCTTTATTATCTCATCTCCTAGCAGTTCTTCACCTCAAGAACTTAAAAGAGTCATACAGTTTGCAGCACATGGTACCTGATAAGCAATGGGTAAGAGATAGTGGACAAGGGGACACTTCTCATGTACACACAACAGAGGGGAGAAGTGAATTGGAAGTGCTCAGTATTCATCACTGGAGTGAATTGATATTGACCTCTCCAGATGTTAATCTTGGAGAATTGCAAATCTAGTCTACTAAGGCTACAAAGAAAAATGAGCCCACTAGGTGAAGAGGAAAAAAGTAAATCCACCAGAGCCAGAAAGACAGAAACAAGACCACTATGGCCAAATAGAGAGCCCAGGGGCTATAGCTCAGCAGCACAGTACCTGACTGACAAATGCAAGGTCACGAGTTCAAATTTTAGCAGGCTTAGGAGAAGTCAAAGAGAAAAAAAGACTTTGGAGAAACAAAAGACAGACAAATAGACTTGAAAGAAGCCAAATACAGAGAAAAGGCTTGGGAGAAGAAAGAGAGAAATGGCTTTAAGGGAAGTCAAAAGAAAAAGCATTGGTTTACAGAAATAAAAATGAAAGAAATGTACTGATTATATTAGCTGTTAGACATGGGGAAAGCAAATTATCAAGATGTGTATCAGATGTGTATAGATGCAAATATATATATATATATATATATATATATATATATATACACATTTGTTGTGTGCTTGATTCTGTGAGGGCATTTGTAGCTCCCCCATTTGCTTTCTTTTCTCTGCCTTTATATTTTTTGAAATCCCCCAAAACCTAGTTTTGAAAACTTCACTTATTTATGGTCTATAGCTTATAGCTTAGATGTTCACTTAGCAGTTAGATTTTTAAACAGGGAGTGAATTTTGGCCAAATGCTGAAAAGGCCTCCTCCTCTCCTTTAATGCACCATTAAATCTATAGAAAGAGTAAATAAATGGGTTTGTCTTAAGGCAACCAAATTTCTTGGTTGCCCACATTCTGTGTGTCAATTAACCAGACATATAAGAAGTCTTGTAACACTCCAAAGCAATGATAGTGCTGCCAAAAAACAGTACCCATTTAATCCTCCAACCTTGTGAACTCATACAGTGATACGTAGCAGAAGAGAAAAAAGGAATCAAAGTCAGCCAACCAATATTCAGCAATTTCAATGGCCAAAGCTGACTGACCACTGCAATTTTAATAAATCTCATTTGTTTCTCAAATCTAGATGTCCCATGGATAAATTTTTTGAGCGTACCATAACAATTTCAGCATTTATTTTCTTTCATGGATTTTGATTAGGAAATATCTTAATGATTGCAGCTTGTTGAGACATCCACAAAAATATTGGCTCAGAGCAATATATTAAAATCAAGTTCTGAGCAAGAAAAAGATAATGAAACTACAGAAACCCCAATAGGGTTTAAGATCTCTGGCTTTGCTCAATTCGATAAGAAAGGAGAGATAGAGATAAACTCTTTGTCACAAGAGGACAGCTTTGCTGTGAATTCTATTTACAACGTGTGATATTTTTATTTGCATCATAAGCAGCTTTTCCCACCTTTCTGCTTCAAGAAATTTTGCTACATCACAGGTTGAAATTCTGCCTTTATGAAAGTAAAGCTGCTTTCTCTGTCTTCTTTGCAACTGGCACTAATAGAAGCCAGATAGGGAAATAATGTGGTCCTGCCTTGTGGTTTACTTATTTTTGTTTACAAAAAACTTTTACAAAAGACAATTTCAAGGAACATGACAACTAATCTATAAAATTTCTAAAAATTCCTATTTGATTTTCATGAGCTGATAATAGACTGGATCCATCATCTCACTGTCTCACAATGGCTTTGTTGTAAGTCTTGGTTCTTACCTGGTAATGTAAATTCTCAAACTGTTGTTTTTCCAAATTGTTTGCTTCGCTGGGACTTCTTCAAATTCATAACCAATGTAGCTGTATGCTTATTTAGGTTTATTTTTTATTTCTTATGTCAGTTTTAGCTTTTAATAAACTGACACTACACAGCTTGCTCTATTTTTTGAATTTGTTTTTTCCCAGATGAAAAAATGTGAATTTACATACTTAGTGAAAGAGTTTTGGCTGAGACAGGACTCTGTAGCCAGTAAAGTCTCAGGTGGAACCAAGGAGTTCCATCTCCCCCACCCCTAGGAATTTACCTGTGACTCTATCTTCCTCACCCCTAGGAATTTACCTATGGTGCCAAACGAGTGCCAATGGGCTACCTGTGCATCACTAATGGTCCTTAGGTTCCACCCCAAACCTAACTACTTATATGCCTCCACTCCACGTGTTCCACAGAGAGATTGCTGACCCCGGGGGGAGATGCTGCACCCCAGAGGATTGGGGATGTCTCTCCCCACATTCTCAAAATAAAGGTCATTTATATTTCATACTTCTTATCTTTTCAGCCACCGCCGTTCCCCCCACAGTTCCATCATATTGTTCCCTGACTGGGAACAGCAGACGAGAGATTCCTGGGGCCCTCCCAGTTTGAGTCCCTTGCTGTTCAGGACCAGGACCAGACTACATCCTGCATTAATTCCTCACTTCTATACTCAGGAGCTGTAAACTTGTTGCTGCTTGCTCGTAAACAACACTGACCCAATTTACCACAGGTGAGCAATCCCTGGAGATTGCTGGTGGGCCAAGCCCCAGGTAGGTTTTCTACCCCTTCCCTAGGTTCCCGTGATGCTCTCACATCCTTAGATAGCCCAAGGCAGAGTTTTCCTGGACCAGCCTGTGTCCACACTGAGAGACTCTCATGTCCTTCAGAGCTTTTTAAGTTCTCACAGGCAGAGCTTTTACTAAAACCCACGAGAAATCCACTCGTATATTGGTGATAGCCAATTATTACGAGCTTTGGAACCAAAATACCAATCTGTCAAAAACAAGTAAAAAGTGATAAACTTAGTGGACCACAGGCAATTGCCTCATCTGGCTATAACTCCATGGGCCATACCCCACACCAGATCTTATCTTGGGGACCACTTCCTGTCCCTCCCCAAAAAACCTTACCTATCTGTGGCTAATCACACTGATGACAAGTTTAAAAAACTTTTATCTTTAAGCCTTTGTTTTGAGAATGTGTGTCCTTTCCCGCCAGCATCCCCATCCCCTTTGTCTCCTCGCCACTTTCCCTTTTCTGGCACATGCTGACCCATTCCCCGCTGAGATGGGAGGTACACCCAAACTGTTGAGAGATATATGCAGGCTGCTTTAAGCTCTCATGCTGCGCTCCATCCCAAACAGTAGTAAGAGATACTGCTGCTTTAAGCTTTTACGCCAGGCCCCAACTCCGCACAGTATCTCAGCTCTCATGTTGCGCTCCAGGTCTGCGTGGGTTTGGCTCTAAGGCCATGCCCTAATCTGCATGCCCCACAAGCAATTCTGGCTCCATGTGGCAGCTCAGCTCTGCGTAGGGCTGACTCCCAGTGTAGGGCTGACTCCCTGTGCAGTGTGCACCTGCCACTGCTACCACCAATGCTCCCCTGCCCTGTGTGCATTTCTGGGGGCAGTCCCAGCCTGCCCCGTGCACTATGTCTCAGCACTTGCCCCACCTTCACTCTGCATGCCCAGCTGCCCTCACCCTTGGTGTGCCCTGACCAGCCTCAGAGTTCCATCCTGCCTTCAGTGCTGTGCATCTCCCAAACAAGCATCTCCCAAACACAAGCACCACTTTAAACACAAACACAGATAAACAGCAGCTCGGTGGCTCAGCTCAGAGATGCTATTTTTTTTTACATTCTCAAACCATTTAATCAAGATTAAATAAGCCAGCAATAGACAAGACTTTGGCTGATAAATGGGAAAGTGGCCACCTGGTAATTTAACCAGCCTTGTTTATCAATTGAGGCCTTCAGTAATCTCCTAAGTGTTTAACAACTAAAATTAAAAAATAATTATCAATTCCTTTTGCTGGAAACCACTAGATCTTTTCCAAAAAAGGGTTATATGATAGAAAACAACAAGATCAACACTGCAGGAGAAGCCAAACTTCAACCTTTCCCAGCCTTTCTGCTTGCCCTGGCTCAGCCATCCACCAAGACATAATTAACTATATTCAACTGATATTAAATAACACCATAGTTTAATTCTCTCCTAAGTAAAAAGGTAAAAATTAATTAAACAGGCCATCCTCCAAAAATCAGATGGCATTAGACATTTTAACAACATGAAGAGATACTTATGTTTATGACATAAATAACGTGTCAGTTCTTAAAATTCTCTGGACCTGTCCTCCTTATGAGAAGCCATTGCTAAACTCATAAAAACCCTGTTGATTATATTTGACTCCTGCATACTTACTTAATTTTACAGATACCTTCTACTGTAGTTCAAATACCAAACAAAAAGGCAAAACGTGACCTTTAAACTCCACATAGACCTTCTTAATATGGCTTTTCATATTTTCAACAACAGAGATAATCGTGACACTTGGAGTTGTGAGACAGGTAACCAACACAAGGTGGAGCTGCCCCCCCCCCCATGGACCATCTCTCAAATGCAGCAGAAGACACTGGACAAGAGAGCGCCCCATCCTGGTGTTACTTTGGGATCTTACCCAGGGCTACTGGACTGTCCTAGTCACCAGAGAGTGGGTAAGCCATCCTAACTTATAGCCCTCACAGGAAATGCCAACACTGCCAGATACATCACGGAAACTAGATGCTGAAGACTGATGGGGCTCAGGGCCAACAACAGCCCCATTTTTGGGTGTCCATCTCAGAGTCCAAATCCCACTAAAAGTCTCAGATAAGACATTCTTTATATTTGTGGATATAGAGGCCATGTATACAGAGTTCTTTCTGAATTTTTAGGCTGCTATAGTAAGTCCTTGATTTCTAGGGGTATTAAAGGTCAACCTATGCCATTTACAAACAGGGCCTATTTCATGTAGGTTCCAGACTGCTTCTTCCCAGTTCACCCAGTGGTGCCAAGTCTTCCCTCCACCACTCACTCTACAGTCCTAAATCTTAAAAATGCTTTTCATTCCCTTGTGTTTATAAGGCTGACCCAGACACTGAGGCCTCAACAGCTTACACCTGTTATCACTAGTAAACCTCTCCTCAGTGATATAAGACCACTTCCTTCCATTCTTATTCACCAATAAATTATTCCAAGGACTACACCCAGGTGACAGCAACCCATACCTGATATTCTTGGCAACCTCAACAGTGATAAAAGTTGCTAGACTGTCATTCTGGTTTCACATCACTCAGGCCAAGTGATGCCCTTCCAGCCCTAGATCTAACCATCCTTCTTGCCACTCCTCTCTGCCTTACCAAGGCCTCACAGCCACAGTTCACAGGCTAAGTCATGTTTTGTTATCCAATTTGGTTTCTAATTTCTTATTCTTTTTTACAGCAAGACTCTCAACAGTATTTCCTAAAGACTCCAATGCCATAAATACCAGAGACAAACCTTACTTACCTACCATCTTAACTTTTACCCTTTCAGATGGGGGAGTAATCACCTCTCATAACTTCACTCCTCCTAACCCCACATTTATTTTTCAGAATTCTGCCTTACCGTAGAAATGTTTCTACCTCAACATGGTCCTGGTATAATGACATGTCTAAATCAAAGGCACCTTCCCTTTTACTTCACCTGGATGCTTAAATATGACAGTACCATGCCTCCTCATAACATTTTGTCTCTTTGTTTTTCCAGTCTAACATACATGCTTTCACCAGTGAAGTTGTCCTGGCTAAAACACCTGGCACCAACTTCTACCTGGGCATCAACCATCATCCCATGGACTCCCCTAGACAGCAGTACAGCACCCTTTTCCAGCAGGAATCAGTAACAAAACAAATATTCACCGCTTTCATAATAATAATCATAAGATGGGATATGAAAGAGTTTTGGACCAGACCAGACACTGTAGCTGGTAAAGCCTCAGGCAGAACCAAGGAGCACCATCTCCCCCACCCCTAGGAATTTACCTGTGACTCTATCTTCCTCACCCCTAGGAATTTACCTATGGTGCCAAACAAGTGCCAATGGGCTACCTGTGCATCACTAATGCCCCTTTGGTTAACCCCAAACCTAGGCTACTTATATGCCTCCACTCCATGTGTTCCACAGAGAGATTGCTGACCCTAGGGGTAAATGCTGCACCCCAGGGGATCGGGGGTTCTCTCCCCACATTCTCAAAATAAAGGTCATTTATATTTCATACTTCTTATTTTTTCAGCCATTGCCGGTTCCTGCACAGTTCTATCACTTAGGAGGAAATCTGAAAACACCTAAAAGGAGGACTAGGAAAAAGCAAACCAGCACAAATCTATCTGGACCTCTATTCTTATTTTAAAGAGTAATTTAACAGGGAAAAACCACTGTTTTCTGCTCCTCCCACTATGTTTCACATGATCTCAAGCAGGGCAGGGAACCAAAGTGCTCCATGAATCCTGGAGCTTGGCCCATAAAAGGGAGATGAAAAAACAAATGTTGCTTCTTTCAGCTGCAAGGTTCAATCTACTCAAAACACTGTTCAAATCACCCCAGCGTCTCCTATGCTCAATTGGTTGTTCTTCCCTTAACAACAATTGGAAAATCTATGAAGAAAGAAAGGAGATCCAAGGGCTTTGGGTCTTCTCATATGTATCAAGTTCAAAAGATTAAGCAGGATTGCCCAGAGATACAATTCATAATTAAAGGAAAAGCACTTAAAGAACTTTTAGACACAGATATAAACACTTCTGTTTTGGCCAACACCATTGACATATGTCCTGACCTCAGGGTGTGGCAACTATAGATCTACAAAGTGTGGATAATGTTTCCCACCCTAGAACAAGTGCTAAGTTGTTAACCTAAGGGAATGAAAAGAGTGCCTTTGCTGCCACATGCAGTTAAACTGCTTTTGATTTGTAAATGTATGATAAATTTACAATAGCAACCACAAAGGCACAGAGGAGACTTCCTTCAGTGAGTGAGACTGATATCCCTAGATTTGATTTCTAGTCATCAGGATCTAGAACCATTTCAGGATTTTGTCTTTAAAAATACATACAAATGCTGTAAGACATGGAGAACTCCCCCATGGAGGCCTGGAGTACCCTGACTTCATGAGGCAGGACCTGCATTGTGGAATGAGACTTTGCAGCCCTGCCTCTGATGTGCTATGGCACAAACTCCACTAGGACCTGTGAAGCCTTCTAATGGCTTTCCTGCTGGTGGTATCACAGCACTTGGCACAGGGCCACAAAGGCAAGATGTGGCTGCAGGAAGGTAGAATATGGTTCTGGCACACTGGAGCCACCCAAGTTTTCTCCAGTGACTGTTTTCATCCTTCATATGCATGAAAGTTTACTATGTGGTACTGGGACTGCTTGTGCTCAGACCCCCAACAGCAGCAAGATCTCCAGGCCAGAGAAGAAGCACAGTTGGCATGCCCAGCACTTGTGGTCAGCTGGCAGTGAAAGTGGCCTTGTGCACATCCACCATGGCCTGCTTATGCACCACTCCCAAGGCTGGGCACCACAAACAGCAAGCCCTTGTACCTAAACACAGAGTGCAGATTTTTTTCTCTGTGTATAATCTTACCTTACCACTCTCACCACAAAAAACCCCTTATATTCATTGATCTAGAAATTTTTAAATGTGTTCACAGTTTAAATTACAAAAACAAAAGGGTGAGTTTGCCTCAGAACAGATTTTACGTGTATATTATTAAATTTTTTTCAATACTAATAAAGATGGAGCTCAGAAAGAAAATGTAATCAGATAAAGGCTAAAAGAAACCTCGGAGAGATGTTCACACTGGGCAATAAAAACATCCAGTCCAGTGTTAATTAGGGATTTAAGGGATGTTTACATTTTTCCAGGGCATGTTAAATGGCCTGTCTGGATACCAGAAGAACTTGTCCTCCTGCATTATAGACCCAAGCCCAGAGAAGGAGTTGATTCCACCTCTCAAGAAAATGATGCTCACTTCTATAACAGCAATGCCTACAACTGATAGAAAATGATAAAGCTAGAGCCAACCTTAACTGACCTAGCATGCCCAGCAGATGATAACCAAAAACAAAACCTAAACGTCTATATAAATGATGAGAGGATAACCACACTGAAATTACATGAAAAAAGAAGACACAAAAGTTGCTAATCTTCTTAAGATAAAACACAAAATATATGTTAATTGTATATAAGATTTTGTACTTTCCAAGTTCTATTTACAAGAAATCTCTACAGCTGACCTATAATAAAAATCTGACTAGTCTGTTCATAGCTATAAATTCTACAATTGCAAAAAGTTATTGTAACTCAATTTGGCGAAAAAAAAAATATTTGAATGCACTCTGATTTTGATGGATGTTTGTGACTGAGTTGCAGTTAAAGCAGCACAGAATATTAAAAGACAGGAAGCAACTAGATAAGAAAGAATTTAATATGCACATGGAGAGAGTCACCATAACAAAGGACAAAGTGTGTGACTTGAGCTTAAATGTACTCTGATAGAGGAGGGTATTGGCAGCTGATGCAAGTATAATGAGGCTAAAGGGAACAGGGTCATTTTTATTTGTGTGGGCTTTGGCAAAGGCAGCTCGGAAGAAAGAACCATACGGATTTTGGGGAAGAAGGAGCTAGGCACCATTATGACTCAGGATTGGACCGTCACCATGATGCTTGGGCAAGTTTTGGACAAGGGACCTGTCATTCTTATCTCTTTGGTATTGGGGGTACCTTTTGTCTCTCTGGCTACTTTCTGTTGAATGGGTGTGGTTTGGGCCTAAGGGAAAGAAGTATGAGTCTGAGGGACCCCATTTACCTGAGTCTGTGGGGTAGTGCTGTTGCTCAGGAGAAGTATTTCTTTGATGGTAAATGCCTGTATTTTGGCCTGGATGAGTGGTGAGAGGAGCCTGAAGACATAGGCGGACAAGAAGCAAAAATTAATATGGTAATTAAGGGGTCAATAATGGGCATTAAGATAGGGGACCATGAATCTAAGGAGCCCCACAATAATGACCAGAAAGCTGTTTTGTACATCAGCTGCCAATTTTTTGAGCTTTTATATTTGTGTTTAACTATATACCTGATTGGTTTACAAAGTAGCAGCATTCTTTTCCTAGCATGGCACAGACAACCCCCCCCCCCCGCACTTGTTTTCTGCTGTGAGAACAGTCACCCGATAAGAAGTTTGAGTCCCCTTACATGTTTTGGGGCTACTGGATACTGTGAGATGTGAAGGAAGACAGAAGGATCTTTAAAGCATATTGGAATTGGGGTGCATGGATGGCACAGGTTGGATTAGAAATTTCCCAAACCAGAGTTTCTAAAAGGGACACTGGGAGAGGAAGATTATAAGTGGTGGGAGGATTGGGAGGATTGGGGATAGAATATTGAAGTTGAAGTACAAGTGTGGTACAAAAAGTAAAGGTGTAAGAAAAATTAAGCTTTTGTAATAAGTCCTTGCCTAAGAATGCAACTGGGCAGGTGGAAATACCAAACAAACAAACAAAAAAACCTGCGTGTGAAAAAGAGTTTGTCAAACAAAGGATGAGACCTGTCTGTAGAGACCTGTCTGTGTCAAAAAGAAAAGAGAGCATTTTACCTGAGAATTCTAGTGAAACTAAGAGTTCTGAGAGAGCCCCCTTGGTGGAGGCCACGAACTCTGAGCCCTTTCAATCTTCTCCAGTGGCAAATCTTAGCAAGTCACTCAGTGGTGAACCTGGAATCCAAGTAACCATTGTTGGTTCCTGTGAGGGCAGGAAAGTAGGTGACTTGGCCACTCTCTGGCGGACAGGGCAGTCAACATTGTGATGGCCCTCTAGTTTATAGGTGGGACATGGCCCAAGCAGCAGCTTTGGGTTTGGGCAGATCTTTCCCAGTGTTCATGTTGATCACATTTGAAGCAAGGTGCTGGAGGGAATTGGGTCTGTTGGTCTTGGTGGTCCCATTTTCTTGTGATATGTCTCTCCAAACTCTGAGTGCTACTGCAAGGAACTGGCCTTGAAGCTTAGCTTGAAGTTTAATATATCTAACTACTTTTGGTGAGACAATTGGTCTCTATTATTATAGACATGGAAGGCAGTGTCTAATAAATCTTTGTGTGGGAATTGAGGGCCTAAATTGGACTTTTTTAGTTTGTTCTGAATATCTGGTGCCAATTGAGAAATAAAATGAGAGTTAATTAAAACTTCCCCCAAAGGCAAAGTGGGGTCTACATCAGTAGATTTATAGGGGCCTCAGTAAGCCTAGATAAAAATAAAGCTGGATTTTCATCAGTTCTTTGAGTCTGTTTCCTTAACTTTTGATAATTTACTTGTTTATAGGAAAAATTTTTCAGGCCCTGATTAAGACAGTAAGTCACATTTCCCACATGCTCAGACCCATCTGCTCCTGCTTGGTAATTCCAGTTGAGAGACTTTGGGTGAAACTTATCTTCACTGGTAGGAAAGGAACTTTGGAATCAGTGTCTCTCATCTGCTAGTTTGATCAGCTGGTCATAAAGATCTTTTTGTGCTAGAGATCAGGAGGGCCACATGAATGTCTTAATAAATTAATTTATAAGCCTGAAAAAATAAATCTTAGATTTTTAGTAAAATTAAAGAAGTCATTGTTACAGGAGCCAAATGTCCAGTAATATAAGAGAAGTCAGTTATGGAAAATAGAATGTGAACATTTATGAGACTTTCAGCTCTAGCAATCTCACAAAGAGGGAGAAAGGGTTGAGGGTTGGTGGTGGGAGGCATGAAGGGAGGGGCTAGAAATGGCACAGGGGAAGTGAGAACAGAGGAAGTGAGAGGGTCTAATTGAAGAGGACAATGGGACCAAGAATGGTGGGTGGGGGGAGAGCAAGCAGGGAGGAAGGGTCAGGTAAAGAGAGGGAAAGCCAGTGTCTGTCGGGGGAAGTGAAGTAAAGGGGAGGGCTGTAATGAGGAAAAGGAAGGAGCCAAAGGACAATCGCTGCTGTGGCAATGTGGGGGAGGAGGAACATCATCTATGGGGTCAGAAATCAGGACCAAGGAGAATCATAGTGAAAAACTGATAAGGGAGGGGATCCTGGTGAGAATGCCGAAAGAATTTGGCATGCTTTCTAGAATTTGATTAGGTCATGATGTGCCCATAGTTTGAAGATTGTTTGGACATAAGATAACTTCCCCTACTTGCCATTTCTGTAGCAACAGTTATTTATGTCAGTTCATATATTGAAGTCAAGGGTACCTTCAGCAGGCCATTGTTTAGAATTATAAGGCAATAGGCAAGCTAGGCCATTTGGCAGAGAAAGATTATCCTGTATGATCTGAGGTTTTATTTGCTCCAAAGAGTATTTAAATGGTGTAAGCCCAAAGATGTGGCTTTGTCTGGTGAAGACTGACTTATCCCTTGCATTGCAGTCAAATTGAAAGAGCGAGCCAGAGAGAAAAATGTTCATAAATCAGGGGAGAATTGTAACCCTCCAGAGAAGCATGAGCAGGAGAGAGCCCCCAAAAAGGGGATGCCTGAAGGACAACTGTGTCCCAACAATGAATTCGCCAGTTTTCACCAGGGAAAACCCAAAGGATATAGAGAGAAGTGTTTGGGGGGGGGGTGTCTTGACATGGCCATGATTTTAGGGACAGTCACCCCAAGAGCAAGGGCCAGTGTTGTATGTTGGCTAGAAACAGCAAGGCAGTAGGCTCCCCCATCTTAGAAGAAGAGAGAGGTTAAAGAATTGAAAGAAGGAAATTAGAGGAATGGTTCAGAGGCTGAGGTAGAGCTCAGACTCTTCAGGAGCAACAGTCCCCCAAACCACTCAAACCAGGGTATCAATTGATGACTTGCAGTTGAGTGCCCAATCCAAAGAAAAGAGGTCTCTAGATAAGAGAGAGTTTAATGTGGCCACAGAGAGAGAGTCACTACAACAAAGGCTGTGCTGGCTCTCTGAGGACAAAGGATATTATTTGACCTTAAATGTACTGTGACAAGGGAGGGTACGGGGTGACTGACATAAGTTGCTCAGTATAATGAGACTAAAAGAAATAGGATCATTTTTGGCAGGTTTTGGCAAATGCAGATGGGAAGAAGAACTCATAGGGATCTTTGGGATTTGGGGGAAGAAGAAGCTAGCTACGGTCATAACTCAGGATTGGAAAAGTCTCAGACAGGAACCTATCAGTTTGTCTGGCTGTGTGTCTGTCACCTATTTGTCCGTCTGTGAAGCTGTTGTTGAGAGTCAGCTGAGCTTGTGATCTTTCACACCAGTGGAGCCAAAACCACAAGTGTCTGTAATGGAGTGCCTAAAGTGGCACTGACAGTCTGAGAAACACTGTGAGGGCATGGGGCGCTAGAGGTGAACGGGTGTTCTAGCTCTAAGAACACAGAGCTGAGGCATGGTTTTTCCAAGAACAAAGAGCATCAGGAGCAAGTCAAGCCAAGTTGCTGATTCAGCTCAGAGAACACCTACTCACGAGACAATCTGAAAAGTGGGATGGTAAGCCAATGGGGTGTCAGGAAGTTGCTAAAATGTATAAACAAAAGCCCCTACAGTGAAGGGGTAGTTCATTTCCTCCCATCAGGAGAGGAAGGGCCCCACCTGACTCTGGCTTTGTCTCTTCTTTATCGTCTCATCCTTGTTCTGTCTTTCACCCCAAGAACCTCAAAAGCATGTGGATTTTGACAAGGAATGATCAGAAAACAATGAGAAAAGAATTGTTGACCTAACTTACACCAAACTGAAGGTTTTAAAAGATCTGGTGACTTTGACATCAATACCCTCAATAGAAGTTGAAGCAAAGTGGACTGGGTATTGCAAAAAAAAAAAAAAAAAAAAAGCAAGGTAGAATGAGATGTGAAGGATAAAAGATACGGACTTTTTCTCCACTGTGCGACATATGCAAAGCTCAGCATTTGGCATAGTCCAAGGGACCTCTGAAGTTTCTGACCACAGCATTAGTCATTCATTGCCAAGCTAAGGTGATCTGGGAAGGAGCCAGCCAATAGACCCTCAGAGCTGACTCCAGGGGCAGACACTTGTAAGAGGAAATCTGACTTCCAGTGAGTGTCCTCGCAGATGAGGCATAATTTTGAAGGAACTCTGGGCTGTTGGAATTCCTTAGCCCAATAACAAGCCTATTGCACTTAAAAGCATGGCCCTGAATGTAAACACTTAGTGAAAGATCCCTGGTGGCTGGTGATTGACTAGGACTTCAACCCAGCCTGCAGCTGTGAGTTTCTTAAGGCAGGATAAACTAGCTGGAAGGCAGAAAGGAGATATTTGTGAGCAATTTCACGTCTGTTATTGAACACTTTGAATGCCAAATTTACTAATTCCTGCTTTAGAGTTTGAGGGCCTGCTTCCAGTTTCTGTAACTTTTTCAAATATGTAGAGCAGATTGGATAATGAAATACATCTTTAAAAGCAGTTAACTTTCTGGGTCCAGGGCATATAGCATCTGAGGGGGGCAGCTAGGCAGGACATAAACTGACTTGAATTTTTAACTTTTGCTTAGTGGTTTCCTTAAACCTGTCATAATTGACTGCTGGTGCGCTGTCTTGAGGAGCCTTTAACCAAGCAGGAGACCATAGAGTTATGGCTCATTTCCGCAGGAGATTGTCCATCTTTATCAAGCAAATTAAAATACCAATTTGAGTTAACTCAGGGGATGGCTTCCCTCCTGAAAGTTAGGTTCGAGGTACCTGCGATCATCTGTGGCAGCCTGAGCAAATATCTAAAAATGTTGTTGTTCTCAGGCAAGAGACTAGAAGAAACAAAGATAATTAGGTCATCCCAAGTGAGATCACAAGACTGTGAAAGGTACTAAAATTCCTGGATATATTTGGTGGGAACCATAAGAAAGGAACCCAGGCACTGGCTAATATGAGACCAATAAGGCAGGGAAAAGAGAGCATGCACCTTAAGAGACCCCCTCCAATTCCCTGAGTGGAAATTGGGGATCAGGGGTTGAGGACATCTGCAGTCTAGATTGGATATGGGACAGAGTTAGGTGAGACAAAATTTAACGAAGAAGCTTTAATTCAGAGGGAAACTCCAGGTAGTTGAGCAGGGTTCAGGTTAACTAAATGATTTTCTGGAGGAACTCTCACTGGAGGAGTAGGGGGAATGTGAAGTTGTTCAGCTAGTGGGAGGACACCAAGGGAAATTGAGGCCAGCCAGGGAGAAATTGGCATGTAAACAAAGAAAAGAGGATGCAGTAAGAACGAAAGGGTGGAGAAAGTGAGAAGAATTTCATGAAAACACAGATTAGCAAAATTCAGGATGTAGGGAATGCCTGCACATAAACCACTTCAGGTAATTTCTTTAGCCTACAGCAGTAATTATCTAGATTTTTGCAAAAATAGAGACATCAAATATATCATTGGCAGAACACTGAGGTCCATTGTCCTGCTCATACTGTGGCCATGCCATATTAAAAAATAATTACAAAAAGAAAAATCTACCAGTTGGGCTTCAGATCAGAAGAGAAGCAGAGAGATTCAAGATTCCCTGAAGGCAGACTAAGGGAGACACAGTATGATGGGAGATTGATGGTTCCCCACAGGAGCATAGAGAAGGGTGCAAGAGAGTCACTGGGTTTCTCAGTGTACATCTCCCATTGTGGCCTAAAGTGATAAAACATTGGGGTAGCACCAAGGCAAATGTTTCTGCTGCCAATCAGAGGCCAGAAAGAAGCAGCTTTCCCTGGAGTGCTTTTGAGATCAGCTCTGGAGTTTTAAAAGGTGGGAGAAACTGGAACAATCTTCCTTATGACTTTTTAGTGGAAAATAAAATGCATGCAGGGAGGGAAAAAGAGAAGGAGAGAAATAGACGTGGGGATTACTCAATCTAAAGCACCCAGTGAGGTCTGGCAAAGCAAAAACTGTGTGAACTGTCGAGGCCAAGGTCTGAGGGAGTGATGTTACTTAGTGGTCTCAGCCAAGGGGAAGGAGGTTAGGAAGAAAGTTTGTGATCCCCATGAAGAGGAAAATTTTCCTCTCTCTGTCTCCTCGATTTTGGCACCTCATGTAAGGAATAATGTGAGGTGGAGGCTAGTAAGAGAGCAACAAGGCATATGTTACCTGAGTGCAGGTAGCAGAAGGTGATAAGTCATCTGGAGGGAACAAAGACAAGTGGAGCTTTTTAAACAGGCCTTGAGAGAAGGTAAGGGAAGTTAGGAAGATCTTAGTAAACCTCAGTAGTCTGGACATTTTAGGTCTCAACAGGCAAAGTCCTTGAGGTGTCTGGTGTTAATGCTTAAATAACTTCAGATGTCTGGGTGTTTTGGATTCTGTTCTCCATCTTATCTCACTTCAATATCCTATGTTTGCTGAGGGCAGCCCCAGTGCTAAACTGAGAACAATGCCTCCACTGGCAGACAGGTTGAGTAGTGGGAAATCTTGTCCAAATTCCAAATCAAGCCTCACATGTATCACTTCTAAGTATTTGCAATTACCTTGATAGAGTTATGGGAGGTAAGATTTTAAAAACTGAAGTAATACTTAAAAACAAACATATATCTTGTTAAAAAGTGAACCATAATATATGCAAATTTCAGAAAATCATTAATGAATTTTGAGGACCTCAACAAAATGAAGAACAGTGATATAAAGGAAAGAAACTCCCAACATAGTAGATGTCCTATATGAGTTCATGTCCTCTAAAATCAATGAATGAATTTTAGGAACAATGGAGGTTAAGAGCAGAACATATTTATTGGAAAAAAGAAAGCTTTTGTCTGAGAGACAGAAGTGGGCCAAGTGGCTTTCCAAAGACCCTGTTTTTACTAGGAATTTTTATAGAGCAAATCCCTCAGGTGAGGCAGGTCTAAGGTGGAGACAAATTGAAAGTCATAAGGTGGGCATGAGGTGGGACAGAACTAGGCAAGATTGATTAAATTGACATCTAAGAGAGAAGCAAGGCACTTAGCATGTAGAAATGGAGCCTTTACCTGTAGAGTGGTGGGTTAGTGACTTTGCGCTTCTTCAAGGTGATCAAGGCATCAAGGTGATACCTGTTTAGAATATCAATCCCTAAGGTTTATCCTAAGGGTGTGGGTGCATTTGTTTTATCTTTTGTCCTGAGATCTTGCTCACAGTGGGAGGTGTCTGTCTTCTCCAAAGTTGCAAGCAAGTCTGACTGCCTATAAAATTCTGTCTAACTTAGCTGTCTATATCAACAGGATAAGACAAAATAAATTCATTGTGGTAATATATATGAGTTCAAATAGAGTTGAAAAATACTTACCTAAGTAATTTTGTGAATGTGTGCACGTTGACTTGACTTGGAGTTCCAGGTTCTTGAGCTCCATAATCAAAGAATTTGAGGTGGCACCCTACAGTGAAGAAAAAGCAACAGGGTTTAATTAAAGGGACAGTAAAGTCAATGTGACTGATCTGCTGGCAGAAAGAAAAGTGACATAAGTGCTGAGGAACTGAAAATACTGTGCAAGGTGTAGGGCCCCTCGCAGTAGGTTTTTCAGAGCATAGTGAACAACTTGACTGACAGAGTGCTGAGACACGCTAGCTGGATCTTCATGTCCTTTCCCATAACTTACTCTTTTGCAATTGGATATGTGACACATAGTTCACATGTATGAACCTTCAGTAACTCCGAGTGAAGAAAGTTCATGCCAGTGAAGCTGTACTGTTGTGTACTGATCTGCCACTTAGGAGTTTCCCAAGGAAAGCTCAAGGGTCTTCAGCTTTCTTATCTCTGTCTCTGGATAGTAAGTCTCAGTACAAAGTGTGTATGTGGAAGGGTGGATTGGTCTTTGGAGATTGCCTAGGGACATTTGAGGGGAGTGATGTGGTCCTGTAGCCTCAGCTGTTATTATCCATATTAAAAATACACCAAGATTACATACCAAATAAAACATACTTAAATATTCCTCCAACAAGGAGATAAAAGACATGTGTTAAGAGTTTCTATTCAGTGAATTTTCTTTAGATTTACAAAACCCAGAGAATCTGAAATATCTATGTTTAACAGCAGCTTGTGTCACACAAAAGTAGACCATCTGAAATGTATGATGACTTAGGGATTTGAAAGTGCCTTAGTGCCTTCCTTTCTGATATGACCCCACCTACCATTAAACACACAATTGTCTCTGGATATGTCTTCTCTTGCAGCTACTACAAAGAAGAACTTTGCTAGTGACAAACTTCATCTTCAGTTTGATAGCTTTTCAAAAAATTTTTATTTGCCTCTACCACTTGTCCTTGAGTCACTGGTTTTCTGTAGGATTGTAGTGTAGTTTTCTGATGATCAATACGTGAGTTCCAATATAGATGTCTACCAGCCTGTCAAAGTAGCCTGATAACATTGCACAACTATACCTCTAACACGCTCTAATTCTCCATGAATTTTCTCCTAGCTCATCTCAGAATATAAAGGCCATCCTTTCTTTGGTTTCAGTAATGTTTAGCTTATTGTTGCTCACCTATTAAATGACCTGAATAAAGTCTTCCTTGACTTTTTTTACTGTCTGGTACAACTGTATTCCATTAGACTTTCTTACGAATTGATAATATATTTGTCCATCCACATCATGTGTCTTGCATTTGTGGATTCATCCAACTCCAGACAGAAATTTAACAGGAATCTTAGAACAGCCCTTGATGACATAGAAAAACGTCTTTACTCACATTTGGTTATTGCTTGCACTCTTCTTGGTAAACTTACTCTAAATATAATTTGCATTTATTTTTTTTGTGTGTGTGTGTGTGTTTTTTTGTTTTTTTTTTTTTTTTTTTTTTGGTCTTTTTTGTTTTTATCGGTACCAGGGATCGAACTCACGGCTGCCTGCTTGCAAGGCAGGCGCTTATGCCGCTGAGCTAAACCCCCAGCCCCATAATTTGCATTTAGATCAACTCTTTTTCTTAGTATTCTATACATTTCCTGTGTAAATTCTTTAATGGAGTTCTCAAATCTAAAATATTGAATCCATCTGTAACGGCCACATAAAAGCATATTTTACTATTTTTGCTATGGCTGCCATCGGTCTTTACATACTTACAACATTTATCAGGAATAAGAAAAGATAGCACAAGTTCATGCAAAGTCCCTTTAGTATTTCTTTATTAAAGAAGTATAGAGAATACAGTAATGGTGAAGGGTTAACAGTGTCCTTACATCAGATGTTTTGTTTTAAAAAACTACTGGAAGTTGAGTGTGATTTGTGCTCAGAGTTTCAAAACAAGATAATAGAAAAATAGCAATGTTAGAAAATATTGTTATCTTTAAGTTAGTTACTCAGAGTACAAGATATAACCATTTAATTGTTCAAACAATATTAGCACAGACCTTTCTTTTCATTTTAAAAATAAAAAGGAAACAAAATTTCAAAACAAGATAATAGGAGGGTAACACTGATTAAATCATCACATATTATATCTTCAAATTAGTTACTCAAAGTACAAGGTATCAGCATTTAATATCCAAGTAGTATGAACGCAAACCTTTCATTTAAATGAACTGAGAGAAATTACTAGTAAACTAGTTTAACTATCATATATTTATATTTTAATAAATATAATTTGATCAAAAGATTTGAGGCTCAGTAATTAAAATTCATAGATGGAAATTCTTTCTCTTAGATTAAAACTATATGGCTAACAAAGTAATTACACAATTCATATATTTTTTTTTCTTTTTTGGTGGTGTTGTTTTGTTTTTTCAGTGTTGGAGATTAAACCTAAGGTCCCTTCATGCTAGAGAAGTTCTTTACCTCTAGCTACAACTCCAGCCTGAGATGTTTAAATTGTCTTATGACAGCCTTAAAATATAACAAATATATTTTAGTTGAAACTTTAAAAGTTTTGGGGATTAATAATATTTACATGAGTGATTCATTTTGTACTATCTTCTTCATTGTATCTATAATCAATATTGATACTATGAATGCATTATAGAACTACGTTTTGGATACAATACTGCTGTATCACTGTTTTAAGCAGTTAAGTTGTGAAAATGTTGAGAAAAGTTTTGTTCTGTTTTGTTTCCACAGTGCCTTCAATAAGGATACTGGTTTCATCCTATTACTTTGAATGCTTTCTCCATACTGTTTATAAATTCTTTCATAATAAAAAAGGAAAAAAATATTGACTTCAAGAAACAGTTTCATTTGCAACATACAAATAAATAAATAGTGTGATTTATTTGGTGAATAAATTAATTTGTCATATAAAAATTTCTCCAACAAAATTTATAGGAAAAGAGTTTGTAATTATTTTAATATAATTGGTTGCACAAATCTGGAATTTGAAGAATATCTATTATAATAAAACTCACATTGAATGTATCAGCCATTTTGAACTCTGATTTATTTTTATTATGACATGGACTGTCCTTTGTAACATTTAGTAACACAGATTTCTTTTATAGGTTGCCCAATTGCAGATGAGACTATTTATTATCTTTCAAAATATGTGAAAGATATATTTAGAAAATAGCCCTGGCATTATCTCTGTAAGTTTATATAAATTCATTGATATTCCAAGATAACACGTTATTCAACAAATTGGCTTAATGCTGGGCATCCTTTGTGGCATCACTGAATTTATAACACAGGTGTTGATATTATGTCAAAGAATAATGTTTGCTTTCCATATATGGGTGTGTTTCTCCACTTGTAACATCCAAAGAACTTTCATGGTCAGTTCCTTGTGGTTAAAGAAAAGATCAAGAGCTTGACAAAAATATTTTCCTAATATATGACATTGCAGGAATCTACAACTGTAAATCTGTGCAAAGTTAGACCAGGGATGGGATCCACATTAGAATGACACTGAGTTTATTCCAAACGGTGACTCTTAACAGAAAATTAGCAAATGACAAACAGACATTACCAAACATAACTCACACTAGTGCTTTTCATTTTGTAATGAATTCCAAACTTGAAAACAGCTTTGGATATGTTGTACAATTGCAAAACTATTGCTACCTTCGAGAAAAGATGCATCAGGTTTGTTTTCTTTTTTTTCATTTTCCTTCAAATTAAAAGTGAATCCTGAAAATAAAAAGCATTTATATTTCACAGTAGGGTAAACATTTGAGCAATTTCAATCACATAAACACTTCCAAGCAATGTTTCTTTGTTACAATAATGGACATAAATGAATGAGAAAGAATACATATTGTCAAAATAGATACTCTTTTTAGCCAGTCAACTCCTTTGTGTGTTTGTCACAATTATGGCTTTTTGGGTTATAATCTACAAACAAAAATTGCTGAAATTGGCCTTGCCAGGCCCAGCTAATTGGCTTCCAAGGAGCTGTTATGTTATACCTGGCGAACCGTCCTGAAGTACAGAGCTACTTGTTCTAACTATGCTCAGAGCTAATTATAAAGCAGCGGGAGACATCACATGGTAATAGGCCATGCACTGTTACTAGTACACAATGATGCCATTTCCAAATCATCAGTTATGATACTCTTGCTACCTTGAAGAAAATGCTACTATGCAGGAATGATTACTTGGGGATGCTGTCTGCATAGAAATTGTGCTATTTATTATTGCCTCAAATGACTAACGTGTTTGACTTTTCCCAAGAGATTAGAAACCCTGTCAGATTACCTAATACAAAACAAAATACATGAAATAAATCAAATTGAAAACAAAGAAAAACACCATGTGTTTCATGAAAGAAAAAGTAAATGCAATTTGTCAAATAAGTATTGTATTTTAATTTTATCCTTTGTAATTTATTATATTCTAATTCATGGATTAATACTCTATATGATGCCTTAATGATACAGTAAAATCATTAACTATAAATTTAAATTTATATTAATAGCTATTTATGCAGTTACTTTGCAAATACATATCAAAACTATCACTATTATCAGCTTTTCAAGAATCTATTCATTACAGAAGTGTTTTGCTTTAGCATAGAGAGTTGTCTGGAAATAATATTAATAAACAACCTGATTTATTCCAGACTAAGTGAAAGAAGTTTCTCTAATTACTTGTCTTCTTTGGACAATTTATTTTTTAATCAGATTTAGTCCTCCTTAGAACTTGTTTGATCTTGGTTTGGGGTCATTAATTCTGATCTGTTCTTCTCTTAGATGAAAATACTTATAATTAGGCACCCTTTTTAAAGTTTTCTTCTACTTGTTTTCTTTAAAATATGATTTTAAGTGTCTTTAATTATTAAACAAAGCATAAATATTTCATAGTATTTAAAAATCTTTCATCACTAACATGGAATTTTTTTAAATCCTTATCTATATTATTTATATTAGAATCTTTTTTTGTTTTGTTTTGTTTGGAACGTAGTAGGGAGTATAAATATAGACAAAGTGACATTCAAAATGTATTATAAAGTTATCTCACAGGTTTTATTTATAATGAAATAAATGTTCTATGTATGTGAATATTGTTATTATCTATTGAAAAAAGGTTTTTTTTCCATGAAAAAGACAGAGATAAAGGAAAATGCATTTTAAAGTATAGTTACAAATATAATAACATGATTATAGCTTCCAAAAACAATAAAAATACAAATTGGACAAATTCACATCCCTGTGTAGAAATTAATATTTATTCACCTCATCTCCACACTTTTATATTCTTATGTCTAACCTCATTTTGTTTCACTCTATTGACCCCAGTGGTACAATTTATATCTCAAATCTGTTGGATAACTAAATTTCTGGCATTTCCCTTCAGATTTATAAGCAAACTTTGTTTTCTCAAATGAACAAAAATAATGCTGTGGGAGCTCTTAGTTGTATTCTCTCCTTTATGCATACATTATAGTCAACCTCACTTTTCTAGTGGTTTCTTAACTTGAATAGATACTAATGTCTTATTTTTCTCAATGAAGGACAAAATGTGTTCATTTTGCTTAAATTAAAATTTCTTTCTTTATTCTTATCATTGTAGGTTTCACACACATTCTACCACATAGATATACAAATGACAATACATATATATGTATAGAGAAACCACTTATCATCAGTAGAAGGGTTTAAATTTTCTTACAGTAATTTACCTGAAATTCATTGTGAATCACATTATATCTGAATATTCAGAGATAAGCAATTTTTCAATTTGAAAAATATTTCCGTCAACCTTGGCATATTGGGCCGGGGACATAGCTCAGCAGCATAAGGCCCTGCCTGGTAAGTTTAAAGCCAGGAATTTGAACTCTGATACAAAACTAAAGTGCTATCCCAACCTTGGCATATATTGGAAGATTGATTTATTTTATAAGATGGTGATTAGTCAATTATGAATGTTTATGAACGTATTGTACTTGTAAAAAATATATATAATATTTATAAGCTGATATAATTGTTTTTTTTTTTCATCAGAAGTAGGTTCAAGAGTAATAGTGTAACTACTTAAAGACTTTGAATTATGAGTTCACAGCAATTGGAATATTTTTGCAGGATCCAAAACTAGACTTTGACTTTTTCCCTGTTGGGGAGAACTATGTTTCCTTTCATAAAATGTTTCTTTGTATTTTATACATTCTTGATTTTGTAATATAAGCGCAAATTTTCATGTTCAATTTTTTCCAAATCAAGATCTTTTTATACAATAAAAGAATATATTTTCATTTATGCTCATTCTAATTTACTTAAGTAATAAGCAAAAATTTTAAACTCATCAATTCATGCTTAAAAATCTGAAGATACAAAAAAACTGAAGATATGTTTGTCTCATAAAATGCTCTGCATTAAATATGAGCAAAACTTGATACATACTTTTCTATTTAAAAAAATCATGTATTTTGATAAGTTTCACATTGTCTTCCTGACTATATAGAGGTTTATTTCTTGTGAGGTTTTGGGAAAAAATAACCATGATGCTATCATGTCCATAAGAACCTAAAATTTATACCTACAGTTAAAATTTTTGTAATAAAGAATTAGAAATAAATAATAAGATGTCTTTTTATAGTATATTTAAGAATTCTCCAGTAAACTGAAAATAATGCTTTTGTTTGATGTAGTTGCAATAGAAGGTATATTATTCTCTATAATGGACAAAATTATCTTCCCTGCTTCAACTTTACCCAAACACATCATGCCCCTGAAAATGATAATTTGAAAGTTTTGGTACTGACTTGGACAGTGAAGTATGTATTTTGATTCCTGATTCATAATTTTTGCAAATAAATTATCTTAAATGATGTTTATTAATTTTTCAGCAATAAATTGGTAGATGTTTATGCATAATTTAGTATCATATTTGACAGAGTGTTTAGAATAGTGTAAGTCTTAGCATGAGTTACCATTACCAATAATGTTAAAATGCTGCAGGTTTATCATGAGAGGAGAAATTATCTACTCAATATAAAAATATTTACATAGAAATATGAGAAAATACTACAAAAATGTAATTTTTTTGTTGAAACTTAGTTCTTTAAATGTAATGCATCACAGAAAGCATTTCACAAGTAAATGAAACTCCATTAAATTATGTGTATGTAATAAACATAATATATACAGCAATTTGTTTGTTTTGCAAAATGTACCCATAAAAATAGTAGATGATAATAAAGGCATGAAGAAACACTGTATTCCTTCCCATTCACAACTTCTGTGAACAAAACATGAGTATTTTATACCCATAGTTTTAGTGACATATTTTTAGCTATTATTATAAATTGCAAGCATCATATAAATATACAAATATGTGCTAACTGATCTCTGTATTGCTTGTATCTATCTGAAATCATGTTGGGTAATCTGCCTATTAAGTCACGATGTAAAAGTCTAGCAACTGTTTTTCTCTTTACATTGTTCATGTTTTACTACTTTTGCTCACTTCCTCATTTTAACTAAGACCTGTTTATGAGTGGAAGACATAAAGCTCAATTCCTGAGGTAAAAAGGAGTCTTCTCCACAGGAACTGGGTTTTGCAGGTGTTAAAATATTTTTTAAATTAGGACTGCTGCTTATTCCTCTTGCTTAAAACATTTTTACATGATAGTGTATTTTTTTCAAAATACAATTATTAATGTGTATCATTCTCTTTCAAACTGTTAACATAACAAATAATGTTAAATTGTTTTAATTGTGGGTGTTTTACCAAGATGTATTTCTAAAATCAAACACAAATGTGTACTGCTTTAATATTTCTATGTTGTGTCTAAATTTGCATTGTTAGTATTCACCAATACATTTCTCTGTGTGTTTCTGTTAACTTTTGAAGAAAATGAGGAATGGTCAAAAACAAATAACAGTTGGAGTTATTTGTTTTAACATTCTGTGACCTTAATGTGCACTAATTTTTTCTATTTCAAAAGTGATGAACTGTCTTGGAATTGTGTATTTTTTATATGAATTACAGATTAAAATTAATATTTTCCATGCCAGAGAATGTTTAGAATAATGCCTTCTCCCATGAAAGTACTAACCAGGCCCGGCGCTGCTTAGCTTCCGAGATCAGATGAGATCGGGTGCGTTCTAGGTGGTCCGGCCATAGACAGAATAATGCTTTCTCTTATAATTTGGAAACTGGTAATTAACTATCTGTTTTCACCTTTTGTTTTAAGACTTATGAATGCTTTTACATTTTTACTATATCTTAAAATATTATCATTTAGATTTTAAATATTCTTCTTTGTCTAATTTCTTTCCTCAGTTTGTATTCATTTAAATTTTTGGATATGTATGTTTGACACTCTGATCAATTATAGATTTGTATTTTTCTTGTTTTCCATGGTTTTTACTTTCTATATGCTGATGCCATAAAGTATACTGTCTTAAAATTGTTACATCTTATTATTTAAATTATTTTTACTCTTGAAATAGCTATCCTTATTACAAAATGTCAATATTTTATAATACATAAACAGCATTTCTTTTCATTTTTTCCAAGATACAAATTTTTTCTCCATTTACTATATGCATTTTATATGAAGTATTTGTTTTATTCAACATACAGTTGAATTTTATTTGCATCTAATCAGACATCAATTTTTAAATCGAACCATGGAATT
This sequence comes from Cavia porcellus, assembly GCF_034190915.1. NCBI lineage: Eukaryota > Metazoa > Chordata > Mammalia > Rodentia > Caviidae > Cavia > Cavia porcellus. The sequence continues at coordinate 29,600,704 of NW_026947487.1, read as the reverse complement.
TTCTATGGTCTGAATGGCTCATTCCTTTCAAATTTATGTTTAAAATCTTCATTCTGAAAGTATGACATTAAAGATAATCTTACTGTGGAATTTCTTATCCTCCACTGATGAGAGGTGATATAGAGCAAGCTGACAAAAATTCTTCTTAGTTATTGAATATTTTTTTTTAATCTGACCTTCCTGGTCCTCAAGATTTTTATGGGTAAATGATAAATGTTGGTGATTTTTAAACCACAATGCTTATTCATTTTGTCAAAGAGCTTGTGACTCATTCTTTTTCAGTTTTTATAAGAATAAGAAATATTTTCAGTTTTCATTTAGCATGCTATAGTTTTAATTTTCCTTTGTATTTTGTATTTTTCTCTCCATTTTCTTTTGTACTGTTGTGGTTGGTCTTTTTCTCATTTCTTACTTTGAAACACTTACTAATGTGTTTCTTTTTTAAAAAAATTATGTGACTTCCTAGGAATTACAACAATTATTGTAGATTTGCTAAAATGTTTTTGTATCATGTTTCAGTCTAGACTATTTTATTGACATTTTCAGACTTATAATCATTTAATGTACACAATAATTTCAGTTCTAGTCTATCAATTGTTGTGTATGCTTGTGTTGTAAAATGTTTTTGATAATGCAGACATTGGTATTATTTGTAGTATGTTTCAGCACTAAATATGTTATATAATAGTTTTAAAGTATTTTAAAAAACTATAAAGAGTAACACTGATTTCAAGTTTTAGACTGGTGATTATTTCTCACAATACTGTAACAAAGGAAGACAAATGCAATTCTTAACTCTGTTTAGCATTCCTTCTTAGTAATTGTTTCTATCTTTTGTTAAGCTTGGTGATGTGAACCTCTGCAACTACACAGGATTTCACTCCGTGAGGGATATAAGAGGAAATTTTTGTTTTGGAATTATATTTTAAAAACTACTTATTTGAATCAATTCTTGGTACATAAGTATATGAGACTCATAATTTAATAGTATTTAATACTTCAAATATTTCTTCAAAATTCTAAATTTGTTAGTTTGTGGAATAATTTAATATTTTACTTTTTCATAATAAGTGTTATTAAGCTAAAATATAACTGGAATTCCATTAGTTAAATAGAATGAAATAATATTTAAAATAAAAGCTTATTGTTCTAGCATCACTGTTTTAATACTTTTTAATTTTTTAGTCAAGAGAAAGTTTAGGGAAATAATCTTATCATACAAAGTCAGAAATCATGCATTTCCATGTAGTTTATCTCTGCAAGAAAGATGAGAATATAACATAGCTAAAAAACACAAAAGATGAAATCCTGAGATCTACAGATAAACAGAAAAACATAGGACATTAAAAAAAGAAAATTATGCTATGATAGCATACATTTTAAAATTATATTAAAACAGATATTTTATTGGAGACAATAGTTTAAACTCTTAAAGACGAGTTTAAGCTACTTTATAAATAAAAAATTCCAGTTGCACAAGAAATATTACAAAGAATTAATAAATACAATCCTGTCAAATTCAAAAGCTTCTTCTCTGAACAGAAATCACTAGCAGAGTGAAGAGACTATAATCAGAAAGTTAAAAAACATTTTTCCAGCTGCTTCTCAGAAGACTAGAATACATGAAGAAGTCAAAAAATTAGATCACTTCAAATTTAAAGATCCAATACAAAAATGGTCACATAAGATGAACAGACACTTTTCAAGAGAAGCACAAGCAGTCCATAATTATATAAAGAAATAATCTACATACTGGCCTCTGAAGAGATAGAAATTGTGATAACCATGTGAGTGCATCTTATACCACAAATAGGGGCTATAATCTAGAAATCAACAAATATCAAAATATTATGAGCTTGCTGGAGAAAAAGAATCCTTTCTCCCTTGTTGAGAATTTAAAATGCTACAACCTCTATGGAAAGCATTATGGAGAAGGTTCAAAAATTTTACCTAGAGGTTTCATTTGCCTCATGTATTCTTCTAGTCATCTCCCTCAAAGAGATGAATTCATTGCACCACCTTGATAGTTCCATACCCATATATATAGCACCACAGTTTATAATAGTTAAATCTTGGAGACAGCGTATTTGTCCATCAACAGATTCATGGATGAAGAGAATGTGATATTTATATCAAAAGAGATACTACTCTATCATAAAAGAGCATAAATTAAGATGTTTTAGGTAAATGCATGAATATTTAGACCATACTTGAAGTGAAATAAATCAAACAAATATTGCATTGTTTCTCTTGTATGAGAAAGCTAAGTATAAATAAAGAATAAAATGCAATATAGGTATAAGGAAGTAGGAAGAATGTATCCCGACAGGAAAAGAAACAAGCAGTGGGGGAGAGGGGAAGGAAGAAGGGGAAAAGGAGTTAAAGGAAACAAAAGCTTTGAAGAAAACATAGAAGTAGAGTTTTTCTAACTGTGATGGGGAAGAAAGGTTGGATGGGAGGAAAAAGGGACAAAATAAAAATGAAAAAATGAATTACACTGTGTTATATACTTATTAGAAATCCCTCATAATGAATGTGAGCATTATGTACAGCAAACATTCTGATTAAAAGTATACCAGAAAAAAATTTGTTGACCCATTAGTTTTCATAAGTGCTAACTATAAACTATGTGGCAAAAATTTTAATAAGCTGATAATTAAAAATCTGTCTGTTTTGAGGGGTCATTTTTACTGATCCCTACCCTTCTTTACCTATTGAGCATTTTGGTATTTAATCCTACTCATTCTGTGATTCTTATACTTTCTATTTAGTGTTCTTTTCATTTTATTACCTTATATGCTTTATTTTCTCGGACAGTTTACCTCTTGTAAACTTTCTCATTTATATTTCTAAAATTTCTAAAAATTTTATTAACATAATGCTGACCACATGAATGTATCATTTAATTCTGTATAATTTCTTACCCTTTCCCATATCTTTACTTAGTTCATCTCTTGAGAATATTTACAAACTAACTTCCCAAATCAGAATTTTTAGAAATTTCATGAGGTACATCTCAACTTGTGATTAATTTTTTCATTAACATATTTGTTCTCCTATGAATGAAATTTGTTTTAAAAAGTCTCTAAAATAATTATTTGCAATTTTGATTAGCTCCTTCTTCTGTATTTCAAACAAATTACCACTTTTTTTATTTGCTTGCTAATCTTTGCATCATATTTCATACTGGAAGTATTTCTCAGTTGTTGGAGACCACTATGAAGTGGCTCTGAGCAGGATTTAAAATTAATTAATTGGCTTTCTATCCTTATCTGTAGGTCCTAGGCCTAGGCCTCTTGCCTGGTGATGGGAGCTGATTCACAGTAAGTGAACCTCTATGAATCACTAGTCCTGGTTGAGGCCTGTAGTGTCCTTGAGGCCTGAGATACTTCAAAAGGCAAGAAAAGGCCACAGGGGTGGACACTTGACTCAAACATTAATTAAGCAGATAGAGATGCAGCTGAAGGAATTACTCCTAATATCTCACTCCTACTATATTTTCATGATAAGAGAGTTTTCCTAAATTCACATGACTTATTACTTAGAGAAGTCTTTGTAGTGACTCCCAAGGTCCTGCTCATTGCCTGTGTTTTCCTCAGTTTTCCCGCTCTTTGTATTGACCTAACAAATATGAGTGGTCTAAAGTCTTTGCCCTAGACTTTAGAATCTTGAACTCAGCTAAAGAGTTTTGACTCTCCTGGAGCCCTAAAATCATACCACTTGTCTCATTTATTTAAGCCTTTACAATATACTCATTTGGGAGATTGGGGAATGTAGGTCAGGACTCCATACTCAGTCTTGGAAAGTTTTGCCTTCCCTTTCATATTGAGTAGTTCCCTACATGTTTTACTGGAAAATGTGTGATTGCATAATTTGTTCAAAGGATAAGATTTACAAAGGGAAAAAAAAACTTTAAAGTCCTAATACCAGTGATTTTTTTTTTTAGTGAATTCTCTGTATGATTCAATTTGCCTTGAGGACAATCTGTGACATAATATTACTAGGCAAATTTCACCAGTACTTTGGATCTGGAAAATGAAAGAAGTTGGGAAGATTTTTTATGCTATTTGGAGATTCTAAAATTAATCCCACTGAGCAAATCTAGAACCTAGAATTCAATACTTACAGACCTTTGCAAGGAACATGCTTGGCTGGCTGTCTGAAGAAAACATTAGTGAGTGAAATTTTTATCAATTTTTTAATCAATGTTTCCTGTTTATTTTCTAATTTAATCTATTTGCATGATGACAAAATTCATCAAATTTTTCTTTAATATTCCTGCTGCATTCTTCTATTTATCATTTCTTTCTGCATGTTGTCAGTCAAATTTTAAGTCAGGTTTTACTAAAAAATCATAAATGATTTTAAGAATTATTTTAGAATTCCATGTTCCTAAATTCAATAAAAATTATCTGAAAAGAGAAGCTCTTGTTTGTATATCTTTATTTTTTGATTTCTATATGATATTAAGGAGCACAAAATTTTCATCATATTAGATACAAAGTTTTTCTTAAACTACTGTCAAAGATAAAGTTAAAGTATGGTAATCTGATATACAGATAACTTGAATTCCAAATGGAATGAAATTTTGGAACCTAAATTCCAAAAATGGTTCATTTAATCAGTACTGAAACTAATATATTAATTTCTTATTTCTATTTACTATTTAGTATTATGTATATTATTATGTAGTAGGAAAATTTTATCCCATAAAGTAAACATTTATTTAAATATTGTGTGGCTGGCTTATTTATTTCAGAATTTGTCATTTGCTTAGAATTTAATGTGTCTGCATGTATATGATTTATTTAAATTATAATCTACTTCAATCAATTTATATTGATGATATTTTTATAGAAAGCTACATTCATTTTCCTCATTATTAAGATTTCTCAATAGTTTGTTATCGCACACACTATAATTAATACTGAGAAAAACAAAGTGCCTCTACTATTTCCCTTAAGAGACTATGCACATTATTATAAATTATTAAAAAGTTAATATAAAATATTTTAGTTATCATGAAACTACAGAAGATATTAGTAGACAGGAAATTTATGGAAACATTCAGCTAGTAATGCATATTTTATCCATTTTGATATTAGCATTCTCTAAAAGTTGATAGATTTTATTTGATACTGATACAAGTTTCTCTGAAAAATTTAGATTCTTGCTATTAAATTAAATTTAAAAATTTTAATTGACATTCCCTGTGAGCCATAAACATTTAAATATTATAATGTAGCTTATTATAGTAGAAATATTTAGCAAATTTAGCATACAAGAGGCATGCAGTAGCCAGTACCACATAAAATAAAAAAGTAACTATTTTATTTTCTTGAACACTATTCATAAAACTTTATTCATAAAAATAGTTATTTATGAATAATAGATGAAAAATTTTTATAAAACTCCTACTGAGTTTTACTTTTGAAATATTTATGGCTTAAAATATTAAACAATAAATAATTGATAAATTAATTTGACTAAAGACTTTTCTAAAGCAAATAGTATTTCCACAGGAGAAATTTAGAAACCTAGAGAACAGTCACACCTAAATATCTTTTAGTACACATATCACTGTTATCACAGAGAACTACAGAGACTAAACACAATGAACTTTTACAAATCATCAGATAAAATAAAGAAACAATATTATGTATTGATTAATAGGAATAGTCGAATACATGAACCTTATTACGTTGTCTGTTTGATAGTTAATGAAGGGATTAATAAAACATAATTCTGTGTGTCTCTATTGAGTATTTAGAGGGATGACTGGTATGTAGTTCAACAAACTGAACTTGGAAAACAGGCCTTGATTGGGGGTGGCAAAATCCAATAGGCTTGCTGTCTGGGTAGAATGAAAATAAAATAAAGAATATTTTTTGGAAGCCCATTATTGCTGTGGCCTGTGAATGTCAGGGTCTGGTTTCCTCTGCCCTACAACCCAGATTAGTACCAGCAGCTCTTTAGGGAGATGCCATGCCTTTGGCATCTGACTGGTGCTGTGTTCTTCATTCCTCTTGCTGTGGAGCTTCTAGGTATTTGGCCAGAGTGGCTGCTGGATCCTCTTCTCTGTCTCTTCAGGACAAATGACAAATGATAGACTCCCTTGCTTCTGATCTATGAGCCTTCATAATAGATTAATGTAAGTTGCTGAAGTATCTCTACCAATTCTGTTCCTCAACATAATTCTAAATAATATAGATTTTGCTACCAGAAATAGTGCGAAATAATAGAATTGTAAGAATGAATTTTTCTGATGTCATTAGCGATTCTAGAAGTTGACTTTTTTATTTGAACCCTAATTTTCCAGAGTTACTTTCTCTGACAATATTCATAATCCGTTAGCTGTTTAAAGAAACACAGTAGAGGTTCACTTTATATTCATAATTTATTCCTCATGAGATGTAAGAAACTTAGTGATCTGACAATGTATTTTCAAAAATTTTAGATGACTAAGAAATATAACGTTATTATATGAATTAACTGACTGAATGGTCTTAGAATTTCTGGAAAATATAATAAAAGATAAGAGTGAGTCAAATATCAAAGCTCCAGACAAAAATAAACAAGCTGAAGACTGCTAAATTTATCCTGAAGTAGAATACTCTTTCCTATAGGCAAGAGGTGGAAGTTGTATAAAGTGTTGCACTTATGCATGATGTTAGAATTGATCTGAGACAAAGATATGAATTATTTAAAATTGCTAGGGAGATTCACGATGTAGATCATGATTCAGGATGTAGATCAGGATGTAGATTCGGGATGTAGAACCTGTTTCACCTGAACATGGCTCTATTTTGTATCCTCAATACTACTGCTTCTACTATAAAACATTATTGCCTCAATAGCTAGCTAGTCTTGGGTAAATGTGCAGACAGTTTTACAGTGATAATATCCAATAAGGAATATACAGTTTATTTGAAAGGAAAGGGAGAAGCATTGGGAACAGATAGCCTTTGGAATATCTCCTCTTCTGCCTTCAATTATCTCAGTGAGGTAGGAAAGGTTGTGCTCATGAGTAAGGCTGTCTTAGGAGACTCTGCTGGTATGGAAAGAGAGTGCAAGTGTAAATTTTGGAAATGAAACAAGACTGCAGAGTCTGAAGTGTCTTTACGTGACTAGTGCAGACTAGATAGTCCTTCATAAAGCAAGTGGAAATACCATTTTATACTTTTTAAGTTGAAGGCAAACAGCTAATAATAGAATTTGATTCCAGATATAATACTTAAAATGATTAACTTATTCTTATGAAAACAATTTCTTACATGTAAAAATATAGATTATATAGAAACATACAAATGTATAAACTGTTATGTATATAATCATACATGCACAGTCACACACATATATATGTATACTATACATAAAAAACATACCACTTCCATTACTTAACTTCTATGTCTCATTATAATACTCTCAAATAAAAAGTACTAAATATCAGACTACTTAAGTGCACTTTTGAAAAATGTATAAGGTTCTCTTTAATAAAAGAAGGTAAAATTTCATTCTGTAGTGTGAGGTATGATATGATTTGTTTTGAATATGTGTACAATTTTACAAATAAATAGAATTGCAAATTATAAGCAATAGGAAATTTTGAGATGAGGGTTGCATTAGTGTGCTAATAGAAGTGAAGTTAAAGCGGAATTTTACAAGAAATTCAAAGAAGATTTAATGCCTACAGCCCTCAAACTCTTCAATGAAATTGAAAGGGAAACAATTCTCCCTAATTCATTCCTGGAAGCAAACATTATCTAATAGAAAAACCTGAGAAAGACCCAACCAAATAAAAGAACTACAGGCCAATCACCCTAATGAATGTAGAAGCAAAAATTTTCAATAAAATTTGGCAAACAGAATGCAGCAAATCATCAAGAAGATTATACACCATGATCAAGTGGGATTCATCCAGGAATGTGGAGATGGTGAACATATGAAAATCAATAACTGTGATCAACCACATCAACAGAGCCAAAGATAAGAACCATATGATCATTTCTATAGATGCAGAAAAGCTTTTGATAAGGTCCAAAACTCATTCATGATAAAAATCTTACAGTAAATTGGAATAGATGGTCTTTACCTCAATATGATAAAAGACAACTATGACAACCCAACAATCAGCATCACATTAAACAGCCAAAAACTGAGAGCTGATTTTTTACTTTAAAGTCAGGAGCAAGACATGGATGTCCATTATCACCACTCTTAATCAATACAGTGCCAGAAATACTAGCCAGAGCAATTAGACAAGAGAGAGAAATAAAAGGAGCAAGGATAGGAAAAGAAGAAGTTAAATTATCATTATTTGCAGATGACATGATACTCTACTCAGAACACCCCAAAAACTCCAATGAAAGAATCCTAGGTTTAATAAATAAATTCAGTAATGTAGCTGGATACAAAGTTAACACTCAAAAATCAATAACATTCCTATACACTAACAACAAAATCACTAAGAGAGAAATAAGAGAAGCCACACCCTGCACAACAGCATCCAAAGAAATGAAATACTTAGGAACTAATTTAACAAAATAAGAAAAAATCTATCCAAGGAAAATTATGATACCCTGAAAAAAATTGAAGAGGATCTCAGAAAATGGAAAGACATCCTTTGTTCATGGATAGGAAGAACAAACATTGTGAAAATGGCCATTCTCCCAAAACTGTTATACAGATTCAATGCAATCCCAATAAAAATACCATCAACATACCTTATAGATCTAGAGAATTCACTCCTAAAATTCATCAGGAACCAGAAAAGACCCAGAATAGCAAAGGCAATTCTAAAGAACAAAGACAAGGCAGGAGGCATCACAATCTCTGACTTGAAGTTATACTACAAAACTACTGTAATTAAAAACAGCATGGTACTAGAATAAAAACAGACCTGAAGATCAATGGAATAGATTAGAAGATACAGCTACAGTTACAAACACATGCAGCCACATTATCTTTGATAAAGGGGCCAAAGAATTCTACTGGAAAAAAAGATAGTCTCTTTAATAAATGATGCTGGAAAAATTGACTTTCTATATGCCAAAAACTAAAACTAGAACCATGCCTGTCACCATGTACTAAACTAAAGTCTAAATGGATCAAAAACCTAAATATTAAAGCAGAAACACTAAATTTATTGGAAGACAAAGTAGTTCAAAATCTTGAAGACATAGGGTAGGGTAGAGAATTCATGAAAAAGAGTCACACAGCAAATGAAATACTTCACAGAATCAACAACTAGGATAGCATTCGATTAAAGGGTTTTTGCATGTCAAAAGGTATCTCCACATAGCCAAAAGAAAACCCACAAATTGGGGAAAAAAAAAAAAAAAACCTTTGTTAATTGTCCCTCAGACAAACAACTTCTGTCTAGAATATATAAAGAAGTGAAAAAAATCAGATCACCAAAATTCAAAGAACTATTCCAAACATAGGCATCCAAGATGATTATACAGTTCTCCGATGAAGAAATACATATGGAAAATAAAAACAAGAAAATGTTAAGCATCATTAGTTATTAGGGAAATGCAAATTAAAACAATACTAAGGTTCATCTCACTCCAGAAAGAATGATCAGGATCAAGAAAACTACCAACAACAAGTGCTGGAGAGGCTGTGGGGGAAAAGGCACTGTTCTGCACTGTTGGTGGGAGTAAAGACCCTTGCAACCACTGTGGAGGTCAGTCTGGAGATTCCTCAGAAAGCTGGATTTGAAAGTCCCTTTTGACCCAGATATTCCACTTCTGGGCATATTTCCAGAAGATCTGAAAACATCCTACTACAGTGATATATGTGCACCCTTATTTATAGCAGCACAATTTGTAATGGAAAGATCTTGGAAAAAACCTAAATGTCCATCAACTGAGGAATGGATAAAAAAAGACGTGGCATTTTTATACAATGAAGTACTACTCTTCTATAAAGGATGATCACATTGAGATATTTATAAGTAAATGGGTGCAACTTGAGAACATACTCATAAATGAAATAAATCAAACTCACATGTGTAAATACCATATAGTTTCCCTAGTGTAAGAAATGGTAAGAGTAAATAAGATAAAAAAAAAACTCAATGATTACAGTGAAAGGAAAAGAACCTGCTTAAAGAGGAAAATAATATCTCAGAAAAAATAAGGAAAAAGGAAAAGGAAGGGAAAAGAAAAAAATGTCTAAAATTATATAAACACTTAAGAAAGCTAAGATGATTGCACTACAAACTCTATAAATACTTGTAACAAAATAGTTAACATGCATAGGATGGAACAATTGTGCATATTATTGTATGGTGATCTGAGGAACTCTTGAAGATCATTATGTAAAATAACAACCCTAGTTATGCTCATATCACCTTGTTTTGAAGGTCTATATACTGTCAGTGTTCTAGGCTCTTTGCTATTGTTGTTCAAATGACTTTTTTGTTTCATGTTATTCTAGGAATTTGTTTTGTTTTTGGTTTGGTTTGTATGTTTTTCCCCCTACTACAGGAAGAATACATTACATGTAGAGACTCATGCATGCGTAGAGCTTCTAAAATGTTTATGCGAATTGATAATATAATGCATGATGAAATAAACAGCTATTTTGAAGAAAATGACACACTAAGGTACTCAGTGCTGATTCCATAGCGTCATGATGTGAAATCCACCAACGCTATTATCCTTTGTTTAGAGTAATTTTAGTCTGTTTTGTTTTGTTTTGTTTTGTTTTGTTTTGTTTAACTTCAACATATGTGAAGGTATGGAAAGCTATTTTGAACAGAATTAGAGACATTATGGAAGCCATTGTTGACTTCCTTATTGTCTGGTGTTGAAGACCTAAAATGCCTTCATCATCCTGTTCTCATCAGTTTAATACTCTTTTGTTTTGTATGAATTCATTGTATGTGAAGATATGGACAACTGTTTGGAAGAAAATAGGATACACTGTGATAATGAAGATCTCCAGTTATCTTGCCGTGAAATCTGTGGCTCTTACCAATGTAACATCATCTTATGATCTGTTTTGTTCTTTTAAAAAGTTTAAAAAAGAGAAGTGAAGTGAATTGGAGAAGGAAACCTCAATGACTCAGATTGATTTTTATTAAATCACAACAAAACAAAGGAATCATTAAAACAACCCCCCTCAAAAAACTAAAACAAAGTAAAAATAAAACTGATGGTACTCTTTTAGTTCTCACAGATATAAAATTATATTGAATATATTTTGAACAATTGTTTAATTTTTATTATGGTATTAAAATTTTTTTAAATTTATAAAACCTTGTATTATAAAACTTGACAATAAAGAAAATATGAATTAAGTACTTACATTTAAGAAAATAATTCAAGCAAAAATGCTATACTATATCTATTTGTACATGAGTGATAAGAATATTTGCATTCTAGAATTTTTATTCTTTATTCTGTCATTCTAGGAAGTTGGGTAGCAATGTATAGAAGGGCAAATAAAGACACAAAATTTTATGGAAATAGCTAAAATGTTGAAAAGCATTAAATAGAGGAAATGGGAAGATACATAAAAAGAGCTTCTGCTATTTTTTAAAATAAATTCATTGCACAATGTTACTTGATAAATGTATTATTATTATTATTATTTATTTTTTAGTACTAGGGATCCAACTCATAACTACATGCTTGCAAGGCAGTTACTTATGCCACTGAGTTAAATCCCTGGTCTATTGTTTATATATAAAGATAAAAATGAGTTTAAAAGGCTTTCAAATAAAGTAGAACACACAATAATAAAGTTTGGAAATAAATGAAGCTAAGCCAGAATCCTAAAGAAATAACACCTATGTCTATTTATAGGAAAGCAATTTTCATGACATCAAACATTTTAAGTTCACATTAAAAACACTAAGAAAGAAGTATGGGTTGAATGATGGAAGTTATGAAATTTGTCTCCCTATTGTGTGGACTACATTAGGCTCTTTAACTTAGCTAGAATAATTTCCTTTTTTTCAATATTGTTTTTTGAGGAATGAAGGTGACATTACCTATTCATCTACCAAACGTATGTAGTAGAGACAAGATAGACAAACTTTAAGGAAAATTTTCCATTTGCGCACTCATTGAAAATATACAAAAGTATCAAAATTATTGACGTGGTGGTAATGATGATGGACTCGTTACTGCATCTCGGTCCTATTTCTCAATACATTTGATTCTTGTGTATAAATTAGAAATTTATGTTGCAATTGGAATTAAGATTGTTAGTAAGCTTACCTTGGAGTAGACAAATTATATTCATTATTAAAAAAAACCAAATGTAATTGCAGTATTTTCTATGAATGCAAGAGGGAGGCAAAAGAGAAATAGTCAAGAAATGACACTACTACTTTGTTATGGGTACTGGTCTGGTTTGGAAATACAGAAATGGCACCAGGAACTAAAAACATGGGCAGTCTCTTAAAGTTAGAGCCAGAAAATAAGTGCATTCTCCCTGGAGCTCCCAGAAGAAATACAACTCTGCTGATCAGCAAACCCTATTATTTTAATCTATTAAGGCACATTTTGTTCTGTGGCCCCAGAACTAGAAGGTAGTAATGTGTGATTATTCTAAGTCACTAAGTTTTTGGTGACATTTGTTGTAGCAGAACTGGCAAAGTCACACACACACACACACACATCCTGTAATTATAGTCTTTCCTAGGAACTAATTGGCATTTGATTTTCAAACAAGACAGAATTTCTTCCTTCCCTATGTCAGTCTAAATACTAGAAATTAGGAAATAAACAGTTATATTGTTAATATCTATAAAGAAAAAATAGGATTTAGGGAAAGAACAAAAAGAAAGATAAATTTAAATAGATCTGCATTCTGTGAGAAATAAAATATCACAAAGAGAAATAAAAATAATAATGGCTAAAATTAGAAGTCAGCTATTACTCAAAACACTGTAAGAGAATATTTCAAAGCAAAAAGCTGAAAGCTCACAAGATGCCTAGTGTAGAACATGATGCTCCGCAGAAACAATTATGGTATTTTGATAAGGAAAGGTTTACCACAGGAAAAAGTATACATGAAAGTAGATTAGACAGACATTTCAGGCTGTGAAGAATATTTTAGATAAAAACAATCATATATTTCAGAAAACAAAATAAAATCTGTGTAGGTATATAAAAATGTGGGTGTATGTATCCAGGTCTTGTAGTCAGCATTTACTGATTCATTTAATTTTAAATGTTAAGTTTAACATTAGATTATCATTAATTGAAAGAAAACTATAAATATTTATGGAGTGCAATGTGATATTTTAAATTTTTTTGGTAGTATGATGTGTGGTGGTATGATAATGACAATCAGATTAGTCCAATTATCATGCCCATGATCTCAGATAGTTCTAATTTTAATGTGATGACAACATTTAAAATCCTCTTTTGCCTGTTTTCAAGCATACAATACTTTATTCCCAGATGTAGTCACTCTGCAATGTGTTAGATCCGAGAGAACAATTCTTCCTGGCTTGGAGAGCAACTTTCTATCTTTGGAACAACATCTGCAGTTTTTTATTTCACTCTCCTCCTCCTGTCTCTGGTGGCCACCATTCTACTTTCTATTTCTAGGAACTTGACTCTTTCAGATTCTAAAAAAAGGGGAGTTCACGGGATTTTTATCTCTCTCTGTTTATTTTATTTCACTCAATGTAGTTTGCTCTAGGTTTATCTGTATTTTGACAAATGACAGAATTTTAAATATTTTGAAAGCCTCAATAATATTTCATTGTGATTATAAACCACATTTTAAAATCAGTTGTTCTATTTCTAGATATTTTGGATGTTTGCATAATATAGCTATTCTGAACTTTTTGTAGTGAATTTGGAAATACAGGTATTTCTTTGACATAATGATTTCATTACCTTAAGATATTTACCAAAAATTAAGTGCATTATATTATATCACACAGTAATTCTATTTTTTGAAATGTCTACATTTTTCCCAATATTACTACCACTTTATAAAATTGCATATGTGTACAAAGCTTTCAATAGTATGCAAATGAAATAAATTGATAATGGCATAAATAAATAGAAAGATGTCATATGCTCATGAATTGGAAGAATTAATATTCCTAAAATGTTAAAGTGATCTAAATTTAAGCACAATCCCTATCTAACTTTCAATATGAATTTTATAGCAATGACAAGAAAATCTCATATGGTATGGAGCTATAAAAGATTGACTCCACCTGACCAAGGTAATCTTGAATAAAATAGAAGAATCTATTATTGTATTCCAAAATATATTAGAAGATTATAGAGATCAAAACATCATTATACTTTATAAAAACAGAAAAACATAAAACCCTGGAATAGGATAAAAATTCCAGAAACAAAGACACATACTTACAATCAAGTGATTATTAACAAAGCTGCCAAAGTATACAATGAGGAAAGGATGACCTTTTTAATAAATAAGATGAGGAAAATGAGGTACAGGTATGCAAAAAATGAAAATAGATCCTTACCTTCCCCTGTATATGAGCATGAAGTTAAATGGATTAAAGAAACATATATGAGACCATAAAAGCATTAAAAAGGATGATAGAGGAAAATCTCCATGACATTGATCTAGACAATGATTTTTAAAATGTGACCTCCAAAATAAGGTCAAGGAAAACAAAATAAACTAATAGGATTGCACTAAACTAAAAAGTCTCTGCATTGCAATGGAAACAATATAGTAAAAGCTCATTGACAGTGAAAATATTTTCAAATCATATGAAAAGAAAGATAATTTTCAAAGTATCCTAGAAAGGGAAGCTATTCAATCATAATAAAATAAATAATACAGTTAAGATGTACAGATGATCTGAATGGACATAATCAAAAGAACAAACGTAAATGCTGAACAGATTTATGAAAAAATACCAATATCTCCATGAAAGAAATGCAAATTATAACCACAATGTTATGTCAACCCTCAATTGTATGACAGGTTATTTGAAAATTGACAAAGAATAACAAATGTCAACTGATGCTGAAGATGTGAAGATACTGTCAGTGCTTTATAAGTTACTTAATGAATTATAGGTGATAATAAACCGAGTACTACAATAATAGATTAGAGGAAGACTTACTTTGACTGGATTAAATATAAAGAATTTAGAGAAAATATAAAAAATATATGGCAGAAAGAATTGCTAACAGAATGGAGAAAGAAAGGAAATATATTATGGTAGACTCCTAAGGTTTTAATACAATGAATTGAAGAGATGCCAGGGCAATTTAATAGATTGTGAGATATTTCCCGAGGAACAGTTTTGGGAACAAAATATGTAGTTCCAATTCGATAAATAAAAGTTCTGAGAATAAGGGAAATCTAGATCAAAGTATTGAGTTATTTAGTGTTGAATATACACAATACAGGCATACATGCATACACATACATATGTTTATTGAGAAGAATGAATTAATTCAGGTCATTTTATTTCATTTGGTACTTTTAAAGGAAAATTTGTTAGCTATGTTACTAATATTATATTTTAACATAATTAGTTGATTTTATTAGTAATAGGTTCTCAAGGCCAAAAGTAATGAATTGTCATAATGTAGGTGAATAAAATGAATTATTTATACAATAAATTATGTACAACACTAAATGTCTTCTAAGTTAATGTTTATTGTTAGAAAAATATAAACCAACTATTCTTAGATGGCCTAAAAAATTAACACAAAATGACCATTTTGGGCATTACAGGAAAGTTATCAACTATTTTAAAAAGGCCTTAAAATAAAATGTTTAAAATGACAAGAATGACCAATTGACTGTTGTGAAACTATTCACTAACATATTTACTACTCAAGCCCAAGAAAATCTATCAATTTCACTGAATTCTCAAGAGCATTTCTGCACTGCCAATTTTCCTGGAGCACATGATGTTAACAGGGTTTCATCAATGATAAATTGAAGATTTATGATTATAATCATAACATGTGACATGTACCCCAAAAGCCAAATGATCAGTAGAGATATTATGTTTAAAATCACATCGATGTATGAAATGACTGAGAAAATGCAGGCAGAATGGTAAGCCCAGGATAAAATGTTGAAGAACGTGTGATAAGCCAGTGGGCAAAGTACAAATGTCAGATGGGGCAAGAAAAAAAATCTCAAGAAGTGTGATAGCTTAATTCATGATAATACAATGCATTTTCTTACACATTAAATGAGAAGTTGAGCATGAAAAGACAAAAGTTTACATGAGAACACAAAGAGTGAATTCCAAGATTTTATTCACTGAAGTATGAATCCTATTGAATTTTCCTAAAATGAAGTGGGAAAAACGTTTGAGTTCTGCCAGGACTGCAGGCAGAAATTCCTGTCTACTTGTGCTTGAAGGAAGTAGCAGAGATATGAGAACAAATGGAAACCAGTAACTGAATTTTAAAACAGTCATTAATCTATCAATCTTATTTCTGAATTAAATACATATCTCCATTTGCAAGGAATACTTCATGGTTTGATGGAATGCTCGATCTAGGCAAATGAAAATTTCAAAATTTCGAGAGGAGGAGCTGGGCAGATCCGGAGCGCCTGCAGAAGCCCCTTCCTTTGTCTGAAAGACTGAATATTTCTGCAAGCAGGGAGGGATCGCAGGTTCCTGAGGCACCTCAGCCTGTGGTGAGTGCCCAGCACAGTCTGCCCAAATCTCAGACTGTTCCGGACCCCCCAGGCTTCTGGGTGCAGTGAAGTGGAGCAGTGGGTTAGAGGCCACTACAGCCGCCTCACCATCCCTCCCGGCTACACTTGGAGCTCTGCTGAGCTCTGATGGATGGGCGGGCCTACACTATCCCCCAGCCCAGCCGTGCCTAGCCATCTGCCTGCAGAGGAGGAGCTGGGCGGATCTGGAGTGCCTGCAGAAGTCCCTTCCTTTGTCTGGAGGACTGTGGATATCTCTGCAAGCAGGGAGGGATCACAGGCTCCTGAGGCACTGCGGCCTGTGGTGAGCACCCTAACCCAGCTGCGATTGAAGAGCTGTGGATCTTCCAAGGGGCAGGTGGGCGCACAGTGTCCCTGAGGCCCAGCTTGTCTGGAACTGCGGAGTTCTGAGCAGGCAGAGGAGGGCCACTGGTTCTGTAGGCCCAATGGCTTGGGGTAGCGTGGTGTCAGAGTCTCAGTAGCTTCAAACATAGAAGGGGATTTTCAACAGATCCTGAGGAAGCTTTCAAATAACACTTGAAAAACAGAAATATAGAAAATGACAAAACGAAAGACCAAATTACAACCTCAAACCTCCAGCCCATCTCAGGAAACCCTAGGAGCGATGGATATAGAAGAAAATATATCCCATCCACCTCATATATCAGACATAATAGCTACTGAAGTTGACAAGCAACTCCAGGAAGCTTTAAAGAAATTCAAACTCGAAATAATCTCCCAGATAAAAGAAGAAATGATAAAAGAAATGAAAGAGATTCTAAATACATCTAAAGAAAACACAGATAAAAAATTGGAGGAACTAAACAAAAAGATAGAATCCCTAGACGAGCAATATAAGAAACAAACAGAATACATAATGCAGATGCACAGAGATATACAGGAAATAAAAAACTCCACTGAAAGTTGTAAAAACCGCCTTAATGAAAGTGAAGATAGAATTTCAGACCTTGAAGACATGATTGCAGCTAGTGAACAGGAAAGGAAAGATCTTTTGAAAATAACAAGGAATCAGGAAACAACAATTCAACAACTGCAAGACGATGCAAAGAAGAATAACATAAGAATGATAGGGATTAATGAAAGAGAGGGAGACAACATAAAGGATGCAAGAGGATATTTAGAGAAGTAATAGCTGAAAATTTCCCAGGCATGAGATCAGAAACTGACATCAGGATCAGTGAAGCATATAGAACTCCAAACACTCATAACCAAAATAAAACTATACCCAGACATATAATAATCACCATCCCAGAAATCCAACACAAGAATAGATTATTAAAAGCTGTCAGAGAGAAAAGACAGATCACTTATAAAGGAAAACCTATCAGAATCACAGCAGACTTCTCAGCACAAACGATAAAGTCAAGAAGAGCATGGAGTGAAATATTCCAGATCCTAAAGCAAAATGATTTCCAACCAAGACTGATATATCCTGCAAAACTATCATTCAAAATAGATGGTGCAATACGATACTTCCATGACAAAGAACAGCTGAAGAACTTCATGAACACCAAACCGACCCTGCAAAAAATATTGAAAGACAGTTTAGATACACAAAGGAAAAAACCACTAAGCAAAGCAAATAATTAAACAGAACAGAAAGATAAAGATGCAACAGCAGAGAGATAACATTCCTACAGTTAACCAGCATTTAACAGTAATAACCATTAATGTAAATGGTCTCAATGCACCAATCAAAAGAAACAGACTAGCAGAATGGATCAAGAAACAAAATCCAACCATATGCTGTTTACAGGAAACCCATCTAACCCAGAAGGATACTCACAGACTGAAAGTCAAAGGATGGAAAACAATTCTTCATGCAGCAGGAATCCAAAAAAAGGCAGGAGTAGCCATTCTGTTTGCAGACAACGTGAACTTTAAACCAACAATGACCATAAAGGACAAAGAAGGTCACTACATACTCGTAAGGGGAAAACTCCAAGAGGAAGAGATAACTATCTTAAATATATATGCACCAAACTCCAGAGCACCCAGTTATATAAAACATTTATTAACAGAAATGAAAACTCAAATTATCAGTAACACAATTGTAACAGGAGACCTTAATACGCCATTGACACCAAGGGACAGATCAACCAGACAGAAAATGAGCAAAGAAATAACAGAACTGAATCAGACCTGTGAACAAATGGGTTTGATAGACATATACAGAATGTTCCACCCAACAACATCAGAATACACATTCTTCTGAGCAGTGCATGAATCATTTTCTAAAATAGACCATATATTAGCTCACAGAACATATGTAAACAAGTGCGAAAGAGCTGAAATCATCCCTTGCATGTTATCGGATCATAGCGCTCTGAAATTAGAAATTAATGATAAAAGATACTGCAAAAATCCCACAAACACATGGAAACTGAATAACACACTCTTGAGTAATCAGTGTGTCACAGAAGAAATTAAAGAAGAAATCAAACAATACCTAAAAGAAAATGAAAATACAGATACAACTTACCGGAACCTGTGGGATGCAATGAAAGCCGTCCTGAGAGGAAAATGTATTGCACTGAGTTCCCACATCAGGAAAACAGAACGAATACAAATAAATAACTTGATGCTACACCTCAAACAGCTAGAAAAAGAAGAGCAAGTCAAGCCCAAAGCCAAAAGAAGAGAGGAAATTATAAAAATCAGAGCAGAAATCAATGCAATAGAGACTAAGAAAACAATCCAAAGAATCAACAAATCAAAGAGTTGGTTCTTTGAAAGAATAAATAAAATCAATAAGCCCCTAGCCAACCTTATTTTAAAAAGTGAAGAAAAAGCTCAAATTCATGCAATAAGAAATGAAAAAGGAGAAATCACTACAGACCCAATAGAAATACAGAAGATCATCAACACCTATTTCGAAAACCTCGACTCTCAAAAGTTTGATAACACAGAAGAAATAGACAGATTCTTAGAAGCATATGAAGTGCCAAAGCTAGATCAAGAGGATGTAAAACTGTTGAATAACCCAATCTCTGTTACTGAAATTGAAAATGTAATTAAGTCCTTACCCACCAAGAAGAGCCCAGGCCCAGATGGATTCACTGCAGAATTCTACAAGAAATACAAAGAAGACCTAATGCCGACACTCCTCAAAATATTCAATGAAATTGAAAGGGAAGCAATCCTTCCTAAGTCATTCCTGGAAGCAAATATTACTCTAGTACCAAAACCTGAGAAAGACCCAACTAAAAAAGAGAACTATAGACTGATCACCCTAATGAACACAGATGCAAAAATCCTCAATAAAATATTGGCAAATAGGATCCAGCAAATCATCAAGAAGATTATACACCATGACCAAGTGGGATTCATCCCAGGAATGCAAGGATGGTTCAACATACGCAAATCAATAAATGTAATCCACCATATCAATAAAGCCAAAAATAAGAATCACATGATCATTTCTATAGATGCAGAAAAAGCCTTCGATAAGGTCCAACATTTATTCATGATAAAAACTCTACAGAAAATTGGAATAGATGGTCTTTACCTCAATATAATAAAGGCCATTTATGACAAACCAACAGCCAGCGTCATACTAAATGACCAAAAATTGAAAGCCTTTACTTTAAAATCAGGCACAAGACAAGGATGTCCTCTATCACCACTCCTATTTAATATAGTACTGCAAGTACTAGCCAGAGCAATTAGGCAAGAAAGAGAAATAAACGGGGTAAAGATAGGAAAAGAAGAAGTTAAGTTGTCATTGTTTGCAGACGACATGATACTCTACATAGAAGACCCCCTAAGCTCCATTGAAAGACTCTTAGATACAATAAATAAATTCATTAATGTGGCTGGATACAAAATCAATACTCAGAAATCAATAGCATTCCTATACTCAAACAACAAAATCACAGAGAGGGAAATAAGAGAAACTGGACTATTCACATTAGCAAGCAAAAAAATGAAATATTTAGGAATTACTCTTACGAAAGAAGTGAAAGACTTATACAGTGAAAACTATAATACACTGAAAAAGGAAATTGAAGATGATCTCAGAAAATGGAAAGACATCCCTTGCTCATGGATAGGAAGAACAAACATTGTGAAGATGGCCATTCTCCCAAAACTGTTATACAGATTCAATGCAATCCCAATAGAAATACCATCAACATACCTTATAGATCTAGAGAAATCACTCCTAAATTTCATCTGGAACCAGAAGAGACCTAGAATCGCAAAGGCAATTCTAAGCAGCAAAGGCAAAGCAGGAGGCATCACAATCCCTGACTTGAAATTATACTACAAAGCAACAGTAGTAAAATCAACATGGTATTGGAATCAAAACAGAGGCGAAGATCAATGGAACAGATTAGAAGATACAACCACAACTACAAACACACTCAACCACCTTATCTTTGATAAAGGAGCCAAGTAGGTTCACTGGAAGAACGACAGTCTCTTTAATAAATGGTGCTGGAAAAACTGGCTCTCCATTTGCCGAAAACTAAAGCTAGACCCATGTCTATCACCATGTACTAAATTAAAATCTAAATGGGTCAAAGATCTGAATATTAAAAAAGAAACACTAAATCTATTGGAAGACAAATTGGGTAGAAACCTTGGAGACATAGTAGTAGGTAGAGAATTCATGAACAGGACTCAAACCACACGGGAAATACTTCCCAGAATCAATAACTGGGACCACTTCTTATTAAAAAGTTTCTGCATGTCAAAAGAAATCTCCAGCATAGTGAAAAGAAAACCCACAAACTGGGAAAAGATTTTAGTGAACTCTCTCTCAGACAAGGGACTCTTGTCTAAAACATATAAAGAATTAAAAAAACTCAGACCTCCAAAATTCAAAGATCCAATCCAAAAATGGGCATCTGAGATGAATACGCAATTCTCAGATGAAGAAATGCAAATGGCAAATAAATACATGAAAAAATGCTCATCATCATTGGTCATTAGAGAAATGCAAATTAAAACCACACTGAGATACCATCTCACTCCTGAAAGAATGGCCAGGATCAAGAAAACCAACAACAACAAATGCTGGAGAGGCTGTGGGGAAAAAGGAACTCTCCTGCACTGTTGGTGGGAGTGTAGACTGGTACAGCCTTTGTGGAGGTCTGTCTGGAGGTTTCTCAAAAAGTTGGGATTGGAAATCTCATTTATTCCAGCTATTCCACTTCTAGGCATATTCCCAGAAGAACTGAAAGCATCATACCACAGTGATTTATGTGCACCTATGTTTATAGCAGCACAATTTGTAATCGCCAGATCTTGGAAACAACCCAAGTGTCCATCAACTGAGGAATGGATAAAAAAGTTGTGGTATTTCTATACAATGGAGTATTATTCAGCTATAAAGAAAGATCACATTGAGATATTTATCAATAAATGGGCGCAGCTTGAGACCATACTCATAAGTGAAATAAATCAATCTCGCATGTATGAATACCGAATAGTTTCCCTAATGTAAGTAATTATTCAAATATATGAAAATATGTGGCAATCATGATTCCCCATTATGTGGCCTTGAAGCCTTATAAAATTTTCACTTATTAATTAGAAAGGCTTTATTCTGGGCTTCTTGATATGGAAATATTTGAAGCTATAGTATATGAAGTTTTATCCAAATATTTCAAGGAAAAAGACAGACACTATGGTAACTATTATTCTTTAAAAAATTTATTTAGTTATTTCTTATGTTTATTTTAATTAAGGGAAAAATTTAAAAAATTAGGATATATAATTGTAACTCTTTTCGATTTCCTATTAACTTGTTTTGAAGTCCTGTAACACTCCCACGATCTTGTTTTGACTGATTAGAGTCGGTTCCATTCTGTGTGATAGTATCAAGTCTGAGGGTATAGGCAACTACTTTGAAGGCAATAAGATTCACTAAGATGCCCATTCTGGTTTGACTATTGTCTCTTTTGGAAGTCCTGTAATGTTTACAATGTCTAAGTTTTATTGGTCTTGTTCTCTACTGTTTTGTCCAACTTTATAATATCTAATGAGACAGACAAATCTTTTTAAGGAAACAAGAGACAACGTTGATAACCATTGTTAATAACCTTGTACTCTGTTCTACATCATGTGCTATGTCTATCCTTGGTTTTGACTGACAGCTTTGTTCTGCCATATTTGACTTTATTCTCCCCCTCAAAAAAAAGTAATAAGAACTAAGGAGTAATAAAATCCAAAATGTGTAAATTTTGTTGTAAAAAGAGAGGAAGGGAAAAAAAAAGAGCTCTAACGGATATAACAGCAAGTGTGTATAGGGGTGTTGAATAGCTGACTATATTAATGTTTTTGGATCATTGAACACAGCTGTTTGCAGTCTCTCTGTTTGAATGTCTACTTTGTATTCTTTGATACTGTGATTTGAGCAACTGTTTCCAAGATGATAAAATGTAATGTATTAACAGGTGATTTCTTACTGTTATGTTTTTTTTTTTTTTTTTTTGTAGTTCTGTATTATATGTAACCTTACACTGCAAAAAAAAAAAAAGAAAAGAAAATTTCAAAATTTCTTTATATAGAGCCTGGAATTTATACACCTAAACTTAAAATTTACACAATCCCATTCCATCTTTCACTGAAACAAATCTTCTTATTATCCTTTACATAGGTTTTCTAGTTGTTAACCAATTACAAAACCATGTCTATTCTTAATCACACTCGACACCTTTAATTCCTTTTACTACTTCATCACTAGTTACTATAATAAATCTTTGAAACTGTAGTGTAAACTTCATCCAGAGAAATCAGGCTGGTGATAAATTTATACCCCACTGCATTATCTTAAAGGAAGCATAGCTTTATGGAGACCAGTTGTACAAAAACCACTTGTCCCCTGCGTATCACAAAGCCCCTTTATCTCCTTCCACATCACTGAATTCTGTCTACCTCTTGACAGTTAAGTCCTACAGCAGTCTGACTTGCTTTGAACCATGTATATATAAAGGCAAAGAATATACATTATTTTGTGTCTGACACCTAAGGGACTGTCACATATTTTAGTATGTTTTGGTGGGTAAAAATATTTTCATTTATTTTATTACCATATAACTTTCCCTTTTACAATTGCATAATTTATATATGTATAAATTTGGAAAATCGCAGATAATGCTGTTATCAATATTTATGAACATTGTGAATACCTATGCATGCTTTTAAATTAAATTATATGAGAGATTTTGATTTTCTATAAAATGTTGAAAATTTTTAAGGAAAAAGTATGATGGTTAATTTTAAATGTCAGGTTTACTTGATTAAGTAATAACAGGATCACTGTTTTTGATTTTGTGTGTGAAGATATTTGGAATAAATTAACATCTGGGTCACTGGATAGAAAACTTCATGCCCCCTCACCATTGGCTGAAGGCCATGGCAAAAGAAAAATGAAGGTGAATTTTCTCCCTTCCAGAGTTGAGCTAATTTCTTTTACTTCTCTAGCACATCAGAACTGCAGATTTTCCAAATTCTGGATTCTGGATCTTACATCCTTGACCCCACATGTTAGCAAATTTTTCAACTAATGAGGAATATTGCATCTTTGGCTTCCTATATTCTCCAAATTCAAGATAGTCCCACTATGTTTCCATGATTGTGTGCCATTTCTCCTCTTCAATTCCCTCTCAAATATCTCCTTACTTCTTCCTTCCTTCCTTCCTGCCTGCCTTCCTTTCTTTCTTTCTCTCTCTCTTTCTTTCCTTTCTTTTTTCCTGTGAAATCATGTCTACCAAAAAGAGTTATATTTTATTGGTTTCTTCTGTGCTGTTAAAATTCAGAGAAACAGAAAATAGTTGAACTTTTGAATTATTATTAAGTTATAAGCATTGGGAGAAGAAAAGATAACTGGAAGGCAAGAAACGTCAAAGATGTCTCAAATTTTAAGCTCCTATTCCCTTCAAAGTAGGAGGAGGGCAAAGTAGGAAAATCAAATTTTCTTTTGATCCATTTAACATAAAATATAATGTTGAATGCAGAATAAATATTCATAAATACTGATGTCTTATTTCTTTTCTTTGACATGTTATCCATCTATGTGTTGGTCTGTTACTTAAATCAGTAATGCCCACTTATAGAATAGCAGTTATCAGTGTAGATATTTCATGAATATGCTATTTAATTTTTCAAACAATTCTATGATATAGTTACTACTGATAAATAGTAATATACTAACATTGCAGCCTTAAATAATTTTCAATAGTGTGGTGGAAACCTAAATTGTCATGGATCAGTAGTTACATACAGTTTTTGGAATAAAAATCATATAAAACTTAACATGCTTACCCAAGCTTTCCCTCACTAGGATAACATATTGTTTATCTATAGTATTGTTCCAATATTATTTTTCTGAGAGTCATAATTATATTTGCAAATTAGCATCCATAGAGGAAAGATTTTGGTGCCAAAAAAATCATGAATATTGTAATAAGGGTACAGTATGCTCTTTGTAAGAAGTGCTATATGTGTGTGTGTGTGTATACATAAAATTATATATATAATGCTTCATTTTATAACAAAGAAAGATAAAAAACATAGTTTAAAAATTCAGAGTTCTCTTGTTTTCTTAACTCAGCTACTAGAATAAAAGTTAAAGGAGCAGTCGTCTATTATAAAATATAGCCCAATTCCATTGAAATAATAAATTATTTTACAAAAACTTTATGTAGTTTTAAAATGGTACATAGTAAAGCCAAAAGAAAATCTCTAGTGTACATTCAGAGTATAATGAAATTGTAAATTTGTAATATGCCTAATTTAGAATATGAGGCTACAGTGTTTTGAAGGAGACAATTTAAATTGCAATTAAGATGAAATTGCACATTGAATGTAATGACTATGTTATTGCTTTTACTACTCACATAAGTATTATTTCTTATTGACTTAACATGCTGACATATCATGTAAACTTTTATATTTCTCAGATTTAGTCATATCTTTTCATTATTTTTGTCAGCTTATATATTAGTAAAGTAAAACTTGCTGAATATGAAGCTCAAAATCTGTGAATAAAGTGATTTGTAAATGACATATTTTTTCTCTGAAATAGCTCTTAATATTATTTTACCTCTAATTTTGTGTATATCTTTATCATATAATTTAATTGAGGTGAAAATAAAATCAATGGATTTCATGTGATACTATATTAATAATCAAGTTTTATCTCAGTAAAGCAAGCAATACAATGTTTTCTCAACATGGATTAGATTATCAAATTCATTATTAGATTAATTTCTATTTTATTTTTAAAATTTTTTAATTAAAGAGAGAAAACAAAACAAAACAGTAAAAAGGTACAAATAATACACAATTTCAAAGGAAAAAATCAGTAAGAAATCACATTAATAGATGACATATTGTTATCTTATAAATAGTTGTTCAAGTTACAAAATTAAAGCATACAAAGTGGACATTCAAGCAGTGAGATTGTAAGCAGTTTTGTTCAATGATCCAACATAAACTTAGTATTATGGTTTTATATCTTACACACTTAAATATACATGCAGTTATATCCTTTAGAGCACTTTCTTTTCCTCTCTTTTTTACAATAACAATTATACATTTTGGGATTTATTACTCCCACAATTCTTATTACTTTTCTTGAAGAGAATAAAACCAAATGTGACAAAACAAAACAGAGTCAGTCAAAACAAAAGGATGAACATAGTACATGATGTAAAACAGAATACAAAGTGATCAACAATTGTTACCATAGTGCCTCTTGCTATCTTAAAAAGAACTGCCTATATCATCAGGTGTAATAAAATTGAACAGTGCAGATCAAAACCAATAAAACCAAAACATTGGAGACCTTACAGGACTTCAAAAGAAGATAATAGTCAAACCAGAAGTGGAATAAAAGTAAATCTTATTGCCTTCAAAGTAGTTGCCTATACGCTCAAACTTGATACTGTCAAACAAAACAGAATAGAGTAAAATCAGTCAAAACAAGATGGTGAGAGCAATACAGTTGTTCAAACCAAGTTAATAAGAAATCAAAAAGTTACTATAATATATCCTGCTATTTTTAAATTTATTTTCCCTTAATTAAAAAAATAAAGTAATTTTAAAAAGAAAAAAAGGGGAGATTGCGATAAAAGAGCACATAACAACATAACAATACAGGCCAGAGTAGAACAATTTAAGAAACATAGCGTTTCAACACAAGATGACCTGGCATAATAGTAGTTATCATAGGGTCTCTTTCCTTGAAATATTTGAATATAATTTTGTATACTATAGCATCAAACATATTAAAACAATGTGAAACCATTCAAGGGAATGCAAGTATTCCAGGGTATTTACAACCAGCTAATAGAAAAAAAAAAAAAAACAATGGTCTCTATATTATCTCTTTGTCTATAAAAATTGTTTTTATACTATCACATATAATACATCCAATAAGATAAAACATGATAAAACCAATGGATACGGAATATCAACAGATTGATGGGACTTCAAGACAAGATGATATTAAATAGCACAAGCTATTATGATGTCTAAATAACCCAGAATAAAACCATTCCAATTAATGAGTGAAAACAGCATAAGGCTTCAAAACAATATAATTGGGAAATCATGATTACCACATGTCTTCATATTCTTTCTTGCACTACGGAAACTATTCGATATACATACATGTGAGTTTGATTTATCTCACTTATGAGTATGGTCTCAAGCTGAGCTCATTTATTTATAACTATCTCAATGTGATCCCTCTTTATAGCTGAGTAGTACTCCATTGTATAAAAATACCAAAGCTTTTTTATCCATTCCTCAGTTGATGGACACTTAGGTTATTTCCAAGATCTGTCTAATACAAATTGTGCTGGTATAAACATGGGTGTACATATATCACTGTGGTATGATGCTTTCAGTTCTTCTAGGAATATGCCTAGAAGTGGGATAACTGGAATAAATGAAACTTCCAATCCCAGGTTTTGAGAAATCTCCAGACTGACCTCCACAATGATTGCACCAGTCTACACTCTCACCAACAGCGCAGGAGAGTTCCTTTTTCCCCACAGCCTCTCCAACATTATTTGTTGGTGGTTTTCTTGATCCTGGTCATTCTTTCAGGAGTGAGATGGAATCTCAATGTGGTTTTAATTTGCATTTCTCTAATGAGTAATGATGAACATTTTTTAAATGTATTTATTTGCCATTTGTATTTCTTCATTTGAGAATTGTATATTTATCTCAGATGCCCATTTTTGGACTGGATCTTTGAATTTTTGGGGTCTGATTTTTTTTTAATTCTTTATATGTTTTAGACAGCAGTCCTTTGTCTAAGGGACAGTTCACTAAGATTTTTTCCAAGTATGTGGGTTTTCTTTTCACTATGCTGGAGATTTCTTTTGACAGGCAGAAACTTTTTAATAAGAGGTGATCCCAGTTGTTGATTCTGGAAAGTATTTCCTTCCTGCGCAGTTTGATTCCTATTCAGCAATTCTCTACCTACCCCTATGTATTTAAGTTTTTTACCCAATTTGTCTTCCAATAGATTTAGTGTTTCTGTTTTAATATTCAGATCTTTGGTCCATTTAGATTTTATTTTAGTACATGGTGATAGGCATGGGTCTAGTTTTAGTTTTCAGCATATGAAGAGCCAATTTTTCCAACAGCACTTATTAAAGAGACTGTCATTCTTCCAGTGAACCTGTTTGGCCACTTTATCAAAGATAAGGTGGTTGAGTGTGTTTGCAGTTGTGATTGTATCTTCTAATCTATTCCATTGATCTTCAGCTCTGTTTTATTTCCAATACCATGTTGATTTTACTACAGTTACTTTGTAGTATAGCTTCAAGTCAGGGACTGTGATGCCTCCTGCCTTGCCTTTGCTGCTTAGAACTGTCTTTGCTATTATAGGTCTTTTCTCACTCCAGATGAATTTTAGGAGTGATTTCTCAAATGTATGAGGTATGCTGATGGTATTTTTATTGAGATTGCATTGAATCTGTATAAGAGTTTTGGGAGAATGGCCATTTTCACAATGTTTATTCTTCCTATCCATGAGCAAGTAATGTCTTTCCATTTTCTGAGGTCCTCTTCAGTTTCTTTTTCAGTGTATTATAATTTTCCCTCTATAGGTCTTTTACTTCTTTCATGAGAGTAATTCCTAAATATTTCATTTTTTCGGTTGCTACTCTGAAAAGTGTGGCTTGTCTTATTTCTTCTTTTGTTGTTAGTGTATAGGAATGTTACTGATTTTTGAGTATTGATTTTGTATGAAGCTACATTGCTGAATTTATTTCATATATATATATATATATATATATATATATATATATTATATATAAGAAATAAATTCAGCCTTGTAGCTGGATACAAAATCAATACTAAAAAATCAATAGCACAGCATCTTTCAATGGAGTTTTGGGGGTCTTTTATGTAGAGTATCATATCATATGCAAGCAATGAAAATTTAACTTCTTCTTTTCCTATCTTTACCCCTTTTATTTCTCTCTCCTGTCTAATTGCTCTGGCTAGTATTTCCAATACTGTGTTAAAATAGGAGTGGTGATAAGGGACATCTTTGTCTACTGCCTGATTTTAAAGTAAAGGCCTTCAAATTTTTGGCCATTTAGTATGATACTGGCTGTTGTTTTTTCATAGATTGCCTTTATTATATTGAGGTAAAGACCATCTATTCCAATTTTCTGTAAGGTTCTTATCATAAATGAATGTTGGCCCTTATCAAAAGCTTTTTATGCATTTATAGAAATTATCATGTGCTTCTTACCTTTGGCTCTATTGATATGGTGAATTACATTTATTAATTTAGGCATGTTGTACTATCCCTGCATGCTTGGGATGAATCCCCCTTCACCATGGTGTATAATCTTCTTGGTGATTTGCTGCATCCTATTTGCCAATATTTTACTGAGGATTTTTGCATCTGTTGCTCATAGGGAGATTGGTCTGTAGTTCTTTTTTTTTTTTTTTTAGTTGTGTCTTTCTCAGGTTTTGGTACTAGAGTAATATTTGCTTCCAGGAATGACTTAGGAAGGATTGCTTCCCTTTCAATTTCATTGAAGAGTTTGAGGAGTGTCAGTATTAAGGCTTCTTTGTACTTCTTGTGGAATTCTGCCGTGAATTCGTCTGGGCCTGGGCTGTTCTTTTAGGTAAGGATTTAATTACATTTTCAATTTCATTAATAGAAATTGGGTTATTCAGCAGTTTTATATCATCTTGACCTGGCTTTGGTACTTCATATGCTACTAAGCATTTGTCTATTTCTTCTGTGTTATCAAACCTTTGAGAGTAGAGGTTTTTGAAATAGGTGTTGATGATATTCTGTATTTCTATATAGTCTGTTGTTATTTCACCGTTTGCATTCTTTATTGCATGAATTTTTAAAATAAGGTTGGCTAGGGGCTTATCAATTTTATTTATTCTTTCAAAGAACCAACTCTTTGATTCAGTGATCCTTTGGATTATTTTCTTAGCCTCTATTGCATTTATTTCTGCTCTGATTTTTATAATTTTCTCTCTTCTTTTTGATTTGAGATTGACTTGCTCTTCTTTTTCTAGATGTTTGAGGTTTAGCATCAGGTTATTTATTTGTATTCATTCTGTTTTCCTAATGTGGGAACTCAGTGCAATAAATTTTCCTCTGATGACAGTTTTCATCGCATCCCACAGATTCTGGTAAGTTGTATTTGTATTTTCATTTGCTTGTAGGAATAGTTTAATTTCTTCTTTAATTTCCCCTGTGACCCACTGATTACTCAAGAGTGTGTCATTCAGTTTCCATGTGTTTGTGGGATTGCTTCAGTATTGTTTATCATTAATTTCAAATTTCATTGTGCTATGATCTGAAAACATGCAAGGGATAATTTCAACTCTTTTGCACTTATTTAAACATATTTTGTGAGTTAATATATGGTCCATTTTAGATCATGACCCATGTACTGCTGAGAAGAATGTGTATTCTGTTGTTGTTGGATAGAACACTCTGTATATGTCTATCAAGTCCATTTGTTCACAGGTGTGATTCAGTTCTGTTATTTATTTGCTGATTTTCTGTCTGGTTGATATGTCCCTTGGTGTCAAGGTGTGTTAAGGTCTCCTGTTATAATTTTGTTACTGCTAATTTGGTTTTTCATTTCTGTTAATACTTGTTTTATATAACTGGGTGCTCTGGAATTTCATTCATATATATTTAAGATAGCTATCTCTTCCTCTTGAAGTTTTCCACTAACCAGTACGTAGTGACCTTCTTTATCTCTTTTGATCATTATTGGTTTGAAGTTCACATGGTCTGAATAGCTACTCTCACTTTTTGGGGGTTCCTGTTGCAAGAAGTATTGCTTTCCATCCTTGGATTCTCAGTCTGTGAGTATGCTTTTGGGTTAGATGGGGTTCTTGCAGACAGCATATGGTTGGATTTTATTTCTTGATCCATTCTGCCAGTCTGTTTCTTTTAATTTATGCATTGAGACCATTTACATTAATGGTTATAACTGTTATATGTTCATTTATTTTTGACACGTTATCTTTCTGCTGTTGCATCTTTATTTTTCTGTTCTGTTTAATTGTCTGCTTTGCTTAGTGGGTACTTTTCTTATTGTATCTAAAGTGTCTTTTAGTATTCTTTGCAGGGTTGGCTTGATGACCATGAAGGTCTTCAGCTGTTCTTTGTCATGGAAGTATCTTATTTCCCCCATGGATTTTGAAGGACAGTTTTGCAGGGTACATCAGTCTAGGTTGGAAATCATTTTCCTTTAGGATCTGAAATACTTGACTGCATGCTCTTCTTGACTTTATTGTTTGTGCTGAGAAGCCTGCTGTTATTGTGATAGTTTTTTCTTTATAGCTGATCTGTCTTTCTCTCTGATAGCTTTTAATATTCTATTCTTTTGTTGGATTTCTGGGATGGTGATTATTATATGTCTGGTTATAGTCTTATTTTGGTTATGACTCTTTGGAATTCTATATGCTTCACTAATCCTGATGTTGTGTTTTTAATCTCATGTTTGGGAGATTGTCAGCTATTACTTCTCTAAATACCTTCTTGATATCCTTTATGTTGTCCCCTTCATTTTCATTTATCCCTATCAATATTATTTTGTTTTCTTGTGTCCTCTTGTAGTTGTTGAATTGCTATTTCTTGATTTCTTATTATTTTTAAAAGATCTTTCCTTTCCTGTTCACTAGCTGCAATCTTGTCTGTGAGCTCTGAAATTCTATCTTCACTTTCATGAGGCAGTTTTTACAACTTTCATTGGAATTTTTGATTTCCTGCATATCTCTGTGCATCTGCTTTATGTATTCTGTCTGTTTCTTATATTGTTTATCCAGAGATTCTATCTTTTTGTTTTGTTCCCCCAATTTTTCACTGTGTCTCTTTTAGATATGTTCTGCATCTCCTTCATTTCATTTATCATTTCTTCTTTTACCTGGGAGATTATTTCTAGTTTGAATTCCTTTAAAGCTTCCCAGAGTTGCATCTTTATTTCTTTTACTATTATTTCAGGTATTTCAGGCATATGGCATATATTTTCTTCTATGTACATGGCTCCTAGGCTTTCTTGGGATGGGCTGGATATTTGAGATTGCATTTTGGTCTTTTGTTTTGTCGTTTTCTTATATTTCTGTGTTTCAAGTGTTGTTCCAATGCTTCCCCTGGGTGTGTTAGAAATTGTCTCCTATGTCCTGGGATCCTGGACTCCTCTGATAGCATAATTCCCTTCTTGGGCAACGAGGCCCCTGGATTAAAGGAAGGTTGTCAGGCTCCTCTCAGGTAGGCCTAAAACCTCCTCAAGCTATACAGCTCTCCCCTCTGGCAGCAAAGCTCCCCAGATTGACAGAAGACCACCCGGTGTGGTCCAGGCAGGCCCAAATCCTGCTAAACCCAATCTAGTGTGGCTGCAATCCCAGCAGGCCCCCAATACCCTACAACAAGGATCTCATATTCTCCCAGGGATTGTGTGTTGTGTACCCATCCACCTCCTTGGGTGGCAAAGCTCCCTGGGCTGAAAGAAGGTCACCCCTATGGCCTAGGTAGGCCTCAAACCTCCTCAGCAGGGCTGCTCTCTCCTCCAGGCAGTTGCAGTAGTGCTGGTGCTTTCCAGGCCTAAAGAAGGTTGCAGGCAAGGTCAGAGTAGTTTCCCATGGCTCCGCCCAGCTCTCTCCTCCAAGTGGGGAGCTGTGGTGTGCCCCCCCAGCTTAATTTGTATTTTATATACAACAAATAATACTTTTAGTACAATATTGTTTGTGGGTAATATTTCGTGGGAGCCTTTCCTTACACATAAGACTTCAGCCTATTAACAAACGAACATTTCATTACAGTAATTCCTTCTAGTTAGTATCACTCACCATTTCCAATGGGCGATCATATCGCTATGCGGACATTAAATTTTAAACTGGTAGACTGCATAAATTACACTGTCCACATTTGGTGAGTGTCCAGTTTGTATTCTTCTGTTTGTATTCTGAAAGTCTTGGGATACACCAGTTTCTATAAATTGTATGAAATATGCACACACAAATTTATAATCTTCGTGTGTGTGTGTGTGTGTGTGTGTGTGTGTGTGTGTGTGTATTCTGGGTAGCTCTGATATACTTCCCTTTCCTACTATTCTCTCTTCTTATTTTTAAGTTTTGTGCTTTTTGCCTTTCTGTCCCTTTATCTCACTTTTCTCCTCTCTCTCTAATTTATTTGGTCTGGGATGTATTATTTTGAATTGGTAAAATCATTAAAAGAGTATTTACTCTAATATGGAGTATTTTGCCTCAAATATATTTTTAGAACTTACATATTGTATCATACTGTAAAAACTTATACTTGAAGTAAAAAAAAAACCTTAAGTTTTGTATGAATTTATATATGTTACATGAAAATAAGACTTTCAACATCTAAGATTTTTATTTTAATTACACATTTGAAAGTAAATATTGACAATTTAGATCTTTTCCCATGGCATTTGTCTACAACACTGACGTACTAGTAGCATGATTATATTTATTGCATGTAGAACACATCGATCTACTCCTTTAGATCAACTGTCAAAAGATATTTACATTTCTGTTGATAGAAAAATAATTACAAAATATTATGACCAAATTTTTGAAATATTTATTGTATTCATGTTGTCCCTTTAAACTTAATTTCTAATTTTGTTTTAATAGATATTATTTAATATATACTACTTCCTCTGTTATGTTGAGTTTTTGTGAAGTGTTCTTAAAATATTTTCAAATTTTCACATATCCCTTTGTGAAAGTTAAAACATATCAACATGCTTTGTCCATATGTTGGTAAGAAATATTTGATTTATCCTAGATTTCTTATATGATTTCTGTCCATACTGGAATTTATTTTTGGTTGCAGAAATGAGGTCTGTTGCCAGCTGTATTACAATGTGTTTTCTTAAATAGGTTGATTTGCAACATATTACCTCTGACTTCAACACATTTGTGGTGAAAAGTTGTGAACTAATATGTGCATCATCTAGGATTACATCCCTCTGTTGTCACAACCTCATGTTTACCAATTGATTGAGTTTTTTGTGTACATTTTTCTGGTTAGAAATTAGAATTTCTTTCCATTTATTTCTATTTCTTCCTTATTCTGATTCTTTACTGGCATGTTTCTATGTTTCCCAGAGTGTGGACTGAACAGTTTCTTTATGACACATTCTTTTTTTCTTCCAAATTAATTTCAAACATTAGATTTGATCACTCAATACAGACAAAATTTTTAAATTCAAGATGTTGGATTGTACTTTAACACTTATTAAGGCCCAAGTTTTCTACTAGTTCTGTGATTGCTAAAATATTTGAAAAGCAATATTTACTTATTCTCCAACAACTTGATATATAAAGATTTGGAAGAGGAAGAAGACAAAAACATAGTCATGGTAATATTATCTGTCTAAAAATAACATTACTGAACAATATATTTGTAATTCTATTTTGTGCTATAAAAATTATTAATTTCTCTTTTTAAAAAATCCTTAAAATAAATTAATTTAAATGAGCAGCATTCATTCTAAAAAGTAAAAATATATTTTACAGCTTATGAAAAGTAAAACTAAAAGTTATTGCAATGCATAGCATTGAATTTGACCCTTGGATTTAACTAGTATATATTATAGTGTATACAAGTGTTGATTCTCACAATAAGTTTGAATGTAATGATGATTTCCTTTTTTATTATTTTTAGCAAGTTTTGCACAAACATAATCAAGCCTTTTGTTTTATATTCAGTTTTACAGCAAAATCATAAAAGAAGCACTTGTTTCAAAACTAATCTTGTAAGAGAGGATTCAAATGTCTAAAGGAGTTTTTAACTTTTCTTTTCAAGAGACTCCACCTTACCTTTGAGCTTTTCATTCCTTTGTATGACTTTTTAGAATTACTCCAAGATATTATTCATATACTTGATAAAAATCTATTCCTGCATATTTGAAATTTCATTTAGCAGTTAATTTATACTTTATATGGATTGCATATAACAAAATAAGCTGCAAAAATCTGTTTCACATTCAGATTGATGCTTTGCATATGGCATAGAATCTAGATTTGAGGGAAAGAATTTAGAGTACACTGATAGAGATTCAGATTAATAGTAATTTGCCATTTATTTTTCCCTCAATATACAGCAGAAAGTTGGGTAAGGAACACTTGTATAATAAGGATCCCTGTAACTTGACAGAATTAGAAATTAGGAAGTCAAGGCAAGTATTGTACCAAACATTCCAGACATGTGAGGCCACACATGAGAAGTCTGAGAAACACATTAGTGTAACACATTTGTGAGGCAACACATAATGTTAAATGCTTAAGCATAAAGTAGCAGAGTAACGTGTCAGATACATATATAGAAACAACTCTAACATACTAAAAAGAAGATATTTTAACAAACGCAAAATGTGACACCATTGAGCAATTTTCAACTGAGACTTGGTAAGAATGTATAAATAACAACAGCTGTGCTAGTGACAAGATAAATTAGTTTGGTATGAGATAATAAGGAAATGAGACAATTTAGTAAAATCAAATAACACACATGATCAGAAAGAAGACACAGGATTATGATTGGTCATGTTAATTGATTATGTGTAAGTAGTTTTAAAAAAAACAGAAATTAGTAGGAATTTTCTGACTTGGGAATCTAAAAGATTAGCAGAAAAATAAAGGTGAGAGTTGAAGAGACAAAACAGGTGGCTGTGCATATATATAGTATTTAGTGTCTACAGCAAATACAGATAGGTCCCTAGCACAGGAAACTGAGCACAGGGAGCCCAAACTATGCTGGTGACCACCATGTACTCATCCTGCTGTCTTGACGTTATTAGAAGAGAAGTGAAAGAAATAAAATCAGGAAAAGCATAAGTGATTCAAAAAGTGAGTGAAAGTTGATGTACTTATAATAATTAATAAAATAAAGTAAGGGTAATTTTGGAGAAAAAATGAAATTCCATATTTTTGAAATGAGATCATTAGGAAAGATTAATTAGTATTTTAAATGCATTTAGGTTTTGAAACAGTGAAAATGAAAGTTTCACAAGACAAATGGATGGAAAGCAAGAAAAATAAAACTTTAGAAGAAAGCGTGCAAAGAATTACCAATCAACCATCGTGCTAACTAAAGATTGGATAAAATAAATCTAGAATAAAAATGTATGAAGAAGAAATAAGATCATAAAATATTTTTGGCAAGAATGCAAAACTATTCAGAATATGTAGAGACTGAGATAAGCGACATACAAAACGTCGTAGAATTTTTTCAAGACAAAGATAAGAAAGTACCTAATACAATAACAAAGCATGAGATGAATAATGACTTCATTATTAAAATACTATATAAGAGATGAGGACAGATTTTCAGATTTAATTCATGAGAAAGTACAGATAATGTGGTGATTTCCATCTCATGAAATGCTGGAGGAGAGCACTGAGTTATCAGTAGGCTTCTTGTTTTTCTTGGAAAAAGTTTGAGCATCTTTTGAGATTGTGTCATGCAGTTAAAGGTATAGACTCTGAGTGTTTGCAAAGGGTTAAATAGTACAGGTTTCAGTTGATGTAGGAAAACAGGAGGAGATTAATGGAAAGGGGAATCCTTCTGTGTGTGCATATTTCTATAATTTATTTCAATATAAAATATAAAACCTGCTCAGTAACTTTTATTTTCTGGAAGGGTTAAGAGATGTTTACATACTAAAAGTGTTCATATTACAAGAATAGAGATGAAAACAGATAGGCAAGAAATGATGAAGGATTTCTCCAGTTACTTTTCACTGACTAAACAGCATAAATCTGAAGTTTTCTGACAATATTTCCATTTCTAACGTTAACGTATTGAGAGCGTAGCTTACAAAATAGACTGTAAGTTTCAATATGTTTTAGATGTTTTCAGACTTCTTTTCCTTTTTTATAACCAGGAATATAAACTTAGTTTTGGCATATGCCAGTTGTGAATAAATGAATGTTGTAAAGGTCATATCCATAAAGAATTGCCCTGAATGGGAAATCAGTTCTTAGCTTCATTTTTCTTGGACTTATTCTGTCTCCAGAGCACATGAAACTACTGAAACCAGCAATGATAATCTGAAAATAGAAGTGAGTCCAAAATAATAGGTCCAATTATATTTATTAAGCTCTCAGCTACACATCCATGAAAACAGTGTGTCAAATTTTCTATCTAAAAACACTGGAGGCATAGAGTACCAGAAATCACCCGGAAGATGACAATTTCTGCTATTATTTGGGAAAACATAACAAAAAACATAGAAGATTCCAGAGAACACTATACAAACAGCACTGGATTTTGAGTGCTTGGCCTTCGTCATGAATGTTGTCTTCTGTGCACAAAAGTACCAGTAACAAGAAGAGCTTCCATACTGATTTCAAGCACAAAAAGTGAAATTATGAGAAAATAGAAAATTCAGGACTATCCAACTCATTCCTCTCCACAACTAACAAACCCACACATGTATGTGCACACACAAGAAAGAGACAGAGATGGAAAGAGACAGACAGACAAACACAAACACACATAGCCACACACAGAGATGAGAGAGGAGAGAGGGAGAGTGCTATTTGTGAGTTACTTGTTAGCTCCGATTCCAAAAATGTCTGCCAATTTTAATCAGAGAGGGAAGATATGCCTTCCTCATAAATCAGTACTCCTTTGGAATTTTTATTTCTGTAGCCTCAGTTAATTCACTTAGAATTTTTGCCAAATGACTTTCAAGAGCAAGTAACCTTTGGACAAATGTGTTTGTCAGTTGATTTCAGAAATGGTAACAAGCATTGCCATCACTAAAAACTATCTGAGGACTGTTACTACCAAGACCATTATTCAAACCTGTATACTTGCTTCTCCCCTACCATGTCTCGCACCAATTTTAAATGATAATTGCTTAAAATCTTGTCATCTATCATCTCAAAATCATAATTACATGTCCAGTTATTATGGTCAGATGTGTATGCAAAATGTAAAATGCTTCCAAAAGAAACAAAAATCAAATGAATGGGAATCAGATTATACTGTAATTTGAAGATTATTAGTCTTAAAATTTTTGTGAATGACTTTTCTTATCGTGTAGTCACTTGTTACAGGTTAGATAAATAAGGTCCTGCAATGGTTTAGATCTAAAACATTTCCCAAAATGTCAGGTCAAGGTTTTTAACAGTGATTGGACCATGGAAGTCTGTACATGTTAGTGAGTTAATCCACCTATTAGTTTATAGCTCAGTGTAGTATAAGAATTTGAGCCCTTTTTAGAGGAAATATGTTACTAGTCTTGTGCTGTTAAAGATAAATCTTTTTTCTGTCCTTCCTTATCTCTGTTGACTGTGAACCATGGTTTAACTGGCTATCTTTCATTGTACCATGCTGTTTCTCCCCCGGAGCCAGTCAACCATGAATTTAATCCTTTGAAACCATGAGCCAAATAAACTTTTCTTCCTTGAGTTGCAGGTTTTGGGTATTCTGTTGCACTGAGAGCAAAGTGACTGTTAGTCACTTGGTATGTATGCATACAAATCTCTGGACCCCCTGCATATGTTAACTCATTGGGAAAGGACTCTACTTGGAAGTAAAGACTACACATCCATCTAGGGAGATTAACCTGGATTAACTAGAGCAAACTAATCTAATCCCATGGGTCAATAAAATTGCAGAGCATTTTTCAATGAGTTCAGACTTACAGGAACTTTTAATATGGAAAATGGTAAGAGTGGTAGTGTTGTTACTTTTGAAGAACTTGAAACTCAGCTGTAATGGTTTGGAGCTGAAGTTTCCCTGGAAAGTCTCATGTGTTTGGAAGGTGATTTGACCATGAGGTAAATAACCTACTGCTGAGCTCATAGCTGACTTGTTGTTCGCAGTTTGGCTAGTTAGAAGCAGGTTGCTGGGTCTGAGACCTGAAACGACGTACCTCCTTCCTGAGCTCCTCTCTTCTCTCACTCTTCCTGGTCTCCATGGATTGAGAACATTTTCATCTGCTAATTCCCTTTGTCACCTTATTTCCACCTTTAAGTCAACCAACTAAGGCTGAAAATGTGAGCCACAATGAACCTCTCTATTCCTTTAGGTTTTGGTTGTTGAGTATTTAAAAATTTTCCAGGGACAGGAAAGTGACAGACAATGGCTATAAAACAAGGAATATGTTTTGAAGTTGGTAAGGTAACAAAACCTTTGGAAGGTTTTACTTCAAAAATAAACATAAGTTTAGACTTGATTTTAATCCATCACATTATAACCTGCATAAAATCTACAAAAGTGAAAGTTAAAAAATTTACATTAATCTAAACTCCTAAACATGGTCATTTGGTACAACAGGAATAAAATGATACAAAACAGTAACAAAAATTAAACAAAAAGTTATGGTTTTTAAAAATAAGACTAGCAAACTTGCTGTTTAGTTGAATGCATTATAAAATGCAATTTGAGCAAACTTCATATGATTTATGTTTATAAGATATACCATCTACTTTTATGTACAATTTCAATTTATACCTCTGAGTCTTTATTGTAATACCTAAATAGTAATTAAATATTAAAAACCACACCATGTATTGTATTGCTATGGCTTGTAAAATTTCTTAGAGTATGACTGGAATATTTACTTAGTTATATTTCAGTATCTACAGTTTACCTAGCTACCCATATATTACCCATATATTTATTACCCATATATTTTATTATTATTTTTATTTTTATTTTATGTGTGTGTGTGAGTGAGAGAGAGAGAGATGGTCTCACTATGCAGGTCAGACTGGCCTTGAGCACACTTTTTAGCTCACGATGGTCTTAAACTTGCAGTGATCTTCCTGCCTCCCAAGTGCTGGGATAGTAGGCCTGTGCCACTACACCAGCTTTTTCTCATATTTTAGAAAAAAATTCTCCAGGTTTCAAAATAAATGCACAAGTGAAATCGCAATAAAATTATTGTTTGAAAATTAATTGGACAAACAATGCTTATGATATGCTGTGATGTGCATTAATGTGTCTATTTTGTCATATTTCTATTTATTCATGAGTTCTCCAAATGGTATACTTAAGGTTTTTAGATAATTCCTCAATTCTTAAGTTTTGCTAAAATCAATATTATTATTTAACAACAAAGCTCTTCTCAGAGACTCTAAACTGATAACAGAATATGGAATTTATTTCAAGAGACAGATTTTAAATTTATGAAGGTTCACCCTAAAGTCTCAATTCTGTACTATCAGTTTTGGATTTTGTGATCCAAAAGTGTTTTTAAAAACAAAGTTTATTAAATTAAAAGGAAAAATTATGTCTCTGTATGTTTGGATTTTATTTCCATATATGGTATAGTTTATAAGAAATATAGGTCAGTGAAGACAGAAGACTGAAGAAAGGTGAATATGAAATAGAAAAGAGCTGAAAATAGAACCCAATAGGACAACAGAGGAGCAGGAGGATGAGGGAGAATTTAAAAGGATGGATTAGGACACACTCTGACAATTTACTTCTAGGTGTCCTTCATCAGTCCAACTTCAACATTCAGACCATTACAGGGACCTTTTTCACTGAGCTGGAATCATCCACATATCTGGTATAGAACTTCTACAACTTATTACAGGAGATCCAGTGGGAGCTGGGAGACCTCAGTGTCTGACTATTCCACCAAAAACATAACCTAGTAGATTATCAGCAATGGACCTGAGCAGTTCCTTTAACTGGGGTGTTCCACTTCACTTCACAACAAAAAGTGGTTTGTGCATTATTTCAACTTCTGCAATCTCATGAAAATTGGTATTCAATTTTAAAATATTGTGTACAGAAATATTGTAAAAGGATATTCTAATTTTGTTATGTTGGCGGACAAATAACCCTAATTTTGAAAAGTATATTGTGTTAGCTAAAATACTAATTTTACATTGATTTTGTAGGTAGTACCACTTTGAAACCCCTTATTAATTAATTTTCTCATTTACTTTATTTAGTATCAAATTTTATATATACATAGGATGGTGAAAGTGTATGGTGAACATTTAAATTTTAAAAATTTAGTACAGTAAAAAAGACATACACATTAATAGACTTTTCAAACTGCTTTCTCACCTAAAACACAATTTTCCCATCATGCTTCCCATTTTCTGAAATACTCTGGAAAATTTTTTTTCTGACTATCTTTACCAAGTGAACTAAAATTTCTGTAAATGTTGCTCCCTGCTGCAATCCAACAGAACATTACAGTATTAGAAAACTAGGGCCGGGAATTTAGCTCAGCAGCTTAAGTGCCTGCCTGGCAAGCCTGAGGTTGTGAGTTCAATCCCTGGTACCAAAAACAACAACAACAACAACAACAACAACAACACACACACACAAATTCAATTGAACAATATTAGCAAACATTAAAACTTCGTAAAAATATTATGGTATGGAATCACATACCTCCTTCATCTTGTACTGCATGACTTCTGCCTCCTTTACAAAGTAAAAATTACAATGAAAAGTGAATGTTTTGAATCAATTTAGTATGTATCTGTGTATCTAGAAACAAAAAAATTCAGAGCTGCTTCAGGAAAAGCAACAGAATAATTAAGAGCAATGTGTCTGTTACTTTCATAAATATTTTAAAATATAAACACATTTTTCAATCACAATTCAAAGCTTTTATATACATATAATGTTATTTAGATAGAAGGTTAGCAGTTAGTATTTTTTTAAAATTTTGACTTTTTTTAATTTAAAAATTTTTATAGAGTATGTATTAACTGTCTCTTTGAAAAACATTATTTCTGCTCATTCTTGCACTAGGAAAATAAACAGATACCGCTAGGATAATGAGTTAATATCTTTCCCTTTCCTACCCTGGCATTCTTACAATTATATTTTTCCTTATAGGACTGTCAGGTCTTTACATGTGTATTAAATTCATGATAGTAACACCCCCTGACTCTTCATTTAGAGGGAATATGGCTTGAGTTTTTGGACATATGGAGACCATCCTAGGTTCTCTGTTAGTCTTAAAAAAATAAAACAAATTTTTCTTTCTTTCATTTTTTCTTTTATTTTTTCTTTCTTTCTTTCTTTCTTTCTTTCTTTCTTTCTTTCTTTCTTTCTTTCTTTCTTTCTTTCTTTCCTTCTCTCTCTTTCTCTCCCCCCCTCTCTCTGTTGTTGTTTTCCTTTTTTTTTCCTGGTGTCAGGAATTGAAATCAGGAACTTGCATTTCCTAGGCAAGCACTTGTGCTGCTGAGCTACATCCTTGCACCAAAACACATCTGTTACAAAAAGAAACATGAAAATTTGAGTACAAAGCTCACCAGCCAGTGTAAACTTAAGGAAAGAAGCTGAAAAAGAAAAAGGAACCAATTAGTGTTTCGGAGCTCCAAAAGGAACCAGGCTTTTTAACACTGATTAGTTCATCAAAAATGATTTTAAGACATCTGACCTCCATATTAAAAACTTTCATTCATTCTGTGTTAAGCATGTGTTTCTGTGGTCATTTGTCATTTGCAGTAGGGAACTGATTTTGAGGCCATTCAAATAAAACAAAAACAAAAATAAATAGTCACATATTTGCAGAAAGTTTGTATGTTGTCTCAAAAACTACAAATTAGACCAATATGAAATCAGCAGTTCAGACCAGAAGAAGAAATTATCAACAGAAGTTTTAAAGGAATAACTCAAGATCAAGCACTTCACTGAGGGAAAAGTCAAAAAGTCACAAGAGAAAATTATTTTTAGACTTCTTTTTTAAAATATGTTTTACTTATCCAGATAAATCAAAGAAGTGAATATTACTATTCGTAAAGAGCCACTACACATATGTATCTCTAGTTTCTCAATGTTTTCAGAGAATTCAATTTTATATACTTCAACATATAAAATGCTAGTAAGTCACTAAACAATGAATAATTCTAATTTGAAAGAGCTCAAAGAAGCACTAAATAAAAAATCATTATTTTTTTTAATATTAATAAAGAATAAATTAAGCAAGAGTAATAAAAGAGAATGGAAAACCTAAAATGAGTTTTAAAATGAAAGATTAGGTAAAGACTGACTCTCAATATAGAACCTTGAAATTTTTTTTCTGCTTTGAATGCAAAACAATACTCTTCCAGAAAAAGGAAATTCTTGCTCTATATCTCCCAAGGGATGCTGAATTCAGTTACTTAGAGCTAGAAGTACTTGGATTTCAACTAGATAATATGAATTCACTAAAATTAAAATTTTAACCATCATTCCATGTTCTTTTAAAAAAATGAAAACGTATTGCTCTCTTCAGTTTCTCACAAATGAATAACTAAGGAGGTCATTCCAATGTCTAGTAAATCTTTCTGCTATTTTTCTTCCTCAGAAATTACTTTAGTTGTAGAGATCTTCAGCTTTTTTTTAGAAATCGTAAATGTTTGCAAAAATGGGAATTCATTTATGAAAGTTTAAATTAGTAATTTTCAAGATCAACACCTGAAACACATACTAAAATCAAAGTATCACTCTTTTGACCAATATTTTTAAGTTGCACAATTTTCAGATGGAGATACGAGCATATAAATGTTCTATAAAGTCTGAGGAAATTGGTCACTTTAGCTATCTTACTGCATGAAAGGTGAATCAATCACAGTCCAACTGATAAGAAATCTGGTCTGAATTGTTAAAATGTCCTGTAGAGACTAGAAAGAAATTATTCAAACAGAAAAGATAAAGAGTAGTCTTTTAGAGTCTCAATCAAATGTTCAAGATGGTTGGGAAGATTTCTTTTCTGTGGTTGTATGGAGATTCCAAGAACTCTCATCAGTACATATTCTCTTCTGTCATTATTAATTTCTTGTCTCTGTAGAAAACACCTTTGGTCTCATGAAGCCTCGCTCATGCATGAAAATATGATATTTTATAAACAATAATGGTAAATGGTTCTAAATTTTTTAATAAATAATACTTTGTAAATCTAATTTTTAGAAAATAATGTTTCTAAATGTAGATATAAGTTTTTGGATCATAGTTTTGTATTTTTGCTTGTTTTTGATACTTGCATGTGGGTATATAAGAATCATCAGATTTAAGAACCTAATTTTATAAAGTGGGGTTGAACAGTTTTAATGATGCCTCTAAGAACATATGTGAATCAGAGACCTTAAAAGACAATTATTCTCATGTTCATTATTTGAAGAGAAAAAACAAACAGGATCAGAAAAGGAATCACATAATACAATCCAAAAGGAAGAAAAATTAAAATGAACTTGTTTTAGTAGAATCAGGGTTCCTGACATGTTTAACTTTTTTAAGGTGTTTAACATGCAATACTGAAGATAGGTCAACCCAAGGACACTTGGAGACTCAGCATGCATGACTT
Organism: Cavia porcellus; assembly: GCF_034190915.1. Lineage (NCBI taxonomy): Eukaryota > Metazoa > Chordata > Mammalia > Rodentia > Caviidae > Cavia > Cavia porcellus. Next base: position 29,556,263 of record NW_026947487.1, on the reverse strand, counting down.
GCTGGATGGATAGAAATGGTTCTCGACTGGTTTTGGTCATCTTCCCACTGAAGTGTCTCTCTTAATTTTTTGTGGCCTTTTCACCTCTAGGCCCACTTTTCATTATCAGAAGCAAAACAGCTGGCCTTGAACGTGCTCAGAAAGAAAAACAGTACCAACTCCACAGTTCTTGACACTTCCCACTATTCCCTACTACTTGATTACCTGCTGAAACTATACCCTAAATTTACTTTCCTACTGTCCTGAATTTTCAAGCAATGTACTATATGCTATTTATATTAAATATAACAGTAAGTGAATGAAGTTAAACTCACTATTGCATCTCAAGCTGTCTTAAACATCACAATGATTTTGAAGGAAATAAAATGTCATGGAACTTTAATTAAAATGCAAGACCTAAAGATGTATCACTCAGATGCAAATTTCAAGTAGAATATGAAGGGAATTTTTCAGACTCTAATATTCCTAATCAATTTTCTTTTCATATTTTAATATCAACTATAGATTTCGTGAACTAAACTAATATCATAAATATGTACCTGATTTATCTCCATTTTCTTAATATGTTGTTCTAAATTCTCCAGTTTTAAAATACTCTCATTTCAATGTTATAATTATAAAATTCCAAGTAAACTAGCATTAATCTGACTGAATAGAGGGGAATGCTTAGGTTATTAAGGTGACTTGTCAGGTAGAGTTCTGAAACTAGAACTGGGAGATAGCAGTCATAGCAATATGTTCAAGGTGATAGTTTTCTTGCAACATACACGCACACAAAGCTACTTTTCATGGTTTGCAGTTAAACTGGGACGATAACCTATGATCTTAGTGTTTATTCATACCCTAATACACAAGTTACATCTGTAACTAAGTGCTGTGTTTGAGCTGAAGATATCAACATACACGCATACTGCAATAAAAGCAACTATTTATAATCACCTAGACAGATTGAATATGTTCGTGTCTTCTTTGGAGTTTAAAGCAATCTCTTTAGCATTAATTATTATTTGTAAATGTTTAATTAGATTTTACTCCTTTCTGTGATTGCAGAGAAAACTTTCTAATATTTAAAAATATGTTTTAGGGTTATTTTTCTAAATCTGTGAGGTATGCTATTGGTTTTTGTTTGAGATTACATTAAATCTGTATAACAATTTTGAGTGTATGGACATTTTTCACTATGTTGGTTCTTCCTACTAAGGAGAAAGAATATCTTCCCATTTTCTTTCTTTTTTCTTTTTTTTTTAATTTTATTTAAAGACAGACTAAACAAAACAGAAAGTAGGTAGAAATAATATATATGGTCAGAGAAAAAAAATAAACAGTAAATCACTAGCTGATGCTTACATATTGTCGTTTTACAAATAGTTGTTTGTAAAGTGGGAATTCAAACAGTGAGACTGCAAACAGTTCTGTTCAATTGTCCAAAAAATACTTAGAAATATGGATATAGATCCTATACACTTAAATATACATGAAGTTATCCATACCTTCAATTACGTTAAGATTCAATAGAATCTAGCGGCTAATATCACTCTGAACAAAGAATAGTACTATTGCTAGGCTTCACATTATGACACTCCAGGATCAGTGCTGGGCTTTTTAGTGTCTCTTTTTCCTCAAAATATCTGTTCATTTCATCATGTGTCATAAGATCACTTCTCATAAACTGTTTATAGATTCTACACATGCATGAGGCTTAACACGTATTTCTATTCTTTCTAAGTTAGAGGGAGGAAAAAAACAAAACAAGACAAAACATAACATATTCCTATAAACACATGAAATGATAAAAACATATAAAACAGTTGTACAAAGAGTTATACCATGGTTCCTATGTTGTCTGCTGTAATCTCCAATAGAATTGGCTATATCATCAGACATAGTATAATTGAATATATCAGTACATAACAGTATTAATAAAAACACAACTTTGTATACAGTATAGAACTTCAAAAACAGGCAGTTAGCAAACCAGAATGTATACTGTAGAGTCTTGTCATCTTCAGTGTAGTTGCCTATACTCTCAGGCTTGATACTATCAATTATATCAGTTTTGCATAAAATCTTCTCTGTGTCATTTCTGTTATGATCTTTTTTTGCCATCTGTTGTCTGCCTATCTTCTTCATTATGTTTTCTGCTCCATTCATTGAGGCCTCTCTGACACTGTTCCTGGGATCCTAGTACATTTTTCTCTCTCTAAAATGCCCTGTAGTATTCTCTGTAGAGTTGGATTGGTGGTTGCAAGTTTCCCAAGTTCCTCTTTGTCCTGGAAGCATCTTGTTTCTCCATTAATTTCTAGAGACAGTGTAGCTCTGTTTTGGTGGTACGTGGCTGGAGTTCTGTATGCCTCATACATCAGAATATCATTTTCTTTTACTATGTTTGGGAAGTTTTCCTTAATTATTTTTGTGAATAACCTTTGTAGGTCCTTCGTTTGTACTCTAATGCTCTCCACTTCCACAACCAGGCCAGCTACAAGTTCTACATGGAAGTTATATTCTGGCCATCTGATTCTCCCAGTTCCCAGTGCCATTCCTGGTGGTGGATACTGTGTGTGCTGGCACTTTCATACATACCTGCTCTCAACCCCACATACTGGGTCCTTCTCCAGACTCCCCCCCTTAGATAAGGAACTCCTATACCTGGGGTTCTGCCCCATCCCGCATCTGCTCTCCAAATCCAGTGACTGATGAAACTGTAGGATGGAAGATGAGTCTTGTCTCATGATTTAGAACATCTCTCAGCAGCTCTCCCAGCTCTAGGGCTTCTCTGTGGGTGGTCTGAGGGCTCTTTTGCAAAGCAGTCACACTTTATTCTTTCTGCCAAATCCTGTGGTTCTTACTTTCTATAGGTATTGCTCTGGAGGGTACTCTCCAGTAAATTACTTGTGGACAAATCACAGAAATTCAGAGCCAGTCTCTCGGGAGACTTGACCTACATTCCTGATCAAAACCACCTTGATTTCTCCCTCCCACCACTACATTCACATTCTTTATTCTCAAGTTATAGATCCTCTTATCTCTTCCAGCCTTTGCATTGTTACTGCTTCTTTCCTCGTTATTTTTAAAAAGTTTTCCCTTTCATAATCCCAAATTGCAAAACTGTCCTCCAGTTTGGATAATCTACCCTTAGTTTCTTTCAAGCTGATTTGCCATCTTTCCATAGAGTTTTTAATTTCCTGGTAATCTCTTTAAATCTGCTTCATGTATTCTATATTTTGTTTATATTCTTCATCAAATGGTTTTCTCCTTTGTTTGAGTTTCTCCCTTCTTCTGTCTGTGTCTGCTTGAGGGATGCTTAGTATCTCTTTTATTAATATTCTTACATCTTGCCTTACTTAGCTAAATATTTCATTTTTTAAACTCATCTATGAGGTCCCAAGTATATCTCTTTATGTCCACTGGCACCATGTCTGATATTGCATGTTTGCTGTTCTCATTCTTCTTTGTATTTACGTCTCCTGGGTCAATGTTCTCAGAGTTGGGTCCTAGGGACTTTTTGTTATTCCTTCCTCTTCCCATCGTTTTTGCTTCTTCCAGGAAGTCCCAGATTCTTTCTTTGTTGGTTAAAATTCTTCTGAAGTACACTGGCTAGATGACCCTTCCCACTGCCTTGTGCTAGTGATTTGCAGACAGTGACAGTGTATACTGGACCCTCCCCTCCAGATCAGTCATGCTGCTGTGGCCTGTACTGTATTACTTTGTGCCACCTCCCCTCTGAGTCTGTCAAACTTCTGAGGCTTCACTGGGTCAGTGTGTAACCACTGCACCACCGCTGTAGGAACTTGATTTCAGATAACCTATTGAGTCTCAGCCAGGTCACGTGACCCAGGCCTAGCTCACTCCACCAATTCTGTTTGGGAAGGGAACAACTGACTGAAGTCACTGCTGCCCCTTGTACTTGTCAGGCCTGTCTGGCCCCAGAATGTCCGCCAGATCCCTCTTTCTGTGGAATGACTCCATGATCGTCATTCACCACAGGTCAATGCAGGCACCCTGCCAACTCAGCTCTCTGTTCGGCTCATTGGCCCCCGAACTCAATGTAACATTGCCTCCAGTGAGTTGAAGCTGTGGGACCTCAGAAGGCTAGGCAAGTCCCAGCAGGACCTCGGCAAGTCACAGCAGGACCTCAGATGGTCAGCAAGTTGCCCACTGTGGTGGGGGCACTGAACCTTTAGCTGTTTCAATAATAGCACCAGGACTGTATGTTTGGTTGGTTCTTTTCACCTTAATTTCTTCTTGGGATGAGAGAATTCATCTCCCTCTTTTCGGGGCTCTGCTCTCTGTATTATGTTGAATTCTAAGTTGACTATCTCAGGGAGCCACTGTAGCCAGTTGTTATCTAACTGCCATCTTTGCTCCTCCCTGCATAAGCATTTCCCCATTTTCTTATTATCCTCTTTAACCTCTTTTTTTTTTTTTTCAGAGTACTGTAGCTTTCAGTGTAGAGATTTTTTACTTCTTTTATTAGATAAATTTCTACGTATTTCATTTTTAATTCAATTTTGAAAAGCATTTTGGCTTTCTTAGTTTTTGTGTTAGTGAGTTTGTTATTTGTGTACATGAATGCTATTGAGTTTTGAGTGTTGACATTGAATCCAGCAACTGAATTTAGTTATTAAATCTCGAAGTATTTTGATGGAGTATTTGGGGCCTACTATACAGAGTATCATGTTGTTTGTAAGTAATAATTATTTAACTTCTTTCCTATTTCCTTTTCTTTTTCTTTCTCTTCTCTAACTGCTCTGGTTATGTGTTTGCTTCAGCAGCAAATATGCTAATTGCTCTGGATAATGTTTCCAGAAACTAAGTTGAATTGGAGTGCTGATAGTAGATATCCTTGTCTTGTTCCCAATTTTACCATGAAATCTTTCAGTTTTTGACTGAAACTTGGTATGATGTTAGCTGTTTATTTGTCATATATGAATTTCTTCATATAGAGATAAGCTTTCTATTGCAATTTTTATCATGAATAGGTGTTGGACTTCGACAATTTTTTATGCATTTATTGACATCAAGTGAATTTTATCTTTGACTGTTGATGAATTATAATCATTAGTTTTCATATACTGAACCATCCCTTCATCAATGGGGTAAATCCTACTTGGCCATGGTGTATAATCTTCTTGGTACTGGCTGCATTTTGTTTGCCAGTGTCTTACTGAGAACTTTGGTGTCCATGTTATGTAGGGAGATTGGCTTGAGTTATCTTTTTTGTTTGGGTCCTTCAATGGTTTTGGTACCAGGGAGATACTTGCTTCCAGGATGACTTTGAGAATACTTTTCAATTTCATTAGATTTTGAGGAGTACTGACATTAGATGATCTCTAAATCTGTTACAGTATTCACAGTGAATCAATCAAGGCCAGGGTTATTTTAGTAGTAGGTTTTTAATTATATCTTCAATTGAATTTAGTGATATCAGGTTAATTAAAATTTTTATATCTTTCTAATTCAATTATGGAAATTCATACATATACATGAGTCTGTCAATTTCTTTTTTTGTTTTTCTTTCCATTTCTTCGATGTTTTCCATTTTATTTGAGAACAAGTTCTCAAGGTGGGTATTGATGATCTTTCAGATTTCTTCAAAATCTGTGGTGGTTTCAACCATTTTATTCTTAATTGTGTAGATCTGAGTATTTTTTAAAATAAATCTAGTTAGGGGTTTGCCAATTTTATTTAATTTTTCAAAGAACTAACTCTTTGATTCATTAATTCTACATAATGCTTTCTTAGTCTCAAATGCATTAAATTCTTCTTTGATCTTTATAATTACCTCCCTCATGTGAGCTTTGGATTTGACTTGTTCTATTTTTAGAAGCCCGAAGTTCAACATTAAGCTGTTTACTGACCTCACTCTGTTTTCCTTATGTGAGAATTGACTGCTATAAATTTCCCTCTGAGGGCTGGTTTCATTGCATCTCATAAGTTCCAGTATGTTGTATCAGCACTATCACTTAATTGCAGAAACTCTTTAATTTGTTTTTAAATTTCATCTGTGATCTGTTGATTGTTCAGGAGGGTGTTATTTAATTTTCCTGTGTTTATGTAGTTTTTGCGATTTCTCCTAAAATTTATTAAAAACCAAAGGGACCTGCAATAACAAAAAAAATTCTAGGCAGGAAAGGTAAGTCAAGAGGCATCACAATCCCTGACCTGAAAGTACATTAAAAGTCTATGTGATAAAATTAACATAGTATTGGCAAAAAACAGGCCTGAAAAATCAGTGAAACAGAATGGAGGATGCTGACACAACTCCCAACACATTCAGCCACCTTATCCTTGACAAAGGAGCCAAACACGTTCATTGAAAGAAGGATAGCCTCTTTAATAAGTGATGTTGGAAGAACTGAATTTCCACATGCAGAAGACTATAACTAGACTCATATGTATCCCAATACACTGCACTAAAATCAAAATGGATCAAAGATATAAATATGAAAACATAAACAGTAAATATGCTGTAGGAGAGAATAAGTAAAACTCTTGAATACAGGTGTAGGCAAAGACTTTTTGAATAAAATCATGATTGCACAGGAACTGTCACAAAGAATCAATAACTGAGATCTCATCTTATTAAAAAAAATTGCACAACAAAAGAAATCGCCAACAGAGTGAAGAGACAAAGCACACAGTGCAAAAATTTATTGCCACCTGTTCCAAAGGACTAAGACTTAGAATATGGAAAGTACTCAAAAAAACAGTCATGCCTCTCACATGTAAAACCCTAATCCAAAAATTGGCATCTGAAATAAACAGACACTTTTCAGATGAAGAAGCATATATGACAAACAGATACATGAACAAATTCACTGTTCGTTTGAGAGGTGAAAATTAAGACACTGAGATTCTCTGTCACTTTAGAAACAATGTCAGTATTATCAAGAAATCAACCAATAACAAATGCTGGGGCAGGAGGTGTGGAGGAAAAGGAACTCTTTTCTACTGTTTCTGTACACAGGAAGTACCTCAGTGAGACTGATGCAACCGCTGTGGAAATCAGCACGGAGATTCCTGAAAAAATCTATGGCTAGAGGTTGCATTTGATCGAGGTATTTTTATTCTGGCTATCTTGCTGAAAGCTTTCAAAGCACTATGCCATAGTGATGTATGTACATCCCTGTTTATAGCAGCACAATTTTTAATAGCTAAATATTAGAAATAGCCTAAAAACCTATCAACTCAAGAATGGGTAAAGATGAGCTTTCTTTCTTTTTTTTTAAATAAAATAAAATACTGGTCTGCTACAAAGAAGGATAAGCTTGAGACATTCCTAGGAAATGGATGCACCTTGAGACCATACACTTAAGTGAAATGTATTGGACACACATGTGTTAATCTCACATTATTTCTCCGGGGTAAGAAAACAAAAATTGGACAAAAATGTGTAATAGGTATTGTGAAGTAAGAAGAAAATGTTTAAATGGGAAGAGGTATTAGGGAGGGGAAGGGGAAATGAAGGAAGAGAAAAGCAAAAATAAATGAGAAAGGAAGGAAAATATATAAACAAAACTTTTACAAATAAGTATGGGGAGAAGGGTAGAAAAGAGTAGAGGAAAATGGGAGGAAAGAGAAAAACAGTAAGTATCTTGTACAGGTGCACATTCCCTATGGTGAATGTGACTACTATGTATCTAAAATGTACCAATAAACATACTGAATTTTTAAATACCCAACAACGACAACACCTTCTAATCTAGGATTATTAATTCAACAGAATTTTCTCCAACAGTAAATAATGAAGATTTTTTATATAGGACTTTTAAAATTTTAATGAACATATAGTCTTGTGACATGGCTGTGCGACACACTGTGACATTTTAGTACATGTATTCAATGCATAATGAAAATAGGATAATTATCACCTCTGGTAATTTATTACCTCAGTCATTTTTATCATCTACTCTAGCTGTTATAATACACCTTATAAATATAAATATCCTACTGTGCTTTAGAATACTAGAAACTGTCACTTCTATCCAATTGTTCCCCTGCTACTTGGTTCTATTTGAGTATTTGGTTGAGTTCTTCTCCCTTATCCCCTTCCTCTTTCACAACTCTTAGGTCGGTTAAAATTATGTAAATGATCTAAAGTTATGGATCAAAGTTACGACAATACGATATTTTAGAAAGCCAAGTCTTAAATTAAAATTCATTTTAGTATTTTAACATGAATCTTATCAAGCCATTGTTTCATTATTTCTATATGACTTTTAAAGAAAATAACGGATGTAATTCAGAGAATTGTGTATGCATAATATGTTTATATATACCCTATTTCATCTAAAGATGTTCAAGTTTGAAAGATGTATAAAACCATAGTAATTACTTTATAAATTAAAAATAAGGTGTATAATATTAACTCAGGAAAAATGTGTGTTATATGTTATATCACTAATATTATCTAAATAAAATTTAATTAAGAAATATTAATTATTAAAATTCAGTCAGAATCAATAGATGGTATAGGAGGAAGAAATTTATTATATTTGGAATATATATATATATATATATATATATATGGGAATACATATGGTCATAATTTTATTTTGGTTTTTGAAAACTTAATTTTATATTATACAGATAAATTACGAACTAGGATTTTCATTAGAATTAAAGAAACCAATATATACTATATAAATATAATGATGATGTGAAGTAGGTGTAGCATTTATCAGAAACAGAAACAGAAACTGTACAAATTATTATTACTGAGGTTTTGCAAAAAGCCTTCCCAAAATTAATAACTAATGACAATGACCAAACATCTGCTAAGTTTTCTGAGGCTCAGTATTTGAGCCTACAGTCATCTGTGCAGTCACCCTGGTGATATCACCTGATATGTCTAAGAGCCTACAGTCACTCAGTGATTCAATAGAGGTTCCCTAATTACGGGTTAGTTAGATGCTTGGGTTTAACAATGTCTGGCTACTGGGACCTGTATCTTCAAGAAACTGAACTGAGCTTTATTACAAAATGCTACTGGGTGAAAAACAAATTGTCAGAAGGTAAGTTGTCTTGCATAACTGTTAATTTTAAGATTTTCTGTCTTTATTACATTTGCACTATTAACCAAAGAAACCCAAATGAAACACAGAATTCATAAAATATAAAACTGATACAAAAAAGACTGACACAGAACTTCAAATTAGAAACACTCCATATTCCATTTTGCCAAGCTCATTATTTTTAAAAACAGTAATCTATTGTCCTTTTCTTAATTTATAATGTTATTATTGCATAATTTAAAGACTGCATATTACCAGTGAGAATTAGAATTTTAAAACTGAAGTTACATTTTACAATGCAAAAGTGTTTTACTTAAACAAAGATACACTACATCTTCAAATGGACTGTGGGATACATTTCATTCTAATTAAATGGTGATGTAATATTTCAATATCACACAAAATGTAACCCTGGTTGTGAAGAGTAAAAAATGTATTATTCTTGTTCTAATCTCACTTTGTATTTGATGAACATGGTAAAAATCTTATGATCAAAGAAATAATGTTTTTAGATAGAGCCAGAAATGCCAGGATGTGTCTTGCTTGTGTTAAAATTTGTAATTGCATGTTTTAAATTATTAAATTTGACTAATTGCAGATGATGAATCTAAATTCATTAGTAGAATAATCTATATACTATTTAAGATAACAAATTGGTAATTTTAAAAACTTCAACAAACACTGAGAATGAGGTTATTTTCATGGTTATTGTTATTATCAGGTAAAACATAGAAAAAGAAAATATATGAATCAAAATGAGTTTTGAACAGACTACTTTAACCCAAACTGACATTTTTGATAGGCTACAAAGATAGTCTTTAAGCTTTTAAATTTTTCAAATAATTTTTTCATACCTTTTCATTGTGAAATGTTCACTTCTGAAATAATAATATATTGATAAGGATATTATTTTCTTGGAATTAATCATTTTTAGATAGTACTAAATTCACACCAGCTTATAATAAATTCTAAAACATTGCAGAACAAAAGCCAAAGTTAATGTAATCTTATTGAGCAATTACTACATTTTTGAAAAGCACCTATATTTATGTCTTTTTTCTTTTTGACATTCAGTAGTTCCTATGAGATCCACTTCCTTGCCCTTTATTTTAAAGTCAGGTCTCTAACCCATGGATATTTAATTACCGGTCTTTGGCAACAAATGATGTGGTAGAGGAAATAAAGAACTTAGAACATCAGTGAGTGGGGGCAAAAAACAGGCGGAAAAAAATACAACCTTTGTCCACCAGCAAAATGAAGACGATCTACAGGCCAATGCCATCCATGCCTAGAACCTGAGAAGATGTTTTGCTTACCCACTGCCCACAACTAGTGGAAATGTCCTGTACTGGTAAGAATTTAGGGTTTAGCAAAGACTACATAAGTGGAACTTTTCATATGATAGAATAATAATCTGAGTAGTGGAGAAAAGATCGTAGTCCTAAAGAAGAGAGCTGGAAAGACCTTGACAAATTAGCAGATCTCTACAAAACTTTTGGTTTCACAATTTTGTGTATGTTTTATGTGCAGGCATGGGGATGTTACTGGGGATGTTTGGAACTCAGTACAGAAAAGTAGGCAGGTGGTGATAGGAATTATTATAAATCCATGCGTAAGCAACTATTTCTGTTTTACTCTGGACTAAACCTTGTAATCAATAATGAAAGACTTAACATGAAGTACAGTGTGCTATGGGAAACACAATTTATTCTTGGTTCTCATAAATTCACAAGGGACCAAGATCTACTAATGTATTTACAATCCATTAAGTAGAGGCCCACAAAGTTTAATTAGGCTTGTTGTACAAGTTATGATCTTCACTGGATTCAAATTAGATAGGGCAAAATATGGTAAGGGTCTCACACAGACACACACACACACACACACACACACAGAAGAGGTGAATTCCAAATCTCTATTGGTTTAAACTGCCATAATTTATGTAAATGAACATATATAGAAAATAATTTTATTCTGACCTGTACAATTACTTTTTGAAACTTTACAACTTCATTACAGTCAACTTTTCAAACTTATTTGAGGAAAGAAATCTATAACAAAGACTGTAGTTTACATAATTGAAGATGTTATTTCACAGGGACATGTCACAGAACCAATGTAAAGAGAGAAATAGTCATAAATCATAACACAAATTTTCTTTAGTGGATTTTACTTAACATTAAAGAAGCTCAACTTTTTTCTCTTTACTATGATTTTTTTAGGTCATTATTATTAGAACATAGAGCAGGGATGTATTTAAAGATGCAGAGTCATGTTCAACCTTAGTCAAAAGTGCTATAAGGAAACATTCAGGATTTCATTTCTAATCCAGCAAAAGTGTGTCCTATAGGGAGGAGTCTTTTCAACATTTATTCATAATACATTTTTATATAGTTCTAATCACAGAAACAGAACAAAGAAGCCAAATTTTCAGTGTCAGTGTAAGAGCCAGGAATAGAGTTCACAATTAAATGTTATACCAGAAAAAGAATACTGTGCAGGGATTTAATCTTCAATAGGCAAGAGAGGACATTTATGCTCATTATAATTTTCAAGAATATATTTAACTATGGCAATTAAAACCTGCCAGTCTTGCCATCTGTTCCTGTTTTTGCCCTCTGCTCCTGTTTTTTCTAATCTGTAAGATACCGAAAGTATTTAAAAGTGATTCCATTCTTGAGAAGATAACCTGAGGATGACTCAAAGAACTAAAACATATTTGCATTAATGCTTTGTAGCAAGTAAATATTCAATCCTTACAATTGTCTGGTATCTGACTATGATTTGTTAGGGAATTAGATGAGGAGAAGTCAGCAGAGTGGTGTGCACCTAAATAAAGAATAGTTACCATTAAAGACAAAGTATGATATAAAAAAATCTTGGACAATCAGAAATGTATATTTAATACTATGCCTATTTTATAACACTATTACTCAAACACATAAATGCTATCAGACTACTCCATGTAGCATGTAGTTCATTCATTACCAGGACAAAACACTCCAAACTCACAGATTAAAGTGTGAGAAATACACGTGGACTCGTAGTTTCAGTGGCTTCAGTCCACGGTTAGCCAGCTTCAAGGCAGAAACTGCAATAATGGAAGAGCTTAGCCTAGGAAAATTGATCATTTAATGTAATCCCAATAAACAGAGAGCAAAGGGAAAAGCCAGGTTCAAGACAACACCCTTCTGGGCCAGGCCCACGCGGACAGAGAACCCTCTCACAGCAGGGCTTCATTTCTGAACAGTGAGTCAGCTATGAACTCATCTGTGGTTTAATTCATTGATGAACACAGCACTCCTATGATTCACCTATAAAACCTCACCCTATAAAAACATCACTTCTCACCACAATACTTTTTGGGAACATTTTAAATCTAAAGTGTAACACTAAATTTTACCATCGCACACAAACATATCTTAGTTGAGGGATAAATAAAAATGATACTTATTCATATTATTTCACTAAAGCAATAAAATTTCGCTTTGACTAATGCAATTTCTATAATATCAGATTGGAAAAGAAACATTAGTCAAATTTAAATCACAACTATGCTGGGGGTTTAGCTCAGTGGAGAAAGTGCCTAGCTGGCTAGCACAGGGTTGTGAGTTCAATCTCCAGTGCTAAATAAATAAATAAATAAATCATTAACCATTATTCACTATCTTATTTGTTTATAATAATATACTCATGTTAGTGTTATCATGTGATTATGTTTTATAAACTGTAAGTACGAAATTGACAATATACTGAAAAATATATGTGATATTATATGTAGAAAGTATGCTATGCATTAAAATTCATTAAAATTCAGGATGGTCTAACTTTTCATATGCAGTGTATGGAACAGAAAGCAATATTGTTAAACGATCGGGTATAGTGATTGTTATGACTGAATATGCAAAAGCTGCTCTGCACCTACAGAAAGAGTTTAAAGACAAACAAAAGGACATCAGGAAAACAAAATAAATTGATATAGTTCATTCACTGGATCTGGAAAGTCTGTACAGGAAAATGACAAGTATCTGACCATAATGAAATTATTTGAATAAATAAACAAATTATGGTGAAAATAATAAATTGTTCCCACAGCCTGACATAACCTTTGATGTTGGTGATATTGCTCTGAACACAAATTAGTTGTTTTTGTTTATAAAATGTTATTAGATACTCCTCAGATATTTAGCTAATAACTTTTGCTGTCTGGCTATATCTAATAAGAAAGGACAAATACTCTATATTTATTAATTTTAATGTTGGTCAATATCTGCTACAGCAATCTACTTGAAGGTAAATTTTTCTGTTCAATAAAGTTTCTGAAGTTCTTCTACATTGTAATTTCCAAGTTCCTCATGCATTTTCTTTCTCCAATCTATTTCTCACTTTAATGTCCTCACATACAGAAAAACTGTGAAGTGGTTCACATTTAATAGACCCTTACCGGCTATTTTAGGTACTTTCTGAACAATTTGTTTGGCAATTTATACTCTGCTGAACATAGAAAACTATTAGAGCTCAAACAAAAACCCAAAGAAGAAACAGTGTAAATATTATTGAAAAAGACAAAACAAAACAAATGGTCACAAATGACAAAAATATAAGTGGAACCAATTCAATTCCTTGATAATGTGGGGGTAGAGAATTTTGATTGTAAAATTTACAGGAAAATTCATAAATCCTATGTATGTCTTAGATTGAGCATATACTAATTCGTTTACAAAAGAAAAATAGGAAAACATCTTGGTGGGAATCATGGAATTCATATAAAAGACTCAGTTTTTATACAAAAATACCTCATTTGAGTAAAGATTATCTCACATTGTCTCTAGCATAATCAGAAAAGCTGATATTCAAATAATTTCCATGAATCTTACTCATAAATTTTGTTGTTATAAAATTTAAAGATGGTGCTAATGAAAAGGAATAGTCTTATTCCAGGTTCATTTTAATTTTATGATCCATAGTTTTCCTCTGGACCACAATGTACATAAAAATATGATTACATACTCACTGTCTTGAAAATTATGCATATGAATGCATTATACCATTTTTCTGTGAGCTTTGTCAAATATTTCTATGATACCCAATCAAGCGTTCTAGTCTATATTCCATGGACTTTTACTGATTTCCTCCAGTTTTGACTTTGTCATATAAATCCTTTTAAAAATTAGCCAAATCTACCTATGTTTTCAGCACTATTTCCCAAAACCTTAAAAACATGGTTACATTTAAAAAGAAGAAAAGGAAAGTCATTATTAAATAGACACATTTGTTAATAAGAGGCACACGTTCTGAGAAATGCAATTAATCTTTCTGAACATCTTAGAGCACACTTACACAGAGACTGTAAAAGCCGATCTCTCTACTTGGCCTCTTGAACATTCAAGTACAGTAAGTTTAAGATATGTGAGACTGCTGCCAGTCTCAAAAGGTGCACAATTTTTAAGGGAATTTGTTTGAGTAAGTAGAAATAGAACAATCTAAAGTAACAAAATAGAAAATACATAAATCATCAGAAGTCAATTCTTGTGATTATAAAGTATTATATACCTTGCACAATTTATATACCTGGCAGCACTCTGGGTCTTTCTAACGAAACCTAAATACAAACAAAATGGGGTCTTCAAAAATATGTGTTGTAGAACAGCTATGACGTTAGAGGATGACAGCAATTTTTCAGCTCTATTATAATCCTATAGTAACCACTCATTGCATATGAAGTCCAGCGTAAGCTGAAATGTCTATAGGAGGCATGAGAGTGAGTGTAGTTTACTTATTCAACTTTATAAGGCACCTATCAGGGTGCCAATTAAAATTTTTTCCAAGGATTTCAAAGCCATGTTTTTGAGAACCATAACTATCACAGCCATGATGTCATATCATAACATCTGGCATTTGATAAGTAAAATCCTGACTTTATATTAATACTTCCTTGCATTTTAATGCTACACAAATGTGCTTTTATGTCAACATTAAAATCATTTTTAAAATTTAATATGGAATTTAATAAACTTTACATCCTTTTTCATCTGTAGGTTTTTCTTTTCAATTTTGTCATTTCTTTAAAATTTATCTTTGGAGATAAGGGTTTTCTTGTTGTTGCTTAACCTGTACATTTTTCCAAACTCTGGGTTCTGTTATCTGAATAATCTTCACTCAACTGCACATACATTACTATACTGTAGATTTCCTGAAATTTGGCAGATCAAATAAAGATCAATCAGATCAAACTCTTATATTAACCTTTTGCCAAGACTATTGATGGCAGTTGGAAAATATGTAGGGGACAGATTTAGATTGATAATTCAAGTTTCAATGAATGAAATGATGCACCTGAAAACTACAAAATATTAAATAATTATTATCACCAGGATATATACATCATAAAGGAGCACATAGACTGTGTTTGTTTGCTTTCCACTCCTGATCTATAAATTTGACTTGTGACAGATAAATTTATTTAAAAAGTTGTAAATCAAGGGAAAATACTTTTCTTATTGTCCCTTGTATAGAGACCAAATTATAATCTTGATTAAAGTATAAAAATGAAATTTTAATGTACTTCCAACTTCATGGCAGATGAAGAAAACACTAAAACTGTCCTTCTTGGCTTAAATCCAATAATGTAGCTTAGAAGATAAGTAATTTTTATAGATAAATAACAGACAACATGGAACATATGTCTGCTCATTACAAAAAATCAGATACATAAACTTGCATGTTTACCATTTTAGATAAATATTCCTTATGAATGATCTTAACAAATAAGCATGATGTATATTTCAAAATAAAAGTTTTTTTTTATATAGAATTTTCTTTCTTTCCTTTTTTTGTTTTTGTTTTTGTACCAGGAATCAAACTGATGACCTTGTGCTTACCAGGCAAGTGCTTCAGCCATTGGCTAAATCCCTGGCCATTTCTTCATATTTTCCTTACTATTTTGCTATTCTTAAATTAATCTCCTAAAAAGCATGCATGATAATTCAGCTACCTGAGAAAATTAGTGAATATGTTAAACGACAGTACTGGAATATGAAATAATTTTACCACAAAAGTGTAAATGCAATATTATGGATAAGTAGTCATGACTTCTATGTGTGTGTGCAGTATTACAGATTGGACCCAGGGACTCACATGGAGCAGCATGTCCAAAGTGCTTTTTTAAAATTTCTGTCCTTTTTTTGCCTTTACTTCTTTCTCTTTTTCTTCCTTTCTCCCTCCCTCTCCCCGTCTGTCCCTACTTCTTACTCTCTCTCCCTCCCTCCCTCCCTTCCTTCCTTCTTTCCTTTATCACTTCCTACTTTCCTCTCTTTTGTGTTACTTTGAGACAAGCTCTAGCTAAGTTATTAAGTTGCTAAAGCTTGCATCTAACTTGCTGTTATCCTGCCCGAGCTTCCTAGAGCACCAGGATTACAGGTGTGCATAACCATTCCTAGTTTATAAGTGAGGTGTTAAAGTTAAAACCATAATAAGTATGAGTGCATACTTTAAAATTTATTAATAATATTTTAATTTCTGTTATAAAAAGACAAAGTCCACTCTTCATCATGCAACTCCACTTATCAGTCACCTTTATTTTTCCTGTTACCTATAAACAAAGAACAGTTTATTTTCAGTTGGTTGTAAATCATCTGGAATAACTTATGTCTTACTTTTTATCGATGCATAATGCTTTCTGACTCTTCTTTGACCAATAGTATTAAAGTGGTCAGATAAAATACAAGTATTTCATAAAACTGTAAAATTTACACATCACACACATAAATACATACACCCATATAACAAACTAATAACGTCTGATTGCATACTATACATTCAAACTAAAATTCTGTTGTTTATTTTAAACTACAATTTAACTACATAGCCGATATTTTTGTGTTAAATCTGGCAAGCTTACCTGAAACTAGAAAAATATATGCATATAAGTATAAATTTTCAGGTGAGATGTCCTACATAGAACCATTTTGTGAAAGGCAGATGTAGTGATTACATTAGAAATATTATAGCAGAAAGACTGAAGCAGTCATTTTTCTAGATTTTATTTTGTAACACATTCTCTGAAAATATCTAAAAGGGATAGTACAGGTTTAATTTGTTTTATTTCATTGGTGAAATTAAATTTTAACTTCTTTTAAGCCACTGTCAAAAGTTTGGCTTTTATTGTGAATAATATATCATGGTATTAACCGGAAAGTTATGATGATCTTCATTAATTAGTCCCAGATTCCTTTTTCCTATCTCTTTTCTCTTTTTATCTTTCACTTAAAACTTACAGGTAAATTGTACTGTTTGTTACAATTGCTAATTGCCTAATTATGATTAACTGCTTTCTTGGTATGTTCATTAACTGGCCTTAATAAATTGAAAGCAATTTAAGCTGCTTTTTGCCCTGAAGATCCTCTATCATAATTATGTAAGGACAAAAATAATGGAATGTTAGGTAAAGATATTTCTATGTAATGAAACAGATATTTATTAGAAGACCAATTAACACCACCATGCTCACCCAACCTGGCGGAACTCATTCCCTCGCCTGGGTGCCTGGCCACAGCTTCTTGCTGGGACCAGTGAGTCAGGCCAAGGCGAGGCCCAGTCTTGCAGAACTCTCTCCCTCACTTGGAGCAACACTTGAAGCTCGAAAATATAGGAAAATGACAAAATGAAAGACCAAAATGCAATCTCAAACAACCAGCCAATCCCAAGAAAGCCTACGAGCCATGTGCATAGAAGAAAATACATGCCACATACCTGAAATAACAGTAACTGAAATAAAGAAGCAACTCTGGGAAGCCTTAAAGGAATTCAAACTAGAAATCATCTTTCAGGTAGAAGAAGAAATGATAAAAGAAATGAAGGAGATGCTGAACATATCTAAAGAAGATACAGTTTAAAAAAATTGGAGGAATTAAACAAAAAGATAGAATCCCTAGATGAACAATATAAGAAACAAACAGAATATATAAATCAGATGCAAAGAGATATACAAGAAATCAAAAACTCTATTGAAAGTTGTAAATGCCACCTCAATGAATGTGAAGACAGAATTTCAGACCCCGAAGAAAAGATTACAGCCAGTGAACAGGAAAGGAAAGATCTTTTAAAAATAACAAGAAATCAGTAAATAGCAATTCAACACCTGCATGATGACAAAAAGAGGAACAACATAAGGTTGATAGGGATAAATGAAAAAGAAGGGGACAACATAAAGGATATCAAGAGATATTTAGAGAAGTAATAGCTGAAAATTTCCCAAACCTGAGATTGGAAACTGATATCAAGATCAATGAAGAATATAGAACTCCAAATAGCCATAACCAAAACAAAAATACACCCAGACATATAATAATGGCCATCCTAGCAACTGAACAAAAGAATAGAATATTAAATGTTGTCAGAGAGAAAAGACAGATCACCCACAAAGGAAAACCTTTCACAATCACAGCAGACTTCTCAGCACAAACATAAAGTCAAGAAGAACATGGAGTGAAGCATTTCAGATCCTAAAGGAAAATGATTTCCAACCTAGACCGACATACCCTGAAAAACTGTCCTTCAAAATTGATGGAGAAATAAGATACTTACATGACAAAGAACAGCTGAAAAACTTCATGATCACCAAGTCAACCCTGCAAAGAATACTGAAAGACAGACCATATACATTTAGAAAAAAAAAAAAAAACTAAACAAAGCAGACAATTAAACAGAACAGAAAGATAAAGATGCAACAGCAGAAAGATAACATGTCAACAATAAACCAATATATAACAGTTTTAACCATTAATGTAAATGGTATCAATGCACAAATTAAAAGAAACAGACTGGCAGAATGGATCAAGAAACAAAATCCAACCATATGCTGTCTACAAGAAACCCATCTAACCCAAAAGGATACTCACAGACTAAAAGTCAAAGGATGGAAAACAATACTTCATGCAACAGGAATACCCCCCCCCCCGCCAAAAAAAAAAACGGGGGTAGCTATTCTGTTTGCAGACAATGTGAAATTCAAGTCAATAATGATCAGAAGGGAGAAAGAAGGTCACTACATACTGGTTAGGGGAAAACTACAAGAGGAAGAGATAACTATCTTAAATATATATGCACCAAATTCCAGGGCACCCAGTTATATAAAACAAGTATTAACAGAAATGAAAAACCAAATTAGCAGTAACACGATACTAACAGAAGATATTAGCACACCATTAACACCAACAGACAAATCAACCAGACAGAAAAGAAATAAACGAACTGAATCGCACCTGTGAACAAATGGACTTAATAGACATATACAGAGTATTCCACCCAACAACAAGTGAACAGGAAAAGAAAGAGCTACACATTCTTCTCAGCAGTACATGGGTCATTCTCTAAAATAGACCATATATTAATTCACAGAACATATTTAAATAAATGCAAAAGTGTTTAAATTACCCCTTGCATGCCATCGGACCATAGCACTTAAATTAGAAATGAATGATAAAAGATACTGCAAAATCCCCACAAACACATGGACAAACACATGGACACTGAATAACACACTCTTGAGTAATCAATGGGTCACAGAGGAAACTAAAGAAGAAATTAAACAATACCTACAAACAAATGAAACACAAATAGAACTTATCAGAATCTGTGAGATGTAATGTAAGCTGCCCTCAGAGGAAAATTTATTGCACTGAGTTCCCATATCAGGAAAACAGAATGAATACAAATAAATAACCTGATATTATACCACAAACATCTAGAAAAAGAAGAGCAAGTCAAGCCCAAAGCCAAAAAAAGAGAGAAAATTACAAAAATCAGAGCAGAAATCAACTGAAAAATGAAATTGAAGATGATCTCAGAAAATGGAAAAACATCTCTTGCTCATGGATAGGAAGAATAAATATTATGAAAATGGCCATTCTCCCAAAACTGTTATACAGATTCAATGCAATCCCGGTAAAAAAATACCATCACATACCTCATAGAACTCGAGAAATCACTCCTAAAATTCATCTGGAGTTCTAAGCAGCAAAGGCAAGGCAGGAGGTATCATACTCCCTGACTTGAAGTTATACTACAAAGCAACTGTAGTAAAAATCAACATGGTACTGGAACCAAAACAGAGCCGAAGATCAGTGGAATAGATTAGAGGATACATCCACAACTACAAACACACTCATCCATCTTATCTTTGATAAAGGGACCAAACATGTTCACTGGAAGAACGACAGTTTCTTTAATAAATGGTGTTGGAAAAACTGGCTCTCCGTATGCCAAAAACTAAAACTAGACCCATGCTTATTACCATGTACTAAAATAAAATCTAAATGGATCAAAGATCTAAATATGAAAACAGAAACACTAAATGTATTGGAAGACAACTTGGGTAAAAAACTTGATGACATAGGAGTAGGTAGAGAATTCATGAACAGGACACAAACTGCACGGGAAATACTTCCCAGAGTCAATAATTGGGATCACCTCTTATCAAAAAGTTTCTGTGTGTCAAAAGAAATCTCCAGCATAGTGAAAAGAAAACCCACAAACTGGGAAAAAAATCTTAGTGAACTGCCGCTCACACAAAGGACTTCTGTCTAAGACATACAAAGAATTAAAAAAACTCACACCCCCAAAATTCAAAGACTTAATCCAAAAATGGGATTCTGAGATGAATAAACAATTTTCAGATGAAGAAATACAAACAGAAAATAAATATATGAAAAAATGTTCATCATCATTAGTCACTAGAGAAATACAAATTAAAACCACACTGAGATTTCATCTCACTCCTAAAAGAATGGCCAAGATCAAGAAAACCAACGACAACAAATGCTGGAATGGCTGTGGGGAAAAAGGATCTCTCCTGCACTGTTGGTGGGAGTGTAGACTAGTGCAATCATTGTAGAGGTCTGTCTGGAGATTTCTCAGAAAGCTGGCACTGGAAGCCCCATTTGACCCAGTTATTCCACTTCTAGGCATATTCCCAGAAGAACTGAAAGCATCATACCACCATACCAGTGATATATGTGCACCCATGTTTATAGCAATACATTTTGTAATAGCCAGATCTTGGAAACAACCTAAGTGTCCATGAACTGAGGAGTAAAAAAGTTGTGGTATTTTTATACAATGTAGTACTTCTCTGCTATAAAGAATGGTCATATTGAGATATTTATAAATAAATGGATGCAGCTTGAGACCGTACTCATAAGTGAAATAAATAAAACTCACATGTATAAATACTGAATAGTTTCCCTAGTGTAAGAAATGATAAGAAAAAAGTGTGTGGTAATCATGATTCCCAATTATATTGGTTTGAAGCCATATAATGTTTTCACTCATTAATTGCAATGGTTTTAACCTGGGTTGTTCGATTTTATTATCTGTGATAGTACGAATAGCTATTTTGAAGAAAACAACACAACATGAAAGCTAGTGCTGATTTAATATCATCTTGTTTTGAAGTCCCATCAAGCTGTTGTACTTCTGTTTCCACTGGTTTTAACATGTTGTATCTTACTATATTTTACTATATGCAATAGTATAAACAAAATGTTTTATAGGCAAAGAGATAATATAGAAACCGTTGTTCGTTTTTTTGTTAGCTGGTTCTAAATACCCTGTAGTTCTTTCATTCTCTTGAATGCCTTCACACTGTCTTGATATGCTTGATGCTATAGTATACGAAGTTGTACTGAGATCATTCAAGGAAAGAGGCACTATGGTGACTACTGTTATGTTAGATTATCTGGTGGTGAAACACAATGATGCTTAAATTGTTTGGTTCTGACCTGTGTTGTTCTGTTACAATGTCCTCTTTTATCTCAATCTCCCCCCTTTTTAAAATTAATCTATTTATACTTATTTTTTTTCAATTAAGGGAAAACTAAATTAAAAATAGCGGGATACATTATAGTAACTTTTTTTGTTTTCCTATTAACCTGATATGAACCCTAGTATTGCTCTCCCCATCTTGTTCTGTCTGATTTTACTATATTCTATTTTGTTTGATAGTATCAAGTTTGAGGGTATAGGCAACTTCTTTGAAGGCAGTTAAGATTTACTATGATGCCATTATGACTATTATCTTCTTTTGAAGTCCTGTAAGATCTGCAGTGTAGATTTTATTGGTCTTGTTCTGTTTTGATCAATTCTATTATACCTGATGATATAGGCAACTCTTTTTAAAAATAGCAAGAGGCACAATGGGAACCACTTTTGATCACCTGGTGTTCTATTTTTGCATCTAGTATTATGCCCATCCTTCTGTTCTAACTGACTCTGTTTTGTTTAGTCACGCTTGGTTTTATTCTCTTTAAAAAAAAAGTAGTAAGAACTGTGGGAGTAATAAAACCCAAAAAGTGTAATTGTTATTGTAAAAAAGAGAAGAAAGGAAGGTGGTCTAAGGGATTTAACTGCATGTATGTTTGAGTATGAAAGCGCAAAACCATATTATTGAGCTTTTGTTGGATAACTGAATGGAACTGGCTGCAATCTCACTGTATGAATGTCCACTTTATATGCTTCAATTTTATAATTTGGACAACTGTTTCTAAGATGACAATATGTAACCTATTAACTAGTGATTTCTTACTGTATAATTTTTTCTTGAAATTCTGTATTACTTGTAGCATTTTACTGCTTTATTTCCTTTCTTTTTTACTTTAAATAAAAAAAAACACTACCATGTTCTTGATATTCTAAAAGTAGAACTTTCAATTTCAATTATTTGTACATATTTCCATGGTGTAATGAATTTTTTAAAATTTGTCTTTTATTTAGAGCAGCCAGAATGTTGTTAGCAAAATTCTTTCTGCTTTTTCTTTTTAATCTAAGGGGAACATATTAATAACCAGTAATCCTAGAAAACACCCCTCTTGTGAAAAGATGAAACAAACTTGCAAGGAGAAAGTCATTTACTTCACATAATAAACATTAAAACCTGTCTTATCTAAACACTCTGGTTAATTTCTACCAGGAGGTTAAAACATCATATATACAAAAATTCAAGTTAGCCTGGATTTGCAGGATTCTTGTCACACAACAGGGGTCTAGATTTACTTCTCCATATACTGAAATTCTTTCTGTACTTATTTCTAAATGAATTCATCTATTTGTCTTTTATTTGTAAAGTTTAACTAATATTGAATAACATTTTCTAGTATCAGAACCAATATATCCAAAACATTGGATCATTTTGTATTATATTACTTGAGAATTTTCCTTGCTCAATTTTAGATTTCATTGACATGTCAAGTAAAATGTGTAAAAATTTCTAATTCAAGTTTAAAAGTGCAATATTGAGCATTACAATAGTTTTAACAGTAATAGGAAAACAAGATATTTTAAAGCAACAGGAAAATAAACCTAAAAGCTGATTTAGAAATGTAGGTAGTAAGACATTTTATTATAGAATAACTGAATAGTAGTTCTGATGGCCCTTACTCAAATTTCAGTCCGTTTTTTAAGAATCCCACTAGAAATTTAATTATTTTCTGTATTTATTGCATCAAAATTTCAAAGCATCATTATAGTCATGAAATTATGGTACAATGTCTATCTGGAATTTGAATATATTGATAAATTATTTTTCATTAAAGATTCAATACTAATTTCTACAGTTTCTCATTTCATCCATCATTTAGCTATGCCCAGCTGAGCAATATTTAATTACAGTGCCTTGATATTTCTCACTTTTTAATGTTACTTAGAATGTCTTAAAGTTTTGTTCATCCTCATTTCTAGCATGGTATCATTTTCAGTCTTCAAAGTATCAATCTAATCCTTACCAAATGTTTTTGTTTGCAAAGTCATTTTAACAAGTATTTTAGGATATTTGTATATCAACAATATTTTAAAGTAGTGTTAAATCTAATACTTACTGGAGTCTAAAGATGCTCTTTAGGAGCTGCTTCCTTGACATAGCACTTAACACATATTTTTTGTTAACACTGTTTACATACCTGCAATGTATTTAAACTTAAAAGGACTGAGCCCAATTGCTTATTAATAATTAAATTCATGTACTGTAAGAATCTGTCAAAATTCTTCAATGAATTGTGATTAAAATATTAAAACATATTTTAACTGTTTTATAATAAAAGTACTGAATAGTAACTCATGGGCAATGTGACCTGGTCATAAAGACATTTGGATCAGCGTTTATGTGTAATTCAGTGTTACACATATTTTCTAAAATGAATATACTTTCCAAGATTACATTTTAGTGTATACATTAATTCAGTGAAAGATTAAATACTGATAATTTCACAAATTCATTTTGCTAAATTAAATGTAGTAGCAGTCAATCCAAATGAGATCAAAATTATTGTGCCAGTCAGGAAAACAGGTTGATAAATATTGCTATCTCAGCAACCTTAAATAAATCATGGATAAGGCATATAGGAAACCCAAGAATCCATATAGATTTAAAAAGAAAAAAATTGAAAACAGTTCTATGATTCTTACTTGGGTGAATCAATAATTTTTGGAAGACCTTAGTCTAAAAATTACACCTAAATATACACATAAATACAAAGAACTCAAATAACCTGTAGTTTCTTTTCAGATTTTCAAATATTTATCATATATATATTTACTTAACTATATATATATATATATGATATAAAATACCTGAAGACTCCAATTTAACCCTAGTAACCAAGAATTTCCAGATAATTCAAACAGGATTTCCAGATAATTCAAAATCTGTGTAATCAGAATGAAAAACTGATGTGTGATGTAAATTCTATCCTTTTATTGGAATGACTTGGCAAGTAAAAACTAAAACATGTATCATGAACTGATGGTAAAACTTTCTATTATCTTTACTTCATACTTAAACATTTTTAAGCTTCATTTTTATATGGCTATTATGTTCTAGACGTTAGAATGATCCTCATTACCTGTGTGAGCTTTTTCAAATTTTAAAGTTTCTGTTCATTATTTGGTTTCATTATTTGGTTCATTATTTGGTTTCACATACTTTTCTTAATTTCAATTGTCATAAATTTAAGCACGTATTTTTCCACATTTTGTGAAATTTTCACCTCAATATAAACTCATCATGATGTTCATCGTGAAGGGAATGCCTTTTCTCTACACAATAGTTAGGCTCAAAAGGATTAATTGCATAGTAAGATTAAGTAAATTCTTTGACCTCACATTGAGCAGTATTTCAAGAGATGCTATAGTTTGCTCGACATTTCTTGAATTTGCCTATATACAGCATTCAAACATTGTGAATTTGACATTATTTTCCTCATGATTGTTAACATTATTTTACTTAACTAAACACTTCCCAACACCACCAGGTTTCAGGTGCTTAGTTTTTTGTTGTTGTTGTTGTTGTTGTTGTTGTTGTTTTGTTTTGTTTTTTTTTTATCTGTACTGGGAATCAAACTCACGACTGGCTACTTGCAAGGCAGGTCCTTATTCCGCTGAGCTAAATCCCCAGCCCAGGTGCTTAGTTTTAAATAACTTTTACTATCATATATTTATTATTTTCTTATAAATATCTCAGTATATATTTGCAATCATTACACTATCCTGTTTTAGCTGAACATACTTTTACCCAGTCACTAATGCACTGCTTTCTGGCAGTTTATATTTTGACTCATTTATATAGTTTAAATAGGGCATGATAATTTCTTAGGTCTGTACAATGTGTTTGCATTTACATGAAATCATACAAATTTAGTCTTTCATAATCTAATTATTACACACAGATGAATTTAATTGAAATATTGATAGACTAATTTTGAATTCAAAATATCTTGGATGAAAGTCATTTTAAATTTTTTGTCTTTTTAATTCTGTCAAATAATACATTCCATTTCTGTCAATTATTTAAAAAATCATGATAATAAACTTTTAAATACTTAATATCCTTTACTGCTGTTTTCTTAGAAAAAGGTCACATCACTTTTCACTAAATAGCATAAAGCCTAAGAAATATCTAAAGGTCTTTTTTCTCTTCAAAATCACCTTATTTATTTTTGTTTAAATATTTTGAGTTATTTTTCATAATTAATGTATTCTTAACCTTAAGGACTCTTGCTTTTTGATTCAGATGACCTTACTCATACATATTTGTAATTGTACATAAATATTGAGATGTAACACTGTATTTACAACATATTTGTGTTTACAATCAAATTCATACAAAGCATATAAATTTGTTAATTATAGATTTTTTTAAAAATCAGAGCAATATAATATACTTGATCAAATACTGTGTGTAGGAAGCCAACTATATTGCAAAAGTATACTTTTGGCAGCTATACGAATAAGGAAAAGTTTGAAAATATTTTGCTTTTTTCATATCAGGAATCAAACTCAGGACCTTGTGTTTGCCAGACAAGTGCTTATGCCACTGGCCTCTATCTGTGGCTTGAATAAGTAAAATATGTTTTACTATGTAAGAACATTGACTCTCCATTTTTTTTACTGTAAATATTTATGAAATTTATTCTAGGATGCAGGTAGTTTAGATTTTGAATGTCTCACGACTTTTATTTCTGATTTTCTAGATGAACACATAGGCGCATTCCACATAGTGCACATAATTCTTAACTTTAAGACAAGATTATTCCAGGTAATCTATCCAGTATTGTCTTAAACCATCAGCAATGGCATAAAAATACCACCAATTGGGTATAAAAATATAAATTTATTTATTTCACATCTGGATGCTGAAAGTAAACGATCAGAGTACCGGCAGATTTGTTGTCTGGTTAAAGCCCACAGTTCAGTTCACAGAGCATGTCTCTTCTCTGTGTTGTCACTCAGAGAAAGGTGGCTTCCTGCAGTCTGTTTATAAGAGAGTAATAATCTCATTTATTGAGCTCCAAGGCCTGATCAATTCTGAAAGACTCCACATTCTATCATAATCATCTAAGCATCAGGATTTCATACTTGAATTGAGAGGCCAGTGGTGCAGCCTTCAGATCACAGAAAACACATAAATTATTAGGGTTCCCTATTTTGGATGTCAGTACCAGGTAGTTTCTTGCCTTTGTATAAACAATGCACAGGGCTATATAATGTTTTGGATTTTTTTCTGTTCTGCTTTTGCTCATTCTACTGGTGGTTTCTCAAATAATTTTGTTGGTAAGTATTCAGATTTTACTCAGATATTCAGGATCATTTATTTGTGAAAATGTTTTTTCTTCAGTATTTGCATTATAATTATCAGTTACCTTTTTTCTCTCTGAACTTTTGGCTCTGTCTAAAACAAGCACAGTATAACTTTACAAAAATAAGTTTAATAACATAGAAAAGGCCATCCAAATTAAGACAGATTTTCATGCTTTACATTTAAATCATTCATATTTATTTTGAGGCTAAATAACTTTACTTATGACTCATATTAACATTTTCATTAATATTGAAGATTTAAGTTTATGTGTGATTACTCTGAGATAGAATATTTATTGTGTACCTTCATTTAAAAACATAAAAAATGAGTAGATCAACTTTCCAAAAGTTAAATAATTATGGCTAGAAAACATTTAAGGCTATTTCTAATCCTTATAGTTTTAGCTTTCTGTGTAAACATTACTTTTTCAATTGTTTTTTGTATAATTAGAATTATTAATGCATGCAACAAACATATAAGACATTTCATTTTGTGAACAAAAAATAGGTTTATTTTATTTATCTATTCTCATCAACATAAATACAGTCTCTCTAGGTATTCAGCAATAAATTCTTATGAACTCTTCACAACCTTTTAGAATGATATTTATATTAGTAACATTTTCATTCAAATTTATTTTAATCATACTATTGCTATACAATGAGAATGAGCTACAAATCTATATGTATCATTTGGTTGTACAGGGGTACAAGCTCTTTAAATTTTGTACAGCATCTTGCTAGTTTTCCCGGGCTGGTTTCTCTATAATTACTTTCTTGTCTCTGTTTCACAAAATAGCTGGAATGATTATATATACATTTTTCTGTCATAAAAATTGGTAAACAAGCAAGAATTTTGGAACTTTATGATTCCTACACCTCCCTCATATATCTATGACAAAGATATTTTGTTCATCAGCGTGCACTTAGGGTTAAAGAACAATTATATGTGGAACATTATAATGACAGAATAATGTTTAAGACATTTTTTCTTTTTGATAATTCTCAATGGATACTTCTCACTCTCCCACAAACTGTTCTACAATAGCCTTTACTCTAAAATATTGAACTTACTTATTTTTATATCTACAATATGTTTTATTCTTAAGGGCATAATTTCTGTATTTAGATTTGCATTTCCAGCAATTAGTTCAGATAGACTTACAGGATGTTTAGATGAAAATGCTTACTAGTTTTAGGCTTATGATTAAATGACAACTAGATTTTCACCTTCAAGAAAGTTAGGATTTAGGTGGGGAAAAGGCAGTAGTATAAGCTGCTCAATAAGTAGCATATAACAGCAAGTATTGGATGGATAGGAGAGGTTTACTGGTGTAATTTGTAAACTATGTAATATTACAAAAACCTAAAATTTTAGCAATCATCCAAATAAGAGAATAAGATATTGAATTTATTGAATATTTAAATTGATTCGCTAGAATGATAAATGCAAATCGATAGAAGCAAAAGATCTGTGCTTCCATTTGCATGATTTATCATACAACACTGTATGCTTGTCAGTGTTAAGTTTCCCCTTGATTTTGGATTGACTTCAGTTGGCTAAATATAGTGTATTCTTTTTTTTAAAAAATTCAGTATTTGAGGTTTAAACAAAGTTTTTCACTTTAAATTTTGGATTCAAGTTCATCTAGTTTTAAATTCTACTATCTGTGAAATAAATGACATGAATTTGCTTGTGAAATATCCTACCAGAAGTATTTTTTTTTATCTTGTTCTGATTAATACCTGATTCTCTTATTTGGAGAACTGCTAAAACTTTATTTTTTGAAATGTTGTAATGATACATAGTTTATAAATTATAACAATAAACCTATCTTACCATTCAATGTTTTATGTTAAATGCTACTTACTAATTTATACTTCTTAGAACTGCTTATCTTCTCAACTAAGTTCCAATTTTCTTAACAGTAAAAATCTGATTGTCATTTAAGCATAAGCCTGAACTTCTCTAAATTTGAAAAAAGAAACTTAGTTTAGTTCAGTAATGTGTATTGCCTACTATATGTATGTGTATTCTTAATTTGTGAGTTATCATGAATATCATTTTCAGAAATGCAAACAGATTATATCTATCTATGTAATTCATATATTCCTATTTAAGTTAAAAAATTTTAATACAGTAAAAATTTTCAACTTGTAGTAAAATCTCAACAAACAGGATGACTGAAATATACTGCATCATGGATGTTTAAACTAAGAAACTATACTGTAAAAGACACATTGTCATTAATACTCTTCAAAATATTCCCGTTTCAAACAAAATTATGCTATTATTCTTACCCATCAATGCAGATCCTGAAGCCCTTTTTCTTCAGCATCAATATGAAGTGTGATCAAAAATATGGTGACTGCTGCTTACCTTGGGAAAGTTGGTTTGTCAAAGACTGATGTATCTTTCTTTTATTTATTGAACTTGTACCATAAATTTCTGGCTAGTCCAGAATTGAAATGGCCATGTAAGGTAAATTATAAGGACATCAAGGCAGCTATGACAGCAAAGCTGGGACATTAATGAATGATGACTTTATTATTGTCTAAAAATGGCTAACCTGATGGGATAAATGTGTCTGAAGTGAGGGTGAGTATTTTGTGAGAGGTTAAGGGTAATATGTTTTAAGTGTAACAATTTTTAAAAAATACAACCATTCACTGTGTTTTCCAATCAAGTTACATAACTTTTTGAAATCTAAATTAAAATAAATGTAATCTTTTTTCTTATTCATTAATGTGTGTCTTGCCCTCAAGTTGAGTACTATCAATCTTTTAAGACATCTCTCTCTCTCTCTCTCTCTCTCTCTCTCTCTATATATATATATATATATATATGGCTCTGGTACATTAATTCTGTGTACTCCAAAATCTACCTTTTTTGGGGAAAGCTATTTGTCAAGGTTTCTTTCCTATTGCTAATGAGTTGGCTTTATACATTGAGAAAATAGTTCATTTCCTTTTAGAAACCCAGACTTCTGTGTGGCTTATCTCTACCAAAACTGATCTGAAAAATGTGGCTTCACCCATGCTATGAATCCATGTTGAGAAGATTCAACACTCCACTTAAAGTATAGCATGAAAATACTTGAAGAGACTAAAAGCTGCAAGTTAAATGCATATATTATGAACATAATGGATAGTAATTATAACACAAATGACAAATTTGGGTAGACTGATATTGCAATGGTAACATCAGCACTATTTAGATATGGATACAGTGAAGTAATATATTTGTAGAACCATTTAAAGATGTTTGCTTAAAATTTAAAGAAAAATAATTGTGATAGTTTCAGGAAGATATATCATTAAGGCATATATCTGTATGTATTATATATAGAGAGAGACAGAGAGAGATGAGAAGTAATACAGTAAAATATAAAGTGAATTGAAAGTAACAACAGAAATTAATGCAACAAAAATTTCTATGAGTGAATCCAGTGAAGGATTGGATATAGAAGGGTAGAACAGTTTAAAAATATCAATATTATATGTGAAAAAGTAGCTTGTATAGATTTGATGTTCTCAAATAATTATATATATTTGCATGGTTAAATAAACAAGTAACTGCCTAAAATGAAAAAAAGAGGAAACAATGATTACAGAATGATAGAATGTAAGAAACTAGAGTAAATTTAATCAGCATATATTAAAGATATGAGATTAGAAATTCAGTTGGAAACAAAATTGCTCATATCTTTTTAATTGTTTCATCTGACATAATTTACTTAATATGTGTAAACTATAGTTTTCACTCTGTAAACTATAATAGAATACAGCACACTCAAATCATTATATGCTAAAACCATACATACAAATCATTTTGTGATGAATAAATTTGTTTAGGTAAATGCTTAGAAAAGTATCTATTGTATATCTTTATTATAAAATACTTGAAAATTCTGCCACATTTTATTATTTATACAACTCTGCATTCTTTGCTTCTGTTTTCAACAGTACTGTCAGCTCTTTTTTTGCAGAAGTAATGTAGTTAGAGTTTCCCTAGGAGACCTCAGTGAAACATTAAAGAGCAAAATCACTGAGTATTCCAAAGACCAATTTTTATTTGCTTCATAGGTTTCAGGTTGAGTCAAAAGAGGTCAGGTTAAAGTGAATGGTTTTGTCATCATACTATTTAATAACTGAGAGACCAGTTAAATAATTGTTTAAATATATGTTCTAGAATCTATGACTTAAAAAGCCAAGAGAGATGTCAGAAAAGAAATTTTAAAATCAAGATTTTAGAGGTGGTACAGTTACTACTAACAAAAATATCCTGAATACCATTGAAAGTAGCGGCTACACAAGGATAAAAATATTATTGAAAGTTATGAGAAGAAACTAAGAAACTTGAACCTAGCCTCTGAGTTAGGAAGCAGTATTTTCATTATTAAAACTGTTTATGAAAACACTTGGTTTTTCCATTGCCATCTTCATAGAGAGACTGCGGAAGTGTTGGACCTGGTAAACAGGAAAATGGCTTTTATGAGTGGGTGCCTAATGGAGAAATAGATTTAATATGAGATATATAAATATAAGAATTTACAAGATTGGCTTACAGTCACAGCACACAGAGAGATGTACAAAAGCGTAAAAGGACTTCCATGAGTAGAGTGCTGAAAGATCTACTGGAAAGTCTGGAGCTCACTGTAGTGTCCTGCAGAAAGCCATATCAGGAAAACAAAGGCTCTGCAATGTAAGGCTGGGCATCATGTACTAACGTGACGCATCAGTTAACTATCGGAAACTACACACTGATGAAGACACACAATTTAGCCTTTCAGAATCACAGTGGTCATTTTTGTAGGATTTAAACCTGCATGACAGTAAAGGAAACCTTAAGACAAAAAAAAATTTATATGGGCAAATTTTTTCCATAAAACAGTTATCTACAATCTGTCAAAGTTTCCAGGAGGAGTGAATATGTAGTTATGCGGTAACCCAACATCGTTATGAATAAGATGCCCCACACTAAAGTAAAAAAATGATCTTGAGGAAAGGTGAGAGAATTAAACATTGTCAAAGAAATAGGAAAACGGTATCACTAGAATAGGCCTATTTGGAGCTTAGAATAATTTCCACATGCATTCCTTGCTCTGTAGTTTGATAGTTATTATAATGGTAAATATCAAATGAAAGATTATAAAATTATGCTTTATACAAAGATATAATTCAAATTATAATAATGCATTCTAAGTTAAAAGCAGGGAATTGCTATCATATTGTATCATATCTCTTTGTCATCCTAACCCTATTAAATTCACTATTACTGTCTCTACACAAAACAAAACCAATTAATAGCTCAACTGGATACACATTTACCATGGACTAATTTCTTTTTAGATATTCACAGATTTTTTAGAAGTTTCTTTCTTAGAGAAGACACTATTTTTTTTTAGTGGACATATTTGCCATTTTCCACATATCCTTCACTAAACAATGATTTGACTGACACATAATATTTAAACATATTTATGAGTTAGAAGATAATGTTTTCATGCATACATACAAGTGAATAGTGCTAAAAGAAGTTATGGGTAGGCAGTGAAGGAATCAAGTCTCTCACTATGTTTTTACTCTAATGTTCTCCACAGCATTGTTCATGACAAAAAAAATTGAATTATTTTTCTCCTGTATTTTATTCTATTAACACAACTATCTAAGTTCTTTGAATCAGGCCTGTGTAACCCTAGAAAATGAAAATACGTATTTGTTACTTATCTAGTCTTAAGCATTCCACAATGTGTGTATAAGTTAATCACTTTTCTTGTTTCTGGGATAAAATATCCTGATAACTGCAATTTAAAAGGAGAATTTTATTTCAGCATATGTCTGCTTACTGTAAAGCAAAAACGGAATGGTGGAAGGTCCTGGGAGGAAGAAACTCTTAGGTCTTGGGGGCAGGAAGCAGAGAGAGACCAAGCGGGTTCCAGGGAAGAAAGAGCTCTTGTAGGCTGTGAGCCCAGTGCCTCACCTCCAAGCAGCCCCCACCGTCTAACAGGAAGTCAGATGTGGTATCCTCATGACCCAGTCGCCTTCCAAATTGCCACCTATGAACACACGTGTGTTTTGGGGACACTCCAGATCCTAACTTAAACATTATATGTCTTTCAACCATCTTGTTATACACAAGAAATATGTGCAATTTATATTTCAAAATTAAATTCTCAAATATACTTACAAACTAATTTTTAGTTAAACTTAAATATAGAATATTAAATTGTGGTGAGCACACAATGGGTTATCTGCACATATACATGGTTAATTAAAAATGATTAATTAATTTAATACTAATATTAACAGAGTATTTAAAAGCACGATACATATGGCAAGCAAGAAAACCATGTATGAAAGACCAAAGACACTGACTACATGAAATATTATGACATAATACTGGATATAAAAGATAACTGAATTATTTTTCTAAACTATTTTATACATAAAATTACATATTTTGTCAGCCCTGAATAACAATTTGTCACATTTATCCAATATATAATAAATCAAATCAGCTTAATTTATCTCTTTATTTATCATTCTTTTGCATTTAGAGACTTTGAAATCTGTCTTTTTCTTTATAAAATATATCATTGTATAGTCAATCTACTGATTTACAAAGCCCTAGCATGATTTAATAACTAGTTATACATACTAAAAATAGTATAAGAAATATTTTTATTTTCTATCTTGTGCCATAGATAATATACAATTTAGGGTGGAGCAATTAAGTGGGGTTTTTTTGTACCAGGGATCGAACTCACAATCTTGCGCATGGCAGGTAGGCACTTATGCCGCTGAGCTAGATCCCTAGTCCCAGTTTTCTGTAAAATATCCTTATAATTTTCAGGGGATGAAAAGACGTGGAAGAAACCATTTTAGCCACTTGTATATAATTCTTTAGATAATATTTCTTTTCTACAAGAAATAACTTCTCAGAGAGGAGTCAACTTTGGCATCTCCAACTGATTGAGTCACAACACTCTGAAGTGATTTCCTAAAATGCATCAGTTTTTTCACATTTGCCAAACTAATAACTGAATGACAATGGAGTGGCAATCAAATCACATAAATCACACTTGTTTTATTTTAAAGTGACACTGGTTAATGATATTCAGTATTGCTTTTGAATATTTCACAGTAATGTGAAAATCAGATACATTGTTATACATGCATGATAAAATAAAATAAAATTCTTGAAAAACAATGTTGGATTATTTCATAGTGCTTCTGGTGCAAACTAAATTAAAATTTGATCAAAATTCATGTCTCCACTGGAATTACTATGTTGGGCTCCAGTAATCATTAGCTTGATAAAACACTCCCATAATCAAGGAAGTTTCTGTATTTCAGTTTGTACCTACTAACCATAGCACGGGCATCCATATGCTCCTTCGATTACTACTGAGTGATGATTCTGTCTGTTTGTATGCAATTCAGTGGCACACAGTTTCTGTACAGGAAGAAAAATCATCCGCAACTGTTTTCATTGTAAAGATAATTTCATTCAATTAGAGAAAAGATTTGGAAACCGAGATGGAGTCTTTTATTCAACATACTTTCTGAAATTTATGAAAAGATTAAGATTTTTAACCATTTTTGTGAATCCTTTTTATTTTTATTAAGTTTATTAGTATAATTTATAAATACATAATTATCCTATTCATTAGAGGTAAATTGTACTTGTACAAGTTATATCTTGATTCCTCTTTTTTCTCAGATCTCTTCCCCTCCATCCAACCCCTCTTCCCTTCCTTATTTACAGAGATTTGTTTCCATTTTATCTTTGTTTTGTTTTTGTTTTTTCTTTTCTCTTCCTTCCATTCCCCTTCCTCCCTTTCTAGCTCCCCTTCCCTTTGAACAATTTCTTTCCATTTCATAATATTTTTATACACTTTAGTCTTATTTACACTTTTGGTTTCTCACACCAGTGAAACAATTATACTTACATATGTTTGGTGGATTTATTTCACCGTATGGTCTCAAGGTGCAAGTAGAAATACCTCAAGTTTATCCTTTTCATGGCTGAGTAATACTCCATTGTATTTAAAAAACCTACATTTTTGTCTATGTCTTGGTTGATGGGCATTTGTGTTTCACTAAAAATTTATGTATTACAAACTGTGCAGCTATAACTGTGGGTGCATATATGTCACTGTGGGGTGATGTTTTTAATTCTTCTGGAAAGATACCTTGAAGGGGAAAAGCTAGGACCTCTAATTGACCTCTAATTCAAAATTTTTGAGGAATATCCACACTTGTTGCATCAGACATTTGCCTTATATAAATGTTAAAGAATTAATAGACAATGAAAATATGGCAAAATATTAGAACTTTAAGATTATTACTGTAGTTACAAACAAAGCAATTATAAAATACTGACATTGTGTATTTAATAAACAAACATTGATATTTATAACTCCCTTGAGTTATTTAATCTTAATACAGTTGTAACAAACCCTATTGTAAATAGTATAACTATTGTGAATAGTATTAAAACAAACCAAAAGTTATTACCACTTCATGGTTGTGCACTATTGTACAACCCCAGATATCTCTCAAATGATTTTGTACCATGATTGAAGGCTAGATGGCTGCTTTCAGGTTAAATAAATCATGATAACTGGATATAAATCTGGGTGGCAAACTAATGAGAAAAGAAATTTCCTACACCAGAAGGAATATTCAGCTCTATACCTCATAATTGCTTTAGTTGTGCTTGTACAGTTTAACTAAGACATTGTCAAGCTGTCTAAAAATGTCATTGCTTGGAAGTACATGATTAATTATCAGCAGCCAAATTGCTCTGTGTTTTTAAGCAATTCCCTAAAATCAAATCATGATGCCACTGTTGCTACCCATTTTAATGACTGTATAGCTTTCCATACTAATAGTGATGATGTTAGTTAAATGGGGCCCTTTCTGTTCCCATGGAGATTATAAAATTTATTCCAGCTTCAGTACTGCATTCTATAATTTTTCAAATATTAAAATGATTTTTCCCAAGATTTCTGTGCCATTCTTATCACTATATGCCTTATGATCATGCATTTTGAACCCTCTAGTTAAATACACTACAGGCAGATGGCATTTCGATCTTTAGATGTCTATGAATTCATTTCTCTGCATTAAATCAAAATGTTCTTATCTTTCTCTTTAGGACAACATTTGATTTACAGATTTATTCTCCACACATTTTAATAATTAGGATCAAATAGACTGCCCAAAATACTACACTCAGAGTCCTTTGACTGTAGTTCAAGATTATAGTCCACTATTCCAGTCTGAAAATCTCTGCCAAATGCTTGCCTTAGTCTTTCTGAGAAATATAATATTTCTTCAGTTCATTATTTTAGTCTTCAGTGTATAGGTGTGTGTATGTTAAGTATTTGGTAAGATGACAAAAACATCTTGATTAAAATTTCAGCTTTTGGGGCTGGGGATTTAGCTCAGTGGCATAAGCGCCTGCCTTGCAAGCAGGCAGTCGTGAGTTCAATCCCTGGTACCGATAAAAACAAAAATGACAAAAAAAAAAAAAAAAAATCAGCTTTTCCCTTCAAATGATCCTCAGATTTCTCAATAATGCAAATTAGAACAAGTATGTCAGAGAGTTAGAGGCTTGTATTTTTTTAAATTGTTAACATCCTTCCAAATATTCTAAAGACTGACGTTTCTACTGTACTACTGAATGTCTTAAATTGCACACGGAAATTCAAAACCAATGATAATCCAATAACATGACAATTATAAAATACAGTCCTTTATTCATTTTGTTTTGGACATATATCTGAATCAAAGCTTTTGCTTCTTTCTTTTTTCTCTTGTTTAAAATAACTTAATATGCATCCAATTTAAATATATGCCTTCAGCAAGAAAATGTTTTCATAAACTTAAATTGGTATACTAAAAGCTAGAAATAGCACTGTTCTAAAAAACACAAATTAAACAGAACTTAATTGTTGTGCCTATACATAGTGGAAATAGCTATTTTCCAAGAGATATTTTACTACCATTGACAATGGGAAATTCTTTGACAGTTTACTCCAAATTCTATTCCTATATTTTTCAGTAATGACATACTTTCGTACACTGTGTTATGCATTTAGACACTGAAGGGAAGACATATTCATAACTAGAGTTGCTAGAATAATTGAAACAACAGCTGAACTGTTAGTTTAGCAAAAAAGAAACAACAAATTTAAGTCATCAAATACTGCATTAAAAAGTAGCGTTTTGTATTTTAAAGTCTAATATGAGAACCTAATAATTTATAGAAAATACACTATTTGTTTTCATGATTAGAGATGTGATTTATATTATAGAGTCAAAGACAGAGAAGTACCAGTGTCCAAAGAAGAATGAAGGCAGATTCACAAGGCAAGCACTTTTACCTGAACTTTACACCAGTGCTATAGTGAAAGGATACTGCTGCTACATATTAGAATAATATTTTATTTAGAGTTTTATTATATATATATATATATATATTATATCTCATGCATTGATCTTACTTGTTAGTAAAGTGAACACAGATTCATTCATCAGTGTAGTTGTTTATAATCTATATCTGTTTGTTAAAGTAATATCTCTTGTGCTGTTAAAGAACAGAAACAGAATAAATTTGACACAAAATTTAATATTGCATACCTAATGATGAAATATAACATTGTAATACACTAAATATTTTTGCTATTGCATATTATTTCATCTTGGAACATAATTTTATAGAAAAACTTTATACTAATTTTCCTTCAATTCATTTTAATCATATAAACTTATTATTTGCATTATAATTTCAAACTTTTATTATATATACTTTATAAATTCCAGAATAACACAGTAAGATATATCTACTGGGACTGTAAAACAACTAGCTCTATTTTTTAATTTCTTGGTATTACAATTTCAAGATAAAGATAAATCATGATCATCTTTAATATACAGGGCAACGATAATATACTAAATAACATTGTTATAAGAAAAAGCAAAATACAATGCTTGAGACATGGTAACACTTAGGCTAGTGATTCATTGAGTGCTAAGGTAATATATAAATTTTCTTAGGAAATAATCTCTTTATGGAAAATAACAATTCTATCTGAAGAGTAGGCAAGTTTATTTTTAAATTGTATAGAAACGCAAGGTTCAGATAAAAGATTCAAGTATTTAAGAGATGATAAAATAGAAAACAAGTATTTGTAATTCAAATGACATTTTCTTCACAATACTCATGAATAGTATTACAATTATGCTACATATATAATGACTACCAATTTTTTTATACATTTTGCAAGTGTTTGCAGGTGCTTTTAGCTTTTTAAGAGATGAATCAACAATTTTTAATCAATGCATAACAACTTGACATTTTCTAAAGCTCTCAGAATTTCTATCTATATATGTAATACATGTTAATTCAGAATCTATATTCTCTTTAAGTTGTGAAATATCAAGGCTTCACTTTGTACTCAAGTAGTTTTAAAATAATTAATTTAATACAAAATTAAATTTAGTGAACATTGTTAATTGTAATGATGTATATATAACGTTTAATTAATTTTAAAATTATTTTTGGGTTTCAATATATCTGTTTTTCCAGAACGACAAATGAATGATATTTCTATTAAATATACATATATAATTAGATTTTCATATATATATAATATATATATATATATAAAACAGCATGTTTCATATATATATATATATATATATATATATATATATATATACAACAGAAACATTATAACAGATAATATAAATGTACAATCCATGGATTTTACTCACACAGTCACATCCATGATGTTAAAATAATTATTCTTATATAAGCATGAAGCAGAAGAACTGAGATTATATGATACAGTTGTAGTGAATTGAATTGTATTAATAAAAAGGATAAGTGAGGTCCAAACTCCTATTACCACAGAATATTAATTTCTTTGGAAAAATTGTTTTTCACACTTGTAAAAAGAGGTGATACTAACACTGGTGAGCCTTTTTAAAATATAAATTATATCCTTATAAGAAGAGGAAAATGCAGACACAGACATACAATCACTTAGAGAAAATGACATGTCATGGCAGAAGCAGAGAATGGAAGGGTCCAGCCACAAGTCAAGAAATGTCAAATACGAATAATCATCACCAGAAAGTAGTAAATTCCAGGGACAATTCAACACAGAGTCTTGGAGAAGTATTACTACACGGACAATGTCATGTCAGACTTCTACTCTTCAGAGCTATGACAGAATGAATGCTTATTTTTTCCAGTGGCATCCCCTTATGACATTTTGTTACAAAAGGATTTGTAATCCACAGCCTGGGTGTGCAGGGGCACTGGAAAAGGTCACCAAAATACTAAAAAGAAAAAAGAACACAAGTACTTAGAGATGCCTTGTGAGATGCAAGGTTTATTAAGGCATCAACAGGAAAGGGCAGGGCTAAGTGAGACTTAATAGCTAAAAAAACTGGTGTCCCTGGCAGGCTGGAAATGAAAGTCCTCAGAAGGTACTCAGAATGCTAACTGATGCCAAACTGGACTGCTGTCATCAGCAGGTCCAAGGGTCAGTGCACCAGACAGGAAATCACTAGAGTTCGATTGCTGCAGGTAGGACAGAAAAGCCTGGGAATGGTGAGCCCCACTGAGAAATGGGCAGAGAGATCTCAGTGTCCAGCGGCAGCTGTATGGACTATAACACTCTGTTATTGAAAAGAATATGCTTTGTAGATTGAACTACACAGCAGTGACATCACTGCTTTGTCCTGTTGTATGACCAGCGTTTTGAAGATCTGACTTAGAACACGGGCATGTGGACAACACTTGTTTGTCCACTTTCCAGTGTCCTTTTCACCTTGTCTGGACAGTATAATTTCTGCCCACTTACAATTTCTCCTTGACTTGGCCAAACGCTTGGCAAAACAGGGGAATTTCAGGAAAATGATTCTAAATTGTCTGGTGCTTTTCAGACAGAATCATAGGAGAATCATGTAGCACCCAATGTCACAGAACTAGTAAGTGTCAATAACTAGGAATGGCCTGAAATTTTGTTCTATTTACAAGATCAAAGTTACTCTAATACAGTTTTATGGTCCTAACCAGAAAATATTAGATTTCTAAGTCAGAGATTAAAGTCTTTTTTTTTTTTTACATTGCAGAGCAAACCATATTAAATACATCATTCTCTCTAATTTCTCCAGCTTTTTAATATAAAAGAGATTTTTAAAAATGGGCAAAAAAGGATTTATGCACTTGTATAGTTTCAAAAATTGAAACCCCATCAGTGGAAATCTGAAATAGTTCAGGGCATTAATACACTTGACTTCTATCTGGATGAAGCTAATAGCTTTTATCTTTCAAAACAGAAAAAGCTGGCCTTTGTTTTGAAAGAAGACGATTTTCTCCTTACCACTACAATTCATTCTACCAAAGTCCTTGAAAAGATAATCCTTGAAGTTTAATCTCCGCTTTTACTCAGAGTTTCAACAGAAGTGCAAGAGCCCATAAAGAATTGCTTTCTGAAAGTAGGCGTCAGAAATTGGGTATGATGACACACACTTCCTTGCACTTAGGGGGCTGAGCAAGTTGGATCGCTGCAAGTTTAAAGCCTGCAGGGCTATAATGAGGTTAAGTGATAGTGAGACCTTGAATCATAAATAAATAAATAAGGACATCAGAGCAGCAGTTTTAACCTATGAAATATGGCTCACGTGAGTGTTTTTTTGTTTGTTTGTTTGTTTGTTTTGTTCTGTTTTGTTTTTTGTCTCTTTCATTTTTATCGGTACCAGGGATCGAACCCACGACCGCCTGCTTTGCAAGGCAGGTACTTATGCTGCTGAGCTAAATCCCCAGCCCCTCACATGAGTGTTTTAATGATGTTTACCAGTTACATTTCTATTTGATATGAGAAAATGCAATTTATGAGAAATCTATGTTTGTCTCCCAATCACATATGCATACATATGAATACTGTACACATGCATACATGTGATAAATAAACATATATTGTACATGTATGTGATTAAGCCTGTGTATGTGGCATACTCG
This sequence comes from Cavia porcellus, assembly GCF_034190915.1. Taxonomy (NCBI): domain Eukaryota; kingdom Metazoa; phylum Chordata; class Mammalia; order Rodentia; family Caviidae; genus Cavia; species Cavia porcellus. Next base: position 29,515,076 of record NW_026947487.1, on the reverse strand, counting down.
TATTCATAGGTGTTTATTAGTTTGAGCTTTGATATCTTGAAAGTGAAAAAATGATCGCATAAATGTCACATAACAACTTCTGGTCTTCTGATGGCTTTATGTTTGGGAATCTTTCTCTTACCAATATTCTTTTTCTCCTTGTCTACTTTGATCTCCCAGGGTATATGTTTGTGTGTGTGTGCATGTGTGTGTGTGTGTGTGTGTGTGTGTGTATACATATATTCAATAGTCCTGCTATTGTCAAGAACTATGTAGAAAATACTATAATGTAAAATCGAGAACCAAACCACCAATCATTAAATAAGAATAAAAGCAAAATGACAACAGTCAAAAACTGTAGGGATACAGGATTCCAAAGCAAGATGATAGGAATTTAACAATGGCTGTTATGTTGAATATTTTAATCTTCAAAACAGTTCAGGTTACTAGATACAAGCATGCAAGTTTGATTAAACAATATAATTTTCCTCTCAGCATTTTCTTTTCCTTTTACTATATCTATTGTGTAACTCCTGGATATTTTTTTTATTTTTCAGTTTCTTACACTAGTGAGGCAGTAAGGTGTTTACACACACAAGTCTGATTTCTTTCACTTATGAGTATGACTTCTAGTTGCCTCCATTTGCCATAAAAAAGTCTCGAGTTTATCACTTTTTTATGGCTGAGTAATATTCCACTGTATAAAAATAGCACATCTTTTTTGATCTATTCCACAGTTGATGAGCATCTGGATTGTTTCCAAGATCTGGTTATTACCAATTGTGTAGCTGTAAACATGAGTGCACATATATTGCTGTGGTATGTTGTTTTTAGTTCTTCTGGGAAAATGTCCAGAAAATAGCTAAATGGAATGGAACATCTAATCCTAGTTTTTTTTTTGTTGTTGTTTTTTTTTTGTTTGTTTTTGTAATCTCTTCACTGATTTCCACAGTACCTCTGCAAGTCTACACTCCCATCAACAATGGATAAAAGTTCATTTTTTCCCCAAAGATCTGCCAGTATTTGTTATTGGTTAATTTCTTGATGTAAACCATTATTGCTGGAGTAAGATGATTCAGAGTGATTTTTAATTTGCATTTCTTGACTGATGAAATGATGTTAAACATTTTTTCATACATTTATTTGCCATTTGTATTTCTTTATCTAAGAACTTTGTATTCATCTCAGATGTCCATTTTTTGACTGGGTTTTTAAAATATGGGAATCTTGCTTTCTTTCATTATTTATACATTCTCCATAAAAACACTTTGTCTGAGGGACAATTGGCAAAAATATTTTCCCACTTTGTGAGTTTTCTTTTTACTCTGTTGGTGATGATTTATGATGTGCAAAATTTTTTTAATAAGATGGGATCTTAGTTGTTGCTCCTTTCAAGTGCTAACAATATATTTTCTAGTGAATCTTGTGAAAAGCAAAATATCTCACATAATTATAGATCAATCTTTTCAGTTTGTCTGTACCACATACCACCACTATCAGAAATATATAGGAGTTGTTGATCCACATCCTTACCAACATTTATTATTGTCAATATTTTTTATTTTATCCCAGTAAATTTTTCATTGTGAATAATTTAAAACTTTAAAAGCTATTTGAACATGTTATTTGTTGTGAAAAGAACAAAAACACTTTTCAGTACTCAATTCTCTGATTAGAATACTTTGCCACAACCCAGATTTTCATGTTTTTTAATGCAGTTATTAAAAGGTTACCAAAATGGCTTTGGAAATCTCTGGAAACAGTGTAGGGGGTTCCAAAGTGGAGTGTGTGCTTTTCACCCCTGCAATAAAGGCCATGAACAATATTTAAATACAAGGCATCTTTATACATCAAACAGTTATCTGGAGCTTAAAGACAATTATGTGCTGAAATTGAGAATGATTAATTTTAATCCCCATCTTCTTGTAACTTAACATTGCCACTTTTGTGTATTGAAGTTGTTTAACATTCAATCATTATTTATCTTTTGGAATTATTGAGACTTTGTTCTCCTTCCTTTAATGCCTCACTTTGTTTTTAATTCAGTGACTTTGCACGAGCTTTTTGTTTTACAGGCATGTGCTCTTTCTCTCTGTACATCTTCTTTGCACACTTGTTTTGTGCAATAGTTCAACACATAAAATAGCCCCAATTCTCCTCCCCTCATTAGGTTTTATGTTTTCATATACACAGTTAAGCAGCTTCATAATTTTCTCTCACATCTATCCAAAATTTTCATGTGACTGATTATTGTGTACTTATTAATTTACTGATGAATTTTAAAATAAAATTAAAATGCATTCAAGAAAATATCTCCATTTTTCCCTTTGGTAACCCTAGATGTACCCTCATACTTTTCCCAAACAGGTGGAGAGACGGCGATCAATGTGTTGTATTAGTTATATTAATACAATATCATCAACCTGAAGTCAACTAATAATATATTGTTACAGGTTTAATTAAAGAAAGGGTTAATCCATATACTCTAGATGTGCACATTAAATACTTTTAGGTGAAAATGAAGAAAAATAGGTGAAGATAAACAACCTTAACATTATTTTAATAAATTACTATGCCAATGCCTTCACTTACATGTTCATTTGTGTTCTAAAATATTTTATCCACGGTTCTTGTGAAAATAATTATAACTTCAAACCTTCTGAAAGAAAACTGCAGCTAAGAGAAATTAAATATAAGAACTTCTCATAATCTTCAATAGAAATACAGAAAAATCGATTAAAAAGCACAGAGTTTATTTGAGCTGGTCATACTTGTGACTATTAGACAAATATTTTTGAGATTCAAATGTGTTCCTAGGTCTTACAGATTAAAATAAATTTTGAAGGCAAACAACATAAGTAAATAGGATCATCATGTCATTTTGTGTGAGGAATTTAGATTCATAGAGACAGAGTAGGAAACTATTTCAGAAGAAAGTACTTACATATATTATAATATATGTAAAGAATAAATATATAGGATATTTATCATCAATGCCTAGGGCATTTATTTATTAAAGGAGAGATAGCGACAGGGATAGAGGTAGAGACAGACATTCTTTTAGAAAGGAACTTGCAAGTGATGGGACTCTGCTGGATATTTATCTGATTGAAAATGAAGTTATAAATTTTACCATGGAGATCTTAGTGTGTAGCAAGCTTTGCCTAGATGGTATTTCGATACGTTTTGGCAAAAGGATGCACAGCTTGTATGATTCAACAATTTATTTGAAGGTAGATATGGCTTAAATCTAGTCTTTCTTGTACTTCTGACCTCACATCTTGGGATAACTCCATCTTTATTTCTCCTATGTTGTATAATTATAATAATTAAAATTATAAATATTTAATGTTACAGGACCATGATAAAATTGAATTAAAGATTGGCAAAAAGACAATATGAACTAATATTATAAAAAAGAAAGTAATTTATGTGAAAGTACTCATAAATTTGAAGGATGTGATTTTCAGTAACTACTGGAATGACATGTGAATAATTAACTGCTATATATTTACTATATTCTCCTGAAATTAAGTCATTCTGGGTTTATATAAGAAATAAATATACATTAAAATTCATTGAAATAAAAAATGTATTTTTGATAACATTTTGGAAATAGAAAACTAAAAATTATAAATTGTTATCAAATCAAATATATCATTTTGAATGGTTCGCACAACCCTAGCCATATTAACAAATTAGGAGTAGTAGGTTTTGAAAACCAATCTTGAGGTGTTTAAGTTACAAAATTAATATTTTCATGTTAGAATTAAATTAATGCATGAAAATGTTAAGTGTTGTGTACAGTGGGATCATTTAGCAACAAAAATTATAAAGGATATGGTTTATGGATACAGAAGAAATCTCAATAAAAATAAATGCATATCGAAGAATGACTTTTGATTGCCATGTTATGAATAATAAACAGTTATTTTTAACTAGAATATTCATTGGTAATTTTGAAGCAATCTAAAGATTATCCATGTTTTTCAGAAAACATCAAAATATTTGGATAGATTTTTTAAGTTTCTCAAGAAACTTGATTATGTTTTCAAGTAAAGAGCAAAATCATACTCTAAAAATGTACATGTCAAGTACCGTAGCAATTTTCTATTTGATAGGACATTCAAAGTATATGCAATATTTGCTTTAAACACTAATTCACCATTATTAAATTTCAAAGAAGGCAGAATATTGGAGAGAGAATGATATAGGACTGGTAGGGAAGGGGCGTGAAGACAATCAAGATGCATTAAGTTTATGTAACAATTTCCCAAACTGAAAACAATTACTATGCATCACAATATATAAAGTGGATAGGGTAAGGTGTAGTTTTTATAACTCTGTCTAGTTGTCTGTCACTTTCAGGCCCACCACACTCTCTTACAAAATGAGTTCTTAGCACTTAATAAAAATATATTCTAAAATCCTTTTAAAATTAAATTTTGATATTATGTTTTAAATTTCTTATTATTTTAAATGAACAGAATAGAGTTAGTTATAAGAGTCCAAATATCACACTTCTGGGAAAATACAGTAAAGTCCCCTTACTAGATAAATAATACAGTTTAATAATGGAACAAATGTAGATAATTCAAAGAGTAGCTGTGGGGAAATTTATCACGGCAGAATCTTATGAAGTTTGCAGAATTTATAAGAATATATATAGATTGTATTTTGTGTGATTACAAAAATACAACTATAGTTTTTCTCATAATAAATAGTTAGGATTTGCTGTTCTTTTTGTTTCCCTTCTTTTCAAAATTAGTTTGAATATATTTCAGAATGACAAAATGATTTCAGCTGCCCACTACTTGGCTTGGTCAAAAACATTATGGCTCCTATTCTCACAGAGATTACATTTTGGATTTTTCGATTTATCTCAGTTTTAAGCTATAAAACTTTCCCAGGCAACAGCTTACTCTGAGCATCTGCCATTGAGGAGAAATGTGTGTCCTGTAAGAAAGCCCTCCTGTGCCAATGGGTTAAGCCACCTACTTTTCCTGAACCAAACAATGTCCTTGCTAGTGCTGTGTTGCTCCCTTTATTAATTAAATATCTCTGTGAGATGTTTGCTTATGAGGTGAGAGTATCATCTATTTGACTATTTTGACAGTCTTTTAATTGTTTGACATTTTAAAATTTAATTGGCAATTAATTTGCATATATGTAAGGAGTATTGCGGCATTTCTTATATGGATATATGGTTGAGTGACTAAATGAAATGACTTATCATAATGATCTCTATGTAACAATTTTCTTTCCTAATAGAGTCTTTGATTACCTAAATTTAGGTGTTATTATTTTCAAGAGTTTGTGCATGAATATTAAGCATTTTTTTCATTCACTATTATATTTATTTTTGCCATTTATTGTGTTTATAGATCTATATGAAACATAAGAATTTATTAATTGTAAGCATTAATGTGAATATAGATATGTATATGTATTTGTATAAAGGTGGCAATAAAATAAAGATACAGAGATAGGAAAAAAGTTATAGACAGTTTGTAAAATATGCATAACTAAAAAAGAAGTCATAATTCCTCATTTACTTAATTTATGGTACTTTGCAAGGCATCATTGACGTTACTAAGTTACATAGCAGTATAGGGAATAGAAAAACACAAGTGAGAAGCATTACTTCAAAACAACTTGACATTTTTCCAAAGCTCTCACCATTTATCATTTCATCCTAATTCAGCATTCTTGTATTTTCTTTAAGTGGATAATATAATAAGTCATAGAATAGAAATTTAGAGATATAGGAACACACATATTTTATGCTTGAAATTTACATAGATAGTACAATCTTATAATAAATAGTATTTTCTTTGAGGGAACCAAATCTCAAATAAGATGTGATATAAAATGCCTCTTCTCTATTGAATCTATTTTCAAAAATGTAAATATAAATGCAAATGCACAGTTAAAAATATATTCCAAAATTAAGTGTAAGATAACTAAGGTTAAAATAATTATTTTAAATTTGATATATTTCTACTTATTATAATACAGTATAGTAGTCATTAAGTTATTTTATCATTATTTTCTCTTTTGCTTTGATAAAGGTTGAACCCAGGGCCTTCAGACTGAATTTTGTTTCCTGACAAGATCAGTTTTGTTTTGCTCAGTTCAGGCTGAAACTTTTGATTTCTTGTCTCAGTGTCTCAGATTCCAGAGAATACAGGCAGGTACCACCATGTCCACCTGTTTCCCCTGCAAGCTTTATGATCAAACACTAATGAAAGTGTATTGCATTCTAAGATGTTTCCTTTATGTTGAAAAATTTCAAAATATTCTTTAAACATTTCATTCCACAGCTTTCATTTCTCAGAGATTTGGCCAACCTGTTTTCTCAATTGCTAAACTTAAGTTAGGTGCACTATCAATTAATTACTGCTAATTGACCCCAATGCCTGTTGTTTAAAAGGCCATTCACATTGTATACATGCAAATACACATGAACTATGTGAGTCAAATTTTTCAAATTATAGTGATATAAATTAACATGGAATTATATTAAAAATAAACTTTGGGCTTACAAATATACCACTGATTTACCACTGATTTAATACCTAAAATAGTTATGGAATTTGGATTTTCAAGGCTACTTCAAACCAAGGTGAGGAGTATGAAATGAATATGTATTAAAATATGACAAGGTCAGTGTTTTTCTGTGACCCAGCCATATGTTTTTCTTGAACAAATGTTCCACAAGTGACTACAAACCTTTAGTTAAGCTTGAAGTTTCAACTATATTGATTTTAACAATTTTTATATAACCTTGATTTTGTGGAACTATGATTTCTGAAACTATTCTTTCCTATCATTTTAAAATACTATATTTGGGGATGTCATTCTAGTTCTTAAATTTAATTCTTTCATTGTTACTTTTATAAGTTTAATAAATTATTATTCAGAATCTTGAATATATTCACTAAATTCATGTTGATTACTTGTAAACACTTTGTAAAAGTGTCACTTCTAAAAATAAGATAAACATCATTCTTTTATTTGATGAATTCCAATTAATGAGTCTCAACTTTCCATATCATTCCATCAAGAAGTTTACAATTCTGCCTTCAATTTCATTAATTCATTACAGGATTCAAAGGTCTCACTGGAATTCTTACAGTTATGTTTTGTACAGTGGGGGCACATCAAGATCAATCAATAGAAGAATCACATGGAGTAGAGAGTTTTGAATATTACAGGTTTCCAGTCACACATACTCTTCCAGTGGACTCTTTAGAATATTTGTTTCTTCCAGCAATATTGTAAAATATTAGTTACGGTGGTATCTCCAACAAAACATGAGCATGTTGCAGTTTTTCCAACATGGTTACATGGACTTAGCTGATTTCCTGAGAGACTGAACACATCTTGCAATTCTGCCAAAGGCAGAAGTAATAACACATTCCTAACATCCCCACCATAAACCATTGTTAACTTAAACTGTTTGATATTTTGATCCAAGAACCAAAAGTGAAAATACTTTCATCAACTAAGATATTGCAAGAGGTTAGAGATTATCATATAGGAGTTTAAAGTAAAGAATCAGTCTTTTTTGAGCAAGGTTAGTTCTTTAGTACACAGTTATTTTTCATGTCTTGTAAGCCATGCAGGGACTTCATGTGTATCTGCATCTATATTGTTTCTCTCTTGTGATTATGCAAACAGTAAGTGCCAATAAAATATTCAATCACAGAGCACATTTTCTATTTTGAATGCTTACATATACTCATTTTTATTTGTACTGTAGGATTGTACCAACTACATTTTTTTTTTCTTCCTGTATTATGACAGTTTCTCCTAGTTTTGGGGGGAAAATAAAAACTTCAAAAAAATCTCCAAAACAATTTATACTGGTTTGGTTTTACAAAATATATAAACTCAGCAAAAGTATGAGAGAAAGATATCCATATAATTGCAAAATATTTATTAGCTATTAAGTATTAAAAAAACTTAACTTTTCAATGAAGCGAGCTGACAAGCAACATTTTAAATCAGGCAATGGATATTAGATGACCTGTAAAACTGACACTGTACAGCATATATTTTATGATAAACTGTTACATAAGCTGAGTAAAAGTTTAGAAAAGAAGAATTCAACATTGACAAACTGTATCAACTATATTTTGATATAGTAAAATTAGTACCAGCCTCCCATTAAAGCATACCTTTCTGACCCAAAAACCAATTTAGGTTTCCACAATAAATGTGTGTCTTTGTTTCCTTCAAATTGTGTATTTTTTCAAGGATACACCTGAAATATGTTGCATTACTTTCCTCAAATCATATTTTTAAAAGCTAGTGCCTAGTGTATATAAACACTACCTTACTTGAAAATAGGGATTTTAAATGTGAATACATTTAAGATGGGGCTGTTAAGATAGGTTCATAATTTAATCCGGCTGATGTCTTTTATAGAAGAGAAAAAAGCTCTGTAAGGACACAACGAGAAAAGTGATATGATGACACAGCCAGGACTTAGTTAAGTGATTTGAAGACATCCAGTGCCCATTACTGACAGCCACCACCAGAAGTTGCAAAAAAAGTCAAGAAAAGTTCCTTGTGAATGCCAGATTAAGAGTTGCTCCTCTGAAAACTTGATTTCAAGGACATTTGCCCTTCCAGAACTGTGCAATAATGCATTTTGGTGATTTTAACCACCTAATCAATTTGACATTTTTAGTATGGCAGGCTTGTTACTGAAATAATAGTGTACTTTTCTATATATGTCATTTTAGAAACTGTATATTATCCATTTTACTGGTGATCTAGTACCCATAACCTGATTTAAAGTGTAGCTTGTAAGCTTGATTAAGAGACAAGATAGGTTTTGCTTTCTAGCTAATGAATATTTTATGAAAAACAATTTTGCAAATGTATAGACATCTTCTTTCTCATGACACTTTTTACGAAGTTTATATTTATTGATCAATCTTATCTGCAATAATGATTACTGTAGTTTTTGACTAACACTAGTTACTATTGCTGTTACATTTTTTACTTTTGTTTATTGAAATTCTATTGTGAGGAAGAACTGTTATTTTTTCTGTTTACTCAGTTGTTAGCTTATATCTGCCTGGACAGAGGGAGGCTTATTTTACTCTACTGCTTATAACCTGTTACATTCTGCATTTATTTTGGGAGAATGCCCATCATACTAATTTGATCTCAAGGACATCTTTCAATCTGGTTGTCCTGCTCTTCAAATTTCAATTGTGTACATTGTTTTGCTGTTTTTTTTTATTTCCCAGTACCACAAAATGTTTGGAATACATCTTCCACTTCCCTTGCCTCCACTATAAAATGAACTGTCTCAGTTACATTGGTTAATCTAGATGTTTAAAAGAATTACTTAGTAAATAATTTATAATACTTTTCATGGAACTTTAATGAGTTCAAGAAATGTACATATATAAAAATTCAGTGAACATTTATGTTAATATTATATTAACAGATAACTATAGTCAACAAAATTTACATCCTTCCAAAGGCTTTGCAATGTAAAGAATTCAGTTAATAATGTCTAAATATACTATCACTTGTAGTGATGGATGATCACAGTGTTTTGTGCCATGAATAGAATGTTTGTTTCTGTAATTTTCAAATTTACGCTATTACATCTGTCCACCTTTGTGGATAGGTTTACTCACATTGCCAAATGCCTGAGTCATAGGATATTCATCCACAAGAGTTTTGTCATTAGTTATCATGAAATCTTTATCTGTACTATTTCAAGAAAGCTTCAAAATGCTTAATACTAGTAGTAATAGTAAAGTCATATTAATCATGAAGACCATTATCTTTGTACAGGTAATAAATATTAGGTTTCAAGACAGTGACAACTTGATAATTTCTTCAAACTTTGAAATAGTGAAGAAGAGAGAAGGAAAAAACTAAAATGACTCCAGTTGTAGTGTTCTTGATAATTACCTTGAAAATCATTCTATAAGTACATAATTTTGAAAATTTTTTACTGAATACAAGAAGAAATGTAAACTTACATGAGTAAGTTAGTTGGATTACGCAAACATAAAAGTTGTCTCAAAATGAAAACCTATGTTAAGACAGATTTTAAAAGTACACCAATGATGTTTTCAATGACATATGTAGTATCCAGTGTCATTGGATGTTCTGACTTGTATCAGGGTTATTGCAGTATTATCTGCCATCACATATGCAACAATTAACAATTAAGGTCACAGGATATTTACTTCTGTGGCTATTTGATTCAAAAATCATAGAGCAATAAACAATGCTTGCTTACTTTTCAAAACTGTTCCAGGAGGAAAACCTCGTATGTATACTTTGGCACACATACATACACGGACACACACACACACACACACACACACACACACACACACACACATACACACACACATGCCAATTTTTAAGTTATACCATGGAAATGTTAATAATATTTTAGTGAATAAATTAGTTAAATGATTTTATATGTAATGTACAAAGGGATTTCTGTCATGACTAATTGTAGAGTTTTTCATACTTCACCTACATCATTTGTTTAAGATAATGACACTGGTCCAGATTTCTTTCTCAATTACATTATGAATATCAACTGTTGAGATTTTATTTATTTAATTATTTTGGTACCAGGGAATGAAATTCACGATCTTGTGCTTGCCAGGCAACCAAAGAAGCTGCTGAGTTAAATCCTCAGCCCAATTGCTGAGCTTTTAAAAGCTTGGCAACTAAGTCAAAAATTGTCAACAATCTCAATGGTATTTGTTGCAATACAGAATTTGAGTGACCACAATCTTTACATTTATTGTACATTAAAGAAATACATAGATGCTTTTCAAATTCTGGTCTATAAATAATTACAGATGCATCAAAAATTTAATATTACTCAACATTCTTCCAAAGAAGGATATATTTTCAAATGGCTCTCATAAACACAAAATTTTGTCTTTATTAAGGAGCTATATATATATATATGTGTGTGTGTGTGTGTGTGTGTGTGTGTGTGTGTGTGTGTGTATTTTTTTCAATAAATCCTCCTTGAATGAGCACTGACTACCCAAGAATAAATTTTGTGGTATTACTTTGAAGTTAAAAAATATAAAAGGTATGGTCCAATTCGTAATAACTCTTTGTATGACAATTATATTTTTAAAAATTTCACATGACTCCAAATGGGTAAAGAATTATTTTCATGATGCAAACATAATTTCTTTTTTTAAACTTACAAAATTAACATTCTGACTTTCTGCTGAAATCTACGCTTATTAATATAAGGAATAAATCTATACTTTATGTGTTACCATCCCAGACTGTAACCAACACGTTTAATGTCAATAAATATTTTGTCAAAAATGACTGGACAAATAATTTGCTTCAATTTTATGACAAATTATTATCAAAATAAAATAAAAATAATCAAATAAACTTCCCAAGAATACACCATATCTCATATAAGTTATAATACCTTTCAATGAGTTGTATGGAAGGCCAAAATGCCGACTCATCTGCAATGGAGGAAGAGCATTATCAAGTGTTTTTACACATGAATATTTATGGGAATACAGAGAAAATCATATGCATAGCCATTTAAAGCAAAATGGAATTTCTACCTATGAGAAACAGTTATGAAAATTTCAGTACAGTAGCTGTGATCTCTCTTTAGATCATTGCAAAATATGCTATAAAATGTTTACTTTTCAAAATAATTTTGAAATTCACTTCATAGAAAACAGTATTTCTGGCTCTGATGGGCCATGTAAGTCAGACTAACATTTTCACATAAATTAATTTATAATTTAATCAACCTAGTTAAACTAATATGTAAAATAATAATAGATATTCATTAGTACTCTATAAAAAGTTCACTTACATACAACTTGGAAACATATTTTAAATCAATATATATGGAGATAAATATATCTTTTTGAAATATTTACAGAAATAAATGCCTTATGCTTTCAATAGTAAGATTGGTACATGAATTCAAATAGAAAGACAGCAATAGAGATATTAATTTTGTTGCATTAAGGATTACAAATGGGAAAACTATTACTAAAATTTGAAATAAAGGATTGCTTTGCTAGAGCTAAATCTTCTCTCGAATATAAGTGAGGAATAAGGGTGTATATCATATATAAATAAATACAACAAAATCAATCACAGGAATACAGGAAAGAAGGAAAAAAAGGAATAAAAAAAGAAAATGAAGATAAGATGTGTAAATAGGAAAATTTGTCTAACATAATTAATGTTAATGCACATTTGAAGAATAGCATCTTTAATACTTTCATTTCTTTCTTCCTTATACTCCCTGTCCTTTCCTGTCTTATAGATTCTCCTGTTGCCCTTGAGTTATCTCTTCATTAACTGTTTATAGAAAACTTAATATGTGCTAGATATTTACTGGTGATGCACAGGTGATCATGTTTGAAAAATATTCCCAGTATTAGGGAACTTAAAGTGTACTAAGAAGTTATAATCCTAAATAGTAATTGAAATATAGGTTGATTTTTGATCCTGCAGATTGAAAATTTTAGAAACAATTTGGTAACATCAATTGGTTTAGTGAACACTGGAAGGATGGCTATGAGATCAAGAAGAATGCTTCTGGGCATAAAAATATTTCTAGCAATGGATTCCTCTCATGTAATCTTTCTAAAAAATTAAGTTCCAATAACACAGTGACCTATACAACATTAGTATAGAAGACCAATAGTAAGAAACATAAAAAATTAGACCAGAGAATTCAGTAGGAACTATATTTTGCAGGAAAAATCATGCATAAAACTTTTAGTGAGAATTTTACATATGGTGCTTGATATTAATTATTGATACATAACATATCACATCCTTGTAAAAGAGGGGATTTTTTGGTGTTAAATGGGCATGCAATCTTGAAAAGAATTTGTAACTAGGAGTCAAGTTGACTACTTTGGAAAAAATGCTTCACCATAACAATGTGCTTGGTCATCTTTACGTATGTTTCAAGTCAGATCATAGGTTATCAGGACTTTTTTGAAATTGTACATAAATGTATTATTATTAATGTATTGCTTTCCTATTTACAACATAAATTAATCAGTGTCTTTCATTATTTCATATCAACATATATTCCTTCTTATGTCTGTGCAATTCTCCTTCTTCTGATGAAGTTTCATAATAAGTGATCAAACCTTACAGTTCCAAACGTAAGTGAGTAATGATCACGGTTGTCTAGTCCAGATGATCTACAAACATGGCAAATTCACAGATGTCTACTAATAACTACTTAATACAGTCCTCTTCTCATTTATTTCTTACTTCTTGTTATCTTCAAATATGTTAAAACAAAGTCTTGATATTGTTATATTTGTGCTTCCAAAAACGTAGCAAAAAACCCTGTATTATTCTGAAACATAACGTTTTACTATGAAGTACTACTGAATAAAGTCAACTCATACTTAACAAGATCAGTTGTAGTAGCCCAGATTTCTTAATGAATATTTATGTTAGTCTTTACTGCTGAATTTTTAAATATATATCTACACAGACATTTCCAAAAATTGATATATAATACAACAGTAAAATAGAAAATCCTACTTACCTAACATTACTTTTGTAATTAAGAAAATATATTTATGTTGGGGACCAGGGATCTTAAGCTGTGTTTAGAGGATGTTCACACATGTACTTGTCCTGCTCTTGAGTGGGATTGTAATGTAGAAACTACCCACTTCTTTCTAGAGAGAGCTGGGCTACCCCCATCTTTATCCTTGTCCTTGCAGGAACATTTTTTCCTACTAGCACTACGTAGTCATCAGTGCTGTTCCTGGAAACACCCACTTCCCTTCCCTACTGTCCTTGACTCAGATGAAATGGATAAATACCAAGATTCTTGGTGATTCATGGTCCTTTGTTCCCCAAGAACAATTGGCCATCCCAGATCCCTGCCTGCACCCAGAGCTCTTCTCTTGCTCTTCCTTCCACCTGTGTATGCTTAACACCAAGCAGGAGATCAGGGGCTCACTACTTGGGTCCCTGATAATGGAGAATGTGGAAGGGGTCACCGATAGATTTAAATTTCTTGGTCATATTACAAAGAAGGTAGAAAATTACAATTCCCTTTTGATGAAATACTGTCAGTTTGTTAGGCTGGGTTCAGCTTCATGTAAAAACCTAAAACAAAATAATCAAGAACAATAACAAAGTAAAGAAGGTGAAGGAAAAGTACAATTCTGTTAGTGACAGTAGAATAGCATTATTTCAGACTGTTCATATAACTACACTAGCGTGTTGTGTGGATAGATTCTCTTCTTTTTTTGTGTTCTTAGTCACAACCCTTCCATTCTTTTTCTTCTTGGCTTAAAATCCAAATGTATGTATTTCTGATTTTATCACTTGTATAGCAGCATTTTAAAATTCATTGTATTCTATTGTAGGTAGTACTTCATCTGCAGAGGCCAAAAATCCTTATAAAGGTCTACACAAGAATTTGGAAACAGTGTATATGAGTTAGTTTCATCACAAAGTCAGAGTATTTGACTATAAAGGGTCACTGAATAATGCCCTATAATTCTTTAAATTTCCAATTCCATTCATCTTTGAATGATAATTTCTGAAGCCACTTCATTGTAAAGTTCAGCAGTACCACTTTCTTTCCCTTTCTTAGCAAAACAAAAGTGTTTTCAGCAGCTGGTTTAAAGTGAAAACAACACTAGATTGACAAACACTGATGATTTGTCTTCCAAATGTCTGACTTTCCTTCCAAATCACGTGCTTCACAAATAGAGTTTGGGCTATATATCTTACTTTTTGCATATTTTTAATTCACTTATTCATAAATTATATTTTAAATACCTCCTTTTTCTATCTTTCAATAATCTATTTTGTTCAGTCATTCAGAAATATATACAAGCAAAAATTATTTTCATCATCAATGTTTCCTGATACCCCTATATATTTTTATTCATTTCATGATGTTTGAGAAGTTGTTAATGTAACTGTCTCTATTTTTAAACCTATTGTTCACCTCTTACTGAATTTATTAATGGCTTCTGACAATGTTGCATATTACAATTATCTTTCTTGATTATCTATCACAAACTTCCAGGGCCTATCATTTATATTTTTAAGTTCAATTTTGATGATAGATATTTGTTTTATAAAAATTTATGTCCTGGAAATATGGATATTATTAACTCATCATCAATCTTTTTGGTAAAGCTTAAGTTGTTTCTTTTATCTTTTTAGTCTAAAATTTAAAAGTCATTGCTGAGAAAACATCAAACATTCGTAAAACTATAACCAGATGATAATTCTGGTACTGAGAAATCTGCCCTTAAAAACATTCTAATTTGTAGAAAAAACTTTGGATGTATTTCAGTTAAATTACACTATAAACTATGTTAGAGTCCGATCAGAAATTAATGAACAGTTCCAAAATTGTATGAATTATTCCAGCTAATGGAAATATTTAATATTTTTTCTTTTTGTTTTGAGAATTAATACTCATATTTACAGAGTTCATTTTTTGTCAACATATATAAAGAAAAATTTTATCAAGCGAACTAATACTTCTAACTCTTCACCAATATTTATTTCATTATTTTGGGAATATTGAAAATCTATCATTTAGTGATTTTTTACAATATAGGATACATTATCATTTGACTTTTGTAATCACGCAGAGCAATAGATCAGAAGATCATAAGATTTGACTTCTATTCTTTGGTTAGCACATTCCCTTTTGCTATTCTTCTTCATGTATCTCTGTTGATTACCTTTCCACTACATTTTATGATCCTACACTTTCTGTATCTACTTAGGGTCACTTAGCATAATATCCTCTAGTACTACTATACCACTGCATTTAAACCTTTTAGTATTTTAAGCCTTTACAGTATTCTGTCAAGCACATACACAATTTCTAACCACTCATCTTTTAACACTTAGTGTTTATGTAACTTTGCAACTGTGAGTAATACTAAATTGAACAGAGATAACAGATGCCACTTCAACATTCAAATTTCAATTGTTTTGGAATATGTGACCACAAATGTACCTTGTAGATCAACTGTTAATTCTACTTTTGAGTTTTTGAAGAATCCCCATATTATTTCTTTGCTAATTTGCACTGCCACCAACTGACCACAAGTATTCCCTTTTCATTGCATTCTTGCTACAGTTTTCATTGTTCAACTTTTTTATAATAAGAATAATTCTCATGAAGAGCTCTAGGTGTGGGCCAGAGCTCTAGGTGAGAACCAGGGCACCAGAGAGCTGGCCGTAGTGGGACTTAGACAGCTTATTCTTCTGCCCTCTTGGTAAACGTTCCCAACGTGGGCCAGGAGGAAAACCAGTGACTTCCCTAAGGCTATCAGCCTGCAGGCTGAGAATCCAACACCCATCCCCTGCCAGCTACCAGGGATAGGTGTCTCAGCACCTCTTGGGAAAACGACCATATGCAATACAGCAAATATGATGGATTTCCTTCTATCTTCTGTTTGAAGGCAAAGGTGTTTTTTTTTTGTTTTTTTGTTTGTTTGTTTGTTTGTTTGTTTGTTTGTTTCACTTGTTATGTTTCTTTTGTTCTATTCAGTGCTCTCAATTGGTTTTATAATGTTCTGGTTTTGGCTTGATTTCACTATACCTAATTGACTGGACAACTATTGTGAAGATAACAAGATATACTGTAGTACCTATCACTACCTTACCAGTACCCTACTGTGAAGTTCTGTACAGATTGGTTTGAATGGCTTTGTTCTGTCTTATTCTGTTGTATTTTTACTACTTTCAAAATAAAATAAAAAAAAATTCTCATAAATGTAAGGTGTCTCTTAATGACTTTAAATTACATTTTGTGATCAATAGAGATACCAAATGTTATGTTTTGTGTCTGGATGTCCTCCTAAGGTCTCATGTGGCCATGTGGGGTGGACTTTTCTGAGGTGGCTGAATCTAACATTTCTGACTGGTTCATTGTCTAGCGCTGGGATTGAGGCTGTGAGTGATATGCTTGACCTCGTGCAGATAGTTTGCATACAACATAAAGGAGAAAAAGAAGCTTGCTCTTATTCCTTTGCTTTGATTGTTTTTGTTCTCTTCCACCATCATGAATGGTTGCCACTCTGCTACTCCACCCCGAAAAGTAGATTATGGCTGAAATAAACCTTGCCTTCCTTGACTTTGGGTTTTGTGTATTTTGTCCCAGTTGTGAGAGAATGAAACTAAAACATCAAGTAATATTTAATTTATATGTTAAACATTTATATCTCTTCTTTTGAGAAATGATCTTTTGGTTTCTACTAAATACATAACCAAGAAAAATATACCAGGGTTTTATTTCCAATAATCTTACCATCTTACTCTCTGATTGCTTTCATCTGTTTCAAGGCCATTAATTATATTTATGATTATTGAGACAGATCTCTGGTATTTAAAGTTTCAAAAACATGCTGCTTTCAGTTTTGTGCCTCTTAGACATATCCAATTAACTGAATTCAGTTACCCAGCACTGCAACAAAAAATTTCAACTCACATTATCAGTCAGTTTCCCAGTTTGAACTCAAAATTCTCTTGTTAAGCCTCCCAGAGTTCTGTGATAAATATTTCTTCATAATTATATTTTTCTGAATATTTTCATTGCATTTTAGGCATTATTTAATTCATAAAATTTGTATTTTTTCAAAAATAACTACAACTTGTTATTTGAAAGTGCTTCTATGTTAGAAAATTGTACATATCTGAACTAATTTGAAGAACTATTTAACATGTAACAGACATCTTTAAATAAAAACTGATGTGCATTTTAGCTATACTTATTTATAAATACAAACTGGAAACTAATTTAATGATAAAATGGTTTACAAAATAATTAGTATTATAAATTCTATTTGCAAATCATAATTAAACTACAAAATACATAAATGTTTTTCTCTTTTATTAGTACATGCTTATGGGACATAGTTAATACACTCATTGTGGGTAGGGGCATACGTACAGTGCAAATGTAAGTCCCTTTGCATTCTCTTCCCTTTCTCCTCTCTTCCCTCTCTGCATCTCTTGGGCCCTTTTCCACTTTCAAGACATCTATCCAGTTTTTTTTTTTTTTTTACTGTCTGTCTTTTAGTTTGCTTTTTAACATATTTATACTTTGGGTTTTTTATATGAGAAAAACCGTAGATGTTTAAGCCTGTATGTGTCATTTATTTCATTTAATCTTATGGTGTCTTCAAGGTATATTCATTTCCCTACAAAAGACTTAAATATATTTTCTCTTATAATGGAGTATTAAGTGAATTTCTAGTTGTAGAATTTTGTGATTAGAAATCCAAAATTTCCTTATATCATTATAAAAATAAATAATTTACTCACATTAATAAAATTCCCAAGAATTTTAAAATTGGAAACTCTCTAACTACAGATAGAAAAAAATATTAGAAGAAAATGAAACAAGAGTATTACTTAATGTCTCACGCAAAAATGTCTCAGAACTGAAATTTCATGAAGATTGATTTACCCTTTATCTTTTATGTTTAAAGACCTTTCATGTCTGGATCACTGTCACTATTATGATTAGGACTGAATGTTAGTTCTTTTAATACCACATTGGGTAGATTAGAATAAAATTTGAAATTTCTGACAACTATGATGTATATAGCAATCTTTTTCACTTTTTCTCTTTTTTTATTATTATACATTTGTTACTTAATTTTGAAAATAAAAACAATTTTCTTTAAAGGAAAGTAAATCCATTTTTTGCAATAATAAATGAGCTTATGTTTTCCCTGAAGTGAAATGATAAAAGTAAAAAAAAAAAAAAAAAAAAAAAAAAAAAACTAAAAATAACTTTTACTAACATGATTTTTAAGTATTATTTGTTTCTTTAATAATAGTTACCATAACACTAGAAATATGCAGAGAAAGATATTGGTTAAAATTTCATGACCATAATTTAAAAATTGGTTTTAGAATAGTAATATATATTAGGCTATGTAAATGTTCATGTGATATTATTTTGCCTGTAACTGCTGGATATGTGGTTATATTTTCTATTTTTTATCAATTTAAAACATGATACCACATACCAATTCCTATGTTAATTTTCTATAGAGAAATAAAGTCAATAGAAAATATATGCATAACTTTTAGAGGAGACATTAAATACGATTGCATCATCAAATATAGAGGAGTCCACAAAAGCTATACGGGGCATCAGAGGTCAGAAATCCAAAGTGGGTAACTGCATGTTTAGATCTGGATGATCCAGTACTTGCTTACTCCAGAATAATGGAAGCCACAGAAAAAGAGGAGTCAAGGATACACCAACAGTTCAGGAAGTGCACTAGACAGTATCCAGTGTAAGACTGCATGGGAAACCTGAAGAAGCTAAAGATGTTTCCCCAATTTTTTAAACAAAATGTTTCATATATATGAAAATATGAAGATATATATATATGGAGAAAAGATACATACATATATATATATATATATATATATATATATATATATATCTTCATATTTTCAATGAAAACATGTGACCAATTGTGTGAACTGGAACATAAGAATGATAAAAACAATTATTCTAAAATTACCATCTGTTGACATTTCTCTAAGAAATACAGTTTACAAAGCTATTTACATATAACAGTTAATTTCTTCCCTAAAACCACAATATATTGATTTGCAGCATCTGTTTAATCATGAAGAAATAAGTAAATTCTCATTGAGTGTAAGTAAATTGTGTTAAAATCTTGACTTCTTGCATACAAAAGTTTATGCTTTAAGCCTACATTATATGTAGAAGTAAAAATTTGAAGTATTTAGACTCATTTTATTCACTTTGAATCTTTCTCAAACAGATTTTAAGAAATATATTGCTCCAAGAGATAGATTTTACTGTAACATACCTGTTATGGTTTATAATTAGATGCTCTCCAATACCTCATGCACTCATAAGTGGGACTTTTCAGAAGCAACTGCATAATGGGTAAGTAATACTGGATTATGGGTGTATGATGCTGGGTTAATCCTCAGATTGGTTTGTGATACGTGGGAAGTTGAAGCCTGGAGGGAAGAGGTGACTACTGTGGGCATAGATGGGAAGTATATATTCTTTGATAGTTATTGTTTTATGCCTGTCATGCCCATTAGTCATACTGTCCTTCTTTGGAGGCAAGTGACTATGGATATAAACCTCTATGACCCATGAGACAATGTTAACCTTTTCTCCTGTAAAATGGGTGTCGCATACTATGATCCAATTATAAGAAAGTGACTAAAAAAGAGTTCAGTACCAGCAAAATGGGATCCTTGCGGGGCTGTTACCTGGCTATTTTGTTCAGAAGTCTTTGAAATGTCTCACTGGAATAGTTTGGAAAGATTTGGAGATGCCCACTAAGGAAGCAGGCCTAGAATGCTATAAACCAAGCTTGATGGGAGATTCCGTTCAGAGATGAGAAGACCAGAAATGTCGACAGAAATGCAATTAGTAAAGTACAGGCTCAGGAAGTTTCAGAGGGAATAAGGACTGCACTGGCAGTCAGACTCAAGTTCATGTGTGTTATGCAAACACAGAAAACTTTTCTGCATTTTACTCTTGTGCCTACACTTTACCTGAGACTGAGATTTGGGGCAACAAATTAATCTGGCAAACAGGCAGGCTAATATTGAAACTACAGCTGAGGGCTTACAGCTAGATGTATTGATTTCAGAATCAATAGAAAATATCCCAGCAAAAAAGACTTTAAAATTTTAAGTGTAAACATGGAACAGAAGAGAATTTGGCTGAAAATACTGGCATTAAAAAACGCAAGTACTTTGGTACAGCATAATAGAAAAGATAACAAGGGATATCACAAAATCTAGGAAAAAGCAGCATCACAATTGCAAATGTGAGACATTTTTTTTTTCTTTTTCCTGTTTATCGGTACCAGGGATGGAACTCACGACTGCCTGCTTACAAGGCAGGTGCTTATGCCGCTGAGCTAAATCCCCAGGCCCAAATATGAGACTTTTTAAAGAGCCCTAGAGCATCATATTCTAGAATGGTGACAGCCTAGGACCTTCATTACTCAGGATGGTGCTCATATCCTTCAGCAATCCAGACACTTCATTTATACAGAGAGAGAGAGAGAGAGAGAGAGAGAGAGAGAGAGAGAGAGAGAGAGAAAGAAAGCTCTAGCTGGCAGCAGAATTTGCATTATTCACATGGTGCTATACTAGGTACATCCAGAATAAAAGAAATGTAGGGTCAGGAAGACTTCCACCTAGATTGCAGAACAACACCTAGAAGGACACTTAGTGTACCTCTGAGAGAGTCGTGTGTGAAGCTTTGAGTTTGATGTGGAAAGTGCAGTGATCTGAGAAAGCTGGAGAAGCCAGGATTGTGGATCATCTTAGCAAAGCCACAAGAAGTGAGCAGAGTTGGCACAAGAGAAAAGTTATGAAGTCTGCAACTATAGGCTGACCATAAAGCAAAATCAGCCAGCCCTTTGAAGTTCACATCTATCCCAGATTTTCCAGGTTGTAACACATGGAATAATGGGATTTAACGCTAACCCTCCTGGAGTTTTGACTTGCTTTGGTCCCATCTCTTTCTATTCCTCATTTGTACCTTTTCAATAGGAAAATTTATCTTGTTCCATGGTATGTTGAAAGTGTTTAACTTTCGTTTCATATTACAGGGGCTTA
Organism: Cavia porcellus; assembly: GCF_034190915.1. Classification (NCBI taxonomy): domain Eukaryota; kingdom Metazoa; phylum Chordata; class Mammalia; order Rodentia; family Caviidae; genus Cavia; species Cavia porcellus. The sequence continues at coordinate 29,493,431 of NW_026947487.1, read as the reverse complement.
AATATCAGAGGAAAATTTCGACTTGGATTTTTCTATATGCTGAAACTGGTAGAACTTTAGTAACTCTTAGACTAAATTCATTTTGCAGAGATAGATATATCAATCTTTTGGGGGCTGAAGTGTCATCTTGTCTTATATCTAGGTGCTGCTGAAAATTCTCATATGTTCATAGTTGGGGATTCAGGAGGTGACTTGATGATAAGTGTGTAATATTGGAACATGGGTGTGAAATAACTGATAGTTTTATAATTGGGTAGACTATTAGAGTTAAAGCCTGGTTAAAAGAGGTCAATTTTTGTGGGCATGAGCTACACAACTCTTGATGTTTCCTGTTTGCTGTGACTGTCCACCATGCTGACCTGTCTTGACCAGCTTACTATGGATTAAAACCTTTACAAACTGATAGCTGAAAATAAACTTTTTCCTTTAAATTTGGGTGTCAGATAATGGGTTTCAGGGACAAAAGTGTAGTTATGATAACACCCTTGTCAAATCTAAGCATTATGAAGCAGCATTCTTTGACAATTTACAGTGGACAATTTCTTACATGTATGATACAATTATGCATTTCAAGTATTAAGTTAAAATAAATGTTGATTTATTCTATTTCTGTCATGAAGCTCATGACTGTGCATATATATATATATTTTTTTAATATATATATATATATATATATATATATATATATATATTAAGTTATTTTACAGTTATTGTCCAAAATCTGATAAAGTTAAATACATGAGTCAGGCAAAATCTTTGCTGAATTGATTTATTTCACTTGGATTTAATTTCAAAGCTTTCTATATGTTAGTTACTATACAAGTCACTGAGAAATCCAAATTGAATGTCAGTGCTTACAAAGAATATAAGATCTCAAAGTATATGTGGTCATTATCAATGATAATTTTACACTATTGATAGTTTACATTAATCAAAGCACTTCATTGGGGCTGGGGATTTAGCACAGCGGCATAAGCACCTGCCTTGCAAGCAGGCAGTTGTGAGTTTGATCCCCGGTACCGATAAAAAGGAAAAAAAAAAAAAAAAAAAAAAAAGAAAGACAACAAAGCACTTCATCAGTTGACATTTGTAAGTTGACAAGATAAGATTCACATTGCAAATTTTTAATACTAAATAAAAATGTTTGTAAACCATTCAATTTCTGTAAAATAAATGCAGGGGAATTAGTGGTGATATTAAAGGAATATGATTATGGTAACCTTAGCTATTTTAATGCACACCAGACTGCGATTGTCTTTTGTACTGCTTTGCATTCTTTCTATATATATTATTATTAAATGACAATCTGAAAATGTCAGAAAGTATAAAAATATTAATCGTTCAATTCCTTTAAGTATTTCTCTTATACTTCATGTATCAGTTACATTTACTAGAATAGATTTAATTTAAGATTATATATATATATATATATAGACACACATATATATTTTAAGGTGGACTTGCATTGGTCATCTGCACTGTCAGGTGTGTGTAAGGGCCATCTTCATCCGGGAGATCTAAAGGAACTATTCAAAATGCAAAGGTATGAAATTTACTGTCATGTGTAAGTCCATATCAAGAATCAAAGAAGTCTTTGGTAAAAGGCTAAAGAGCTCACCCTGGAGGTGTGGAGACAGACCTCCAAAAATGAACTGCAGAGCAAGACCCTGCCTCAGCAAGCAAGCAAGCAAGAAAGAAAGAAAGAAACAAAGAGTGCTGTGACATGACATGTGTAAGCTTTCAGAATAGCTTACAGGGACACTCTAGAAAGGTTTTAATGTGCTTTTGAGAAACTTGGGCTAGGACACTTTAATATGTACTGTATAAGAAATTCTGAAAAGAGATCAAAAGATCAGAAGACTGACAGAAATTCTGCCCATAAAGATCAGACTCTGGAAGTTTAAGATCACCTCGACCCTTTCTTTGGCATTTCTGCACAAATGCCAAAGAAAGAAAGAAACCAAGTTCTCCTCTAAGATTTAAGGCAAACTTTTAATGGCAAGTCCTTGTACAAGTGAAAACACTTCCAGCATTCTAATGCGTATGATATACATTTTCATTCAAAAAGTTACCAACAGTGAGATACAAAGGAATGGAACCAAAGCAAGTCCAAACTCCAGCATAAAAAAACATTAAATCCTATGGTTCTGTGTCCTGCATCCAAATCAATCTGTGGCAAGATGTGAACTCAAAATACCTTGTTTGTCTTTATCTTACAGTATTGTGGATGGTTATAGGTCATATTGTTTCTTTCTTGGAGCAGCAATGTTCCTTCCTGGGAGTTTTACTTAGTTGATGCATGTTCCTGGTATATCCAAAATTCTGAGGACTCCACCACACCTTTGGCTTTTCTCTTCTAGCTTTCCACACTGCCCTCTCAAGAACACACTTCCTGGCCTCCAAGATCTTTTTCTGAATCTGAGTGAAAGGCTTCCTGAACCCACAATTCTTGCGTTTTGCATGCACTAGAACCAGCACCATGTGGATGATACCAAAGTGGGCTGCTAGCTGAAGCCAGGCTTCCTTCTCTCTTGACTGTAGAAATTGAGTGCCTATGAATCAAATCCTGAGGAACAAATTCACTAGTCCACTGTCAATCTGGAACATGGTGCTCTGGGGTCTTTTCTCAAAGAAAAGTGTTATATTTTTGCAATTATGAGGGAGCCAATGGTAAAGGCATGCTGCTTCTTGTGATGCTCTTTGGCAAATTTTTCTTTTATCTTATTCCTTCTCAGCTATCAAGATCACCTCTACCCTTTCTTTGAAATCTACAGCTTTTCTAGCATTTCCTTTCTGCACAAATGTCAAATGTTTTCAGTCATTTATGCTGGGCTCTTTACTCTAGATTCTCAAGACAATATCTAGTTATATAGCTCTGAGCATTAGTCCTATAAGGTTCAGATTTTGACTGCCCTAACATTTCTTCTGCAGGTTTAAGTAGTCTGCTACCTTTTAATCTTGGTCTTAGTCACTCACTGGACATGAGCGAAATATAGACAAACTTATTCCATGATATAGTACACATCTAAGTTCTAAAAGCCCTATGTGGTCCTGTTTCCCAGCAGAAACTTCCAGAGTCTGATCTTTATGGGCAGAATTTCTGTCAGTCTTCTGATCTTTTGATCTCTTTTCAGAATTTCCTATATATTACATATTAAAGTTTCCTAGCCCAAGTTTCTCAAACAGCGCATTAAACCTTTCTAGAGTGCCCCTGTAAGCTATTCCGAAAGGTTCCTGAACCACATGCTCATCTACACATGTCATGTCACAGCACTCACTGCTCTTCTCATACCAAATTTTGTTACTTTTATCTCTAACTCAAAATACGCAGACACTGAAAGTTAAGGGAGGAAAGGTTTATTTGGCCCACAGTTTTTAGAGATCTCAGTACATATCTGCGGGTTCCAATGGATTGGCAGTGAAACAGTTCATAGTGACCATAAGGTAGCAAAGCAAGAAAGGGAGGAGGATTAGCCCTTTTCTGGTCCTTCATATCATATCCAAGTTTCCATGATGAGATCAGTTCCAAAGCAATCCATTGACTGAGTTACCCACCCTTAATCTAGGACCACTAACCATACGCACTGCACCATGAATCAATAATTCACTGTAGAGTTAGCCACATGCCAAAAGCCCTACGTATGACTGTATGAAATTTTGGGAGAACATCTAAAGATAAATCATAGCAGCAATATATGCAACTTCAAAAAAGAAATATATCATTAACATCTCATTAAATAATACCCTCTCAAACAAATTTTTATTTTAAAATATTGACAAATTATATGGACAATCAACAAATCAACAATGGATTTGTAATAAAGTAAAAAACAAAAATTTTGATTTATTTTAGAAATAAAATATGTGAAAATTGTCTCTTTGCATTCACGTGCTAACATAGTATAATGTAATCACCATTTAGCAAAACTAAATGTTCATTGATTTCTAAAATTGAATAGTGGACATCCAAAATGAGACTGCTGAGACTCCCAAATTATATTGTTAAAGGGCCTCTGGAGTATGAAGGAAATTAAGTATAAAAAGAATGTTCTGTGCTCACAAGCCATTTTTATTTGTAACAAGGAATGTTAATGGTCCTGGTCTTATTGCTATCTTTGATGCTCAACTAGTCTATGAATAACTCTCATGGGAAATAAGATATCTGAGCTTCAGAAGCAATATCTCCTCACTCACAGACAATTGCTTTTGTGATTAGTAATTCTAAAACATTCTAGTCTGACAAATTTCCAAGTGTTATGTGTTTTTTGCATATTACATAAAGATCCCCAAAGGATATTTTTGTTTTTATTTGTTTACATGATCAGTGATACATGTTTCACAAACTATTGGAACTAAAATTGAATAAACTTGTAAGGTAACCTAAAATTTCAAATTTTATCATAAGCCTGATACAAATTTGATAGAAGAAATATGTGCTAGTATGTGTTCCTTCATAAGTATATGATGTTCATCAGTATATTTATTTAATCAGATTATAATATAGAGTATTGGATCCATTTACCAGATAATGGTCATCTTTCTGCTTTTCAACTTTAAATGTATAGTTATTCTTTTATTTATTTAGCAGTTTACCTTGTAAACCTAGGAAAGAATCATTCTAGATTAATTGATTAGCAATTAATAAACTAAAACCATTAATATCACCTTGGAGGATTTTGAAATAGATAATCTTTAATACTATCTCATATTTACTGACTTGGAGTCTGCACTTACTAAATCTATCACATACCGTATCTATTCTTTAAAGCTTGAATGGATCCTTCTAGGAGACTTGTGAGAAACAAAGATTATTGTTAACTGTATTTTTTTACCATGTTACTGATAGATGAGGGTCATATCGTATCTTTTGAAAACTACAACAACAACAACAAAACACCCACTGAGTACAAAGAACAAAAACATAATGAAGGGAAAACAAAATAAAGCAAATGAACTAACAAAAAGCACTCTTCCTTCTTGAGGACTCTATTTTCTTTTGGCCACACTTGGCTAAAACTGAACAAAACCAGCTAAATTTAGACAGAAAATTTCCAAATCCACTTATGCTGTATACTTTTTTTATGTTACCTGTATTTGAGCTTGAAGCTTCTGATTAATAAGAAAATAAAGGTAATTTAGTGATTATCATTTACTCATGCAATTTAACATCCTCTTTACTCCACAGCTTAATGCATGCGTTTTTGATTCCAACTCTAGTCAAATATTAATTTGCACATCTTCTTAATTCATTAGCGAAAATTCAGAGACAGGATTTTCTGACTACTGCCAAGGAGAATTCAAATAAGCACTTTGTGTATGTTGAAAGCTCAATTCAGTATTTATATTGGATTAGAGCACATAAAATCAATGTCATTGACAGCTGGAAAAACTGATGATTTTTAAGCACCACTATATTCTGACTGTCTTCCCAGATGTCCAGACAGGGATCTAGACATGTCTTGTAATCAGGTATAAAAGAGAAACACATGGGATTAACCATTTTCTCAACAATCCTTTGATCTCACACTTTCCTTAGGCATCTCCTGAGAAGCTGTCTTTTGCAAAATGTAGTTAGCTGCATAGACCTGAATGCTTCTTCCATTACCATAGAAGAGACGCTCAGATAGCTCTACTGGGATTATCACTATGTGTTCTTAGCATAACTACTCTGTTCAGCACAATACCTAATATAAAGACAAGACACATAGACAAATATTGATAATTTGGAGCAATATTATTTTAACACACTCTGTAACAGAATTTCATATATAGATACCAGATAAGTTACCGTGAGGTAAAATTACCTCTAGATAAGCATTTAGGAGCACAGTGTTGGAAGCCAAAGTGTTTGCATGATTAATGAGGAGGGAATTGTAAGTCAAGGCACAGCAGAAGATATAATAAGTGTAATCCCCTTTGGTTGTTTGGGTGAGAGACTCCATCCAAAGACAAATTCATAAAGATAGATTAAGGTCAGACAGAAGAATTCTGTTTCCTGAGCTGAGAAAATGTGGTTTAGCTGTTACTGGCACTTGTAGACTCCCTCCCATTCTTGACAGGGTAAAAATGAAATGTTAATGTCTCCTTGTTATTGAAGTGTAGTGTATTCAAACTGATTCCAAAGCCTTTGAAGAGAAACTACTTTCTTTAAAAGTAAGAAAAAAATCACAGAATGTGGCACTTTTGTTTTGAAAATTGCATGTTATTTCTGACTCTAAATCCAATTTGCTCATATTTGTAATTTTTCAGGTCAACAAGCTAAATTTTGTTGAATTTCTTTTAGAAAAGAAGTTTTTAAAAGAAGTGGCTCTAGATCAATGAATACAGCTAGAATTCTAAAGTTACTTTATTCCTGAATGCACTTAAGCTTTATTACATGAAAATGTATTGATTCTTTTTAAAAATATTTTCTTCAAGAACTCTATATACTCAGAGTTCAAAATAAATAAGAGAATAAGGTGTCAGCATTATTAAGAAGAGAGAGAGAAATGTATATTTACAATACAAGATAAATCTTGGGATACCTGCACTGTGTTGGGGGTGAGATCTTCTAAGATGTGTTATGTTCATTCACATCAACGGAACATTGTTGGGAGCCGGCGACACCGGTCGCCTTACTTGGCGGACGTAGGGCCTGTGGGTGGGAGCGGAGCCTGAGCTAGATTGCCCCTCCCATCGAGTGAGTCAAGTTGGCGCCTGCTTCCTGCCCCCTGATTGCGCTGGCGACTTAAACAACCCGCTCTGTAAGATAGTCTGCCTAGCAACAACTGATGTTAGCCAATCAGCCCGCATCGCGCGCTTTGAACTGATTGGCCACTGTCACCCTATAAAAGTGAATGCCTCTCCCGCCACGAGACAGGAAGCACAGAGAGAGATAGAGAAAGTCCACCGGCGAGAAAGGGCTGGTGGCAGAGAGGAGGCCTCGCGGGGCCCACGCGGAGACAAATAAAGACAAGGTTGCACACCGCCAGACTTTGTCGTGTGTCTTTCCTGCCGGCCGGGAGCGACCCCAACAGAACATGACAGCAGCCACTCATTTGATACATTATGTCTGTCTCATCTTTACATGTAATATGTACAGTGAATATCTTCTGAAGATACAAAAGGCATTTTCACTCATCAAAGGAAATGTTTAATGTAAATATATAAATATATTTGTACATCTGCTTCAAAGTTTTAGGGCTTTTCATTCTCCTCTTTCTCCTCCCCCTACATTTCCTTTTCCTCGTATATATCTAAATTTTCTAAAATAATTGTTAATTTACCATATTTAAAAATATGCATCTTACCACAATAACTATGAGTTGGGTGAAAATAGTTGCAATGCACATGCATTGTAGTTATTACCCAAAATAGAGAAGAAACACCTAAAAATTGGAAGTAAAAATAAAATTACTCAATAAAAATGATCAAGGGACTTGAATATGCATTTCTTCAAAGGAAATTTACCAACGATCATTGGGATACAATAAAAGATGTTAGATATCATAATTATCAGGAAAATGCAAAACTAATCTATAGGAACATAACTTCATATGTATTGGAATTACTATCAGCAAAAAATGACAAAAATTAATAAATATTCATGAGGAGGAAGAAAAATCACTACTTTTGCTGAGGATACAAATGATTGTAGCCATTATGGGGAAAAAAGTGTTAAGATTCTTAAACAAACTAAAAATAGAACCATCATATAATACATCTATCCCACTTTGGTGTATATAATCAATATTTAAAATATATATTTTGAAAAGGAATTTTATTGCAACATTATTCACAATACCATCATACAGAAAAAACAAAATATCATTCAGTGGCTAAATGGAGGAAACCTATACAGTATATAAATGTAACAGAATTATTCAAATTTTTAAAAATATGGAAATTATTTTATATAGGATCACATGAATGAGCTTGGAGAACATTAAGCTAAGTAGAATGAATCAGATTTAGAGGAAGCATACTCTATTTTTCCATTTGCCTTAGCAGTCTAATAGAGTCAAAATCATAGAAACAGTGAAATAGTATTCCCTAGGTTCTTGGGGATGGAAGAAAATGGGTATTTTTTTTCTTAGAAATACAAGATGAATAAATTATGGCAATCTCTGTAAAATGTTGCATTTGTAATAAATACTACTTAATTGTTCTTGTACATTTTTTTTTGTCTTTTTCCTTTTCCCTTTTTATCCGTACTAGGGATCAAACTCACGACTGCCTGCTTCCAAGGCAGGCGCTTACGCCGCTGAGCTAAACCTCCAGCCCCCCTGTTCTTGTACAATTTTGTTAAGAAGATAGAGTACATGCTATGAATTCATACCAAAATTCTGAAGCTGTACTAAATATAATACATTGCATAATCAGTTGGTATAGTTATATACATTTGGAGTTGCCTTGTATCCTTATTACTAGAAAAAAGTAGTTACAGATTAAATCAGCAAGATATCCATTATAAAGAAGTAATTTATATAGGTTATTTTAAAAGAATAATTAAAATTAGATAAGACAGATCAAATTAATTATCACTAAATGAAGGCATTAATTTTTACTATAAGTTAAGAGTACTAAGAGATTGAAAAGTGTAAAAATCTACAGCTTATATTAAAATAAGCTTTTGAATGGAATCTGTTCACATAATTGTTTTTAATGCCCTTAATTAACAGGAAGCTTATGTAAATCTCATTTGCCATTCTTGCTTCAAGAAACAATTTAATTTTATAAGTACATATTAAAATAAAGCCCCATGGTTATTTTCATATGTATAAAATGCTTTTAACATGTTAATGCAATGTTCTAATATACAATTATTGGAAAGCTTTCAACTATATAATGTTTTATTTCTTTAATTTTGGTTTTTATTTGATATTTAGAATATCAAATAATAGTCTGCATCAATGCAACATTGTGTCAGTATAGATTATTTTTAAATAATTTTCAAAGTTAAAACAGTACAAAGTGCTAGGGAACATGATATCAAGTATATGACAAAGAATTAATATTTAAACTCTGATGCACAAAAGACCATTGAATGTCCTTGATAAGAGATTTTCTGCAGAGGAATTTAAAAAAATGAGACAAGGGTTATCTTTTCAAACAAGAACCATGGGTATCTTGAATGCAAAACAAGAGAAAATAAACATATGATCATACAAGAAATATTGGCTATATATACATGTATATACATATGAAGTGCAGTATACTGTACATGTGTTAAAGTACATCAAGCATAAAGCATAGCTGAGTCTCTACAGTGCTTTCATGACAATTTTCATGAATAGACTATATGATTTCTGACTTTGTCTGGAATTTAATAATCAGAAAAATAAAGCAGAGGAGATTACTGTATATTTTGGGTATAATTTTTTCCAATTTTTGTTATATCTGAAAATTTCCTTATGTCAATTTTTGTTTGATATATATATATATATATATATATATATATATATATGTTTAAAATTTCCAATGTGCCTCTAGTTGTCATTTACTCTCCTGAATTTTCACAGTATTATATTTGAAGTAAAGGTATTGTGAACTTGAGGAAGAGGGAAGTAAAAGAGACATAGGAAATGTGAGATATTGCTCTTTTGATTAAAAGCCAAACACACATACTTATAATATAATATATTTTAAAGAATTGTTATATAAGCCGCATTTTATAATCACTTCTGCAATTTTGAATTTTTGGTTTCAAAAAATATTACAGTATTATGAAATTATTCAAGTCAAGTTTTACAGTAATATTCTCTGTGCTTTTTTCTTCTATAATTAAATTCCAATCAAGGTCAGAAATCATATGGTCCACTTGTGTTTTAGTCACACTTCAAGGGGTGTCTGTGTAATTCATGTAAAAAGAAGATAGGGCTTATATATATCTGTGGGATCTTCCTTACAGCCACTATTCTCTGATTTTTCATTGCCAAAAAGTGAGCAGTTTGACTTTAGCACTTCTACTACCATAATGTTCTTTCTTCAGATTACACTGACCATGGACTGAATCCTCTGGAAGCTTGCAGCAAATAATCCTCCACTCCTTTAAAGTTGTGGGAGTCTGCAATTTTGTTTGGCAGCAGGAAAGGTGATTAACATATAAAATTGGTACTAGAAAAGCAGAGTCACTGCTGTGATTAAATAGTACCTGACCTTATGATTCGGAATTCTTTGGAATTGGTTTGTGGGGAGAGTTTCAAAATGTTTTCTACATGTTGACAGAGAAGCCCTACAGTATAAATAGAGCTTACTTGATGATTATGGTCAAGGTTCAGAAGACAAGAATGCTGATAGGAATATGGAGTAGAAAGGCAGGTACCAATGTAGAAAGAAGAGTCTTGGGAATTGACCAGAGAACATACATGCTAGAATTTGATGACTTTATTTTCATACATTTTGCCCATGTACTGAGATTTTCTGAAAGGCTGATCTTAAGAGGAATGGACTGATCTGTCAGAGAAAAAAGGCATCAAGCATTGAAGCCTGATTATTTGCTATCCCTATATTCCTTCCTTTGGAATAAGAAAGTATCATGGTATACTAGTTATGTGTAACTTGGATTTTAAATTTTGTGAGAGTATTCTGTTTCTCTAGAGGACCTTAACTAATACAAAAATTAAAATAATTAAATTTAGATGCTCATTTCCTGTGTTTATGGACAGCCTCAATGATTACTAAGCATTGAAAGCTCTTCAATTTTGTTCAAGTATTTGTAAAGCTGGAATTCATAATATTTGAACTGTAAGATTACAGATCTTTTAAAACCACTCAAAACAATGAACTTTATAGTTTTTGGCTTACAGCAGAAAAATGAAATATTATATAAATATATTGATGTGATATTATTACATTCTTATAAAGAAATAATATTTCATGGCTCATAAATTTCTTGCACACATCTTTCAAATTATTCTTTTTCTGGAATCAATTTTTTCTGTGATTTCACTACAATTCTTTTGAAAGAGTTACATCCTTATAACTAAAATTTAAAAAAGAAGACCTGAGTAGGTAGGTCAATGTCTTTTGCTGATTCATTAAAATATTATTATATGGGAAAACAATTTACATTGATTGCATCATAATATTATTTCGATTGGCTGAAAATATGAAAATATAAAGAACTGGTTAGTATTTCAAAAGCCAGAGATTGATTGATTTATGCCTTCTCCTCTCATTCTTACTTACAAGGACTATAGGACTATACTATTGATGAAATAGTACTATAGTATAAATGACCATAGTATTTTAATGGTATATATCCGCTATTTTACCACTGATAATATATATTAAATAAATCATGTACACATTTATTAGGCTTTTAAAAATATCTTCATAATTTTGTGTTTAGATGAAATTTTAATTAAAATGACGTAGCATATGGATACCTAAAACAATGCTATTTATAAATTTGATGAATGTGAATTGATTTTAAATAATTCAAATATATTTATTAAAGTAGATGCATATCCATTATGCCTACTGCCATTTTACATTATGTAAGAAGTACACGAAACATAAAATAAAAATTCTAAGATTGTGTCACAGTACACAAATATTTAAATATATGCTGAATAATGGTCATAAAACAACATAGTTTAGCAATAATTTTAGAACATTTTCTTTAAAAATAGAAACACAAAATGTTGTTCTTCACATTGAAGATTTTAAAAGTTTCATAGAAATAAGGATGTGTTATGTAATATACAGAAACTCTACTTGCCTTTAACCTACTAAAATGTATCTACTTTTATTTGTGGATATGGGTGTCTGGAAACTGTTTAAATTAACCTTTGGATATGGTCTGAATATGATCATCAAGCAGCTATAACTAATTTATTAGTGTTATTTATTTACTTATTTGGCAGTTCTAGGAAATGAACACAGAGCCTTTGCACTGAGTTACACTGCCAGTCCAATTTTTATTTTTATTTTGCGAAAGGATCATACAAGCTCACTATATTCCTTGGGTTGGCACAAACTTGGGATGCTCTTAATTCAACCTCCCAAGATATTGGAATTATAGACATGCACTGCCAAACTGAGCTTAAATTTTTAATGTAAAAATTATTTTGACATTTCATCTAAAATTCTTCAATAGAAATTAAGCTTGATTTTCTTCAGTAACTATCAGCTTTCAATGTGTTTCAATAGTTGCTACATGTATGGGGCCATATTTCTTTTGTAAAAAGTGTTTGCATTGCTGATTCCACATATGATATTGATACATGTGAATATAGTATAAAATAAGCAAATTTGTATTAGAGATTACCAATACTTTGTTTTCTTCTATATTTTTTATTTTGTATTTTTAAGTCATACTGTAAGATTCTGTTACAATTCTTATCTCTTTGGATGATAGACTGTAAGATGAAATTCATTCACATAATTTTTAGAACTTTATGCAAGTAAATCTTGCACATAGTTCTCTTACTGAGTGCTGACTAAATATATACAAAAAGTCTCTAAGATTGGAAGAAAGCCAAAATTTCAATATGAAGGAGAACATGTCTTATACACAACTTCTAATTAACCTACATTAGTCAGAAGTTTCAATAATGAACGTAGTTTTATTTTGTTATCATATTGTAACTTGCTATATTTTTATGACAGCTGACCAAAATTGATTACTCTAGTGTTACAGGAACTTCATTTAAATGCCTTTGCATGTGCATGCAATTTCTCTAAATGATGATGAAATAATATTAACTTTTGATTACTCTTCTAAGATATAGTATTATGAATATGAAAATATAAATATATTTGTAATATAAATATGCTTTACAGGCATTCATAATCTAATTTGCAAAGTAAAAATAGAGCATATGTAGCTCTGGAAAGTAATTGTTTTGAATTTAGTGTAAAACATCTTAAAGAAAATTATCACTCAAATGCAACTTTGGTTTTTCTTATTTTTATAACTAAAAAGAAGATAAGTATTTACTGAGAATTTCCCATCAACAGGAATCTATCTAAAAGGCCATATGTTCCCATTGCCATGTTTTAGTCCTTTGTTCAATTTCAATAGATAAATATAAAATTACATGTTCTAGAATCTCTTCACTAATTAGAATTTTGGAAATTTCATAGTATTATGAAGAAGGATGAAAAGATGTCTTTTTGTTCTGCATTATGTTTTGAAACAAACTCTCTAAAAGAAAAGGTGAAATTTCATGCCTTATTCTATTGTGCTGCAAAGAGTAGTGACAGGAGTTGAATCCATTAAAATTGATGACATTCACACTGATTATCAGAAATTTAATAAGAATAAGCTGTTTTTCAAACAAATCTATGACTTTATATTCACACATGAATTCATATATCAAAAACTAATGTCTGAATTGCTAGTGGCTCTGGTTGAAATTTCACATTGAACCAGTAAACACCCAATTACAGCATCTGGTTCTAATCAGTAAGACTTGAATTCATGTGTACACAATGTGTAGTAGAACGCCATAAACCCCATAAAAGGTTTGCATGGAGTTTGACTCAGCAGTTCTAAAGAAATTTAAATTGCTGGAAGGAATGTCGGAATGTCCCTGCACATGTACTCTTCCTGATTTATATTCTTCACAGCCTCAACTCAGGCATGTAGCATGTTGATAAAATTTATTTTTTTTTTAAATTATGGAATCACACGTTTTATGGTTGTATTTCTTTTTCCTTTGTTCTCAGTGGAACTTCATAAATTTTGTTATGCTTATTACTATGTGGATTGTTTCCATTCCATTAATTTTTTGAGACAAATCTTACTGTATAGTCAAACCTATCCTTGAACTTGTTAGATATCCCAGACTCCCCTGAAATTCACAGTTCTAAGTAACTAGTAGACATAGGTTACATATTTAAACCACCACATTTGTTAACATTCTTTTACTCTTTACTGCTCTGTATCGTTGTATTTCAAAGACTTGACATTTAATTTTACTTTTATCTTTTAACTTTATTTCTACAAGTTTGCAGTACATAATGGTGATATTTATTATAGTTAATTGGGACATGTGCTTTACATATTTCAATTCTTTTTCCCACTTCCCTGTACTCACTTTTCTTGGCCATTGCTTTATAATTGGAGAATATAATCTGTTTATATGTAATCCATTTTCATTGTGATGTAATTTTAATACTAACAAAATTTGAAACAGAAAACCCACAACAGAGGACGTGTTTCTTAGCTTTTTATTAGATTTTTTCTTTTTATATTTCTTTTCTATATTATACTTTTGTAAAAAGATAAATAGCTTTCATAATTCAGAAGACAGACCAATGCTTGATTTGTTGCAAAGGAAATAAATTCTCTTTGATAAGCATTTTTTAAGAGTTAATTTCTGATGCACATATAAACTTGATGGGCATCATTTTATCAAATTATTAAATACAACCATGATTTAAGTCCATTGTCCAATTTTTATTCATCCGCCTCTATAATAGTCTTGTGAAAAACAAGTCTTTTTAAAGGTTCAAAGTTTCCCTTATACTGAAGAAATGCAATACAACTATTCATATCATTGCATTTATGTGTGTGATCTTACTATTTATTTCTTATATGTATCCTTTATGATTTGATTTATGTTTCATTTTGCCTCTGATTATCAAGTACTCTAATGTTTTATTCCTTTAACTTTGTGTGGGTAAGTCTATATTTATGTATGAACATATTTTACCTGTACAACTATGTCTTAATTTAGCCCTTGCTCTACAGATGCATTTTAAACTATTACAATCTTCTTGAAGATCTATAGATTATATAAAATGTGACATTTTTACAACACTTAATCCTGTTTTCTTCTCATTCCCTTTGTGTTGTCTCATACATTTGCTTCTAAAATTAATAGATATTTTAAGATGTTTACTATTCTTTTTCACAACACACCACAAAAAGATTTTCCCTGACAGTATATTGATATCAAAGTACTTACCAAATCATTTATTAATACAAACAAAAGTAGCCCACATACATGAAAATATATTTTAACATACATGCTGAATAGATATTATAGACCTGTTAAAGTATTATGAAATTCATGTGTGTCAAAAACAATTGAAAAATTAGCTCTTCTACTTTCATTTTATCTTTTGTTAATTCATTTGATAGTATCTTAAAAGCAAAAATATAAAATTTTTATTTACTGTGTCTATTTTTTAGGACAACCAATTTATTTTATTGCAGTCAGTATTACCAAGTTTTTTTAAAAATAGATTCTGTTCTCTTAAACTCTTCATGAAAATTGACAAGGCCTGTTTTATAGTCTAAAGTATTATCAAATCTCAAAATACACCAACCATAGAAATTTATTCATGTTGAATATATAAACATTAAACAATATTTTATCTTTTTCAAAACTTCAAAAACACTAGAAAAAAGAGAAAAGAGATTTTTTTTCTAAGAAACATGCTAAATTCTAACACAGTTTGACAGTCACACAGAATGGTGATCATTTCTTATGGCCTCCCTCAAGACTGATTAAATGAATAAGCTCTCTCATTTCATCTTCTATACAAACATTAATAAAGAATATATCTTTGCATCAGTTTTAGAAGCTGATCCAAAAGCCTCTGTCTGACTTTGTATTTAAGTTTCCAGTAATCTTCCAAAATCAAACCCCTAAAAATGTCTTCCAAATTGATAAAAAAAAAACTTGTCTGTTGCTAGTTATCCCCAGATGGTATTTTTAGGCTTCTCAGAATCCATAGAGCACAGTAATGGCAAGGATGTCATATGAGGTTCACAATATGGCACCTCATCAGACAATATCAGCAACTGGTCTCTCACTTGTCAGGGAAGTTTTTCAGATTTAAGCTGAAATGAGTTTGTGTTTCCTATTGCTGCTGATATTTCATTTGGGCTTTGCATCTGCTTTCTATGCCATTTCCAATTCTGTTATTATCAATGTTTAGTTTGAATTGTGTAATTGATTATTGATCTCTGATGTGTTTCAGAAAACTGCCTTTGAGATCCTTGTGGAGATCATGTCTCTACACGTAGTATGTGAATCAATTCCATTCAACGTCAATCGACAACAATTTTTAGAAACAACATTTGAATCTACTATGCTCTTCTTTGTGTAAAATGGAAATTCACATACTAGGTATATGTTCCATTCATTTTGTCTACTTAAGTGTCCATATATAGAATATTTTCATTCTTTCAAATAAGATTATTATATATTTATGGAATTATTATTTTTAAACAAACGTTAAATCTTTTATCCCTTTTAATTCTAGTAATTTAACATTACATATATTTATTTTTACTGTTTTTATTTTTTAATTGACAATTTTTATTGTATATGTATTGCTGGCATTTGTACTTAGAGAAATTTATGAATGTATACACTTAGTTTCTGCCTTATGGTATGTTTTTAAAAGAAATTATTTTCTTTTTTAAAGAAAAATCATCCTAGGTATTTTATAGGATGCAAGTTTCTTAAAAATGAATGACATTTTAATGTTTATTTTATAATTTCTTTTGAATTAGTTTCAAGGACTGCAAGGTTTATAGATCTTTCAGTGCTGGGGATTTAGCTCAGTGGCATAAGCACCTGCCTTGCAAGCAGGCGGTCATGAGTTTGATCTCTGGTACCAATAAAAAAAAAAAAAACAGATTTTTCAATGAAATAATGAAAGGAGCTAAAATATTTCTCTTTAAATTTCCACACAAGGTCTTTATTTTTTTTTTTTTTTTTGATAAATCGTCCTTTATTTTCCAATGCTTTTGGTTATGTATTGTCTCAGGATGTTTAGTAATTTTGGGGAGGAAAAAGAATTTCCAGTATCAGAAAATTGTTATATTATTAAATTTCTCATCACATCTAGTATTCTATTATCTCATAATCATTAGTTTTACTTTTTGTAAATTGAGATTTTACTTTTCTAATAAAAAAGAATTACTATATGATTATTATATGGATTGATTCTGTGCTGTAAGGAAACATAGATGATCACTGTTGTGAGACTAAGATGGACTTCAGTTTCCCTTTTATCTGTGCAAGCTAATAAGATAAAAATCTTCTAGTAGTTTAAATTATGAGTTGATATCTAAGCAAAATAATTTTTTTGGCATAGACAGAGAATTTTTCATTTAGTCAGCTTTTGTTCTGTTGTTGGTGTATAAAAATTATCTCAAATTTGGTGTTGAGAACACATTGTTTTAATTCTTTAGCTACTATATCTTTTTTATTAGTACATGCTTTCAGTACATAATGTTTGCTTTCCTTTTGTGAAGTTGGTGCTACTACATAAGACATATTAATTCCTGCATTTCATCCCATTTGATTCCTCTTTCTCGGTCTCTTGATCCTTTTCCATTTGAGAAAGATCTCTCTACCTTCTATTACTTATCTTTTGTTTTGCTCTTTATTCTACATTGCTTAAGGGAATGTAAACTAGTAAAACCACTATGGAAATCCGTATGGATATTACTCATAAAATTAAAACTACAAATTTCATGTTACCCACTTATTCCCAGTCTAAGAATCTTCATGAAATAAAGACATATTTCAGTGATACATGCAAACCGGTCAGTACAGCAGCTAGTCATAGTAGGTAAATCGTGAGAACTGTCTTTATGTCCATCAGCAGAGAATGAATAAACAAAATTATTTACACACAGTAGAATATCTCTTTGCCATGAAGAAAGATAAATTTGGGAAAATGAATGCAATTTGAGACTACACTATTAAGTAAAATAAATCAGACTCAAAAGATTAAATATTGCATTGTTTCTTTCGTAAAAGAAGCCCTCCATAATCCCATTATTCTCTGTGGTTTACGTCCCAGCAGTCTCAAATCACCTCTCCTATTAGGGTGCTTGAAGTCCAAAATCAGTATGTTGGTCAGTTTGAGCTCTTCTACGAAGGCATGAAGGAAGGATCGTCCTTTAAGCTGACTTAATTGGTCAACTCGGTCTTGTTCATCAGATGAATATGGTTGGATTCGTGTCTCAGGGTCTGCTAATTGTCAGTCTAGTAAGTTTCCTGCCCCCAGTCACCACTACCACTCATTCTCATAGATCATCTTCCATACTCAATGTGGCGGTGGGCATCTGTCAATTCTCGCCTACGCTTCTATCCTTCTAATTTCTTTTTCTGACATTAGTTAGAACAGGGTATCTGAATTCACTTAAATTACAGCATTATTAAGACAAATTTCAAATAGCCTAAAATTCAGATAATTAAACTACAAAATTGAATGATTTTAACAGAGTCTACAAAATCATCCAACTGTCCTCATGATAAAGTTTAAAAATTTTGTATTATGCTAATTTTGCCAAACTTTTGTTTTATTAAATCTGTGAATATATTTGTTTGGATAAAATCTATATAAAATAAAATTACATGGATTTTTAATATATCAAATATTGTCCTGTTATGAATTGAGATTTAAAATAGTTTAGAGATTTATTTATAAGCAGAAATACAATTGACATTTCAAATATTGAGTGAGATCTTATGTACTATGAGACTCATAGCTCAATATTAATCCATAAAATTCTAATATAAATATATTCCTTTTTAGACCCTTTATGCATTTAGCATTTGTACTGTAAGTATTTTGGGCTCTAATTTACTACTACTCTGTAAAGCCATGTATTTGTTTCCTCATATCTGTCTTACGATCTCAAATCATTTAGTGAATTACTATAGCCAAATCATTACCTCTTAATACAAGAAAAATCTAGCCTTTCAAAATAAATTAAAACATCTTAATTCAAAACATGATAAACAAATCTACTATAAATGTTTCTATAAAATGATATTTTTTACATAAAATGTATAAAACCAGTTTTCCTTGAAATTATTAGCAAATTAACATTTAATATTTAAATCTTAGCAAGAGGAATAACATTGGTAAAAACGTAAGAAGTTTTAATTATAAGTATAGTCGGCTAAGGGCTTTAGTTCTACCACCCATACTCAGCTCCAGAGAAACACCATAGTTGGCCGGTCATGATGGTTCACACCTGTAATCTCAGCACTCGGTAGGCTGAGGCAGGAGAATTGTTGTGAGTTTGAGATCAGACTGGGCTACAAAGTGAGCTCAAGACCTGCCTGAATTGCATAGAGCAAAAAGACAAAAAAGAAAAAAAAAAAAAAAAAGAAGAAGAAGAAGAAAAACACCACAGTTTCTTCATACAGTGGAAGTTGTCATTTAAGGGACAATACTCAAAGAACTAGGAAGAAGAATCTTTCTATCTTGAAGTCTGACTTGAAAAATTGATGCATTTTCCTCATATGTTTTATTCATCAAAACAGTTACAAGACTAATGCAGTTTTGGAGAGGCATATTCTGTTCATTTCTTTGCCATTTTATTTGTGGCACATACTCTGTGTGATCAAAATAATGTCAACTACTTTAAAAATATAAAAATACCACATAGCTCTTAGTTTTCCAGAATAGTATTGAGGAAATAGATACTTTGTTGAATCTTAAGAAAATTATTCATGGCTATGGTAAATATTTCTAAGTAACCTTACATAGGGAAAGTTTATTTCTTATAACAACTCATTCTCCAGAGGACTGCAAAGTCATTACACTAAGATCTAAATTTTATGTTATTTTTAATTTCAGTTATTAATATTTTATTGTATTTTATTTTCTGTGTGTATATTGTTTCCTCTAGTCAGATATTAAATCTATCCCAATTTCTTGGTTGTTAGAAATCTATAGAGATTTAATAGGAGGAACCTGAGGGAAAGTATGCATTTAAATCAGGTGGTGGTGTTTTAATATTCTAATAACTTGCATCGATGTGGCAATAAAATTAGGTTTCAAAAGTTTTAATGAAAGGAACACATGATTTATTCTGCTGGATGTTCAAGATTCCCTTAAGTGTTTTTTTAATAAAATAAACTGTTAGTGTTACCTTTGTCTTGGTGCATTCTGCAACACTAGCTCTAAAAGAGTTCAGATACAACAGAGTGGATTAGCAAAAATTATTTTTATATTATAATTTCTCTTAGAATTATGAATTTAACAACTTGAATTATAAATTTCCAAACAAATCCATGGAAGACACTTAAAATAGAAATCTATTAAAAAGGCAAAATATTTATACTATATGAAGAGAAACCAAAGTGTATGAATCTATTAAAGGACCATCATTAGGGATTCCTGATTCTAGTTTAGAGTCATAGGAAAATAATGAATTTCAAATTAATTTGAAAGAAATTTAGCAAAAAGAGTTTAATTCTTACACATCATTGAAAAGATTTCAGGATCAAGTTCTTTGCTTGCATTTAAAAGGTTTACCAGCATAGTAGAATATTATAGAGCTAAATATGAGGAAGTATCTTATGGGAACCACTCAGGAATATTGTTCAGGCCAATAAGTCTTGTACCATGCGACATGCAAAATTGATAATCAGAAAATTCAGCAGTCTGATACAGAAGTCTGAGAATCAGGAGCTGCAGTGCTCAGAAAGAAGATGAATATGCCTCCTCAATAAGAGAAGAGGAGAAATTTTGCCACTTATCTATATTTTTGCTGTTGAATTAATTGGGTGATGGTTAGCAGTCTTGGTAATCTGTATTTTTACTCAAAGGTTCATATGTGACAAATCCACTAAAAAATGTTTTACATACTGAATATCCCTTAGATTCTGCAAATTTGACACATAAATATTAATCATGATGTGTAGCCTATCTCTATTCTGACACCTATATACACTTCTTAAATAATTTCTCATCTTTCCCATTTAGCCTAGTTTTGGTCTTCTCTTATTGAAGGTTTATTGCTATGTTACATTATAAAACTTGAATGTCATTCAGAATTTTCTAATTAAATTCAAGCAATAAATATTTGATGTTATCACACTTTTAAAGTAAACAATATGATTTTATTTACTGTGACAATAAAAATTTGATCTTTCTTGTAAACAATATCTGCTTCTGACACACATATGCAAATATCACATTGTCTCTCTCTTGAGTGAGAAACTGAAACAGTAAATAAAGACTAAAATATACAATATTGTGGAAACAAGAACAAACAAATTCTTCAAAAGGAAAGAAGGAATAGAGAAGGGGAAAGGAAAAAGGAAGAAAGGGAAAAGGAAAAAAGTAATAAAAAAGAATAAAATGAAAACAGAGCTTTGTAAATAAAGAGGAGAGAGGAAAACACAAGGAATCAAGATATATCATGTACAGATACAAACTCCTATGTTGAAAATTGTCATTATGTATGTCTAAAATGTACTAAAAGCCTTAATAATAAAAAATAATAAGTGAAGATATATATATCCACATCTTTAGAGTGTGTCTTAACAGTGAATACATTTTTTCAAAACAATCAAGTATTATGAAATATTTTCAAAAATAAAGGTGACTTCAACACATGTAAGATAAGATGATTAACTTGGGCACATAAAATTCAATGTCATTTAAACTGTTATATGCAATTATTTAATTGGCATAATCAAGTGTAATGTGCTGACATTTCTAATTTGATATCATTGTGATATACTTTCTAAAGGAATTTTACTTGATAAATTAATGTTTTGTTGTAACTTTCTAAACTTTGAAGCGTCTCTAATGGCTAAAATAAAGTATATAGGAGTGTATTGTTTAAATTATTTGAATATTAGCATCTTTATTTTATTTTAAACTTACACATCTTAATAATTATGGGCACATAAATAAGTTTGCATGCCCTATATTTTTCATGAAACTTAAAACATTTCTTTCTTTTCATCATTTAGACAACAATATCATGAAATAAATGATAAATATTTCTCAAAATATTGTCAGATATTCTCCTAAAATTGAGTTAAATAGCTATTTCAAATATAGGATATATTTACCATTTTTGGTAAGATATTACATGTTTTATTAGTTTCTACATGATACCCAAACAAAGGCTCAAGAGTCTGGTTATGTAAATTCATCCCTTTTAAAAGATAAAGTTTTGAGGGAAACTCTCAGCTTTACTGTCACCTACATATGATCACACCTTAAATCATATATTCCTTACCTTAAATTATATATTCCTCACATTCTAAATTTATGTTGAATGTGTCAGACTCCACCACAGTGTCTTTAATTCTGATAGATTTTGAGCATTGTTACTACTTAAATAGTTTTGGTCTACCAAATTCTTCTCTATATCAATACATTAAGAAATTCTGCAAATATTTTATTATACAAAAATTCATATGCACCATTTTCCATTGTAGAGAAAAGCCAACACCTTATTTAATTTGTTTAATATTTAAATGAAAGAAAGTTTTAAAGATAAAATACATCAGTTTTATGAGACTTTGAAAAATTAATGATTCATAAGATAATTTACCACCCTGTGTCTTACAAATATAATTCATGAAGAATATAGCAGCTTCCCTTACTTTTAATTATTTAAAGATTAATAACAGTATAATTAAAACATTATTTAGTACCTAAAACTATGGACTATGTTAATCATATGTTTATTGAAGTATAATTAAAACATCACAATCAAGATTATCATAGTTTGTTATCATATACCATGTTTTTCAATTGTCAAATAATTAATAATTCTATTACACATCTATTTTGTTATAGACCTTTGATCAGTTAATTAGTTTAACATGGACATTTTTAACACATCTGTGATTAGTTATCTCATATATTTTAATTATGTACCCCGTGATTACTATTTCAACAAATCTTATGCCTTCCAGTATTTCTGCTGTTTATCTTTTTCTTGTTTCAATATTACTTTTAACAATATTTTTAGAACTAAATTATCTATGTGTAAAGCATATCTATTTGTGCTCTAGAAGATGAGGTTGAGAAGGCACTAATTTTTCTTTATTTGTTTTACTGATGGTTTTCATTGTTTATATTATTATTTATACTTGGGAACTATACAATAAATGTTAGCTAATTAAATAAAGTGATAGACTTATTTTTCACTAACGACTTCTAAAAAAGTATCCTCAATTACTTTTATGAAAACATAAACTAGCATAACCTGAAATAACCTTAAGTCATTTTTAATTAATGGTCACTTTTTGAAATTGAAATTAAACATCAAATTCTTAATAAAACCTGCATATCCTTCATGGCATCAACCAGCACTCTGATTCTGACTTCCTTACAAGGCATTAAAAGGTTCAACACAGTAATGTATCCAAACTGTGTTTCTATACCTTGTTTAGACTCTCAAAGGTCTCTGTTTTGAACTTGATATTGTGTCAAAATCTGGTATCTCCTTCTGTCTCTCATTCTCTATACACGCACACATGCACACACATACACATTGCACACACACACAAACACACACACAAGTCTTTTTAACTATATTGTAAATTACTTAAATGAATAAAATGACTGTATCTGTGATTATAAATTCTGTATTTAGCACAGTGACTGATGTGTAGGAAATATTAAATATTTGATGAACCCAGGGCATCAACTCATTTTGCAATAAAATTTTCACATGAAGCTATGTCATAATAAACAAATCTTTAAAATATTTTTATCAAAATATCTGCAATAAGAATTTTCACTAAAAGATATAAGCTATTGTATGAATGTGTCATGTGTAGCTGAGCATGATGCACATAAATGTAATTCTAGCATTTGTGAGCCTTAAGGAACAGGATCAGCTGTGAGTTCAAGGCCAACATGGACTACATAGCAAGATTTTGTTGCAAAAAGAAAAAAAAAGCCAAAAATCTGAAAAGTTCCAATTTCCAAGTCATTTTCTCTAAGTACATGATCATATCCTTCAGTATTTCTTCTGAAATTATCTGCCCTTTGCTTCATAGTAGCAAGTTTGTATTCAGAATCCAGTAGTCTCAAGATTACCAGGTGAATGGAACCTAATATTCCTAACAGTATTTTCAGAAGCTAGGCTTGCCTGCATCCACAAAATTCTTCTGACACTTTCTAAGATTGCTCACACAGTCAGCCTGCAAACTGGCAGAGAATAAAGGCAGAGAAGCTAAATTGGAACATAGTCCTTGACTAAGTGTCCCACAAATCAGCCTAGACTTAACCCTGCTGTACTTCATTGTAGAAGAATAAATAAAACTAATCCTCCTTTTAGCTAAACCTTTAATTTCTATCATATACTAGCCATCCTCTTATGAATTTTCTTTTACAAAATGAATCCAACTTGCCATATGACATTGATAAATTTCTTCAAATTTATACTGAATGTGGGACCAGTCTTGCATGACATTGGAGCAAAGGATCCCATATACATTGCTTCTGGGAATGTAAAATAGAAAACCAATATTCTGTTTAATTTTTCAGTATCTAGCAAAACCAAAAATGTTCTTGCATTTTGATTATGTGTCATGGATCCTGCCTCTATATATTAAAGAAACAGTGTTAGATTCAATACATGAAAATACCTTTTAGCTTTGTTTGATCAACAAGAAATTTGGGATTTTAAAATATTCTGTAAATGTATCATAAATACACACTATGAGATATATACATTCACACTTAAACCTGAGTTATTAACATAAGCATTTATAAATTTTCTAAACATAGTACACAAAGTATTGTGGAATAATATTTACAGCAAGCAACACAGTTGATGAAGTAAAATATTTATTTACTTTCATCAAATTAGATTGTTTTAAATCAATTAAACTTTATTTAGTATTTGGGCTATGAACTTTCCCCTTAATTGAATAGCTAAGAATAATGATTTCAGAAACTTATTCCTATAGTGACTTCTAAATCAAAATTTGAACTTGAGTTAGTCAGGTAAAAAGCAATTATTTACTGTTTTAACTTAGTACATTTTGCAGCTATATATAAAGATTTATGTATAGTTACCATGGCAACATTGATGGGAAAAAACTTTTTATAAGTTTACTTTTATATATTTTTGAACTTCTATCATCGAATATAGATTTTTAAAGATGAAACATCTTGATAAGGTATATCACTTGATAAAATTTAGAAAATTAATGAGTAATAATTTTGGACTACTGTTGTCAATTTGCAAGGAAAAGAGTTTAATACAGGACGTATAACTTATAGAATTATTTTATAAAAGTCACCTAAAGAGTCATACACAAAAAAAGTACAGGAAATCTGTCCAAATATTAAATACTCCAAGAATCCAGCTTGGGGCATATATCCCATGGCAATGTCCTACATGAGTCCAGTGGAAGACCTAGAGGCCATGACCATGTCTCTTGCAAGTCTACTTCACAGATTGGCTCTGGGAAGGCCGAAAGTTAGCAGTGGAAGATAGAAGGTCTATACCACTGGAATGAAGCATCTATGCCAGTAGTTTGAAGGATCTGCACTGGAGCCAGGAAGCGACACTCAAAGTAAGAGTGAGAGCTTCCTCAAAATGTATCACAGCTATCCTCAGTGACAATGAGGTCCCAAGCTCTGAAAAGAACAGCTGAGTTCATATCAGGAAGCCAGCAGGACAAGCTTCTCCAAGAGATTGAACAGCACACCATCTTCCCCACTGGAGACAGGAAGCAATGACAAAAGCTCTTCCAAGTGAGCCACAGCCATTCTAAGTGACAAGGTCCGAGCTTCTCTGATAATGAAAGCAGCCAAGTTCCTATCAGGAAAGTTCAACAAACCTCCTAAAAAACAGAAGCTGCAGGAAAGCCAACACTGTCACACTGCTTCTTCATCTCCCATGCACCTTTTTATGCTGTGGGAAACAGTTCTCAGGTGGGCCATCCACACCCATCACCACACTCATTCAGTTCACCTGTGTGTTACAAGTTGACCATCAGTTGTCAGTCCACCACAACACCTTCAGTCAAAGATAAATCAGCAATCTGTAGTTCTTTAAACAGCAAGTCAGCAGCAAAAACATGTGTTTCAAACATTTATTTCAAAATGTTTAACATAAAATATACTTTGATAACTACCTTAAAATAACATGAATTATTTTCATTTTTTATTTTAAATATTTTTGTAGATACAATAAAAGAAAATTTAACTTTTTCTTTAAAATCATTGTTATTATCTTCCTCTCAGAATAGAGGCTGAATTCCACTGGTCTATGATTATGCTGATTTCTTCATTTTTCACATACAGTACAGAATGAATATTCACTTTGCTCCAGGCACTGTTGTAGATATTATATTGCCTGGTTTCATCAATTCTTATGCTGTATTTCCTGGAGATTATTAATTTGGATACAGGTCTGGGGTTTAGCTCAGCCATGTAAGTGCCTGCTTGGCAAATGCAAGGCCGTGAGTTTGATCCCCAACACCAAAAATAAATAAATAAATAAATAATAATAATAATAATAAAATAAATTTGGGTATATAATAATTGATAAAGAAGTGCACAAATATAATCATGTAGGAGATTAAAATAGATTAGCGTGACAGTGATTAAATAGATGAACACCTTAGTTTGAAAGGAAACAATGATATGACAAAGGGGGTCATAGTGGTCTGAATGATGAAAAAGAAGTTGGTGTTCAATATCTGAGTTAGTAGTGATCTAAGAGAAAAGAAAACATCTGATGCAAAAGACTGTAAGACAGCGATAATCTATGAATTCAAGAAATATAAGAAAGCTAGAGAATCCTGAATCAAAAAGTAACAAAATAGATAGCACTGACGTGGGACAGAGAAATGGATTTCATTGCTTCAAAAGTATAATTGGAAAACTTTAGACTACTTCAGGCAGATAAGAGAAATCAGTTGGCATTTCTTTCATGATCTCTCTAGATTTGTTGAAATGACTGAAAACAACAGGGAAATTATGTAGTAATATTGTTGGCGGTATGCATTTTTGATTTGAGCAAGCTCTAATTTTGTTGCTCTTTAGTGAAAGGAAAGTCAGTGCGAAAAGACTACACATATAAAAAATAAAGAATTGAGTTCCGGGGCTGGGGATTTAGCTCAGCGGCATAAGCGCCTGCCGTGCAAGCAGACAGTCGTGAGTTTGATCCCCGGTACCAATAAAAAGGAAAAAGCCACCCCCCCAAAAAAAAGAATTGAGTTCCACTAACATTAGCTTAAGAAGAAATAATGTAATAGAGATTTAAAAAGGCAAATACATATATAAATATATCCTGTATATATATCTTCATATATTTATCTCCTATACATATATGTATCTTGTATATCTATATATATTTTATATATGTGAAATATATATTATTTACACACACATATATGTTTAGGGTTTCAGAGTATACCGCCTCTATTCTCAACTGCTGTCTATAGTAAATAGTTCTTCATCATATTAAATGAATTTTACATGTTAGCCAGGTGTTTTTTGTGTGGACTGAACTCAATGGGTCTCATCAGGGCTCTTACTGGTAATACTGACTTTATTTGGAAGCTAAGCAGCACATACTTTTTGGAGAATGATTGCTTAATGGCAAAAGGCAAAACTAGGAAAGGAGACTTGACAGAGATAAATTGCATAATCCCGTGAAAAGCTAAGTGCTAGGAGTGGCATATTTTGCTTTTGCTCTCAGTTCATTTCTTTAAGCAAATCATGTAACAGAAAATGAAGTGGAGAAATACAGTTTTATTACTCCAAATGATGGAAATAAAGGAGAAAACAAACAATTGTCAAGAGTGACAAATTATAACATAGTGAGATGAGTTATTGTACTACTGGAAAATATTTGTTTTCATTAAAATTCACTTATTTTAAATTTAATTTCCCCTAAATAACAGAAACATGTTTACAATGGTATTGAAAAGGGACAAATGTTAATCTGCCAATAATTTTTAAATAAATAAGCTATTTATCTTTGTTTTTCTTTAGTTTTTATTGTTCTTTGGTTTCAATATATTTTACTGTAAATATCTTTAGTTTCAGTATATTTTACTGTAATTGTCAACAACCAAAAATAAATTTACTGAATCATATTTGAAAGTTTTGTTGATACACATCTCCATGGTATGGTTACATTCATTATGGGGAGTTGGTGTACATACATAAGTGACCCTCTTCCCTCACTCCTCCTCTTTGCACCACTTGGACCCTTTCCTCTGTTTATGCAAATCTGTAGTACATGAGGATCACATTTCAGTAGCGGCTTGGGGCACGGACAGGGCACTAAACAATTCCAATTTAAAAATTATCTTTCTCTCCCGTTACTCCCCATTCCCTCTCCCTTCCCAAGTACCAAAAATCTATTTCAGTATCTCCTATTGTAGTTTCTTTAATTTGCATTTTATGCACATGTTGGTGTCCTCATATAAGAGAAACCATGCGATTTTTAAACACGTGTGCCTCTTTCACTTCATTTAACATTATGCTTGGAAATGCATCCGGTTTTCTCCTTGACTCAAGATTATGCTTATTTATGACAGAGTTGTCCTCTATTGTTTATAAATACATTTTCTTATCCATTCAACTGCTGGTGGAAATTTAGGCTACATCCAATTCAGTCTATTGTGAATTGTGCTACTATAAACGTTGATATGCATGTGTTACTGTCTTTAATTTCTTCAGGAAGACACCTAGTAGAGGAATTACTGGGTCAATTAGTGCTTCTACTTTTAGTTTTTTTTTTTAGGAAACTCCAGACTATTCGTGATTCTACCAACATATATTCCCACTATCAAGGAAAAGTCTTCCTTTTCCACCATGGCCTCTCTAGCATTTGTTCTTAATGTTTTGAATACAGTCATTTTTTTTTCTGTAGAGAGATGCAATCTCCATGTTGTTTTAGTTTGCATTTCTCAAGTGTCCAGAGATGTTGAACACTTTTTCGTTTATTTATTGGTCATTTATACTTATTCCTCTGAGAAATCTCTATTCACTTTGTATGTCTCTTTTTTACTTGGGTCCCTGAATTTAGGAGGCCTACTTTCTCAGAATTCGTTTTAGACATCAGTCTCTTATCTGATTTAGATGCCAGATTTTTTTTCTCATTGTGCATATTGTCTCTTAACTACTTTATTGGTTCCTTTCTATACAAAATTTTTTAATTTGATGTGATCCTATTTGTTGATTATTGGTATTATTTCTTATTCACCTGAGGTTCTGTTCAAAAGTCTTTTTGTCTTGTTTCTGTTTTAGTATTTAGATCTGTGATCTACTCCAATTATTATTGGAGTAGTGAGAGAAAACTGTAGATTCATTCTCTGAAATAAACAGCTGATTTTCTCAGCACCATTTTTAGACAGCGTCTCACTATGTTGTTAGGCTGGTCTGAGCTCACTATGCAACCCAGGCTGGCCTTGAACTCAGCAATCCTCAGGTCTCAATCTCCTGAGGGCTGGGATTACAGATGTGTGCTGCCACTCCCAGCCTCTTGGCAACAATTTAACAAAAGGCTTTTGTACTGCAAAAATATTTGACCCAATTGTTAAGCTTATGATAGTTGAATGTGTCTAAAGATGTTTCTTCATCTAGTATTTTGTTCCATGGATCCAAAAGTCTATTTTTTTCAAGTTTTATGCTGTTTTCATTGCTGTAGTTTGGTGGCTAAAGTAGATGTTCAGGATAGCGATGCTCCTGTCTTTTTCTTGTTGCTCAGAATTGCTTTTGTTATTCTAGAACTCTTCTGTTCCATGTGACTTTTTGGGGATGTTTCCACTAGTTCTGTGAAGAATACTGTTGATATTTTGACTGATATTTCATTATATCTGTGTAACTATTTCAGAGTTATAGCCATCTTGACTATATTGGTTCTGTTTATCGAGGAGCAGAGGAAAGCCTTCCATTTTCTAATATTTTATTTTGATCTTCTTTTCCATAGTGCTATAGTTTTCATTGTAGAAGTCTTTAATTTTATTGCTTAGGTTGATTCCTGTATTTCATTTATCTTGGTGGTATTGTGAAATACACTGTTTCACTAATTGTTCATTCTGTGAGTTTGTTTTTGGTCTGCAGAATTGCTATTGTTTTTTGAGTATTGATTGTGTATGCTGCTATGAAACTAAATCTGATTATTGATCTAAGTAATTTTGCTGGAGTTTTTAGACTCTTTTATATAAAGAATCATGCTATCTACAATAATGATAATTTAACTTCTTTTCCTACATATATTGCTTTTATTTCTTTCTCTTCTTTACTTTTCTGGCTAATATTTTGAGAACAATATTGAACAAGAGTTGAGTTAGCAGAAATCATTTTCTTATTCCTTTCTATAGAAGAAAAGGTTTTAACCTGTCTTCAATTAATATGTTTGTTGTTGGTCTGTCATAGATGGCTTCTACCAGATTGAGATAAAGACTTTCTCCACAATTGTCTTTAGGGATTTTATCATGAATGGATGTTGAACTTTGTCAAATGCTATTTTGATGCTTTTTTTTTTTCTTTTTTGGTATTTGTTGAGATGTTTATGTCTTTGCTTCTATGTGGTATGTTACATTTCTTGATTTGCATGTTCAAAATACCCCTACATTCCTGGGATTAAGCCTATTTGTTCATGTTATAACATCTTTTTTATGATCTACTGTATTCTGTTTGCCAATATCATAGTGAGGATTTTTCATCTAGTTCTCTTTTTCAAAGTTTTTTTTTTTCCTAGTGGTAGAATAAAAGTAATGATTATTTCCAGGAATGATTTTGAGAGGTAATGCTTCCCTTTCAGTTTCATTAGAGTTTGAAGATTAGAGGTGTTAGATCTTTCTGAACTTTTTGCAAACTTTTCTTAGAATTTTGCAATGAAGCCACAGGAACCTAGGGTGTTCTTCAATGATATGTTTTTAAAAAAATATTTCTTCAATTTCTTTGACTGATACTGGACTATTTAAGATTTTTATATCCTCTTGGTTCAGCTTCAGTAGTTCACATTTATATAGTATTTTGTCCATTTCTTCTGAATTTTCCAGTTTACTTGAGTACAGGTTTCAAAGTAGTCATTGGTGATCTTTTGGATTTTTTAAAAGTCCCTTGTGATTTTGTCTTTGCATGTCTACCTCCATGGATCTGTGTCATTTCTTTCCTTGATTTGGTAAGAATGTCAAAGTGCTTTTCAATTTTGTTTAGTATTTCAAAGGAGAAGCTGTTCAATTCATTCATTCATTTTGTGTGTGTGTGTGTGTGTGTGTGTGTGTGTGTGTATTTAACACTTAGCTTCATTTATTTCTGCTCTAATCGTTATTTTTTTCTTCTTTTGGCTTTGGGTTTGAATTTCCCTTTTTTAATGTAGGAACACAAGGTGCATCATTAGCTTGTTTACTTGAGCATGTGCTCCGTTCTGATGTGACCATTCACTCATGTTAACTTCTCACAGGACTGTTTCTGTTGCTCACATAGATTCCAGTATGTTGTACTGGCATTATCATTTGATTCATCTTTAATTTCTTTTGAGTGCCACTGATTGATGAAGAGGATACTGTTCAATTTCTAGGTTTTACATAGTTTCTGTGGTTTCATTTGATATTGATTTCTAGTTTCACTGTACTAACATCAGATCGTATGTATCAGATCTTTCGGACTTTTTCTTTTATTAGCCAAGCCTTATTGACTAGTATATGTTTGTTTTCTTTTAAATTTGGAGTTGAGCAATTTTATCTATTGGAGTTCAAACTACTTCAACTCCTCCTGGACTTTAAGGGTTGTGTTGAGAAATCTGCCTTAATTCTAATTGGTTTACATTTACATGTGATTCATTGTCATTCTGGAAGAGCTTTTAAGACTTTACCCCTTTAATGAATTTCTGATCTTTTGAGAATAACATGATATGTCAAGATTGTCTTTTGGCTATTTAAGGCTTTATATGTGCCATTTATGTATCAATCAATTAATTTGTTTAGCTATCCATCTATATTTCTCAATATTTGGGAAATTTTCTGACATTATTTCTGTAAATAAGTTTTTTATGATATTTGTAGTATCTTCTGATTTTTCAGTTTGCTACAATTACTCTTAAATTAATCTGCTTTGCAGCAGCTGTAAGACCCATTTGTCATATTTCTCTTGTTGCCTTTAAGGTACATGAGTAGTTATCATTTGGAAGCATTACTAATCTCTAGTTTTTAATCTTGTCTTTATATTGATTCACTTTTGCTACCCACACTTTCCCTATAAATTTTAATTTCCTAAATTTCTGACTGAAACTATTTTATAGAACCTAATTCTTTGCTTAACTACCCATTCATGCACTATACTCATCTTGTTTAGCTCTTCTACTATTTTATTTGTGCTATGACAGCTACTGATCATTTTTAGTATTAATTGTTTAGTTACACTTTCTGTCATGTCATTGAATACTTCCTTAATCTGTTTTTTAACCTCCTACATTACTCTTTTAAGTGGTGTATGTATGTGGTCTATGTTATTATGTTCCCTGATAGCTCATAACTTGTTAAGGGGGATTGGGGGATTTGGAGAGTGATTTTGTTTCCTTGTCTTCTCATGTTTCTATTGTTTTTTTTTTTTTTTATGTTAAGGTTTGTGAATAAAATGGAAAGATTTTCATGGCTAATATAGAGATGTCTTTAGTTACTTTTAATTACTCAGAGAGCCCTTTGCCTTTATCACATGTTTAAACAGCCTCAATGCATTTGAGAGGAAAGGTGCACTGTAAGCAGCTCATGGGTGAGTTCACAGGAAACATACCCTAGCATTGTTAATTTCAGAAATGTAATCTGGATTTTCCCTTACAAAGAAAGCTCATTAGTAGCAACAAGTAAAGTATATACAATCAAATCAGCTATAATACTATCAAGCAAATCAGGGACAGTGATACCTTTCCAGGCAAGTTGGGTATTAACCAAGCAGGTACCACTCTTAAGCATCGAGAAGAAATCGACATTGATATTATAAACACCGACAACACAGATATTGGCCTATAGCTAATGTACACTAAGTAAGACAGCTAGTGTCATCCTCAATGGTAGATAAAAATTCAATAAAGTTTTATGTTATATTATTAAAGACATAGGGGATTAGCACAAGGTAAATCCAAGAAGAAAAATTTAAACCTTAAACTACATCATATGAAAAGCAGGAGAAATAAGTGGAGCAAAGTATTCAAATGGGGATAGAGAACTGTTTATAAAATTAGATAAAGAAAAAATCTGAAAAAAAATCATAAAAATGAAGCAATTATATGATAAATGGAAATAAGGAAAAAATTGAAGATAATTAAAAAGGAAAAGAGGAAAAATAAATCAAAAAAGTAACAGGAACAAAAGTAAGAAAAAGAGATCAGAAAAAATAAAGAAAATGAAGCAAAGGAAAGGGCCAATAGAAATTTATAAAGTAGTGAAGAAAAAAATGAAAAGATAAACAAAACATATGCTCATAAAAGAAAAGAGGAAGACAGAAAAGGCCAAATATAAAATGACTTTGTTATTTTGAATGTTTGGTTTCCTTCTATGATCTAGAACCTTGAAGCAGTTTCAAGTGACGTGGTACCCCGCTCATGTTGGTGGAAAAAGAAAGCAGTCTAACCTCAGATCTTTGCTGGATATCAGGACAAGGGTCGCCAATGCCAGAAGCCTGACCGTCAGCTGTGAGAACAGAATCCATGTCTTTCCTTCAAACCTCAAGAATGATGATGGTGAATCTTTGAGAAACTCAGTGCCCAACCTATAGCCCAAAGTTCACTTATGTATCCCAGAGTGCAAGCCCTGCAGTTATACGTGGATGATCCGCTGCTCGCGTGATGCTGGACTAGGATCTCTCTTGCCTACAGAAGGCTCCATGTGTCTGCTGCTGCTTGGCACATCTGCCACCAGTTCATCGCCACTGCCCGCTCTCTCCCGTGGCTTAGGTTATCACGCAGTTACTTTGGGACTCTAACTCTGCGAGCCTTGGTTGGAGCCAAGAGGCTGCTCTGGGTTCTCTGTTCAGTGGTTCCCCGGGAGTGGCATCCCAACTGCTCTCTCCATGGATCTGATGAGCACTTACACTAGAGCCATAAACCAGCTGTTTCCTGTAGGATACCCCGGGAGCAGGTCCTGTGGCCTCTTTGCAGGCCACAACCGCCTCTGGTCTGGTCCATTACATTGCAGTTTTCTTCAGTGAGAGGATACTTTTCCTTTCACTGCTGTGAGCCTCTTATGATCATGTGATCAATGGAGCAAATCCAGGTGGTCCTTTCTCTCCTCTGCCTGGCTTTGTATTTCTTGTTTTTCTGTACTTTTTGATAATTTTTTTTTTTTTTTTTTTTTTTTTTTTTTTTTTTTTTTTTTTTTTTTTGTCAGATACCTGCTGGATGCCAAAGAATTACTTCTCTTTCTCTCTTCTCATTTCCAGAGCCTGGATATGAAATCTTGGAGAAGTTGGATTGTTGTTGGTCACAATTTTGCCAGTTTTCCTCCCACTCTAGGAGAAGAAATCACCTTTGCCAGTCATGATTTTCACTTACTCCAGTTGAGAAAGTAGATCATTAGTGACATATTAGAAAATGTTAATTCCAATGTAAAATCACATTATTGTGCATAAATGGTACAATTTCTTATTAGATTGCATTTGTTAGGTAACAGAAGGGTATAATTAGCATTATTCCGTTGCATAACGGAATATTAAGCTAGTAGAAGTGGATAGCCCTAGAGACACAGCTACATCGATGGTAACACCTTCTTGGCTAATAATGTTCCTTCTATGATTTTGCCTACCTTTCTACTGAATACTAACCTTTTAACCAGTCAGCAATACTTTATATTTCTATACTTATATTATTACATCAGAATTATGTGGGTCATTGGGCCTCTGACACCTCAGGCCTGTCATGTACTTTTCTACTCCAAGATCTTAGAGCCATTATATGCTTCTCTTGTGTGATCCATAAATCCAACCAGCCGTTATTTCTGAAATTTGTGCCAATGCCAAGATATTTTTTTTAGATATAATGGAGAACAGTGTCCTGTGACTTGCATTTGTTCTGGCAGATTTACATTCTATAGGGTTTTACATGTATATTTTTAAAGTGTAATTTGTAGGAAAATAAAAAAAAAATAAGTAGTAGAAAAACCATCTACAAATCCAATTAATAATACATTTATAGAATACTAACAATTAGGATTGTATGCAGTTCACAGATCTCTAATTTTCAATTAAAGTTTTTATTAGTGCATATTTGCAGTATATAATGACAATACTTGTCATAGCGACTTGGTCAATATATACAACACCTCTTAATTTTTTTAACCCCTCCCCCCTTCATCTTTTGTTGTCGTTTCCATTTCCAAAAGATCTATCTTCCTATTTTCAATATCTAGCTTTTTGTTTTGCTCTTTATTTATATTTTGGATTTCTAATGCAGGAAAAACAATGAGCTATTTAAACTTGTGTTCCTGATTTATTTAATGTAACAGAATGGTTTCAAGGTGCATGTAGGCATAGTTATAGATATGGAAACATCTAAATGTCAATATAGGAAAGATGCTATTCTGTCTGCAGAACATATTAACATTTTATTATAAAATAATTCATAATTTTGACTCATGATATTAGTCTAGTTACACTGAAATTGCATGCCATTTTATGCAAGATCTATTATTTATTTCAGGGTGATACTTGGTTCCTTAATCAGTCAACCTACCAAATTTAATTTGTGTATCCTCCGTTGATTTCATTGCATGCTTATCTTTTATTTCTACTATTACTTAATCAAATTGATTGTTTTAAATATTAATGTCTTTGACACACCAAGGAATTCTCAAAGCAATGAAATTCTATTTATATTTGTAATGTGCAGAAACTGGAAGCAAATGGAATGTCTTTGCTAAACATGTATTATTTATTAAGTGAACAATTAGAGATGATTGATTCATTCATCATTAAGAAAACATATATTATACTTTATTTTTAAAATGGGTAATAAATATGAACTTCACATAGCTGCTTCTATTTTTTTCATTTCTCTGCTTTTAATACTAAGGACAGTCACAGCAGGGATTTTACATTTAGCACTCTGCTCTCTCCAGGTGATCATAAATGTAGTAGCTTTGTGCAGAAGTAGTTGGCTCCATACATCTGGGAGTCACTCTGGGAGTTTTCGCCCAGGGGGTTATTATGCTGAAACTCTTGAAGAGTCATTTTCATGTCAACTATTATATTTTATAGTGCTTTGCAGTAAGTACCTCTGCTGATTCCCTTTGTTCTCTACCATCAATTCTAAAGGAATGCATTATAACTCTATGGCATTCATGTTATTTAAATATCTGCTAACAGTCAAAGAACTATTTCTTTTCTATCATGCCATTTTTATTCATTCAATGCTTGCTGAAATTTCTTTGAGATTCCTGGGGAAAAATACTTTAAATTTTTCATTTTATTCTTTGCTACTGAGAAAAGGAATAAAGTTTTTAAAAATTACATAAATTAAACATAAGTCGATTCCCAATTTAAGAATAAGCATACAGTATTAAAATTGACAAGTCTGAGCTTACTGTATATTCCTAAATAATGAGATTTGCTGATTGTCAATAAAACCACACTTCCACTATCATCCTTCTTATCTTCCATCTGGATATCAGTCCTTGATATCAGGGTTTTTGCAGCTGTTAAACAAAGAAGGGCATTTTCCGTATCTTTTTAGGACTTGAAAGTGAAGTTTTATATTAAGAGAAAACCAGAAATAAAAGCTTCTTAAATAGAAAACTATCTGCATTTTATGCATTGTATTTAAATGCATAGGTAATTCATTCATTTAAAAAAAAATTAGGAAGAGCTCCCTGCTTAGATTTTTCTACTGTACAGCATATATCAACTAGTATATACAAGCAAGCTGATCATGTAGTCATCAAAAACCACACAGCAAGAGAATTCTCGTTCTAGTGTAGTCAGGTTATTCCCATAAACTATACTTACAGAAAAAAATTTAAAAAACTCTGCAAGTATTGCCACCAGAGTCCCTTAGAAAACAGTTCCTTGTATGCATAACAATTTAGTGCTTTAGTTCTAACTTTTTGTGCAAATCAGCTGTGAAATCCCAACTTGTTAAACTTCAGGACAAACTAATGCATGAAAGCTTGTTTGCTTTGACTGGGAATTGGAGAATGTCCTAGCCTTGTAGAGAGACCTCTCACTCCATACCTTCCTGGAGGCAACATGTCCTTTGCTCCAAGTGGACACAAAAACAAATTGGGGCATTTTGACATATTGCTTTTATGAACTTAAAAAAATACCTGAAGGAACTCCAAGCTCAATTTACAAAATTTACAAAGTTGGATAAATGCAAACCTTAACTTTCAAATGACTCCAACAATTTCTCAGACCATCCTCTTTTCTATGTTTTAATCTCTCAGAATATTAGAAATATTGTTAAGATTATCTTGACTTATTTAATATTCTACTGAATTATAGTAATCAAAATGTTATTTTTCCTGAGAATTATTACTCCAGGACCTTTGTTTTTGCTTAGATATTACCATATTCCTCATTAAAGAACGAAGATAAAATAAAATTGCCCAGTTTTTAGAATCACTTGTGATGTTCTTTTATATGAGCTAAATCTGGAAATACTTGTTTGTTTTCATCTCCCACTTGGTTCTATTGCATTTATTTCTTTTGTTAAATGTTCTTAATTTTCCTCATATTTCCAGAAAACTTGTCTTTTAAAACACTGCTCATAGGGTTAGTCAAGATGACTCATTCTTTAGTTTTAAATTATTATTACAATCATCACTAATTCTAGGTGTTAGAGTAATTGGCATCCTCTACCTTGGGATACTAAGACATTCCGTTTATTCCTTTCTATAGCACATATGGTCATTAAAACTGGCTTACGTTTTTCTCTGCCTATTTTTATATTTTCTCCAAAATTATATTTTGTGTATATCTCTTAGAATGAAATATATTGTTGTGTATTAAAATCAATTATAATTGAGATATATGTATGTGTTTTGACTTGAATGTTTCCCCTAAATTCATGTGTTGAAATCTTTAACTCAAATTCCTTTGCTCATGGTATTTGAAAGTGAGACTTTGGAAAGCAATTGTATCATGAAAAGATCAGTGGGTTAATCCATGCACACATTAATAAGTTCAGAGGTCTGTGGGAGTGAGTTTGTTAGAAATCATCTCCCTCAAACTCATTCTATTTACCACTTGATACCCACTACCGAGTTGTAATATAGCCAGAAACCTCCATCAGGTATTTAGCAGATGCAAACACTCTGGTCCTAGACTTGATAGCCTCTACATTTGTAGCTAAATCAATTTCTATCTTTATAAATGACCTGAATTCAAGTATACTGATCATGACAGCATATAAGTAATTTGATGATTATGTTGCAAGATAGGTTTTTTTGGTGCCAAGAATAGAATTTATGACCTCACACTTGCTAGCCAGAAGCTGTACCACTGAGCTATATTCCCAGCCCACAGGATAATTTTTAATAAAATAAATTCATAATTTTGCATTTGTCTATAGTTTTTCAATATATATCCATATTACTAAGAGATTACTTAGCTCTCTTTAAATGTTTTACATTAAAAGCGTTCTGCTATAAGTAATTCTGTATAATGCCTGAAATAATATAAGTTTTCTTGACTAGTGTTTTACTATGTTTATTAAATTAAGATCATAATTTTTATTCTGTATCCTGTAGACTTTCAATGTTTCACTTTTTATAAAATTTAATATATTTCAGGATTTCCATTAATGTTTAATATTATATTTGTAATATATTTCAATATTTGTAAAACATTTTACAAGAGAAGAAATTCTGGAGATTGTACAATGTTACTAATCCTGCACTCCTGTCCTTCTTCACATCATTCTAAAAATAAAATGAGAAAAAAATTAGGTGACATTGGAAATTAAAATGTACAAATGAATATTTTGACTTTTTATTCTTTCTTTTTAGTTAACTATTCTTCATAGAAGCAGATATAAAGGAAATTCTCACAACAATTTCCCTTGATTGTGGTTGAATAAAAGTCACCAGTTTTGCAAAACAAAGCATTCTAAATTCTACATGTAAGACAAATATTTGAAAGTCTGACTTCAGCTTCATACCTAAGTTAAACTTTCCACTTCATATGTAACATCAGAAAATGCTTTGATTTTTATCTAATAACGTAAATTCTCATAGATTACAGGACAAAATAGAAGAGTTTTAATAGTGCCCTTAGAGAAATCTATATTTGCTACATCTTAGCTGGGGTTTCCTTTGAGCTTGCTAGGAATACTTAAGAAAGTATATTTGGTAAAAAAGCAACAAGGAGGAAGAAGGAATCTTCTAGTGTAACTAGGTGGAAAAATACAGTTTTTATAAAAATAATGCAGTATTGGAATTCAAAGCTGGACCACACTCTCAATGGTATCAAAAGGCAGGTGACAAATGTATGGCAGTTGCATAGAAGCCAGACTGTCTTGAATCTTTTTAAGATCATCTCAAGCTGATCTTTATTTATTTGAACATGATTGTAATAGGAACAATGATTTTGCAAGTTTTTCAGCAAAAGATTGTGAATTTCTATAAAGACCGTATTCGACATGGGAAGACTTTCAGGTTATCACATTACTAGGTTTTAAGCCTCCAAAACAATGTCTCTGTTAGGTAATCTGCAAAAAAAAAAAAAAAGAAACTTAAATCATGTGTCTAGTTCTAGCTTTTCAAGTTTTTGGCATATTAGAATTACTTAGACTCCTTGGTTTTATTTGCATCTTATTTGGTACTTACTAAAGCTACTAAAGTGTGAAAGGAACTACAGATTAACCTTTGGTGTTCACGCACATGTTCCAAAAGCTTCTAGATTTAACCTTAACACAAAGTTTTAAAGACCGTTAAAGATATTCTTAGTGTCGATGGCTTAGGTACTCCCATAGCGGGATTATTGTTTCCTATACAAATAACTAACTTTAATGTAGAGACGACACCTAATACATAACATGCAATTCCAAAAGAGTTAAAAATTCAGATTCAAACTGCTGCTCATACATTTTTCAATGTCTTTATCCGATCAATTGTAGAGTATAAGATTTAGTTAGTGCTGTACTCAGTGTTACAGCACTTGCCTAGGCTATGAGGGGTCCCAGATTCAGTACCCCACACCGAAGGCAACCCGACAAGAAAAAACTTACCTAACTCTATTAAAGAATCTACATACTTCAGTTATCTAAATTTATACTTGTTATTATATGATTTGAATGATATATTCTTCTAATTCTTTTACTAAGTTAGTGATCACCCCATAAGTTACAAACTTTAGTGATTTTTTCTGTTAATATTTATCTAGAAAGCAGAACATTTATTTGATAGCAGTGTAAGAATTAGTTTTTTTACTTTTTTCAGTTCAGTTTCATTATGAGAGAAATGTGGATAAAAGATATTACATCTTTTCAATTGATATTGAAGTGCAGTTATCATGCATCCAATGTTTTAGCTGTCTTACTGACAAGCGCAGGAAAGAAATCTATATATTTAGCATAAATGGAATGTCACTCTGCTAGAAAATATTAAGTCACCCGATTAGTACATTATGTACATGTAGCCTCTGAAAAACGTTACATTGAATGTTATTCTGGAAGATTTCTGAATGAAAAATTAAACTTAAAAATTAAAATTCAGAATGAAAATTAAACTTTCATAAATTAAAAATCAACTATAGAGCTACTCAAATGGCTAACATAAAAACAAGCCATGGAAAGAGAAAAATTTAGGGAGATATTTTAAAATCAAAATAACTTACCTATAAGTGACACTTCATGCTGAAGTATGTACTTTTAGGAAGGTGATTTAACTTGCAAAAAATAGAAAGATAATTTTTATTTATGATCTCATTCCCTTTCATCTTGATAACAGGTTTCTTTCAAAAGCTAGGAATCTTTTTCATAGAACTAAAGACACACAAGTTCAAGGGTAGATTAAATGACCCCATATATTTTGTTTGGACACCAAGTTAACATACAAACATAAATACTAAATTTAACTTCGCAGACTTTCTATGTCTTGTAAAAACAGTCCTGTGTGTCCAAAATCTTAAGCTCTTCTCAAACCCACCCTTCCTGAGGCCTCATCTTGGTCTTCTGTACGTATGTTAATATTTACTTCTTAAACACTTTATATAACTCATTATTTTTATTGAATGTTTCAGTTTATCTAAGTTTTGAATGTATGAGCATAAAATTTTTATTTTTCTTTGTTCTCTTTCCAATGTTTAGAAGTCAGTAATCATGCCTACTTTCCCTTCTCAAAATTAATAATTCGTGTTTCACTCCTTTATCTTTAAATATATGGGAATAAATTAATATTTTTTCTTATAAAATAAACTTACTAAATCACATAAAATTAAAGCTTAATAACAGCAATAACAAAAACTTCAGTAATTATCGGAAAAATATCACTAAACTGAGCTACAAATAATATTTTCATACATATGTATTAAAAGTACTATCGCTTTTGAAAGTATGAGCTCATATACTAAAAACATGCTTTGCAAGTTGAATAAATCAATTAAGTCCATGGCAGTAAATTTTATAATTAGCTAACTTTATGCATATTTTGGAGACATTTGTATATCCAGAAGTCTAGAGTTGTGTCACTTATAAGCAGAAAATTGAAGAGAAAGGAAGAGAGAAAATTTTTAAAAATCTAAAAATTAACTATGTAGAAATATTAACAGAGAAAGCTTTATCTTTATCTTGCATAATGCTTTGAGAATACATAAATTGTGTAGAATAAATTGTACTTTCGAGAATTTCTTTTTTAGTGTTTTGTAGAGTGAACTTCAATGAACATTCTTTAAGAAATGTGGAAAGTAAAGGGAAACAGTCATTCATTTTGTAGGACACGTGTTTTATGGACCAGCTCCTAGAATAAAACAATATTGGGACCATAATTACTATTTTCTTTTTATTTTATACGTTAAATGAATTTTATACATTAAATTAAGGCTCAGACTGAGGGGCCTGGGGATTTAGCTCAGCGGCATAAATGCCTGCCTTACAAGAACGTGGTCCTGAGTTTGAACCTCGGTACTGATTAAAAAAAAAAAAAAAAAAAAAAAAAAAAAAGGCTCAGATTGCTTCAAATCCAGATAATACTAATCAGAGTTCATTTAATTTCTTAAAATTACCAAAAATTATACCAAAGTTAACATTTAGAGGAAATTTATTACAGAAGTAATATAAAATTCAAAGAAGAATAATAGTTTATAAAAATGTAGTTTATTGTATATATCTAAAGTTCATAGGTCTATGTTCTACAGCTATCACTCAATATAAATACATGCTTTTTTTTTTTCCACAAGTAATTGGAATAAACTGCCCATAAACGCCACTCTTTCAGAAAACCATGTGCATCACTCTGCTTCTGGTATACCACACACTAGCCAAGATAATTAGTGCTTTGGAAATAGTAAGGAGAAGAGTGATTTATGAGCCACAGGGAGTGTTTTCTCACATGAAAGATATGTTACACATGTTGAAAAATTTATGCATGATATGGTTAAAGTACATACACTTCATTGTGTAACAATAATAGCAACTACTGCCGATGGATTTTACCATAAGAAAGAGTGGGCCCAAATCCAAATATAATACACAAAAACAGTAATTTGTAGTAATTTGTAGGAATACTATGAACTTCATTTATTTCAGAAACTAACATGATCTTCAATAAACAATTGC
This sequence comes from Cavia porcellus, assembly GCF_034190915.1. Lineage (NCBI taxonomy): Eukaryota > Metazoa > Chordata > Mammalia > Rodentia > Caviidae > Cavia > Cavia porcellus. Next base: position 29,451,019 of record NW_026947487.1, on the reverse strand, counting down.
AATAATTTTAGCAGATGTACAAATGCATTTGACAATATTTAATATCCATGGATAGTAACTATTGATTAACTGTGGAACAGAATATAGAAATAAACATTCAATTTCATAAAGTTCATATATCAATAATTTGTAGCTAGAATTATGCCTAGGAAAAGACAAAATTATTTTCTACAATCAGGTGAGGATTTCTATTATCACTCTCATTTATAATTATACTGAAAGTTCTAACATTTTTCAACTGTTAAGAAATAGGAATAAAAGTTATTCATATTACAAAGGAATAAATAAAGTGATGCCTATTAACAAGACAACATGGTTATAAAAGTATAAAATTCTGATCCATGTATTTAAAAAATGTTAAGAAATGTTAAAATGTAAATAAATTGAAAAACATCACAGAATATTTACAAATGTCCCAAATTGAGATGTCGACTTACTGTAGTTATAATCAGCGCTACAGTACAATTATTAATAGAACTGAACACTTTGACACTAATTTCCCATTGCTAAGCACACAGAACTACATCATCTCAAACAATTATATAAAATAACAAATTTAGGACATTCATAAAATTTTGGTTTGAATTATGACTTTTCACTCCGCCTCTCCCTAAAACAATGCTGAAGTCCTAATCTTCAATGCCTCAGAATATGGTCTTATTTGGAGACAAGTACTTCACAGAAGGAGCAAACTAAAGTGAGGTCATTAGTCTGAATCTTAAACATAACTGACCGGTGTCTTTATAAAAAGAAGTCATTTGGAAATACAGAAATTCACAGAAGCAAGATGCTGTGAAGTGACATTAGGTAAATCAGCTATTAACACCTGTGACATACCGCATAAAAATTGACACAAAAATCACCACAGAAGCAAATTTAAAACATATAATGATTAGGAGGAAAAGTAAAATATCTCTGATCTTGAAATAGACCATGATCTTTGAAGACATATCAAAAGCATATTAAGCAGAAGAAATGATGACCAAACAAACTATCAAAATTAATCAACCTAAAATTGAAAAAACTACTCGCAAGTCAAGAAAACAAAGGATTTCAGACTGTCTTAAATATTACCAAAAGTCAACTGTAAGAAGATGACGAATCATACAAAACAGCAAATTGTGTGAATGTATGCTCAACAAAGAAGATACACTCATTATGAATATGCCTGTTTACAGATAATGAAAAAGAGGGGTTATTAAGGAAAGGAAAATTTTTGAAACCTTGATATGACTCAACTAAATATCTAGTAGGACAGCTAAAAATAAAAATTAAATAAAGGTAAAACAAAGAATGGACCCAGAGGAACTGCTTTTGTGGCTACAAATTTTACAGCCAAGGCAACAGTTTGGCAGTTTCCAACAAACTACATAATTATAGCATGACACAATAATGCTGCTTACTAAATAAAGGATAATAGTTACACAAAAATACCTGTAAGGAATTGTACATAGCAGCATTTGTCATCATGCTTTATAAGAAGAATGGCTCTTTGGTAGATAGACTGATAAATAGTGAGACATTCTCACTAACCACCAAAAAAAATGAATTATGCATTGTACAACATGACTGAATTTCAAATGAATTCTATGAAGGGAAAGAACTTTATCTCAAAGCATTGCATATTTTCTATTACTATATCTGACATCCTGAAAAAAGTAAGATATACAGAAAATAAGAACAGACACAATTTTGCCATAGATTAAGATGTAATGTGTTTTGAAGTCTCATCTAGCTTTTGTTCTTCTGTCTCCAATGGTCTAAACAGGTTGTATCTTATTGGATTTTATTATGTACGATAGTATAAGCAAAAACCTTTTAAAGACAAGGAGATTATACAGAAACCATTGTTCATTTTCTGTTAGTCGATCTAAATACTCTGTAATGCTGTCATTCTCTTAAATGGTTTTACATTGTTTTGATATACTTAATGCTACAGTATACGAAGTTGTACTCAAGGACTTCAAGGAAAGAGTCAATAAGGTAACTACTTTTGGGTCGGAATTATCTGGTGGTGAAACACTATTCTGCTTAAATGGTTATGTTTTGATCTGCGCTGTTTCGCTGTTATGCCCTCTTTTTTCTCAATCTCCACTCCATTATTTACTTTTTTATTTTTATCCGTTTAATTAAAGGGGAAAAAATAGCAGGATATAATATAGTAACCCACTTTGACTTTCTACTATCTCGATTTGAAGCCCTGTATTACTCTCACCATCTTGTTTTTGACTGATGTTCCCCTATTTTGTTTTGCTGGATAGTATCAGGTTCGAAAGTTTAGGCATCAGCTGTGAAGATAATGAGATTCATTATAACGCCCATTCTCGTTAACTTTTAGCTATTTTTGAAGACCTACAATGTCTCCAATGTTTTGGTTTTGTTGGTTTTGTTCTTTACTGTTTTGTTCAATTGTATTATAACTAATGATATAGGCAATTCTATTAGAGATAGCGGGAGGCATTATGGTAACCATTGTTGATCACCTTGTATTATGTTTTTATATTATCTATTTTGTCCACCCTTTTGACTTGACCGATTCTGTTCTGTTATGTCACATTTGGTTTTACTCTCTTCCAAAAAAGCAATAAGAACCGTGGGAGCAATGAAACCCAAAATGTGTAATAGTCATTGTACAAAAGAGAGGAAAAGAAAGTGCTCTAAACTATATAACTGCATGTATATTTAAGTGTATAAGATAGAAAATGATATCACAGAGTTTTATTGGATCATTGAACAGAACTGTTTGCAGTATCATTGTTGGAATGTCCACTCTACAAGCTTTAATCTTGTGACTTGAACAATTATTTCTAAGATGGCAATATGTAATCCATTAACTAGTGATTTCCTACTGTTCATTTTTTTCTTCTGTAAATCTGTATAACTTGTACCCTTTCACTGTTTTTTTTTCTTTTCTCCTTAAATAAAATTAAAAAAAAAAGATGTAATGTGAAGATTTGACACAAAGGAAAAACATAGCAGAATTTATTTGAGGCTTTGGAATTATTCTGCATCATGTAGTGGTAACACAAACTTGTATATTTAGATTCATAGAACCACATATAAAAATGAATATATGCTATAAGTTCAAAAATTTTAATTGACATAATGAAATATGTAAATCTGGTGGAAAGCTTGAATAAACATATCTCAAAAGTTTAAATTTGAAAAAATAACAAAGATTATAAAAAATTTAACATTTTATTCAATATTAGTGCAGGTCAATAGTGTATTAATTGATGTCTAATAAACATACAGATTTTGTGTGGCTAAGCATTTCATGAAAATTTTTTTGTGCCTGCATAACATTTAACAAAATGAAAGAAATCATTTTTGTCTGCCATAAATAAGGTTTAGATTTGACAAATATTACACTTCTTCTATTTTCCTGTCCAGAAGTTAGGCACTATTTCAAAAATTGTTTAAACAAATTAAGTATAAATTATTACCATGATCCAAAGACAAATGAAACATCTATCCATAAAGCACCTTCTATCAGGATACATACCATCATTTCTTTCCATCAATGACAAATTTTCCTTTTAAAACTTATAATTGGGTAAATTATCCTTATATTCTCACAGGATGATGTTATACAAAAGTATTGAGTCATCATAAAGTAAAGTTAATCTCAGCAGAGTTGTTTGTGCATTGTTAAATCTAAAAGTTAGGGAACTCTAGTCATGTATTTATTTGTTGCCATGATATAGATTTGCATATTGAAGTAAATAATACCAGATTGTGGAACAAAAAGAAAATGCATTACATTCTTCATCTTCTAAACACTAATGAATGTCAACTTGTATTCTAATGATCCCTCTAAGGGGAAGCCTATTGATCAAGGAAAGGCTGGATTCAAGAAAAAAGAATCCCAAGATAGTAATTCTGTTCTAGTCATAAAGCAGATTATAATAAAAGAGATGATAGTTTGTTCTTTTTACAGAACACAAGTTATAATATATTGAAGTTCATAAAAACTGATTTATTTTAAAGAAAGTTGTGTTTATAAACTGTTTAATTTTGAGCAAAGCAGAAAGTAAGAAACTGCAAGTTTGAGATATGTCTATCAGATGCTTACTTCTGGTTTAATGTGATGCATTTTTAAAAGACAACAAGAGAGTATTTATTGCATTGATCGTCCAAAATGAATATTTCACACTATGTGGTTGAAAATAATTTTTTAAAATTTGGAAAAAGCAGTTGTTTACTCACTCAGTAAACATTTCTTGAATGAGCAGACCCTGTACATCTTACAGAAGTCAACAGGCAATAAAAAATAAATCCAATACTTAAGAGAAATTTTATCATCACTAAGAAATAATAAGTTGCAACAGACACTAAAAAGGAAATTACAAATAAGAATGGTCAAAAGAAATGGGATTATACACTTGAAAATGTAGTCATGAACAGTACCATTTGGAAAACAGTTAAAATATTTTTAAATGTCACACAATTATGGATGTATCAAATCTAAAATTGAATTGTCCTAAAATACTGAAAAATTAATTTTCAAGCCATGAATTTTTATAAACCTTGAACTCAGACCTGTACATGACATAAAGGAAGGCTTAAAAACATTTTCAATAAATGGTTTAAATAAATTAATAATTTTGGAAAATGTAAATTCAGTCTACTTCATTTAATAGATTTTAAGAGATTAAATTCTTATAAATCTTGAAATTCATGAGAGAGTCATGTGCAAATGATCATACGCACTGGATATTTTTAGTTGTGGGATGCAGAAAGGCCACAGCAAGAGGTACTATGATTTTTCACTGTACTGAATGATGGTTTGCTTGTCCATGAATTTCTCGGACACTCTTTCCACCCAGTAAACTTCCATTGAAAATAATCCTATTTACAGACAAGGCAGTGAAACAGTAGAAAGTTGGAGCAAAAGAGAAAGGGACATGATCAGAAACAACTGCATCTGAGTTCCTGAAGGTCTATATTACATAGTAGGCCTATTGATCACATAGTTTTGCAAAAGGTAGTAGAATTTATTCATCTATACATAAAAATACAGCAAGTAGTCAACCACATTCAACACATCTTTTATAAATGGCTTAAAGATTTTGGCAAAAATAACAAAAATTAATAATATCATTTCTTTCTCAGAAGTCCTCAAATAACTATATGTGCTTTCTGGTATTAGTAAATTATAGCAAAATTCATTAAAGAATTATGAGTTTTTTAAAAATTCAGGTAGATATTGGGGTTATAGTAGAATAATCATGTTTATCTGTGTAAAATGCAATTAGTACTATTATTTAAGGATGAAACATATTACTGAACAAGAGGTTTGAAAATAAAGTATAGTAAAGGCGATCACACTACACTCAACAAGTAGATAAAATATTCATCAGACAACTTTATTTTACTTATGCTTTGTTTCATCCTTTAATTTTTTAAATTCACACGTTTTTTAGATTTTTAAATTTCTTGGTACATTTTAATTATGCATAATCATAGCATTCATTGTAGCGAATTTGTACCTGTTCATGACACATCTTGTTTCATCTTTTTCCCATTTTCCTATCCTACCTTCAAATTTTCTCATCTTTATTTACAAAAGTTTGTATCCATTTTTTTCATCGTTTCTTTTTTTGCCACTCTTTACTAAGCTTTTTATTTGGGTGTGAATTTTGTATTTTCCTCAATTAAATGTTTTGTGCTATTTCATAAAGGTATATTTTAAGTACATGATTACATTTTACTTTTTAGTACTGCAAATGCACAAATATGCTTATCATTAATTTAAAAATACTTATAATTTTAAAAATTTGCAATAATTTTAATATTGTATTAATTCTTTAGTCAACAATAGTCTCCTACGGACAAAAGATTAATTCTGCTTTATCTTCTTAATGCCGAGCATGCGTAAAAGTTCTGTGTGAGAAGTGATGTGGTCTCCATAAACAATTTTATTACAGAATAACTGACTTGAACATTAGTAGATTTACTTAAATCATAGGCATTTGTATTTGTAACTTTGAAAGAAATTACATATTATAAATGATTATTTTGTGAAAGATATTGGTAGATTGCTTAATATTACAGATCCTTAATTATATGTCCAAAAAAAGACAAATAATGACTGTTTTCTAAAGTTTTAGTAAGGATTAAAGATAATCTAACTACACTACACTTCTAACAATTATATTTTTGGTTGTTTCACACAAAATGACCATTAGACCAAAAAAAAAAAAAAAAAAAAAAACAGAGCTAGAGAGCCAGAATCCTGATATTCTTATGGAAGAGGACATTCTTTCCAAACCATAACTACTTCCATTTCATCTTCCCTTCCTGTAGACCATAAATGTCAATTTGAATGGTGAGTACAGTATAGAATTTTTCTGATGAGCTAGGCATGTTTTTATAAAATTTTAGTGAATATATTAAGAAAACTATTGATGTTTCTAGCAAATTATCCACAAGTTTTTTTATTAAGAAAATGTTAGCTAAAGAGTGCTTTGGGATGCATTATGGGTATTTTCATTTTTTATTATTGGAAAAATAGTCTTAATTTACAGCTAACTTGAGTTACACAGCCTTTATGAATGGTGTTTCTAAGTCAAAGATTCACTGTACTTTTAGAGAACGTCGTTCTAGAGAAATGAAGAACTTTGAAAACTACTTTTGTTACTAACAAGTATACTATTGATAAAGATATTGTACAATATAGATTGAAATAATTATGCACATATACATAATTTATTTACATATTAATACTTTAAATATTAACAAGATATTTCAATAAACTTCTGTATGACTCATTTTAAAATATACATATTATATGAATACAGAATATAAATGATAAACTATAGTTAGTATAGTGTAATTATTCATGGTGATAATACTACTTAAATCAAACCAATGTTTACTCTCCAAGTAGTTTTTGTTAGAAAAAAAATACCATTTGAATAAAAGAGAACTTCAGAGTTGCTATGATGTAATACTAAAAATATACTAGTGAAATATGAGATACTCCTATAAGTCTTACTATATTTCATGTTATTTCAAAAATATTTTTAGTGACTTCTAAGGAGTCTACAACTTCAGTTGTATATAAAGTTTTTCTCAAATTTCCTAGGTCTCTTCTTTAATTTCTTAGACGTTTTTCTAACATACCTGACACACCTTTTTCCTTCCTGTTTTGTCCTTTACAACCTCTCTGCAGGCCTGCAGCAGGGTCCTCTACCGGTAATGGTCTTTAATCTAGCAGCTATGAAAAATAATAGTGAAAAGGTCATGCCTTCATCTATCAACTACAGCATCTACAAAACTTCCCTATTATATTCAAAATGATGGGGCTGTCTTTGATTGCTTATATAACAAATCCACATAGATATGTCATTATTTCAAATGAACTGGGCCCCAAAATAAGTAATATATATTTCAATTCTGATTCTTAATTCCATTTGAATTTTGAGCATTATTTTTGCTGTATAGTAACATCAAAATTCTTTTAAAGGTATGCAGATAATTATTTTTAAGACTGGTAATATCTGTGTAAATTTAGGAAACTTTATTACTTTATTGAACAAATTTAATGTTTTGAGGCTTTTCAGTACTTGCATCTTTTATTTTCATAATATATTCCAACAATCTGTTTCCATCAATATGAAATTAACAATTGCTAACTACTCAACTGTAGCCTTTTAAATTATATAACCCCAAAATAATTCTTGATATATATAATTCTGCTTATTAAAAACAGACATTAAGATATTTAGTGGTAGGGGCTGGGGGTTTAGCTCAGCGGCATAAGAGCCTGCCTTGTAAGCAGGTAGTCGTGAGTTCAATCTCTGGTACCGATAAAAAGGAAAAAGAAAAAAAAATTAAAAAAAAAAAAGACATTTAGTGGCACATTATATAATTCATCATAACATGAGTATATCAAAATTTAATTTTATGGTACACAGAAGAAATTATTAAAAGGTGCAAATATGTACAGCTTTACCTCAAAAATTAATTTATGTAAAAGTTAACGACATTGTCAAAGTTGTTTATACTCTCAAAGATAAATAACTGTATTTTAAAACAATAGATTAATAAAAGAATCAAAATACCAACATGCTGAGAATCTCTAGAAAAAATTTTCTGCTAAATGTTGAAAATTTTGCTGATAAATAGCTATTATATTTGCCACAAATATATCCTTTCTGTACATTTCTTTTTCCACTAGAATGTATCCATTTGTTATGGATTAAGAACTGGTGGTCAACTTAACGCCAGCTGGATTATATCAGCATGGCATTCAGCGAAGATGCTCCACCTGAGGAAAGTGGCCAGGATAAATAGGTGGAGAAGAAGCGAGGTGTTGAGGATTTAAGCATTAAGGTGTTATTGCATTGAGGCATTGTGGGCTCTCCTACGAGTTGCTGTTTGAGCTGTTAGTTCTCCTGAAGAAGCTTTGGTCCTCACATTGAGCATTACTTCCTGGCTCCAGAGGGGAAGATGTGTGCTACTTGGTCTCCAGCATGAACTCCTCACGCTGCTTCCTGGCATGTACCCAACTGTGCTTGTCCTCTGAGGACCTCCTCGGGGCCTCTGTGCCACTGAGAATGGCTGTAATGCCTTTCGGGATAGCCCTGGTCTTTGTTGTGAGTGTGACTTCCTGGCTCCAGTGTAGAACCCTCACCCTACCAGCACATGTCTTCATCCTGCTGACATAGACTTTCTGGCTTCCACTGCTGACCCCTGGGAATTCCCGGCACGGATTTGTAAAAGAGACTGGCATGAGTCCTTCTTGTGGGCTTGAACTCCAGTTGGACTCGTGGGAGGCATTGTCTTGAGCTCTGGGTTTTTAAAAGGACTCATGTTGGACATTGCTATGAGATTTAGGCTCTTGACTAAATAATCTATGTCTTTGGTGTTGTGGATAGTTTTCCTGCATTTTCCTGTTTTAACTCCCAGTGATCATTATAAAAATAATATTATAAACTCCCTGTCCTGATCCTAATTGTTCTCTGTGTACAACCCCTAACTACAACATCATTTATACTGAAAAAGTTTCATAGAGGGCTGAGATTTCCTTGCAGTATTTCCTCATGGAATTCTCTTGTCCTCCTCACTCTATCTTTACTCAATGTCATTATCATCAATGACCCAGGATTAAAACAGTCCCACATCAACTTTCTGTAAATGAGTTTCTTCATGTAAAATAGTTATGTAAATCTTATTGAAAACCTTAATAATTTAAAGAAAACAGAATCTTATTATTTTGAAGCATAATGGTACTCGGTGATCATTCAAATTACTTTTAGAACCAGGAAAAAATGTGTGATGGCAGTATCTCAAAGAATAACAGCATCAGTGACTATAACAACAAATAAAGAACATTTCTTCTGGTTATAAATGCCTGAAGTGAAATATCAAGGATCTTTGCAGCAATTGTGAGTTTTCACTGCCTTCTGAAAGTATGGTTTTTCTTTCACTTTCTTTCCCAGTATTAGTAATTTCTCTAAACTAAAAGAGGAAAATAGATTGTTTGTGTTCAATATATCACATATTAAATCTTTTAAAGCAATTAACATTTTAGTTTTCTTTTAAATTTCTGCTATAAAAATCGCTCCTATTGCAAAATACCTAATTAATACAAGACTCATTAATTTTTTACTGCTGCACAAAACTTTTTAATTTTGCTAGAGCTAGAGATTTATTCTAGTTTATTCTCATTGAAACAAAACAGGAAAAAATATAATTGAATCCAGTGACTGTAGGTGATATGATGGTGTCTCTGAAGATGGAGGAGACCTTTCATCTGAATGACAAATCACAAAAGGCTTGAGTTTGGGTTATAGCCAGTTGTGGAACTTAAGATTGTTTTCTGCTTTGGAGACTAAATAAAGTAGGTTGAATTGCTTTATTGGTAGTCACAGTCTTTAGGATTATGTTGAAAGTGCCAAAAATATAAAGCAAAACACTATCCTAAAGAAAGTTAAGGCATTATAATGCTAGCAGCTCTATTTCTTTTTGCTACTCAAAAACTATATGGTAAACTACTGTAGCCTGATCTCAGTGGCAATATCTCAAATACTTCAAACACTGATAGATTTTTATACTAGATGCCATTTAGGAAATCAACATTGTATTTAATAAAGATGAAAATACATATTTTTTGTCACTCACTGTTTTAAATACTTTTGATAGAAAAAATATTTTAAGATTTGGCCTCAAAAAGATTTGTAAAACTCTAACATGAGGTTTTCAAAGTGTGGACTCAAATACACTTTCAGAAAGTGTATATTGCCTAAAAATGACTGAGAACCTTTCACAGAGTCAACAGTAACTCTGAAAAATTTCTTTCACATAATATTTTAGTCCAATAATAGTGCTTAACATTTTAATATGTCCATAGATTGTTTATTATTAATATATAAGTAAGCATTTAAAATTTAAATTGACATGTTTAAAAAGTAATTATATTCTACTAATGGAATAAAGTGAATAGGTTTAATTATTGTCTTCATTTATGTTAACAAATCAAATATAGAAACTACTATCTCACCTCTGAATGTCTTACACAGAAGTAAGACAACAACGTTGTCAAATGGAGACTCTACCATCATATTTTTCATGTGCTGGTTATATGTGATGGGAGATAGGATGCCAAAATCTAAATATCAGCACCTAGTAGACAAATCTCTCCAAATAAAGCCAGTGTAACACAGTTTCTATCCCCTACTCCCCATGGGGACCTGTCTTTCTGATACTTATGGAAATGGTAGATAGACAGATACTTGCACTCAAAAGCCTGCCACCAAGACAAACATAGAGTGAGAGAGACACAGAGACAGATTGCATGGAGACATAGAAGAGTAATCAAGGCTGCATGCTCTTGTTTTTCCTAAATGTATCAGCACAGTTACTTTTCATTTTATAATGAGGAAAATTTGAGAGAAACACAAAGAGCAAGTAGTTTTAAATGGATGCATCTTTCGAATGAAAAAAAAAGGTAAAAATGGAAAAGTGACTACAAATATGACTATACATTGTCCAGAAAAAAACTTAAGAGTTGTACAGTTCTCCAACTCTGGGAAGTTCCTATCATTTTTTTTTCTTCTTGAAATCCCAGATTTGCAAGATAAAATTTAATTCAGAGACAGAAAATGTCGATGTTGCTCCTGGCCGGCAGGAAGGACACACGACAAAGTCTGGCAGTGGACAACCTTTTCTTTTATTTTCCTTCTCCGTACAGCCTGCCCTGGGATCGCTCCCAGCCGAAGCCTCCTTTGGTCCGCTCCCCGCGGCTCCTTCTGGGCTTCTACTTCCGGGCTTCTTCTTCCCCCCCAGGGGTGGCACCAGTATATATACGGATACAGTGTCCAATCATGTTAAAGTAAGCAAGGCAAGCTGATTGGCTAACATCATCAGTTGCCAGGCAGACTATATTGTTGAGCGGGTTGCTTACGCGGTAAGCAGGAAACTAACGTGCTCGATGGGAGGGGTAATCTACCTCAGGCTTTACTCTTTACTACAGGCCTCACGTCCGCCAAGTGAGGCGACCGGGCTCGGGGCTGCGGCTCCCAACATCTCCCCCTTTTTTATTTTTTATGAATGTGCGCATCATAGCCCTTCCTGGACTGGGTGCAGAGGCTTATGCCCTATGCGTAGGCCCACCGTAGGTCCTTGGCTTAGACCCTGGTCAGCCGTCCCATGGTCTGCCAAGGCCCTGAGGCCCTCGTCCTTTTTTTTTAGGGCCAGGCACAAACTGGACGGAACCTGGATGCACACAAGCTTGCACTCATTTCCTCTCCGTAAAGAAATCCCCTCGGAGAGAAATTTAGACCTGGGCAGCATCTAACAGTCCAGCGGCTTACGTGCAGAATGGGGTAGGGCCTGGCTTAGGTTGAGTCGCACCGGGGGAGTACGCTCTTACCCGTCATTGACTCTCCTACCCAGCTATGTCATAATTTTTTAGAGGAGGAGTGTGGGAAGCTCACCGTCCCTAGACTCGGTCATAGGCTAGGCGAGCGAGCCATGCATATGCCTGAGGATCTTCTTGTCCATTTCGGGCTACCGCTATTTCTATTCATCTTTTTGGTTGGTCTGTGATGGATCTCCGGTAGGGCAGGTCTGATCTTCAGTCGAGGGCTTTGTCACCCGTGTCAGTCTCTCCGGTACCCACAGTGGTTCTCGTCCCGATTCCTGTGGGAAAACACAAACCGCGCCTCGGTTCCAGCTGACCACTGGATCCGGGCCCATCCATTGTCCTGTCAGGACATCTTTCCACTTCACCCACCCTTTATGGTTGGGGGAAGGGTTGCAGTGCTCCACGGCTGGGGAGCAATTATCATTATTTAAATTTTAAAAATTGTGTGTGAATAGTGCCATGGATAATCGTGCCTTTGGGGCCAGGCCTTGGCCTACTCCCCCTTTTTGTTTTTGTAAAATTTCTTTGAGGCTTCTATGAGCCCTCTCAATGATTCCTTGACCTTGGGGATTGTATGGGATACCATGTTTTAATTGAACCTCCATCATTTTGCAGAACTCATTGAAGGCTTTGCCTATATAGGCTGGTCCATTATCAGTTTTTAATATTTTTGGTTTGCCCCATGCGGCCCAAGCCGCCAGGCAATGATTGATCACATTAGACACTTTTTCACCTGTTTCTGCTGTTGCGAATATGACGTGAGAACAGGTGTCTGTGGAAACATGAACATATTTAAGAGTCCCAAACTCCTGTATATGTGTGATGTCCATCTGCCAAACATCACCAGGGATCAAACCTCGAGGGTTTACTCCCATTGGTATGGCAGGTTTGTATGTGGCACAGGAGTCACATAGTCGCACGATATCTCGTGCATCTGCTCTGGAAACATGGAAATGGTTTGCTAGTGTCCTGGCATTGACATGAAACATATCATGGAAGGCACGGGCTCGCTCGATTGGTGTTAGTAAGGTAAAAATCCATAACGGGCGAGTGGCAGTATCAGCAGCCACATTCCCCTGTGCCATGGGCCCCGGCAGGGATGTATGTGCTCTTATGTGGGTGGTGAAGACCTTATGGTGTCTGTTCTGAAGCAATGTCTGGATAGACAGGAACAGCCCAGCCACTGTGGAAGTGGATCTAATTAAACCGGCAGTCTCAAGCACTTGCATAGCATTGACCACATACCTAGAATCGGAGACAATATTAATGGCTTCTGAGAACCGTTCAAGAATCATTTTAACGATCTGCAGTTCTACCACCTGAGGCTGATCAGGTTCAAATTGTATGGTAACCGGGGGCTTGCCTAGGATCACATAGGCGCCTATCCCCGTCTTGGAGCCATCTGTGTATATTGTAGTTGCTGGGACTAATGGCTCAGAGGCAGTAACCTTTGGAAAAATTATAGGGTGCTGAGTGACAAATGACAAGATAGGGTCTTTAGGGTATTGATTGTTTATATCCCCATGGAAAACACATCTCAGAATGGCCCACGTATCTATGCAGGCAGCCAGGGTCTTGATCTGGCTGGCGGTATAGGGTACTCGGATGGCTTGTGGTCCTGAGCCAAAATGTTGGACAGCTCTATCATGCGCTTCAAGGGCCAATGAAGCGACTGCCTCCAGGTAATGCTCTATGACTTTTGCAGGTGAGACCTTAGGGTGTATCCACAGTAATGGTCCTTTCTGCCAAATCACCGCTGTGGGCTGTAGACTAGTCTGTAGCAAACAGACATCAAAGGGTCGCCCTGGTTCAATTCAGTGTAAGGTAGCCCCACCTAAGGCTTTTTCCACTCTCTGTAAGGCAGCTCTTGCCTCAGGAGTGAGCCTCCTGTGGGAGGCTATATCTGGGTCTCCCTTTAGAAGGTCGAACAGGGGTTTGAGATCTGAATTTGGTATATGTAAATATGGCCTAATCCAATTAATGTCTCCCAATAGCTTTTGCATGTCATTTAGGGTCCTAACGCCATCCGTCCTAATGGTGACCTTCTGCGGAGAGACTAGCATAGGGGAGATTTTCACGCCTAAGTAGGTCACCATTTCTCCTCCCTGAATCTTGTCGGGGGCAACATGCAGATTAGCTTGTCTCAGGGCCTCGACCAACTGGCCGAGCATATTATTTAGCATGTCTGGGTCCCTGCCGCTGAGTAAAAGGTCGTCCATGTAATGCACACATCTTATCTTGGGAAAGGATTTCCGTAGGGGGGCCAGTAGGGAATCAAGGTAAATCTGACACATAGTGGGACTGTTGGCCATACCTTGGGGCAGCGTTATCCACTCGTATCTGAGATCAGGGCTTTCTTGGTTAATGGTGGGTAAAGTAAAGGCGAACCTATGAGTGTCCTCTGGATGCAGGGGGATTGAGAAGAAACAGTCTCTAAGATCTATAACATAAACTGGCCAGGACTGAGGGATGGCTGAGAGAGCTGGCAGCCCCCTCTGGACCGCCCCCAGGGACTGCATCTGCGCGTTGACCGCCCTTAGATCATGGAGCAGCCTCCACTTGCCAGACTTTTTCTTAATTATAAAAATGGGGGTGTTCCATGGGGAGGTTGACGGCTTAATGTGTCCTAATCTAAGTTGTGTACTGACTATTTCTGACAAGGCTAATAGCTTCTCCTTAGGCAGGGGCCACTGAGGTACCCAGACCGGATCATTTGACCTCCAGGTGATTTTGATCGAAGTGGGTAGGAGAGCTTCTTCAGCGGCCCCTAAGAAAAACCCAGCCCTTGCCTACCTTTTTTGTTCTCTACTGGTATTGGGGATGTCCGACCCTGTAGGGCATTGCCCAAGCCTTTGCCGGGGGTATATCCCTGGTTCCTGAGTATATCCTTAGCCTGGGGGGAGCAGTTTGACGTAAGCGTGACATCCATCTGAGTGAGGATGTCCCTTCCCCATAGAGACACTGGCAACTGTAACACAAATGGTTGGAAATGGCCCTGATGACCCTCCTCATCACACCAGAGCAGGGTTGAAGCACTAACCTGAGGAGCTGACACCATCCCCAGGCCCTGCAGCGTGTTATCTGCAGTGTTGGTGGGCCAGTTGGAGGGCCAATCCTTTCTAGAGATAATGGAACGGTCAGCTCCTGTGTCTAGGAGCCCTGTTATATTCTTGCCATTGACCTTAAGTGAGAGCATGGGCCTTTTATCAAGTATTATATGGAGTCCCTCGAAGACTTCCCCTGAGGAACCGAAACCTTGACTTTCTCTAATTTTCTGCTTTGAGGGGAATCTCTTGTGGAGACTGGGGAGCAGCAAGAGCTGCGCTATCTTGTCTCCTTTATTGATTACCATAGTACCCACAAGAGATTGAACCATAATCTTAATGTGTCCTGTGTAGTCTGAGTCTATGACCCCCGGGACTACTATGAGACCCCGAAGGGCCGTGGAGGATCTCCCGATCACCAGACCCACGGAATTTTCGGGTAACGGTCCCTTAAAGGTGGTTTCAACCACTTGAACACCCATATCAGGCACTAATATAAGTCTGGAGGCGACACTGAGGTCCACACCTGCTGACCCAGGGGTGGCCCTTGTTGAAGGCTGCCATCCTGAGCTGTCCTGTCTCTGGAGCGGGGGCCCGCCTGTGAAGGGGGCCCCCTCTGGCCGTTTTTTGGCTCTCTAGCATCTCGTCCACAAATACGGTTGCCCTGAGCGTCAAAGACCGACCTACACTCCTCAGCTTTGTGTGATCCCCTCTTGCATCGCCCACAAACATATGGTTCTTCATTCCTAGGGCGAGGCCTAGCATCTGCATTGTTTGGGCAATGATGTTTAATGTGTCCTGGCTCCCCGCAGGCAAAACACCCTTTAGCCTTACATTCCCCTTCTAACCCGCGAGGTCCCCTCTGCTGTACAGCCGCGGCCAGGAGAGCAGCCACTCCCGAGTTGGAGAGCGGCCCCCCTATCTCTCTGCATATCCTAATCCAGGCGTTGAGGTCCTTGTTCTTATGAGGAGCTATCGCTGCCTTGCACTCCTTTGTACATTGCTCAAAAATCAGCTGCCTTACCAGCGGTCGAGCCACTCCCGGATCAGAAAATATCTTATCGGCAGCATCTTGCATTCGGGCCACAAAGTCAACAAATGGCTCTGTGGTACCCTGAATTATTTTTGAAAGACACAAGGAGGCTGTTTCGGCACCACTTACCTGCTTCCAGGCACGGAGCCCTATGGCATTGATTTGTTCATAGACAGCGCCGGGGAACTGAGTCTGATCATCAGCGTGCCGACTTTCTCCCATAAGCATTTCCTTGTTCCACCCCCGGTTTCCCCGACTGGCGTTTCTCTCAGCCTGCTCTGCAGAGAACTCTGCGTACCAGGCTCGCCAATCCAGGTAACTACCCGAGGGCAGACACGCCTTTGCCAGCTGAACCCAGTCCGCGGGGGTGAGGGGCCCAGAAGACAGGTTCTCCAGCATGGCAATGGTGTAAGGCGCAGTCGGCCCAAAGGTTGTAACTGCATTTTTAAGTTCTCTAATCTGCTTTATCTCAAAAGGCTCCCATGCATTACGTCCCTGGCCCATAGCTACTTGTACAGGAAATATCCCGTAGGGGCCACTATCTATCCCAGGTGGTGGATGTACCTCATGAGACAAACGTCCCCCCTGCCATAGCCGCCTGTAAAAATACCGACCCGCCGGCGGCGGAGCATAAGACGGCGGCCATGATTGGGCGGAAAATGGGGGCCCGTGCATCACTTCCTGTTCTGGCGAAGGGGAAGGGAGCTCCCGGGCGGCCGCCTCGCGGCGAGGATTCGCCTCCGGGAACAGCCCCCAAGGTGGGGCGGAAGGCTTCGCCTCCCTCTCGCGCCGGGGAGCGCTCAGGAGCTCTCTACTCCTCCGCAGACCAAGTTGAGCGGAGCGCAATTCACGGCGCAACGCTGGGAAAGAACCCTGCGACTCCTTATCGAGTGACTTAGGCTCCTGACAGCTGGTCTCTTTGGCCTCCTTGCCATTCAACTTTCCCTCGTCCTCGGAGTCAGACGACTCCGAGGCTAGAGCCCCGTCCTTCTCCTTAGCATCTTTGTTCCCCTTAACGGGCCCCTCTCGGGAGCTCCCTGACTGGGCCTGCTCAAATACCCTGCGTACTTTTGTAAGCTCTTGAGAGCTTTCTCCACAACCACCCTCGCTCTTAGTGTTGCTACCTAGCATGTTTCCCATCTTTTAATATGTTACTCACCGCGTGAGGCCCAAGGAATCCGCCACTTACGCGTGAGCCTGAGGGGAGTCTAAAAGCCCTGTAGGTGCGTGCCACCCAGAGCCCAGGCTTATCCCCAACTCACCTGTCTCGCAGCTCTGTACTGGAGTGTTGTCCGCTGTCACGTCTCGGGGGTGATCAGTCCCCGTACGGGCCTCCAAATGTCGATGTCGCTCCTGGCCGGCAGGAAGGACACACGACAAAGTCTGGCAGTGGACAACCTTTTCTTTTATTTTCCTTCTCCGTACAGCCTGCCCTGGGATCGCTCCCAGCCGAAGCCTCCTTTGGTCCGCTCCCCGCGGCTCCTTCTGGGCTTCTACTTCCGGGCTTCTTCTTCCCCCCCAGGGGTGGCACCAGTATATATACGGATACAGTGTCCAATCATGTTAAAGTAAGCAAGGCAAGCTGATTGGCTAACATCATCAGTTGCCAGGCAGACTATATTGTTGAGCGGGTTGCTTACGCGGTAAGCAGGAAACTAACGTGCTCGATGGGAGGGGTAATCTACCTCAGGCTTTACTCTTTACTACAGGCCTCACGTCCGCCAAGTGAGGCGACCGGGCTCGGGGCTGCGGCTCCCAACAAGAAACCACCATTGAGCATGACTGAATTAGAAAGCTTTACCCTAAGCTACTTAGTTCTCAAAGCATGCATTTTAGTCATTATCTAAATTGATCCCAAAACATATTCATCTACATAATCCATTAGTATCAGATGTTCCACAATGACATCAGAGTACATAAATATATTTCAAAATTGCCAGTTGCATAAAGTTCTAAAAATTTGAGAATACATACTTTATAAATTTCAAAGAAATTGTACACAGATTTAATATGGCAGAATTGCAACTGAATTACAAATTTCCTTAAAAATTCAATGTTATACTTGTTGAAGAAAGAAGGGATCTTATAACAAAACACTATTTTGTTGTGTGATATATGCTATAAATTTGCTCATTCTCAATTCTTTTTTTTTTTTTCTAATCAATGTCAGTACATGGACATTTTGATGATGGAGTGATATTCCTACAGTGAATGTGACCAGAAATTCATTCTACAAATACCTTTGATTCTTTACAAACTTGAATGTTATTTCAGTCTTTCACATGCCAAATACTCTTTATTTTTTTAAATTTGGTAACATTTATTTTTAATTTGTAAGTAAAATGTCTATATTATTTTGTACAAAAGAATATTTTAAATATGAATACATGGTGGAAGGTTCAAACTGAACTTTCAGACTTAGATATTACCTCACATACTTATCAATTATTAGTGGAATAAAAAATTTACTCTTTCCTTTATTTTCAAGAATATTTTCCTATAGTATAGTGTAGGATCAGGACCTTCACTTTTTATGTGAAAATTTCTTGGCTCACTTTTGAAAACTGAAAAAAAATTAGAATAAGAATAATAAAGAAAATAAACCGTTGCTGTAACCATGATAATCATATATACAATAGATTTATTGAACTTATTCATTTTATCTAACAGAAACTTTGTATCATTGGACCCATTTTTTTCTAAATTTCACTGTTCATTCAACCTTGAAACTCTGGAAAGCAGCATTCTCTTCTCTAATTTTGTTAATTGAAACTTTTTGAGAGTTAATGTGCAAATCTCACATAGCCAGATTTTGGGATAGTGAAGAATTAAAAAGTTGTACAAGGTAATCTGACCGTGCTATTTATGTCAAATATATTTCAATATCAAACTAGTGGTGAGTTCCTTCAACAAGTTTTCTAAGTAATACTCTGTCCTGAAAAATCAGTTTGGATTATTTGAACCCAAAATTATCTAATAGGTATTAGCACAGCAATGTAATGCATCCTTATGCTAAAGGACATGTAGAGAAAGACTTTATTTTAGGATAGAAAAAGATATCAATATACTCCTCTTACTGTTTATTTCTCTGCTTGTTTTGGTGATACTGGGGATTGAACTCAGGGCATTGTGCATGCTAGGCAGGCCCTGTATCATTTGCTACATTTCCAGCCACCAGTCCTATTGTTTATGGTTTATAGCTTGTGAATTTAAAGTAGGAAATTTCCCTGGACACTCACTGATATTTATTTAACTCGTAATAGTGCTTTAGATGGATTTTATTATTCACATTTTGCAAATGATGCATACCTGCATTGTGACCTATGCCTTATTTGTAGATACACAGCTGGAATAATTGCCCATTTTCACTTGACCATGTGGACATGATGTATTATGCAGTCATACGCAGAAAAAAAAAGCCTGAAATATCCTGTAAGACTGGTTTCTTTCTTTTCTCTTTATTAACTGGTACTAGAGTGAAGTGGAATTTAACTACTTAAGAGATAGCAGAAAAACAATGTGGAAACAATGTAATTCTCTGAAGTAAGGATTTGAGAGCCTTTTGCCAAATATACATTATGTATTAACTGTCAGTGGATGACAACAACAAAGATCTATTTTAAATCCTTGAGATATTTGGTTAGCTTAGCACAGCATAACCTGCATAATATAGAAGTTATAAAGCAATATCCAAACAAAATAAAACAAATATATGGCCACAAAAGCTAAAATACATGAGTTGAATTTGATATTTAGTGCTAGAAAGTTTTTATGTGTGGTATCATTCAATAAAATACTGTATGTAGAAAGTTGAAACTAATACCTTGAACTCAGTGACTCTGTTATGAGGCAACTACATGAAAATGGTTGTTACCAAAGTTTTCATGTTTGCACACTGTATTGTCCCTGTCACACGTAGTCACCTCTCCAGATGTGATGATAAAGGGCTAACGGAATACTTGTGAGGAGAGAGACTGTTCATATTCAACCCAGAGGCAAATTAATTTTGCAATTCTTTTCCAAGTGAAGTGTTTTCAATGTGTAAGAATGATTATAAACATTGAATGAATAAAACAGAAACTCATAAAAGTATTGCTGGACTGTAAAACGAATTAGCTATCTTACCACAATGAATGTAGTGAAAGCATCTCGCCATCTAGCCTGTTTCTAAAAATTTCCTCATTTCCACTATGAAGATGAGAGAATCAGGTATGGGATAATGAGCCAATTAACTAAATCAGATTAGGAATTGTGTCTAACCAAGAATTTCAGCTGCTTGAAGACACATGGAAATGGGTATAATTGCATGTATGAAAAGATATATAGTAATTTTGGTTGAATTTCTTTATTTAACCAAATACAATAAATAAAGAAAGAAAACAAGGAAGGTAGGGAGGAAAGGAAGAAGGTAGAGAAAAAAAGAAAGAAGGAAGGATAAAAAGAAACACATGACACAGTTTATAGCATTTACAAATTCTCCATAGTTAACCAACAATACTTGACAGTGCTCTAGAACACCCAGCACAGATACAGTTTTCTTTCCTTATCATATAGGATTGACTTTTACCAAGACTTTCATACATAACAAAATCTATGTATGCTGGAGTCCTTCGTAGAGAATTTGTGCTGTTTACATATAACCCGTGCACAACCTACAGTACTCTTTAAAATCATCAGTAGAGTAAAAGTAGCTAATATAATGTAACCACTTGTAAAAAATAGTTGCACTGTCTCATTTAGGAAAGAATGACAAGAAAAAATATATGTACATGTTCTTTACAGAGCCAGTTATTTTTACATGTCCAATTCATGTTTAATTGAGTCTGTGTATACAGAGAAAAGGGATAGAGATTCTATACAAATTAGTAGACAAGAAGTAACCTTCCGCGGGACACAGCCAGGATACAAAACAATTAGCAAAAGGCAATCATTTTCTGGGTGCCAATACAGGCTAATGAAAGAATTTCTCCCACTCCAAGTGACTTTAAATCACAAACTTTTCTTTTTTCTTTATTCTAATTTCTAAAGCAGAGAGTTTATTTTGCTTATTTCCCAGCTTTCTTTTGTTTTTATAGGTTCCCCATATTTATTCTACTATTGTACATGGACCCTATGTGGGAATGTTACTATTGCATATGATAAATTATTTCATGCTCTTCCATACCCTCTTTTCCTGTCACGTACAAAGGAGAATAGTGAGGTTTTGCAGTGTAAATCATTGACTCAGTTGCCACAAGAAAGGACTGTCAAAGTTAGCGTTTGTTGTCAACTAGATTGGATTAAAAGTAGCCTAAGAAATTAGAGGAGTGAACTTCTCGGTGTGTTTGTGAGGATGTTTTCAGAGAGTATTGACAGGTAGTATGACAAAATGAGAAGGAAGAGCCATCCTAAATGTCTGTGAAAAGCACCAACCAAGACGAGGCTCAGATGAAACAAAGGGTGAAGCAGGGGGAAGTCTAGTAGTACATTCTGAAAACCTCCGAATATGTAAGGCAAAATAAATCTTTTCTGCATTAAATTGTTGTACTCAGGCATTTTGTCACAGCAACAGAAATCTTAGTGAAACTGACAGTCAATGCATATCACTATCCAAGTATTAAGAATTGGAATGTATCATTTTTATCCTGGTACTTGAGCAGCTATAAGCTTTTTGTTTTGCTTATTTTTCCTAAATTTATGCTAACATAGCTCTCTTTTAAAGAGTATGAGCTAAAGCATATTTGTAAAGATTTATTTTACAGGCTAATTTGAAAGTGTCTTAGATGATTACACATATGTTTATGATTTCCATAATGCTCAGATTTAAATACTGACCTTTATTGAATATGCTGTCCAGTTAGTTGTGAATAGCTTTTTAAAATACATTATTATGACATTTATTGTCATTTCATCTCTGCAGAAATAGTTAGGAAATTAACATTTTTTCTCATCAATGTTGGATAATGAAAAATAAAATAAAAGTTGAGCATGAAGAAATAAAAATTTTTCATCAGAGATGCATTTTAAATTCAGGCAAACTGGAGTCTCTCAGTGCCTTTATTTATTTATTTTCAATTTTAACACACAAAGGTTTTGTTATAAATGAAGTACTATCTATTGTTTCTATATATACGTACATCATATGGTGTTCAAATCAGGGTTGTCTATGTCCTTAAACGTTTGAGACTTTTTTTTTTTATGCTGAAAGCATTCAAAATTCTTTCTTCTAGATGCAGTTTAAGTGCCAGTGAAAATGTGGAGAAAAGGAAGCCCCTGTACACTATTTATAAGAAGGTAGATTGGTAGAGGCATTATGGAAAATATGAAGGAAATTTCTTCAAAAATTAAACAAGTTGAAGTCTAGCACAACCCAGAAATCGCACTACTGGTTATATATCCAAAGGAAATAAATATTCCAAAGGGACACTGCACTCATGTGTTTATCGGAACACCATTACTAGTTAAGAAACAGAAATAAACCTTACCTAACACATATTGAATAGACACAGAAATTGTGGTACATATACAAAATGCACATCATAAGCCTTTTGAAGGCTTCAAGTTTTCTTAAAAACAGCAGAAAGGATATTTGGACTTCAAGCATTACTGACACCGTGTCAAAGTATGAAATGATGTGAAAAATTATGTTCAATATAAACAAAAAATAATCATTTAAAATTAAATAGTTGCCCTTGGAGAACTACAGGCATGTCTTAAGAACAATTTTTCAATTTGTATATTCCAATAAAGTATATGTGGCATAAAAATCCTAATTATGTCCTGAATTCCTTTCCTTTATATTTTGATGTCCATTTATTCAAGAAAACAAGCAACATTAATCTTCTGCTATTTTCAAATATGTTTTGCATTTTCATGCCTTTGAAATTACTTTTGACATTGAGATATGATATATTCTTGAAGGTCTAATTCAAACATCATCAACAATTTATCTTATCTACAATTTTAAGAAGTTCTTACTTATGCATCTCCTACTGAGTTAAAATTACTCATATGCATTTGATTTTGGTACTAGAGAGCAACTCAATCATTTTAATTTTAATTGAATTTGATACTTCAAAGACTTATAACTGAAGTCATATAAAAAGAATGTCTCATTTTAAAAATGATAGCATCTCTGGTCTGAAGGTTATGGCACAATCAATAAATATTTTGCAAAGGAAAGAATTTGTGAATAATAATATTAAGAAACATGGCTTATGTAATTTTGCTGTCTGAGTAATCTTCAAAAGGAGAAAAAATAAAACAATTTTTTTTTAGAAAACAGCAGTTTATATTAGAATAAATCATGGATAAAATAACTTTTCTTAGAATATTAGTCTACAATTTAAGTGATTGTATATGATGTTTTTATCAGAGAGCAATTTTAGATTAAACTTTTTACTCTTACACTACATTTTATGTATAATTGCTTCCCTCTGATTTTATTTTTAATCTCATGCTTTAAGAGGTTGCCTGATTTTGTATACCTCAGTAAATAGTATTTCATTTTTTGTTCCTGCCTTTATCACTTTAATTCATTCACTTTGACAATGAATTTGAAAAACAACTTCAAGAACTGATTATTCTATGCAAATCAGCTGCTAAATAATAAAAATTTTATTCTTACCAGTAAAATATATTTACCCATTGCTTATTTTACAAAGTAATAAAGAACAATAAAGTTTTATGATAGCTTTCTCCATACATTTAATACAGTATTATTTTAATTATGATTTTATTATCTTTAAGAGAAACAAAATGAATCACAGAGACCAGTATAATATTGATCTTGGTTTTTAAACAAAAAATTAATATTTTAAAGATTTAAACTTATGATTACTAAAAGAAAATGATACAACTGTTATATACAAATATAAACAGAACTTGTAAGTAAAGAATAAAGACTGATTTATTTTTCTGAACTTGAAAATTCCTGTTACAGTTAAAAAAAAAAACCTCAAATTTTTATTTGAACCAAAATGTGGGGAAAAAAATCATTCTTTATTCATTCCTTTCTGTGTGCTGCACTTTTTTTCTTTATACAGAGAAAAGAGAGATTAATAAAGCAACTAACTGTCCATGTGTTATGAAGTTTGTACCTTAGAGAGGGAAAAAGCCAATAACACACACACACACACACACACACACACACACACACACACACACAACAATGTTATTAGGTCTTAATAATGGATATGTAGAACAGTAAAGCTAGACAGTAAGAATTCTGGCATTTACTTGGGTTTGAATTAAAAGTCATATTATGATACTTAGTTTTTATTTTATTTTTAATTAATTAAATTTGTTGGTAGATGTCTTAGTTACTTTTTACTCGTTGCTGAGACAAAATACCTGAAGCCCAAAGTTGGGAAAGGAAAGGTTTATTACTTACAGTTTTTGGAGATTTTAGTCCACACTCATTTGGCTCCAAGACAGGCAGGCATGGCTGGGCTGCAGTTCATGGCCGCTGCCAACAGCAGAGTCGAACCAGGAAAGAGAAAGACACACCTTCTTCCTGCCATTACATCACATCCTGGCTCCACCCCTATGTGGGTGGAGCCATCAATCCAAGCACTATACAATGAACCAGCACAAATGAACACTGCAAACTCATGAGGCCTGGGGGACACAAACATAAACCATGACAGTAGATTTTTACATATAGATAATGACCATATAATTCATAGGGAATTTGTGCCCATAGATGACATATCTTGATCCGTTTTTTTTTCCTGTACTCTTCCTTCAATCCTTCTCTGCTTTATTCACAAAAGTTTTGTTTCTATCTCTTCCTTTTCTTGTTCTTTTTGTCTTTTCTCTTTCTTTCTTTACCTCCCCTCCCTTTTTTAGTTCCCCTCCCAACTGAACATTTTCTATTTCACAATACATTTTGGTCTTTATTTACATTTTCCATTTCTCACACCAGATAAACCACGTGATATTTGAATAAGTGTTTATTATTTATTACACTGGATAACAAATACACTGAGAGAGAAATTTGAGAGAGGGAAACCACATCTTCACAATAGCATCAAAAATGAAATATCTAGGAATCAATCTAATGAAATAATCAAAATACCTTTACATTGAAAGCTACGGTACTCTGAAAAAGGAGATTAAAGTGTGTATCAGAAAATGAAAAAATATCCCTTACTTTTCAGTATGAAGAACAAATATAGTGAAAATAGTTACAAAATTGTTATAAAGAGTGAATGCAATCCCAACCAAAATGTCAATATATACCTTACAGAATTAGACAAAATATCTTAAAGTTTATTTGCAAACAGAACCAACCTAGAATACCATAACCGATTCAAGGCAATAAAGTCAGGGTAGAAGGTATCACAATTCCTGACTTGAAATACAGTACAAAGTTACTGTGACAAGCTCAGCATGGTACTGGCAAAAACAAAGAAATATAAAGAAACAAAATCAGACCCAATGATTAATGGGACACATAATAAGATGCAAAAATAAATCCACACACACTCAGCTACTTTATCATCAAAATAGTTTTGTCTATATCTTCTATTCTCAGTAATTTTTTGACCAACATTTAAACTTCATAATACAGAATTTATTAAACATAGCTATTTATTAATTATTTTGTTGTGATTTTTTTTATTTTTTCATAGAAAATTTTTTATATTTTCTTTAATATTTATTACACAACAATAAAAATTTTTAAAAGACTAGTTTTTACAAAAATATTTACAAGAATATAATAACTACATATTCTGTAAAAAATTTAAAAAATAATTGTTTTGTGTTCATACAAAAAAATCCAAACACAAAATGTAACCTTGATAATTCAAGACCAAAACAGGAAAAGATCAGATATTTTCCAGCATGAAACCTGAAATGAATGTATAGAAAAATATATTAAATGTATTGCTTAAAAGTGACTACAAAGCAAAAAACTCTTAGTGATAAGGAAAATATTGTTACTTACAAAATGGAATAATATGATTTATTGAGGATGAACAAATGACAGCCTAAGTCTGACAGAATGAGGCGTAATTCAGTGGGAGAGCAGAAGGACCTGGGTGTAATCTCCAGCTTTGAGAAAGGTGAGGAGAGGAGAGAGTGGAAGGGGAGGGGACAAGTAATCAGGAGGAGGGGAGGGAAATGGATCAAACCTGACAAATGAAATGAAAAATGTAACATTTAAAGGTTCAAAATAAAATCACTATAAATTGTTCTTGTACATTGGCAGTGGAATGCTTAAGATCATGTACAATCACGTTATGCCAAATTTACTTGGCAATTACAGCACAAAGGACAGGGAATTGAATTAAACCAAAATTGAAGCATTTCTTAGTGCACAAAGGAGAAGACTATTTTTACTCAATAGTCAGAAATGTAAGTGTGGAAATGAAAGCAAAGTGAGAATACTGAGTGGGCACTGGGAGATAGAAAGTGAAATATAAGAAAAGGATCAATAGTTGGCAAAATTCATGGAAGTTGAAACAATGATACCACTGAGGGTAACACTAAAAGATAGTGAGTTTAGATAGTGGAGGTGAGAGGATATGATCTTTGAAGCTCTGAATTTATGTAGGTTAAATTATATATAATTTTACAACAAGAATTTGATACTGAAAGTGAGTTTGGGGGAATTCTCTTCTTCAAATGCTTATCCTTAGAGAACAGTGAATTGAAAGCATCTGATATGAGAGATGGTAAATGTTGACATATTCAAGAAGTCTGGCACAAGTATGATTCGAGACAGTCACAATGACCCTCTGTCTTAGTAACAAATGTATATTTTACTGCAAAGAAGAAAAGCTTTGAGCTATATATTCTGCTGACATAAAAATTTAAATGTGGTGTTTACAGAGATGAATGAAGTATGGTCTGGAAACGATTTCCAATAATCGTATGAGATTTCTCTAGGAGAGACAGCATCTCCTGAATAGTTCCAAGCTTTGGCTACTGGAAGGCTGCAAAAGAAATCATCACACAAGTTGGCGGACACAAAAGGTACTTGGTCTGAGGGGAATATGCACTCCAGAAGGCACAAGGTAAGTCCACTAAGAGTACAACAGGTGTGGCAAGAAAAAATGAAAACAAGAGGTGTGGAAGTGTAGAAAAGGAAAATGAGATATACATGTTAGCATGTAGGCTCTAAGGGCTAACCCAAATGAATTTCTATGGAACACACTACTAACTGACATTTAAAATAAAGTATAGTTGAAATTATGACAAATTGATGAAGTTCTGAGTATTAGTGGCATGTTCGGTATTTTTTATTATTATAGTTTATGGAGCTCTGGACTTTCATTTGACCAGTGTGTATTAATTTGGAGAATATATATGATGTAATTTTGCTTTGAACCCTTAATTTTTTTCAGCAGCCAGTAATAATGTGCTGATGTGGTATGCATCTAATTTCATCAAATTTTTACAGCACTGATAATTATCTACTTGGGATAGCTGAAAATGCTAAAACAAAATAACTCTTCTCCAATTCTAATTTTAATAAGATGATTTTAAAAATATTTCAGGCTGGATATAGGTTAGCATTTAGAAGCTCACAACACATGTACATAAAATTGAACAATTTAGCAAATGGATGGCAGATGGTGGGATTCAGTTATTCACAGTTGGAGTGATGTATTACAGGTAATCAAGAAGAGGTGACTAAAATGAAACATATGGTATCAGAATACAGTTGGAAATACTAGCAGCAGTTCAAAATTAGCTTGAGAGAGACATTTGAGGAAGAAAATATTAATAGCTTTAAACATAAAGAAATCAGAACACACACACACACACACCATTAATTCCTTGCACTGTCAAAAAAAGAACCTAAGCACAATGTGTTTCACTAGCACTGAACACACCCAGTGCCCTATCTTTATTTTGAATACCATTTGTGTGTAAATTCAGAAAAAGTTCCTCAGAAAATGACAGTGATTTTGAAATTGTGGTAAATACCCATGTGAAGTTTGAATCATCTCTTAGTATCAGAGAGTCAGATGATGCTTAAGGGGAGAAAAAGTGTCCCACTTTGCTGGAACTATGTAAAAGTGACACAAAAATCAACTGAAAGAATTCTAAATCTCCAAAGTTGTGGCAATTTCAGCTATATAAAAAAAAACTAGCGTATTTTAAAACAACTTACATTCTAATACGTATTTATAAATCTAGTGTATTCAATTATGTCTCTAGCAGATATGTACTAGTATGGACCACTGACACCACTGAATACAATATTACTGGGAAATGGTCTTATTGATGAACTTAGCAAAGTATCTCAAGATAAAATATTATCCTCAATTTAAGACAGATCCGATATGGGTTCCATACAAGAACAAAGACAAGTAACAAAGATGCACTGACATTGTGTGAAGATGGAGGGGGGACTGGAGCAAAGCATATAATATTGCAAAATGCACAGGGAGGTATTAAGAGCTGTCAGAGCTGGAACAGGCAAGAAAGCTTCTCCCTAGGGGCTTCAGAGAGAGAGAGCACAGTGCTGCCACTCTTCAATTTCGTGATTGTGGCCTCCAGACCTACGAGAGAATAAGTTTCCCTTATCATAAGATCTTTGTGGTAATTTTTTAACAGCAGTCTTGGGAAACTCATGCAATGGTACCACACTGCTATAAAGGCTGAATAAATACTGAATAAATATGTACAATTTTAAACTCAGATATAACAAGACCAAAAATGTATGCAACAGAGAACATTTTTTATTTGAATAATTCCAAATATTTTACATAGATATTCATTCCTTGAAAAGATGGAGTATAACTTCGACACCTTATAAGTTAACTGCAGTGAGATACAGCAACTATTTTGAAAGTAACAATATGCAATATGATAACCATTGCCAATTTCCTACCATCTTGTTTGAAATCCTATATCATTGTTGTTATTTTGCCTTTTTAAGCTCTCTTTAAGAGAAAAAAGAAAAAAATATTGCAAAAATAGAGAGACAAGTAACTTCATAGTGCCAAATTTTATCTCATCAAATTGATAAATTTTAACATCAAAATTAATGCAAGGGTGTTGACAATAGGGACACACGATGCCCATGAGAGTTTGTACTAATGATCCATGTGAGCTATATATACCTATGATATTATGTGTTAAGAATCGTGGTTTACTTCTGTGGTCTTCCTCCAAGAATTCCACATCTCTGATTATCACTATTAGAAAATCACAGGGTTTGGGAAGCTGGGGATTTAGCTCAGCGGCATAAGCACCTGCCTTGCAAGCAGGCAGTTGTGAGTTCAATCCCTGGTACCGATAAAAAAAAAAAAAAAAAAGAATTTTTGGCATATTCTAAAATATATGAGTAGCACTTTCCAACACTAAGTTTATCAAAATTGTAGAAAATCTTTGAATCTGTCACATGTAGAAGAGTCTAAGAATACATAATTTATTGCATAGCTTTTTGTTTCTGGAAGACCATTAACATTTACAGTTTAATGGAAGAAAAGGTTAATTTGGCTCATGTTTTAGAGAATAGAATCCATAGTAAACTGGCTGCAAGGCAGAAATATCATGACAGAAGGACATGATGGAGGAAAGTATTTTACTTCTTGAGAGCCGCGAACCAGAGGAAGAAAGTAGTGTCAGAGTAAAGTGCCGGAAGCCACATATAGTACACAAGCCAGGACCGCATGACATTCCAGACAGGTACACATGTGAGCTTTACTTCTCTGAGGTGGTATTCAAGACAAACAAGCTGATACTACAACTTATTTGGCACATATAATTGAAACATCATGGGCATGGGAATCTGAATAAAGTCCATAATAATGTAGTTCTTTTATTATGGCTAATACACCAAAACCCAGAGGTAACAGTATGAGTTACAATGAGAATTCACTCTATGGTTAAATTTTTTTTGTAAATTGAGCATTGGTCTATTATAAAATGTCTTACTTAAAAAATCTAAATTATGCTTACTTTAAAAAATTATTCACCTATAAATAAATAATCATATGAACACATATAATTATTCAGGCTGAATGTGATATTTGGTCGGAAAATACTGATGGAAAACACCATGATACTAACTAGTATAAACTTTGAAATCACATAACAAAATTCCTAATGTATTAAAATTACTGTAATAATAACCTTAAATATTATTAGGTCAAATTAGCAATTCATTGTACTGAACAGTTTCATTATGCCTGATCTTCTTGGCTCCTTGGCTCAGCTCCTTGGCTCATATTTTTCTCTATGTACTTTGAACTACAGATAAAATGTGCCCAAAATACAAATCTAAAAAGATTACCCCTATATTCAGCTGCCAAACACCTTCATTTGCCTGAGAAACAAAAGTTATCAGGGTATATCCCCTGCCAACATTTCATATAAATTTAGTCATTTGTCTCATGTTGAACTTTTTTGCAGTTTTTAATATAACGACTCTTCTAGTCACATGACACGCTGCTTGAAAACACTATTTCATGACCATCTAAATTGTTTCTTTTACAAGTGAGCATCATTATCCACTGCCCAAAATACTGCTTATAATTTATCAGATTTGAAAATTGTCTTTTTAAAATGCATCTTAAGAATTTAATCCTTTTCTTCCTAACACTTCAGTTTATAAAGATATCCTACCAAGTGTATTGATGTTGTTGTGCCGATTTTCTGAAACACTGTGAACCCTTCAGAACAGGAAACTTCATTTCTCTGATTCTGCTTAACTTTGTATGCTTAGAACCTAGAACAACACTGCCATATAGAACTTTCTGTGTAGTGACATAAATGTATATATGTCAAGAAATTTATATTATATTATATCATATCATATCGCATTGTTACTCTTGGTAAGCATGATGGTGTTGCCTGTAATTCCAGAACTCAGGACACTGAGGCATGAGGATCATAACTAGTTTGAACCACCATGGACCACAGAGTGATTGATTTCAAGGCCTGACTGCATACTGAGAGCCAGTTTTCAAAACAACAAAATGACAGCAACAAAACCAAATAAGAACCACCACAACAGAAAGATATGCTCTTGGAAAATGAAGAAAACTTATATTCCTGAGTCAAAGGCATACCGTCATAAAGAAATATATATTTTTAAATTTAATTTGCATGCATATTATAAGCCAAATACCATTTTTAGGAGGAAACATGAAAAATAACTTTGAATTTCAGGTACATCATTAAATGACCAGTAAATTCAATAAAATAAGAAAAGATGAGTGACAAGAAGGGTTTTATAAATGGAATAAAGGTTGTGATGAATTTAGCTTTGAATAATTAGATTTACTTTTTGCATGAAAAATTATATATTGAAAAGAATCCAATATTATCAGTTTTACATATAATTATGAAAAAGTCAGTAAATGCATAGCACATTTTTGAATCAAATAGAATAATAATATTAGTACTTACCAAAAATTCACTTAACTGCATAGATTGTACTTTTAATAGGGTAAACTTTAGCTAGATTAGGAGTCTAATATAAGAAATAGTTCCAATGGCCAGGTGAGGTAGTAAACACTTGTAATGCCAGCACTTGGGAGACTGAGAAAGGAGCATCACTGTGAGTTTGAGGCCAAATAGAGCTATGAGTGATTTTGAGGCCAGTCTCAAATACATTATGAGTCAAAAAAATGAAAAATAAAAAAATAAGAAAGTCACTAAAAAACTAGAACATATTAGTAAATATATGTTAATTTAAAAGACACTGTTTATATATTCTGGTATAAAATACATAAATACACTAATATGAGTGTACATACATTAACATTCTGAGCTATATTTAGATATATACTTGTGTATACATATATGACTACATATATATGATTATAAATATATTCTCATTAAAAATATATATATACACACTGTGGTTCAAATTTCCCCTTTGATGAACTTTTATTTTGGTGTTTTTAGATCAATTAAAGTAAATTAAGCCATCATATTTTGCAGTCAAATGCTCTACTAGTGAGCTATACTCCCATGTTACCAGATTTTGTTTCCAATTTTCTACTTAGAAAAAGATATCTCTTCATATTAGTGCCCTCATTTATCCAATTTTTACTCAGTTGACACTGAGTTCTAGTGGCAAGGAGTGTTATAAAATTGGAGATGCTATGTAATTGGAGATGCTAAGTCTGAGTCCTTTAAAGAAAATTAGTATTTTATGGAATCATATGATTTCATTATAACTTTGCCTAATTCTCAATTACACTTGTTTCATTTGTTCTATTGTGACCTATCCTAAGAAGTCTATATTTTTGTCTGACCTTGGGTACTTTGATGAATGACATTCATCCAATTATTATTCAGAATTTAATTAACTTTACCCAATGATATCCTTAATTAGGATTGCTTTGCTTTCGACTGTACATTAAAAGCTCACATATCCAATGGCATATACAGAGAGGGACAAGATGCTTGAAGCATGTAAGTCTAAGCTATTCAGTAATTTCTTATATTCCTTCATATGCCTTGATCTTATGAGAAGATGAGATTGAAGATTTCCATTACTTTGTATCTCCAGGTTGAATTCTTAGAATCTCTTATAGTACTGAGAGAAGTCAAATCCACAAACCCCTCAGAGAGCTAGGTCTATGTCTTGTCATAGAACATTACTTCCAATGCTTTCTATAGCACAGGTCAGATAATTTCAATTTGTTATTTTGTCATTGTCGGGGAAGATGACAAACATGAAATAAAAACTATTCTCTTAATACATATCTGTACTTTAACCAATGAAACTCAGTGAAAAAATTTTTTTAAATGCTTGGCACTTCTCTAATGGCTTTGCGGTAAGAACATAAGGAGGTATACATAGATCTCAATGTCAAGAAGGACTCAGGGAGAAATACATGGGAAAATTCCATAAACATTTCATAACTTTACCACATTATGTGGGATATAAAACTACTTCAATATAAACAAATCTTATGTATATTAGTTGTGGCAATTTCAAATTTATTTTTAAATGTACTAACATTGTAATATTATGTTAAAGAGCAGTAGTAATTAAGGAACTGTAAATTGAAACATTAGAAAACAAGTTTACTCATTTAAATTAACAAAGAAAATTTACAAAGATAATTAAATGGAAGAGAGTTTAATGACATATTTACTCTCACTTCTGTTGGAGAAAAGTATATATATATATATATATATATATATATATATGACATAAAAATCAGACACTGAAAATGTTTGTATCTTTAATTTCAAATCTTAGGAAAGAGCTTACATTAGATCATTATAAATGACACAAAATTCTGATAAGTAGAATGAAAGTCGCATCATTTTTATAATTAAATGAATATTATTGATGTAAGGCAAAATAAGATGTCAATTAAGATACTTCCATTTAGTGGAGTACTACAATCCAATGAATGTTTGAGAACTTTTTAAATAACATAGTAGACTTCTGGGCATGGATAACATAAGTATGAACAAAGCATTTGAATCTAAATTTGAATATAGACATAGACATACAGGTCTAAATGTTATAAATAATCCAATTAAGTGGTCAAAGTGATAATATCTGCATGAGAATATTGCTGTTGTATTCTTTATTTTCATAGAGCAATAACATTAAGTGTAAAAACTATATCATTTCTTTCTTTTCTTCTCTGGAATTTTACTGATTTATCTATTTGAACAAATATTGCCTTAATTTGGCTTAATTTTATGTACATTTTGATATATAGCATTAGCATCAACTTTCAGAGCAAGTTTCTATTTCTTGAAAATATTTTTAAAATGCTATTTTAAGCACAAGAAAATTGTAATGTGAAAATACATATTTTAAATACATATTTAAAGACTTCCATGGCATTTTTTCTTTCAAAACCTAATCAACATATCAGAAAATCTTCTTGCCTCTACTTCCAAAATATCCTAGATTGCCCAATAGGTATACTCTTTCTGAATGAGCAATTCATCACCCACTGGGACGGTTCTGCCCAGCAAAGAATATTTTGAATACATCAGATTTTGCCAGATAAATAGATAGATGGATGAATAGTCAGACAGATAGATGATTGACAGACAGAAATATAGTTTTTGCATTTTTTCTCAAAACTCACTAATATTTAATGTTTCATCAGATCACTCTGTTTCAAAACTACTTCTCCATTAAAATGCTGATGACATTGCAAAAATGCTTTCTACAATGTGATCTTCAGTTTTCACACCCTTGTCTCTGGGTAGGAGAAGCCTTTCCTTTGTTTCTTTAAAATATAATCTTGCCTTTAATACTTTTAAAACTTTTTTTTTTTTTTTTTTTGCCTTTTTCGTTTTTAGCGGTACCAGGGATCGAACTCACGACTGCCTGCTTGCAAGGCAGGTGCTTATGCCACTGAGCTAAATCCCCAGCCCCCTTATAAAACTTTTAAAAGTATGTAAATAATAAAAAGTATATACAAATAAGTACTTATTTTACATCATCTAAAGGATTTATTTAATTTCATGAGATTAGGTTTATATTCCCACTGTTTCTTTTTGTAGAGAATATATTCTGTGAACTATTAATATACAAAGAAATAGTTATACTTGAATATCTATTAACATTGTATATTTATCTGTAAAGTTTTATTATCATTAAGATTTAACCTTTTTCTTTTTATTGAAAACAAAAAGATAGAAAAGAAAATCCAAATATTAACAATAGAATAGAAAAGTTAATAAATCCATAAAGTGTTTGAAATTATTTCCAAGCATTCTATACAAATTTTACCAGGTTAAATATTTTTTGCATGTTATTATATTTAGATGGCATTAGTTTTAAAAAAATATATTGGCTGTATAGTACATAAACTAATAATCACAGTAAAGTGTAAACCACAGCATTTAATACTAGCAAAGTATGGTGATCTAAATCAGACTCTAAATCAAATTTGTAATTTTTCTGAATATGAGATACAGAGTTATTTATTTGTGTACAAGTCTGATAGAAATGGAGGTGTATCCCATCTGCTTCAGTTGACTCAGAACTAGATGCCTATTGTGATAATTGATATTGTTTTGATCACTTAATTAGTATTTGACTGTAAATTTTTTCCATTATACAGTTATATGCATTTTTAATTTATAAGTTAATGATGAATTGGGAAAATATACTCTGAAACAGCTACTATCTTCCTCCTACAACTTGCACTGACTAGTTGTATTATCTGTTGATATTAAATCAAATATTATTGTTATGGTTGACAAATTATTTTATAACTATAAATTTTCTACATTTATTGACATCCTAAAGAGAGGCACTCTCAAATCTTATTTATTACTTTATTATTAAATTAGGAATATAATGGAATGCAAGATACTGATTTTATTCAGTGGGGTATTGACTTTTATCATCTTATTTTGAAACTATTAATGTATCATATTTGATCAGTATGTATACCTTTGGTTGGCTCCTCTGACATCAAGTAAGTACACTTCATACTTAGAAAGCTTGCTCAAATTTTTAGTACTATAAAGCATAGCATAGTCTTTCTGTGTTACATTTACAAATAGCTTTACTTCAAGGAAAGCAGAAGAATGTTACTGACAGAGATGATGCTAAAGTGCTTCCTTCTATTAGTTGTTATAATGTGTAAATTCCCAAGATATGAATGTATAGCTACAAAAAGTGATAAAAATATATGGTGAATGTTTATATAAAAAGTTATTTTAGTAAACGATACCTTGATCTAAAGCAGTTCAAGAAGTTACCTTTTATGTGTTTACAAGGTGCAATAAAGATACCATTAATGCTATTTCCAAGTAATATCATAACAGAAGGCAATTTAGATAAAATGTAGGATGTACCCTCATCATCCTTGATTTTCAGATCTGTTGGCATCATACATATTGTGGCTCCTCCCTAAAGGTAAAAATAACTCAAAATTTTTGACTTTTTTTGTTAATTAGAATAGCCTGAAAGAAGACAAAATTATGAATCTAAGGTATGTGGACCATACTTATCCTTACATTGAACATTAAGTTTCAAGTTAAAAATTATATAAATTTTTACTGCCTTTTCTCTTTTGTGCAAGCAAAATGGTTACATAGTGGCTTTAAAACATGTGGAAAGGTGTCATGCACACTCAGGTACACACACAAGCTGCTTAATACCCAAAATTCTGCTTAACAAATGTAGAATTTAAAGAGTAGTGGCTTGATTTAAAGGGCTGCAAGGAGATTTTGAAACAAACAATGATTCAGTAAAAATTGTTATACCTGTGGGCCTAAGAGAAAGGGATGAAAATGATGTCACCAGACCATCTGTAAATACCTAAAACTGTACAGCACAACTACTGTTGAAAGATACCAACAAGAAAGTAAGAAAAGATGAAATATTTAATATGCCCCTTTACAGTCTTCTGATACTCTGTTGTGGGACAGGGAATTCCACTGAGTGCCACAACATGGAGTGATCAGCTTTCCAGAATCGAGAAAAAAGCAGGCTCCATAGTTTCATTGTGTAATGAGGAAAGAAGAACAGACTAAGCAGAAACTTGATATTAAATTATTTTCTTAATGTTTTTGACAGAGGCTTTTTATATATGTTTCAACATTCCCAGAACTCTGCAACATTAAAAGCACAAATTAGTCTGACATACTGTCTAAACAACTGTAGCTCCAAAAAGAAGAAAAGAGTGTATCTGCTACTAAACATGCTGTGCAATTGTTACTCACAGACTATACTGAGTATTGCTTTTCCATGTCAATTTAAATTATAAGGAAAAAAGACCTTTTCATTCTTTGTACCTAGTTAAAAGTGCCATAATAAGAACAATTTTTTTGTATAACAATTGATAAGTTGTACTAAATTCTCTATTAATCCTTCTGTTCAAATCCTTCATGAGATAAAGTTACCTTTTGGGCCACCTCTAGGTGGAGACAATTTCCCTTTTCTTTATGCAGGTTTTATGGCCTGCAATTCCCAGGAGAATGTAGTAGAAATATTATTGGCCCTGATTTGAGTCTAGATTTCAAGTGGCCTGAAATTCTTCTCTTTTTCTTTATGAACCCTTCTTCAGTAGAACCAAGTCTAGTCCATTGACTTATGTGTGATGTCTGACCACACGAAGTGAAAGTCCAGTTCTGGCCAAACTGTCCGCAGTCAGCCCGCCTATGCCTAAATTCAGCACATCTGTCCAACACTGCAGAACTAAGCCAATTACTTGAATAAGCCAAGTTTATACTGGAAAAATCACCCAGATGACTCATGCGGCTATGAGAAACAATAAATTCATATTGGTTTAAGCCAGTAATTCTTGCAATGACATGCTAGGCAATAATGGCCCTTTAAATGTATTTACAAGCATATCAACATTGATTCTGATTTTATAAAAGGAATTTAATCAAAGATGGCTTTCTGAATGCTAAATCACAACTATTTCATTTATGCACACTATTTCATTTATGTATAAAAATGAAGCATGATGACTCAAATGGGAAGAATTGTTTAATGATCATTGTCTATTGTATCACTATTGTAATTCATTTTGTAGTAATTAGACTAACAATTAGCACGAAGAATAAATTATGTCTTTGAAATAACCTCAGTTGTGCCCCTGGCAAAGGCTTTTCTGTAGTAAAGAGTATACAGACTCTCTAATCTACAGCTTGTGTAGAAAGTAATCTAGGCAACACGTATCTCAAAGTCATTAAATGGAATATTTTCATACTTTAAATCTCTGAAAACAGTCTTAAAGTTTGAGAGGGAAATGACTGAACTTACTTGCTGTATTAGTTTTCTATGACTGCTATAAGAAATTATTGCCATTTGGTGACTTAACTACAATTTGTCTATGAGACGAATTTCTCACAATTATTGATGAGAAAATCCAAACTTTCAGTCGCTGTGCTGAAATCAGTATCTGTCAGTAGAACACTGTCTCTAACTGGGATTTAAGAAAAAGCTACCTTACTTTTCCTCTTCTAGTGGATGTTAGCATTCTCCTACTTATGACTGATTCTGTCCAAATTCTGCCTCGATGGAAGCATTTCCTCTCTAAATTCTTCAGAAAGAATTCTTTCTGCATCTTTGTTATAAGAATAAATGTAATTATGGGGCTGGGGATTTAGCTCAGTGGCATAAGGGCCTGCCTTGCAAGCAAGCAGTCATGAGTTTGATCCCTGGTACCGATAAAAAAAAAGAAAAAGGCAAAAAAAAAAAAAAAAGAATAAATGTAATTGTATTAAGTGTCCATTCACATAATACACATTGTATCTTCCATCCCTTCAATAATCACTTTGGAGTCTATTTTTTTCCATTATAGATTTGAAGGTTTCATGGATTAAGGCATGGGTATGGAACATGGGAAGAGATTGAAGATTATCATACTGAATTTT
Source organism: Cavia porcellus (assembly GCF_034190915.1). Lineage (NCBI taxonomy): Eukaryota > Metazoa > Chordata > Mammalia > Rodentia > Caviidae > Cavia > Cavia porcellus. Next base: position 29,412,792 of record NW_026947487.1, on the reverse strand, counting down.
TTGCAAGTTACTATTTAAATAGCTAAATAATAACTATTGAGAGATATTATATGAAAATATCTACAAAGATACTTACATAAATATACAGAATAAATTATGATGGCACAGAGCTTTGGAGAAGGGTGAAAGAATAGCTTTCCCAGGGGAAGACATTGCCTTAAAGAAATAAAGGCACACACACCCACAAACACACACACACACACACACACACAATGGAAGGACCTCTACTACACATTATTGAGAAATACTAACTACAATTTAAAAGTGACAATGAATATAGAACAAATATATTTCTAGATAATAGCAATTGTTGTTTTAACTTCAATAGAAAAAGTTTTTCACTCACAATTGAAACTTTTTATCAGAAAAAATAAAAAATCAAAGAATGAGAAAAATTATGTAAAATTCAAAGAATAATAAAGATGTATTTTGTCAATACAAAGGACATTAAAAAACAAGCCAATTAAAAGGCATGTAATGTATGATATAAATATCCAAAAAATTTAAGGAGGTGAGTCAACATAGAAAATATACACATGACCAATAAACATTAAAGGCAAAATATGTGCAAACATACTGTTCATCATAGACTTAGCATATACAATAAATGTCAAAAGTCACTTAAAACATATCATAAATAAAATAAAAGACTAGAAATACCAATCTTTTTGTCAATGAAATGTGTCAATTGCAAATACAGTTTATTTTTTTATGTGAAACCTTTTTAAATTCTTGAAAAGTATTTTCACATATACTTCATCTTTCATATATATGCTATGTAAGAAAAATGTTTATCATGAATATTAACACAGCTACACACCTAGAAATGCTCTTATAATTACTAAAATTGAAAAATAATCTACATGCCCTCCATAATATAATACAAAGATTACTATACTTTATTACTTCTAAATATTATGAAACCATGTAAATGATATATTCAGGTATCAAAAGGTAATGAATTACACTTAATAGGCACATTGAATGGGAAAAATAACTATATATATATATATATATATATATATATATATATATATATATATCATTCCACTTATGAATGTAGGAAAATAGCCAAAATAATATGTAATGTAAAAAACTGAACGTACTATTTACATCTGCAAAGAACAATTTGGATCATGAGTAGTGGTATACCACATGAGTTCCAGGCTCTGAATCCTATTTTGTATATTGATTTAAGCGATAAAAACATAGCACTATGTACACTTGATACATGCAATTTGTTGCATTTGTATTATACTTTTGGACATTTTCCAGGTAAAAATCATTTGATTATTTTCAACCTTTCTGACAATGTTTTACTAGAAGATACGATAACATATTTACTCTGGCATGCATTATTTATGACTTAGACATTAGATGATACAAATATCAAAGCATGTATTTTTTTATCTTTAATTATACCCTAGAAAGTAAAATGGCTTCATTCATGTATTTCCCTCCGCCTACCTCTTTTCAATTTCCCTTCTCTAGATTTTTATCTTTGTATGCGTCTGTCACTTTTACATGTGTATAATTTATTTCTTTCCTATAAATAGTAATTTTCTCCACTCCTCTTATTTTACAGTGTACATTTGCTTTCAACATAGGAGTGAAAAAAGAAGCATTTTAAATAGTAAATGCACTTAAATAAAAACAAAAACAGCTCACTTTTACAGATAAATAATTTATAATGTTAATTAAGCTACATTTCCATAATGTTTTTATTGATTTCATTGTTGTCTCTTAGAACAATAATATGCACTATTTCTTACACATTTATGTATAGTGAAGGTATAATTTACCTTTCCTTGTACTACTAAGTAAATAAACATCTTTAATTTTTATTCCTACACATTATATTCTTTCAGGTAAAAGCTGATTAAATAAGGATTTTTTTTATTACTCTAATGCACACTAAATTGATGTTGGCTTCTTTATTCTTGCTATTCATTTACATTTATAATCACCAAATTTGAAGTGGATAAATGTATTCTTAGATACCAATTCAGGAAACACAAAGTATACTTTAATTATTATAAGTACTATATAAACAAATAAATGTAAATTTATTTTTTAAAATATAATACATTTCAATTACTGTAGTTAAAACTAAGAGGAGAGCAGCAAAATAGAATAGTAGATAATTTAAAGTACTAACTGACACAAGCAAAATTAGAAGCTTTTAAAAAGCATAATTTTAAGTAATCTTTAAGTAATCTGGTCTTGCAAAACAATGTTTTATTGAATCCCAAAGTACTGAGATTTTTAAAGAAAAGTTATTTCTTTATGTCTTACACTATACCTTTTTCCTGATTACAAATATTTAAAATATAAAAGCGTTATTGTACTTTCATAAATAGTAAACCTAGACATGGAAGCATAAATTTTAGGAATGATATTGCCACATCTTTAAGCTGAAATATTTCCATATTTTATCATAAACTCTTAGTAATTTTTGTAAAAAATTAATAATTTCTTTGACACATTTTTGAAAACTTTGGATTTGTATGAATCCTTTGTTAAACTTCAACTTTATCAGATTTCTAATATTACTTTTACATGAAAATTCAGGAAATAATTAGTCATATTTTCCTTAGTCATTTGTACAGTTGTAATAAAATATAAACACTAACTTTAAGATCCTAGAGAAAAATAAATAATGACAGGTTCCTGGAATAAAGGCATGGGCATAGACTTACTGATTTCAGTGAAGTTATAACACTGATTTTGCTACATAGAAATTCTGACTCTGGACAAGTTGTTTACCTTCCTTTGAAAGGGACCTTATAGTTCATTTATTAAGACCATAAAAACAAGATGTTTTAATGAAATTACAATTTGCAGCAAGATAAGTACTTTATACTGCAATTAGCATTACTAATAATTTGGTTTTCAAATTCCTTATAAACTGGTAAGAAAATAGACTTCAAAAGGATATGAATTATTTTGGAAGGGACAGTACCATTTATATAAGTCAATATAAGATATGGCAGTTATATTCAATGGTCATTACTTGCAGTAACTTTGTTCTCTGAAGACACTATGAACACTGAATTAGCAAATACTGAATCAGTTGCCTAAGGGAAGACCAAGATTAATATCTGTTGAGTCTATGCTGTAAAGATTTTTTTACATTAAGACTACTTCTGCTTAAATATACATTTTTCATTATATATTTTATTTGTTAAAATTAATCTCACTTTCAACATTGCTATACTTTGTATCTGAAGAATTTATTTAACATGTTATTTTCTCCTTAAGGGACATCATATACTTAGGAATATAAAATCTTTACTACTGTGTTTAGAGGCTGTGTTAAATAATTAAATTATGAAAAAGAGGAAATAGAAAAATGTGAAAGCTATGACATTATATGGACTTCAGCAAAGATACTTGAGTATAGCATAGAAGCTGAAACAAGAAGATGAAGCTCTGTCCCCTTCAGCCTACACTGGGAAAGTCCATTAGGTGGGGCTGGGGATTTAGCTCAGCGGCATAAGCCCCTGCCTTGCAAGCAGGTGTTCGTGAGTTCAACCCCTGGTACCGATAAAAAGAAAGAAAGGAAGTCCATTAGGTGATTCAAATTGTTCCTTATCATGCATTTCCAGAAATGACTAGAAAGGACTGAGAGTTCTCTTTGAGGGCTGGTTTGGAATGTACATATATTGCAAATAGAGAGAATTGAAAACTATCTTATGCCATAATTTCAGCCTTTTTTTCTGGGTTTACTACTCTGAATTTCAGTCTCTTGTACTATTTTTTTTTTTTTTATATCCCATTTGGGGTTTTGAGTTTTGCCCAACAGAATTTCAGCTAAGGTCACAGGATTATATGTCAGAATGTATAGTACTTTTATGCTTTGTTCTATTTATCTTAAAAAATAAAAGATTTATATGATTGTTATTGTCTTAGTTACTTTTCTTGTTGGTGAGACAAAATACCCAACAACCAAAGTTAAAGGAGAAAGCATTTATTGTAATTCCACAGGTCATAAAATGTTCATTTCAGAATCAGCTGCCTCTAAAGCCGGGTGGCATGGTAAAGGATGCTACAGAGGAGAACCATTTCATGGAGGAGATAAGACACAAGGCAAAAGGTAGCAAACTAGGACCAAAGAGAGAACCCACAAGTGACAGGTCTCTTTTTGTCCCTTATATTTTATCCAGTTTACTCATCTTCAAGGGCAGTGTAAGGAATAAAGTTTTTCTATCAAAAACATAAACAAAAGTGTCTGGGTCTCATACTCTAATCCACCTGAGACATCCTCTTTTGTACCCACCCTCAGTTTAAAATCCAGGAACACACCTAACAACTGGAGATACCTTATCAACACCAAAGACTTTCAGTGCCTCATAATCCCACTGTCTTTTCTCTTTGCAACCCTGTGTGGCAGATTGCATGTCTTTGAATTCAGCCAAAGAATTTAAAGCCCAGCTACTTTTGCCTCATTAGGACTAAAATGGGCAGGCCTCTTTTGTGTTGTGAGCCTGGAATCACATTGTTGAGGTATGCATGTACCCTCATGCAAGAGTTAAAAATTTGCTTTGTCCAGATCTCTTACCCCGTGTCTGAGTGTGTTCTTTCCAACATCAACTTTTTCAATCTTATTTCCAACAGTATGTAGTACTCGTATCTTTAACCCTAGCATGGCACTATGACTCAATCTCAGTATCTTATGCTTGATTCCAACAGCACAAAGCCTAAATCCAGCCATCTCTGAAAAGCCCCATCTATGATCGTATGAGGCTTTGGGGGGATATCTAGACACAAATTATAAATTTATGTGATAAATTTTTAATACTTGTACCTTATATTAAATCATACATAGCATATTTTATCTTCCATGAATTTGGAAAAATAAATCATTTAGACCACAGAATACTTTGTATATTCTGTCCTCTGCTCTAACACTGATAATTTTTACCCATTTCCATCAAGAAGAAATATACTTTACTTCATGAAGCAATTTTAATTATTTTATTTCATGAAGTAATTTTAATTATTGAATTTCTTCTATGTTAGTTGTAAACAGCGTCTGTTGACGTTAGTAATGTGCATTATACTCTGGCAGAATGCTTGTCTTCATTTTAGCTATGTCATAAGACTTTGTGGGAGATACAGATTAAAGACAGTATACTGATGAATGTGGTGGAAAGAATTTCAAAGCAGCTTAATGCTTGAGCTGTGGCCTGGGTATTACTGACTGTTTTATCCCTATCTATAGTGCAAATCAGGAATATATAAAGCAGGTGTGCAAAGTTTGTAGTTTCATCACAAAAAGAAGCTTCTGCTAAGTTCTTAAAAAGAAAATGTAATCATTAAAAAGATAAACCTTATAATGTAACCAAGTATTTTGCATCAGGACTATGGAAGGTAACTTTGAGGATATGCAGGAGTCATCAAGATCCCAACTTTTATTCAGGCTCAATAGTGAACAATTGGAAAGCTTTTATTTGAGAAGAGAATCCTTGGAATGCCTGCTCAGGAAGTACTGACTACAGGATTGATTTCACAATAATCAACCATTCAAGCGTTCAGAGGACTCTATAGCTATGATTTAAAGAAGTTTGAGTGCTACTTGATCTGGCACAAAACCTGGTATTGTCCAATTGGTGACGATTTCTTAGACAAGCAGAATGAAAAAGTTACTGAATCATGGAAACACCCAATCAGATTTCTGAAGAAAACTTTCCTCTGTGACTCATATAACTCTGAAGTTTCTTCCTTGGAGCTATCCAACCATGCACTGAAGCCACATGCCAAAATGGATCTGTACTCCTTTAATTCATGGATGTCATCTATTCTGTACCAGAAATGGGAAAATAACTAAAACATTAAAATCTAGCCATGATACTTTTTTTTTTAATAAACTCCATTGAAGATTGTTCATTTCGCATTCATGTTTCAGTTTAGACACTGGCAACAGATCATGCATTTTGTTCCTTCCTTGTCTTCTCATGATAAAGCCATGTGACATTTTATAAAAATGGAAAAAATTAAAAATGGACAGTAGTCAACAATGTGAAGAATGGCAAAGAAATAAGAGAGAAAGCTTTTAGAAATAAAATGTGTATCAAGTATAAACTGAGAGACAAAAACAATCACTGATTACAGAATGTGCAGCTTGCCTTCTTCTGAGAGGCTTTTTCACTAGAAAATCTTAAGGTGACTTTCCTGAGATAAAAATAAAATTGATTGCAATTTAAAGAAAATAAAGGAGTCACAGAAAAATCTGACACTGGCAAAGAAGTTAACATTAAAAGAATTTTTGTGTGTATTATATAAAGTTGAAAGATCACAGAATAAAGTCTTAGAAGCTGATTTATACTTTAGCAACAGTAAACTAACATGAATGCACATAAAAGATGTTCATTGTTAAGGTAAATTATACCATAAAAAGGAGGCAGGAAACGCTTAAATTACCTTTAAAAATTTATAGTAAAATTGACATTGTATGTTTTGGTTGTTGATATATATATATTTGTGTTATATGTGTATATGTATATACATATATATATATATATATATACACTCACAAATATATGTATGACATATACCACAAATATATGTATGACATATATACAATATATGACTATAATTATATATATATGTATATATATATGTTTTTTTTTCTAATAGTTGACTCATTGCTTCGAAAACCTTCAAAATTTCTTAATAAGATTGTTCCTGTTAGTCATAAGGAGCTCTTTCCTCACAACTGAATTAATGTTTATTAATTAGGAAGGGGTTCTTAGAAAACTTCAGGCTGAGATTGGTAAAAAGAAATAAAAACTAAGGTTGCAAACATCCAGATGCATCCACAATATTCCAGGGACAAAAGAAGGGACTACAAATTAAGCTGTGTAATACTTATATCACAAGATTTGAAACTCAGAGAGCCTTTGTATTGATGAACTCATCAAAGAGCTTGGAAGATAATGTCTACAGATAATATAAATACTTTCATTTTCTTATTCTTTGCCTTGTATTCCATTTCTCCTAAATTGCTTTTGAGTTGCATCTACCATAATAAATAGTAAACATATACTATTTCTTCTTCTCTGAGTCATTCTAGAAATTATTGTACTGAATAGGGAGAACCTCCATACTCAGAGTTAGAGAATAAGAATTGCGGTTGTTCATGGGACTTGGAATTAGGGTATGGACTGGGAGACTAATAGGACTGCTACTCTAGCCTGTGTGGTCTGTGCTACCTTTTAGTAGTTGGTGGCAAAATTAACATATTGTGCTAAAACGGTGATATCTAATCAAATTATTTCACAGAGTTTTAACCAAATTTCTTGTTACCAACACAAAATTTGAGATATCTTCGTTGGGGTGGGAGGTTCAGGGAACTGTATAAAATTGCTATTGTCTCTAGATGAGAATTGAGATTGTCATTCAAAGAGGAGAAGGGGACCTCTACTCTAATCTCCATCACTGAAATGGGTTCACTATTTTGTCACAGTAAGTGATTAGAGAATATGTGGGTATGGAGCACAGGTGTGTTTATCAGGAAGAGTCAGAAAGGAAGAGAATTTGAACAGCTGAAGGAGGCACTGCTCGATGCACAGCATCAGAGGGGCTGTTCACAGATTCATGCCCCACCTTTATGGATTTTCCGTGGTTGGCCGGGGTCCAGTGGAACATTATCTCAGCTTTGCTTCAGAATATGGTTCAAGAAATGTTTATCACTTGTGGATGCAATTGAGTTTCCGTGAGATCATCTTCTGTCTTAGGTAGTTTGAGTCTTATGGGTGCTCAGTTAGAATACAATTTTGAACAGATTCAGGGCAGCTAGGTATCCAACACAAAAAAAGAGAAAAATCATTTTCAAAACTGCTTCAGAATATAACAAGAATGATAGGACAAGACATATGAAGCAAGGAGGAGTCTTTTGATGGAGATAGCACTGATGTGTCACTGTAATAAAGTTTGCTTTAAATTTAAACATTGTTTGGAAGTTTCAATCTTGCTTTATGTGTAACTCAAATAAAACACAAGAAAGCATTTTTTTAAAGTGCAAACAATAGAGAACTTTCCAAATAGGATGAATAAAAACTTGAGAGAAATTAAAGAAATTTGAAATAAAAATTTACAAAGCAAATCATACCTAAGTTCATTATTTTAAACTGCTCAATGCTAAAATCAAGGATTACTATAAAACTAAAAGTAAAGAGAAAACAATGAAGTTAACACAATGACAATAAAAAAATGAACAACTGCCTTGTCATCAAAAGTAATGGAGAAAACTTGACTGAAGAACATCGTTAAACACTAACATAAAATACATACAAGGTCAGCATTCCATGTCACTGAGAGTATATTTTGCATATGAAGAAGAAATAAAGACATTTGTAAAATCATGCATCTGAGAGTATTATTTACCACTTGTCTGAACGCTGGCATGGTAGTTTATACTCATCTATCTATTTTCCACTTTGTTTTTTCTTTTTTCTTTTTTTTTTTTTTTTTATCGGTACCAGGGATCGAACTCATTACTGCCTGCTTGCAAGGCAAACGCTTATGCTGCTGAGCTAAATCCCCAGCCTCTGATTTTCCACTTTCCATCTATCCTATTTTGACAAGTGATATAGACATTCATCTTATTTCCCAGAAAGTTCCATCACGTTTCAGGTAAAACTTAGTTGTAGCACCTTTACAAATATTGAGCATAAAGTAAAAAATGTGTGACCACTTTAGACAGCTAACTGTAAGTACTTCAATTTACTTAAGCATTTTCAATGGATGCTGATTGGAGTACACTAAAGTTATCTGTCCATGTGTTCAATATTGAGCCCTTAGACTTTCTTGAAATTTGTTTCCACAGAATAATATAAAAAAAATTGTTATGCTATTTACACAAAAACTGTCCTGAGAAAATTTGTATTAATTTTTTTCAATTAAATTATGTCCTGGGTTTTCATGTACTTGTCTTTTTCAAGACAGAGTTTTACTCTGTAGCCCAAGGTGGCTCGAACTCATAGCAGTTCTCCTGCCACAGCCTCCAGAATGCTGGGATTACTGGCATGCAGCACCGTGTCTGAACTACTAATTCTGGAATATTAAGCTTTCTTTCAAATATATGCTTTTCACTTGATCCTAGTCATATGCAGGTTCTGTTTTTAATGAAACTTCCTAGCTAAAAATAATTTTTACTGACATCAATTTTTAAAACTTTAAACCTTTTGTTTACTGCCATAAACAAGAGTAAAATAATATGATCCAGTTATCTAAATATCACAATTATTCTTTCTACTACTCTGGCATATGGAATACATTCTATTTTCAAAAATACTAATTAGGGAAAATATACAATTTGTGCAAAAAAGTATGTGTTACACTCCACATCTTTTGTCTTTGTTTTTAGGGTTTTGTTGTTGTCGTTGTTGCTTAGTTTTGTTTGGTATCAGGAATTGAACTGATGACTTCAGGCCTGACAAGCAGGCATTGTACCACTGAGCCATTTGCTCAGCCCTCTCTCATTCTCCTTTAGAAATATAAAATGCAGTATCAAAAAAGTTAGAAGAAGCAACTTAATAGTGAAAGATAAATCAAACAATATTTGCTCATTTAAGGAGTATAAAAATTAACTCTGAAACAGCAAATGTTCAAGTTATGTGTTGTAAAACTAATGGTTCACAGGAGATTAAAACAGCTTTGGAATTAGAAAATTCTGAATTGAACTGACAGCTCAGCCATTTGCAAACTGTATGTAGCTCAATAATATTTTTCTTGCTAACACTTTTACTGCTTTTAGAAGTAATTAGTAAAAATCATTAGCAATCTGAGGTTTATACTTGTTCAAATGGTGATAAGAAAACCTTATGAAACTTGGTCACCAGGTTAATAGAAGAAAATTCTGGGTTGCACATAAAGCTTTTTCTGAAAAAATAAAATTATTAAATTTTCTTAGTACAAAACTCTGATTTTTTCTTTGTTTTTTGTTACTATTAATATTTATACATATGGAGAAAGTTTTTCAGTATGCACGGTAATTTACGGCATGACTGATGCTATGTGTGTTTTCAAATAATTGTATTAAGCATTTAGATTAACAAGCAATACGATTTTATCTCGAAAGGGAAGAGTTTGGGCACAAATATTTAAATGTTTTTACTTTAATCATTGCCTCATATAACTTAGCATATATTGATGAAATTACTTTTTGGAAATATATAAATACGTTGCAAAATAAGGTGCTTCTCAATTACAGTCCATTGTATGATGTATCGGGATTTTATTTTTATATGCTCACATTTTAACTAATAAAATAATTACCTTGCTTTCTTCATTCTAGAAACATCAAACATAAGCAAAATGATTTAACAATTTTCTAAAGAGAAAAAAAGGAACCAGTGTCATCAATTGGCTTATAGCTAAGTATGCTTTGATTCCCAGGACTGACTTAGAATGATTAAAAATAATTCTTTCCATCAGACTTCAAAAGTTAGAAGCTGGAATTTTTCGTTGAAATCTTAAAAAAAAATGTGTTCCTGATTTTTAAAAATGTTAAGAATTTCTTAAATATTCACTGAATCAAAGGACAATTTTCGATTTTTATTACTCTAGACAACTCTAATTCCATTTTCTCCTGTTTCTGCTTATTTGCTCTATCAAGAAAACTTTCCTTTATCACTAAGACATAGAGTGAAACATATGACTTCAGACGCCTGCATCCAAGCTACTCACAACACTCACTACAAATTTACTATGTTCGCTGCCAGTTAACAACCACAATGGACTATTTAGAACTATAAAAAAACAAGTACTTTTCACTTTGCAACAGTCCAGAAGTCCTTACTGCAGTTGAATATATTACGTCAGGGTTTTTTGTTTGTTTCTTCTTTTAAAATTGTTCTTCTCTGGTCTTAGCTAATGATTTTATATCAAGGCAGCACCACTTGAAAAGCTTCTATTTGGAGACTTTTCCCAATAATTACTGTTACCAAGCTCATTCATTTCACTCACATGCCTCTATGTCATTTTGCCCACATATTTGTAGTTATTTGAAGAAACTAGACTAATTGTTTACTTGTTAACTACTCCTTCTACTCATATAGTACATAGAAAAATGAGGAATCTCCCGTATCTTTTCCCTTCCCACTCAGTGGGAATGGACTCCAGTGACAACACTGTCTGAAGACCAGAAATGTCTAACATGATGCTAGTAAGCTATAGTAGTATATTTGAATTCATGTTTTGAAGTCATATAAATCTAAGTAAAACATAAATCAAGAGCAGTTCATAAAAATAAGATAGTACATGTCTAATTAGAGATAAAAGTGAACAAAAAATGCTTAGAGGTGTGGAACAACCTGGAATAGTAGTTATTTAAACACAGTTCTGCATAATGTAAAGATAGAATAGAAGTTATAGCTTAGAATGTATGAGGGAACAAAGTTTAAAGGACTCAATTATTATTTATAGTTTATAAATTCATTATAATGTATTTCAAACTGTTTTCCTTGCAAATGGATGTTTGTGTCAATTTTTTAAACAATATATTTGCACCTTTCTAAAATTTGTCAGTTTATCTATTTTTCTGTCAAAAGAATTAGCATTTAAAGGTATCAAAATGCTTCTAAACATGTCATGTTGTTTTTAGATAAATGATGATTTATTTTTTAGAAAAAAAATCACAATTGACACATATGTTAGATAATATATGATGTAATTTAAACTCCAAATAATTTACTTACTTATTTGAAGGGAAAGAACTAGAAACACGAAAAAAATCAGTCAACATTTAGATATTGTACATATTAAAGTGCAGGTTATATTGATTCTTCTGGATAATGCTCTTTTTCTGCAGTAAGATAATATAATACGGAAAATATTAGTTATATTACCAGTTATAAATTACTAAGTACATGATTCTGAACAGAAATTACTCATAAGTTGAATTGTTTGAATCAAAAATATTCCTTACTGCGATAAATTATGTTTTCATAAAGAATAGATGATTGCCAGAATTGCTTAACAATAACTATGTAACTACTGAAGATAATGATTTGTTTCCATTATATTATAGAAGACATTTCTATAAGCTTATAAGAAGCAAGTTGATATATTACAGTAATGTTTTATGTAGATAATCACAAAAATGTGTTTATTCATCATTAACAAATGGCTAAAATCAATTGGGCAGATTTGAAGTAAGTTAGCATTACCATTACATATGCCTTTCTAAATGATTTGGATATTTTTCTCATTCCTCTCTAAAATGCTTTTAAATTAAATTATCCTGCTGGACTTTTGAAAATATGTTTACGTTTTAAACTGTACATCAAATAAGTCTAGCATCAAGGGTGATAATTGCCAATTTAAGAAATTAATTTTTTCCACTAAAGCAACTGCAGGCAAAATTGATGTTATTTGTCCTTTCAGTCTTACAAATAACTGTAATCTGTGGGAGAACACAAATATAAAGGAAATATTTATTGTATATTATGTTTCAGAGGCATTACTCTAAGCATTTTACATATATTTCCTCATTAAATTTTCACAGAAAGCCTGTAAACTTGAAATTATATTACACATTACAGATGATGAAATTGAGTTTTAGACATTAAATAACTTTTCAAGGCAGAATTTTAAACTCTTTAGATTCTGCTTTCTAAGCCTGTATTTTTAGCCTGAGAACTGCTTAGGTTTTTACCATTATCAGTCACAAAAAGGTACGTTTGTGAAATATCCAGCAAGAATAAAGTGAGAGATTTGATAATTAGTAACAAATTATAAGAGATATGTATGCTGTCATCAGAAAATAAATGGCAAACCCCTCTCCCAGATATAAAACAATGATCTAGGACAGTCCCACTTTTAAAGAGTATTAAATTCCATGAAAATACTGCCTGAGCACTGTGTAGGAGAGGTAATTTTAAGTGTGCAATGATTAGACAAATGATAATTCAAGCACATGGCATACAAAAGGACAATAAATTTAGGATGAGCTAAAGGTCCAGTTACTGTTTATCAGAAGGAAAAATGGGGAAATGTCTATGGCTTCCTGAAAAGATACCAATCAGACTCCAGAATCAAGGAATCAGGAGAATTTCAACAGGAGCAAGAGTTTGAGTAGCATTCAAAATAATAACGAAACATTACATCAAGTATATCATCAGGTTTTATTTGAATGGAATTTAACGTGGAAAGAAGGAAGGTCATGTGGACTAGAAATTGAGTAAAAGGCACCTCTGAGTGGACTGGAACATATGTGAAAAACCTCATGAAAAACCAAGACTCTTGACTTGTTCCAATATGAAAAGAGCACACCACAGATTTATCTTATTTTTATTTGCTTTATTTATTTTGAATTTTTAAAATGTATATTTCTTTTAATTGTCAGTTAAAATACACATTAAAACCTTGATTTGCAACCAAAACTTGTTTTGGAATCATTCTTATATTCTGAAGCACTTGTAAGTCGATGCAAATTTCACTGTAAGAAATAATCAAAACAGATGCTTCATTCCAGAAACTAAAAATATTCATATAAAATTACCTCCACACTATAATATGGTAAAAAAAATTTAAAAAGGACAAAATATAAAGGAAAAGAAACAAATCAACCTGTACTAACCTTTGGAAACCTTCCTGGCTGGTGTGAGGACACAAGAGACAGGAGGGTTATTGTGTAGCACAGCTTTTCTATCAACAGTGGAATCACTGCTGCCCTTTAGCTCAGGGGAATCTTTCTCTTTTCCAGCAACTTTAACAAGGAAGCTATTCCATGATACTTGCTTCGCTTCCTTTTGAGGATTTCATGGAAATGTGACTTTTCATTTTTAAACAGATTCAGCATTTGCATTGCCACAGCCTTACCTGGACAGTGCTTATCCACACAATTTTGCAGTGTTATCCACATTTTACAGCTCTTCCTAAATTCATTTAACTGAGGGATTCTTCTACATTTCTCTTCTCCTCTTCTGTAGACCAGATGTCTTGGCAAAATCTCTTACTATTAGGAGACAATCACCCACAGTTATGCAAAGGGAGAGAGAGAGAGAGAGACAGAGACAGAGAGACAGACAGAAAGACAGAGAGACAGAGACACAGAAAGAGAAACAGAGACAAAGACAAAGAGAAAACCATAGGCTCAGTTCCACTGGTATTGCAAGCCATCACTCATTTATCAAGTTACAATTTTACTAGAAATATTAGCTTGTCTTGTGGAGCATTCACAAAGCAAGTTGTTTGCAATGCAAGGATTTACTGTATGCAGTTATACATTATAATTCAAAAATGTACAACTCAGTGAAATATCAGGTCTATGTAACTACCAACCAGGTAAATTAGAATAATGCTGATCATTCAGAAATTACCCAGAAGCTTCTTCACATGTTAAGAGTAGCTACAATTGTTACTTAAAACTAGAACCTAGTTTCATAATTATTATTATGTCGGTGACAGCCCAATGTAAAGAGTTTTTGTTTGTTTGTTTGTTTGTTTCTGTTATGGTTTATATCTGGATATCCTGTCAAAGCTTCATGTTCTCACAGACAGGGATTTTGGAAAGGGACTAGATCACAGGAATGTAATACTCATCAATATTAACCCACTGATGAGTTTATAGCTGAGACTGGAAGCTGGATTACTGAGGGCATGGTCTCAAAATAAGGTTTGGTTGGATCTTTTTACCTTTTGGGTATCCAAGAGCTTTTTCTCTTATTATTTCCAAAACATACTCTCTTAAATTTATCTTTTTGTTCCCACATTTTTTTTTCACTTTTAGGAGAAAAACAATTTTGGTTTTCACAAACTTAACTGTATAAAAACTGTTTCAGTAGGAGTCATGTTGGAATGACTGTTCATATTGCAAACCAGGAAACAAAGAATAAGACAGATAGAGAGAGTAGGATCCCACAACTCTCCAATATACAGGTCCCCAATGACTGATCTAAAAACCTCTCATGACACCATCACATACTTAGAGATCCAGAAGACTTCTCACCACCACTAACAGGGGAGTAGGACTTTTCCATAGGAACCGTTAGGGTTCACACATCCAAACCATAGCATCAAACATATGAAACACATTTGATCTGAAACACATTGGGTTTCGGCACCAAAAAAGAAACACAAAATTCTACTATATTTTAAAATCAAGTAGTAAATAGAGTAAGAATACACTTTGTCCTCAATTTGTAATTGTTCAACTTACTAGTTTGTTAATTCTATGATGATGTGAGATAACTATTTAATAAAAAGTATATTCAAAATTCTGATCCATTTCCTTTAAAAAGTTCTATTTTCAGATATAACTCAATGAATCAAGCATAAAGTAATTTTTAGCTTTTAAAATAATGATTTAGGTTTATTTTCAATGAAATTTAATATTTTCATTGCTAATTACCATAAGAAAATAATTTTAATTACCAAATATTAAAATGCCCTATTTTATACAGAATCTTCAGTTCAAACTGACAGCATTTCTTAAATAATTTTCAACTTTATGTAAATGATTAGAATATTATGCAAAAGAAGATATTGCTGTGTTTTGAGGCCTAATTTGCTTCATACAAGGATGAAAATATTTTATTGAAATATTGGCCTTGTTGGTAAGTTATAAAACATCTGTGTAAATGCCATATCATAGTATAATGTGCTGCTTCATAAAAGTGTTTCAGTGGTATGCTTTATATTAAAATAATAATTTAAAGGAAATAATTACAATTGATTGCCTTATTTAAAATTTTCTATTTTATATAGTCTATAATTTATATATCTACATTATAATTACTATGTGTGGTAGTGATATTTCATATTATATCACAAGTTTTCGTTAAAATATTTAATGTAGAAACTATTAATTAATGTACTAACACAAAGCAAAGCCAATGGATCACAGCATTTGCAAAGCACATATTTTCATACACTAACGACTTCAATTATTAAAACAGGGAGTCATCAGCAAATAAACAAGATTTTCCATGTAACTGTAGGCTTGGATGCTCTAATATGCGACTGCATTATGAAGACAGGCAGCTGTACTAAAAAGATAGGCAATCAAATTGACAAAGTAAGCCTCTGAATTAATGGAGTCTGTGTCACTTGACAAATTTAAATAAATACTGGGTGAAAGAAGTTGATTTGAATTATCACATTTATTTAGAAGGCACACACAATAAATGAGATAATTATGCATCCACATCAGGCAAATACAATAGTTCATAGGTAATAGATTTTAAAAAGGCATCTAGATTTTTTAAAAAGTCATACTAGTTTAAATATAAAGTAAATTTAGCAAATAAAGAAATTGAATTCACAAAAAAATTATCTAACAAGAGAGTTAGGCAAAAATTACTTTCTAGAAAGTCTCTAACTATATACTTCTCAGTAAAGACAGCTTATAATTTATATCTGTATACGATGAAGTCTAAATATATGCCAGTATACTGAAAAAAACTTAAAATTATTAAACAAAATATCATGTATGTGTTTATTTAGTAATTTGTTTTCTTTTTTACAAGTTAAAAAGACAGTTATAACACAACTTTCATAATAGAAATGCAGTAAACTTCAAGTACATTTTGAAAAAATTACATTCTGAAGAGCTACTCAACAATTTATCAAGAACAAAGTAATAAATAATTGAGTTCATTTTCATTTACTGTGACATTTAATGTTGCATAGCCATATTTAGTGAGTATAAGTCTGAATGTATATTAATAAAATAAGAATGTTTAGTTTCTTTCCATTTAGTTAGCACAGAATAACTATTTATGATAATTATTTTAAACTAATTTCGATGAAAAACTTACTTTGTTAAGTAATATTTGGTTTAGCACAAAATGATTGATACTAAGACAGGAGATGAAGCAAAAATTGTTACTTATTTTTTCCTGTTCTTTTCAGAGATTCCATTACGCCTTATCTTTTATATGCATTCTCTTTTAACTCAACTTCTGGTAAAAAAATATGTTGTTATGTACAGCTCAAACTTGAGGAGGTTGAGTGATGTTTTATATACTTGAGGAAAGAATGCAATCAAAGTAATGTAGAATTCTACATTGCAAATGATTTAACTGTTTTTGCCAATTTATTTATTTATTTAATGATTCATTTATAGACCTGCAAATTGATAGACTCTAACTTCATAATAAAGATCTAAATCCAATCCAATACTTTGTGTTTTATATTGTTATACATTTGGCTACTGGTAAATATTTACATTGGTGCCTATAGCTTTATTGCCAGACAGTACAGAATTCCTCAGGTTCATCACATATATTTTCTTTTCTATTCCTAATACGAGTCATTTTTTCCAATGAATTCCTTTTTATTGGATAATAATATTAGAATCAACATTTGATATTTATATGTGCTCATTACTATTAGATTATTTTTGATTTTACATTATTTCAGTTCAAAGAGTTAGGAAAAAGATATTTTATATATTAAAAATTGTATATATTCATATTCACAAATATTTCTGGATATATATATATATACATATATATATATATGTATATATATATATATATATATATATACACACACTATTTCCAAGTCTAAATCATTATTACTTAAATAAACTTTGACTTCCTCAGGAGCTACTTACAATTTCCCATTCCAGTAATGAAAAGCACAGATTTCATCATCAGTTACTTGCTCATTCCATTTTTAATAGCCATAAACCTTTTTAGTAGTTTTTAAATTGAACTGTAACCACCACACTGCAAGCAATTTTGTCAACTAAAGTGCAATTGTTATACATAGTTATGTTTCCTCTTGTATACTAAGTTATTAGGTCAACACTTTCTCCTGAAGATTGTTTAATAAATTTAATTTTATTGCCATAATCTGAATTTCATTCCCAGTTACTAAAATTTCTAAGTATTCTTTGATTTATGAGCATTAATATTAATTTTTATATTTTTAGTTTTATAGATTTTAATAAATTCAGTGTCATAAATGTTCCATTACCGGGTCAAAATATCATACAAAATTATTATAAGATTTCATGAAATATCATCTTAGACTTTAATATTTCACAGACACATAAATACACACACTGCTTAAGGAAAATGTAGCTTATATTCGCATTCTCTGAGTTTTGCACAAGTAAAATAATAACCTTTTATTTTGCTATCTTCTCTACAGTAGAAACTGCATTATTTCTTGTTCTCTTTCTACTTTACTATGTATACATATATTATGCTAATTTTAAAACATATATATGTACATATATATGTATTTATTAATATATTTTTGTTGAGAAACTATAACTACAGTGTGTTAATAAAGGTCGTGTACATGTGTTGTTCTTTGTTTTACACTGACCCATTTTGTCTAGAATGTTTTATGATTGTTAGCATTAACCTAAGCTGTGGAAACTTAATGTAGCTCCAGTATAATCGAATTTCTCAGAGAATCTTACATTTGTATCATTTTGGAATAAGATATTGGAAATTCTCTGATGTGAAAAGGCAACTATGTTTTACCAGAGCAGTAGCATGTTATATTAATGTTATCATGAAATGCTAGTTTTGTGATCCTTTACTAGGGAATGTTTCCTAAATACTAAATGGCTATTACATGTTAAAGGTAGATAAGATGGTGAATTTCATGGTTTTTTTTCTTGCTTTTTTAAAAATTCACACTACAAAATAGCAGCATTTTAACAGGCTCTGAGCAATAGTAAAAAAATCTATGATGGCAATTTTATTATTTCTTTTCAGACACATATAATTCCTACATGTATAATACTTTTTATAAATATTTAAGCAAAAGCTGTTTTATTTTTGTTTAGCAATATTTAGCATAAGTCACTAGTTTATTTCTTTTGATTCCTGAATAATATTCTATTGTATGAATTATATCAGCTGTATTTATCACTTTGTCTTTTGGTGAATAGGGTACCACAAATAACACTGCTATAAATATGCATGCAGAACTATTTGTGTGAGTATGTTTAATTTCTTTTAAATAAATCCCTAGGAATGGAAAGACTGAATCATAAATTCCACTTTTTAAGACTGGCAAAAGGTCTTACAAAGTTATAACCATTTACATTCTTCCCAGTAACAAGAGCTTTAGTTGTTCCCTGTTCTCACCAGTGTTTGAAAACACGTGTTCTTTTCAAAATTTTCAGACAGTCTAGGAATGGTAGAGTGGTATCACATTACTAGAGAGAGTGAAATTAGACAGAAATCAAGGTTCAGTCAAAGTGGGTTTGATCCCTGAGTGAAATCAGCACACAAGAGGAGACACATGGAAACTGAGGCTGGAGGCAAATCTCAAGAGAGTCAGGTGTCAAGCTGGAGACACAAATCCAGGCTTGTGAGCCTCCTTGGAGACAAACAGCAAGTGTAACACTATGTGGCTCTGTAGGGCTAAATAGGCCTTGGACACACAGGTGGCTAACCAATATAGCTGGACCCATGACTTTACAAGAATGCCTGTATTTTTCCCCTGATATTTTTGCTACATGACTCTTTCCCCTACTGTTTCAATATTTGCTAAGTGACTATGCTTGTAACTCTCTAAACTGGTTAGTGTTTGGTGTTGTCAGGGTTTACAAGGGAATAGATAAAGGAATAGATAGAATTAAAAAAATAAAAGAGGGCACATAATTTATAGAATTTTTTGATAATATTCACCGAAATACTCCAATGCAGAAAAGTATAGGAGACTTTTCCATGCACTACTACAGACCCAAAGAATCCAGCTGAGGCCCTGGGTTCCATGGCAACCTCACACATGAGCTCAGCAGAAGGTTTAGTGCCCACAACAATGTCATAAAAATCTGGATCAGGGATCTGCACTGGCAAGACCCGAATGCCAGTGGTAACAGCTACAAAGTGTGTGCCAGTGAGATGAAAGATCTGGGCCAGCAGGCCATGGATTGCACTAGATCAGAAAATGATACTCAGGGTAAGAATCAGAGCTCGCCAGAGATGGACCATAGCCATCTTTAACAACAGTGAAGACCTGAGCTTCTCCAATGATGAGGACAGCTGAGTCCAGAACTGGAAAACCAGTATGATGAGCTTCTCCAGGATGATCAATAGCTCACCATCTTCCCCTCCAGTTCTTTCTATGCTGATTGTGGCAATCTTCAGGGGGACCATCCACATCCAGAACCACCCTAATTCAATTCAGCTGGGTGTTACAAATTGACCATTAGCTAACTCATCACACTACATTGTGATTATGTTGTTTCTATTACCTCTGACAGGGCAAAGGATCCAGCTCAGTGGCACAAGCACTTACCTGACAAGCACAAGGTCCTAAGTTTGATTCCCGGTATCAAAACAAACAAACAAACAAAACAAAACAAAAATTATCTCTGACAAAGAACTTTAGTGGCTACTCACTTATGATCCCTCCTGGAAAACCAGCATCCTTGTTTTATCTTATATCTGGTAAAACTCTCCTAACTGCCTTCTCTGGTTCACTACTTCATTCACTGATTATGTCAGACCATGATCTCAGCACATCTGACATCTAACAGGTTGTGAGTTATTTTTCCACGTCACCTCATGAATTTAAGTTAAATTTGTTTAATGAGTTAAAATGGTAAACTCCTTTTCATATCTTATGGCCACCTTGATATTTTCTTCAATAAAGTATTCACATATTTTGGTCACTTTTATATAACTGTTTTATTTTCCTAATGTTAAATATGAGTCTTCAATGTATATTTTAGATCATAATCATTCTACAGATGACTATTTTGTGAATTATTTCTCCAAAGGAGTACTTGGCAATTTCCTATCTCTAAATATGAGTTTCAGAGACTAGTTCTAATTTTAATTAGAATTTATAGTTACTTCTTTTTTGATTTAAGCTTTAGAATTATGCTTTGGATAATAATTTAGAATTTGTCTAAAAAATCCATCAATCTCAAAGAGACAATCTAATATGATTTATAAAATAATTTTTAAAATTACAGATTTTATGTTTTGGTATGAGATACATTTTGAACTCATTTATTTGTAGTCATTTACCATATTTTTCCAGTTATTTCTGTAAACAGCTCATTTCTCCAAGAATTGCCCTTTTGATTTTAATTTGTCTCACAAAAGACTTCTATTTTTCAGTGTTAAAGACATATTTCAGAATTATTTTGAAACATTCCATTATGTTGATGATTTTCATTGTACATTATTTTTTATTTAATTTTTTGATACATTATTTTAAATGAATTTTCCATATTTTGTTGCAATCACATAAAATAGAATAGACTCCTGTTTATTTTGGTTGCGACAATCTTATAAAACTCACTACTTTTAGAAGTTGCTGTATAGATTTCATTCAATTTTGATAAATCCAAAACATTTTAACTTTCCAACATTGATCATATCTATTTATTTTTCTCATCTTATTTCTCTAAGTATATAAAATTTGATGCTACATAACAGTGATGAGGTTAGATATTCTTAAGTTTTCTCTGATGTTATGAAAAAGGAGTTAATCTAGCAAGCAGAAATTTAGTATTTTACACGTGCATCATTTGTTATGCAAATAAATTACACTCTCAGTTCTATAAGTTTTTTATTAAATCCACATTGCAACAATTATTTTCCAGAAGTAATTTATCATTTTAAATCAATAATCTTTAAATTTTTTATCTGATGTAAACTAACCTTTTCTTTATGATATAAACCTCACTTGTTCATGATTCATCCAAATTTTATATGTTTTTGGAAAATAGTGCAAAATTTTAGACAGCAATTTAAACTATGTTCATGAGGACTATTGGTCTGTAATTTTATTTTCTTATAATAACGGATTATCTTTGATACCATGATAATGCTAGCTCTGTAGAATGAGTCGGAAGTTACTTGTTACTCTTTTGTATTCTGGAAACATTAATATAGAACTGATATTCATTTTTCTTTGACTGCACGCTAGATTCAGTCATTAATACCAAACCATACTGTTAAATTTTTGAACCACAAATTCCATTCCTTTAGAAATGAAAAGATATATGGA
Source organism: Cavia porcellus (assembly GCF_034190915.1). Lineage (NCBI taxonomy): Eukaryota > Metazoa > Chordata > Mammalia > Rodentia > Caviidae > Cavia > Cavia porcellus. Next base: position 29,390,847 of record NW_026947487.1, on the reverse strand, counting down.
TTGTCTATGTGTTCTACAGTGCATTTTATTGATTCACATTTGTAGATGGAGAAAAGATAATTAAAATGGTAATTTAGGATGGAATGCGGGGGAAACAACATGGATTCACCAGGAAACAAGCCCTTTCTGTGAAGCAGCACCGTGCACGGTGCGGGGAACAGCACGGTGCGCACCTGTGGGCAACAGCTGGACCCAAACCTTTCTCCATGAGTAGCACCATATGTGGACTGCAGAGGGAGAGAACAAGGATTCACCAAAAAGCAAGCGTTCTGTGTGAAACTGTGCCATGAACAAGTTTCTGCCAGCACCCAGACAGCTAGACCCCAGCCCTTTCTAGTGTGCCGCTGGCTAACAAGAGCCAGTCCCCGCCCTCCACAAGCAACCAGCTGATGGAGAGCACAGGGTTTGAAAATAGCTTTTGAGGTGAAATGCAATTTGATGCTTCTGGTATTTTGGTATTCCACTGACCTTGCAGGTCTAGGGCAAGTGTCTTATCAGAGGATAGCAGTACACAGTGTGTCATGTGAGGGCATCTCCTTTTGAAGCTGGTAGCCATTGTTGATTCCCTATTGTTTTGTTTTGAAGTTGTACTGTACTGGTTGTTTTGTTGGATTTGATTTTGTTGTGTTTTGTTTTGTTTTGTTTTGTTTGATTTTGTAACATCTGATAGCATGAGCAGCTATTTCAAAGATAACAAGATATAGTATAGTAGCCATTTTGGATTTACTACTGTCTTGCTTTGAAGTCCTTTATTGGATGCATTGTTTTGTTTTTATTGGTTCTATTATGTTCTGTTTTGTTATCTGGAGCTAGTTTGAAGACAAGAGGTATTATGGTAACTATTGTTTATTTCGTATTGTTTTAAAGTCCTGTATCACACAGCTTTGCTTTAATTGGCTTTATTCTGTCTTATTTTCCTTGATTTTACTTCTTTAAAATAAAATGTTAAAAAATGATAATTTAGTTTGGGCAGAAAAGTGTGAATACATCCTGCTCCACTATTTTTAGTCTCATAATAAAACGAAATGATAACAGGATGCAGTGAAGAAATGCAGATATTTTCAAGGTGGAGAGAGAGAATTTCAGAGGACATCCAGCCTTCCTGTATCTGCAAAACTGTGATTAGAAAGGTGTTTGGCTAAGGAGCTCCTAGCAAGGAGTGCAGTGCCATTTTATTCAGGTCAGAGAACTCACTGCCTTATACTTGATGTAATAATGTTGTGATCTAATTTTCACAATTGTGATATAGTTTCATCTCTTAGTTTTTTCTCCTTGTGAGGATTCTGGGATTCGAACTCAAGGCCTACCATACATTAAGCACTACATCAGCTTCATTAATTTATTTTCCTGATTATTCCTTTCAGAGGTTTATTCATTAATGATTGGCTTAATGAATCAGATTTTGGCTTCATGAATGCTCCCAATTACCTATCTATATAATTTTTTTGTTTTTGCTTTTACATAATTTGTAATTATTTTTATTTTTTCTTATACTTTAAGTTTAGACATTGTATTTGTATTTTTAAAATGGATGTTAAATTCATTCAATTGAAAAGTTTTTTTCCTAATGAAGAATTATAATTCTGTGTATCTTTCTTCATACAAATAAAGCAGTTGCTGAATAATTTAACTGCTGAACAATGTTTTCATTATCACTAAATTCAAAATATTTTCATTAATTTTTGTGTCTTTTGACATACATGCAAGTGTATTGCTTTATACACAAAAATTTCTGTTATTAGTTGGACAATGTTACACCTAGATGATGAATTGATCCTTATATTCTCAAAAAACCTTTTCTTTTGAATTTTTCTTATATAAATATAGCAGCCACATATTTCACTATCATTTCACTTTTGATCTATTTGTATCTTTTATATAAAGTTTACTCTGTTTACATATCATATATTTGGAATGTTCTAAAAAGAAAATTTAAATGATTCTGTCTTCCAGTTGAAATCCCACACCTCAACTCTAAATTATATAGATCAACTCTCGCTAACTAAAAATAATATGTTTAAGTCTAGCTTTAACTTGTATGTTTTAATTTTTGCATCTTTTCTTTTATCCTTTTTCTTCTTTTATTCATACTTTTTGCTAATTATGTACTATTTCATTTGGAGTATAATTAGATATACTTTTGTATTTCAGTGATGAATATAGGTTTCAGACATATGATTTTAACCTATTACAATCTTCAAATATTTTACAACAATATGAACAATATATTTAAAATCTTGATAATATAGTTTCATTTTCATCCTTGTAGATTTTTTTCAATTTTACTTTTTGCAGGAATGAGTCAAACAGGGCCTCAAAAGTACTAGGTATGCATTATACACTGAGCTATATCTGCAGTATTTAAAATTTTATATTATTGTCAAACAATTACTTTTGTATATTTACTTTTCTTAAAATAAGTCTATAGTTGTTTAAAGTTGTATCTTACAGTTTTTTTTTAAGGATTTTGGGGATGTTGTGAAACATAGTAAGTACATCTACTTAAAAAAAGATTTTATATGATTTCCTGTGGATTTCTAATGTTATAAATTCTTCTTTCTGAAAGATTTGTGTTTACATTTTTAAATTAGTATCTACAGAAGTCAAGTACTTTCAGATTATTGCATATCACAAAATATCTAAAAAATATCTCGATCACTTTTTCTGTGTGCATAGAAACATTATGAATAAGGTATTTCATGTATTTGTGTGGTGGGTTTTTATGTTTTTTGGAACCTTATAATTTTTTTTGATGTGTGCTTACATGCGTTGTTTCTAAGAAGTGTTTGCTTCCCATTTTATGATTTTTCATCTTCTTAATGCAGTCAAATATTTTCTTCCTAATTTTTTAAAGATAATTTGATTATACATTTGTGATATTTTCCTTATGTTTTATTTGTATAGAGCTGAACTACAGGATTTGTAGATTCAAATTATAGCTAATTTGAATCAAGAAAAGTTTTAGGCATCAATTTTTCAAATACATTTGCTTTCCAGTAGCTTGTTTAGGAAAATCAATTCACACAATTGCGTTGCTTCATGTTTTCCATGTTTCAATGACAGTCTGTCAATTTTTTTTCATTTTTATTTTGTAACCAATGTTGATGTATTTTCAAGTCCATCAATCTTTTCTTTCAAAATATTTAATCTGCTCTTATTTACATCTGGTATCATTTTATGTCATGCATTTCACTTATCTCTTTAATTTTGAACAGAACTTTTTTTTATAAATTAGAAACATCTATTTAATAAATAAACAATACCATAGTAAAAAGACTTTTATACATCTTTATCTGCTAATTTTACCCTCTAACAGAATCTTATTGAGTTCTTACTGATTTATCTTTGTGACTATTAAGTTCCATATTCCTATTTCTCTGCATATCTAACATTTTCAAAATTAGCATCAAAATACTGTATTTTATAATAGAATGCTGAATTTTAAAAATTTAGAAGTATTTTTGAGCCTTGTTCTCTTATGCAGTCAATTACTTGTCAAAAATGACTTATGGGTCCTGTGTCTTGATATTAATGTTTGTTTGACAGATTTAGAGCGCTATTTGGTGTATTTATTATTTATTAGTAAGGAAAAATGTTTTTGTGGACTTTATTAAACTCTCATGAGCTATGTGACATTTTATTTTGGGTGGAACAGGAACTATTTCTCATACTATGCATTTTCCAAAGTAGTTCATTTAATTCTTTTGAGAGTTTCCACAATATTTGATTGTTTGTTTGTTTGTTTGTTTGTGTACCTCTCACTATCTGAACACCCAAGCTGGATCTTCTGAATATATCTTAGTCTTTCCCTTGATATTTCTTTCTATTTTAGTATTGTGTTTTAGTACCAGCTGATAGAACAGAATTCTATAAACTGTATGACTTAAACTGAAAGTTGTTTTGTTCCATTTTAGAAGCCGAAAGACTCAAAATCAAAACAATGATAGATTTTATGTCTAGTAAGGCCAATTTTTTCTAGTTTGCTCATACTTAATTATTTTTTTTAGCCACCTTTACTTTCTATCTTTGCATGGTCATCTCTCTGTGCCCTACCATAACAAAGAACAAGTAAGCAAAATCTCTTCTGTTTATGTTTACAGTGACACTAATCTTCCTTCAGCTAATTATTTTCCAAATATCGTTACATTAGGGCACTAAATTCCAACATACAAATTTTGAAGGGACACTGATATCCAGCCTACAGCATCCAGCTGTCTTCTGTTCTCTCACATTTATCTTCCTGATTCACCTGTAAATTCCAATGCATCAGTTTTTATTGCAGTTTCTTCTCCTTGATCCACTCTCTGCAATTCATCTTAAAAATTCATTTTGCTTGTTTTTTATTGCTTCAGGTGGGAGATTTTCTTCCTTTTTACTCTTTTTTGACGAGCAACAGAAGTTCTATGCTTTATTTTCTTCAATTTAGTTCAGTTAAAGAAAGGTGTCACTGCACTCTTTTAAAATATCCCATAAATTGGAAACAAGGTCTAATAGGGTGAACATTAGGGAATATAGTGATAATTCATGAAAATATTAAGGTGGATAAATAGCTGAATAAATGAATGTGAAAACATATTAGAAAGATGGAGGAGGCATTAAGAAAGGCTGAGCAAACAAGCCAGCCCACTTAAAAGCTCCACTTGGATTTTGCCATTGCTGGCAATTTTTTAACCTCCGGAAGCTTTAGATTCCTCAAGTGTAAAATTGGAAGGAAAATAATGTTCACCTCGTAGAATTTTGGAGAGAATTGTGTAAGTTAACATGCAAAATGTCTTGCATATTGCACTTGCTGAAGACATTGAAGTTCTCATTTATCTGTCATAAAGATTACTGCAGCATGTGGGAAGAAGTATCATTTAAGCCATATTTGCTGAAGGGAGAACTTAAATTGAACACACTTTCACCCTAGAGTGTAAATTCTCAACAGAAAATTGCAAAAGCATATTTAGGGAGTGAATGAAAAATATGGAAAAGAAAGCTGCATTTCAAGTTTTATCTTGCAGAACCTGGGAACCCCTGTTCTCAGTATGTAAAATTTTGATGAGTGCTTGAGGGATTTGAAACACCATAGTGTTAGCTCAACAACTCACTTTGGATGCCCATTTCAGCTAGAAAATTTCAAACTAATGTCACCATTTTCTCCAACTTTACCAGTGAAATAAGAACCGGTCAATCACTCTCAACTTCTTTATATCTTCCATTCTAATTTTGTTACTTAGTTTGCTCTCTCCTCATTTCAACAAACAATTTCAGGCAGTAACTGCCTTTCACCATCCTATCACACATTATTGGTCCATAAATTTGTTGAAATAACCAATTCCAGAATACTATCTTTAAAGTTTGCCTACCTTTGATTATTCCAGTTAAAAAAAAGTACAGTGTTGTTCAGCTTTCACTCACATTATGTGAAGTATACAGTTTTGTACCTTATAGGTAGATGGTAAATATCAGATTGAAAATATCTGATTAGAATAGAAACAATATATACATATATATATATATATATATATATATATATATATATATATATATATAATTCTTTCGGGTCTTTTGTTTTATTTTAATTTAGCTGTGTTAGAGATTGAATCAAAGGTTTTTGTGCTGAGATACACCCATGGACACCTTTAGTTTATTTTGTTTAGAAGTTATTGTTCTGCCAATCCACTGTTCGTCCAGACTTAGCTGGTTCCATGATTCTTAAATAGGATAGTGCATTTATGGAAGCAAACGTGCTTGCAGCAAGAGCAGAACTATTAAAGAATCAAAAGACTTCTGATTCCAGAAGTAAACTTGAAGAGGGTCTGCAGATCGGGTAGGGAAGTACATAAAAATGTTTCTTCTATCAGCTGGTAGATTTGGTGATCTGATGTGAGATAGGGTGGGGGACATGAAAATTTCATGAGCACCTGAGAAAAACATTTAAATAAAATTTGTCCACAGATGGTCATATAAAATACAATTCCTTATCAGGAATAAAAATTCACTGGACTTCAAATGAGACTTTTTAGCAGTTTTTAATATTATTACAGTCTTCATCTACAAGGAGCCAAGAGGAGAAAATGAGTGTATTTTTTTCCTAGAGAAGATGAAGAAGGCTTGTCACAGTTGGTGTAACTATCTGGGATAGCATCAAGAAGGGCAAATGAGGGTGTCAGCTAATTTCAGAAAAGAAAGACTCTCAAGTCATTATCTAGAAGTGGTTTCACAGGAAGATATATGCTGAAGGCATGTAATTCCAGGGACAACAAATTTACCATTATAAGAAATTCAAATTACAAATTGTGTAAACTTATTAGTGCAGGACACTTAAAATGAAAACTAATTCCACTTCAAAGTCTTACTCCACGGTAAGTTTCCTCATTCCTGCTGTGAAAAAGAACTATTCTTTCATTCATTTCTTCTCCTTCTTCTCCTCCTCCTCCTTCTCTTTTCTGCTTTCTCTTTTTCTTTCTTTCTTTCTTTCTTTCTTTCTTTCTTTCTTTCTTTCTTTCTCTCTCTCTCTCTCTCTCTTTCTTTCTTTCTTTCTTTCTTCCTTCCTTCCTTCCTTCCTTCCTTCCTTCCTTCCTTTCTTCCTTTCTTTCTTTCTTTCTTTCTTTCTTTCTTTTCTTTCTTTCTTTTTCTTTCTCTCTCTCTTTCTCCTTCTTTCTTTCTTTTTTCTTTCTCTTACTCCATCTTTCTTTATTTGTATTTTTGAGAGAAGATTTTGCTGTGCGGTTGAGACTGGCCTTGAAGTTACTTTGTAGCCCAGGCTTGCCTCAAACCTCCAGTAACCCTCCTGTCTCAGTCTCCTGAGTTTGGGGATTACAGGTGTGTGCCACCATGCTAAATCCTATGCATTTTTAACCACTCAAGTTTTATTACTTTCTCTAGTTTTTCACTATAATATATCTATTTCATGAAGCATTTAAGTCTAATGAAGACAAGAATGTGTCACTGTGTGACAATTAGAATTCATTGAATAGGAACAGTTAATGGAACAATGTGCTTTCACGTCTCAAAGTACGAATATCTCAATGGATGTGTGTGTTTGTGTGTGTGTGTGTGTGTGTGTGTGTGTGTGTGTGTGTGTAATCACTCTAAGTATGGCTTCAAAATGTCTATGTGTGGAGGCATTGGCTAAAGGGGCCATTTCAAAAAATCGAGAGAATCCATATTAGTACTTACGAATTAATCTTCCCTAGAAACAATAGAAATCTTTCTGTCATCCCTTGGAATCATTTTGGAAGAGGAAAATGGAGTTGAGTGTCCAAAGCTAAGATGTGGAAACATTATGTCCCGCCATATTAGACAAATCCACTTTCACTGATTCAGCTTAGTACAAAGGAAGTACTTACATGTTTAAATATGTTGGCTCATGGTTTGCAGGATATATTAGTGTGCAGATTGTATATACCAGAAAATAAAGAAATCAATAGCCTGTAAAATTTGTTATCAAGAAGTTATTGGCCCTTATTTCTTTTGGGTAATTTTAGGAATGAAGGAACTTCACTTCTTGACATGATGTATACAAAAAATAAAATCCAACAGAAGCACTTATTTGAAAGTAAAGTTATGGTTTTACCAAGCACATGTAAGAATTGAGACTCAGTTTCTGCTCACATATTATGTGCTAAATGTCTATAAAATGCATCTCATTGAAGAGGTTCACAACTAGCCACTACTTTGTGACCACTGGTGGCTCTAACCTCTACTACGTGCATTCCTCATTCTGCATAAATGCCTAAGCTGTGTTTGCATTGTTCTAGAGATTGAATTTCAATCTAGGAGAATACTAATTGGTATTGGTTTTCCTATATCTTTCTGATAGGTAGGTCCCCATTCTGTGTTCATATACCTATTTTATTAGTTTCCTTTACTATTGTGTTCATACAGATACCATTTTAATAGTAGAGGCTGGTAACACTGAAAGATGCTAATGCTCCATTCCCATAGTTGTAACATTTGATAAATTTAAAAGTAGCATAATCTATGGAAAATGGCACTGATTAGAGCTTAATAGAGTACACCACACCAAAAGGTACTGTGGGTGTCAACTCATCAGAGTTATGGTGAATTTCTGCAGCATTCTTGAATTTGCTCATTTTATATGTAAGCTACTCTATCATAGTCATGTTTCCTTATCAGCTGGCAATCATGTAAACAGTGACCTGCTAAAACAGCTTTATTTATCAATATCATTTAGGACCATTTCTGTGTTTTGTTTTAGAAGCTACTCATTCTTTTTAGTGTACAAGGGGTTGGGAATAAAATCTGGTCCTTAAATGGATATAATATTTACATTTCTAAAGTTGTGATGGTTTATATCTAGATGTCTCCCCAAAACCTCTTGCACCCAGAGTTGGGGCCTTTAGAAGTGATTTGATCATGCTGATGTGATACTCATCAGTGGGTTAATCTAGGTGTGATGTAGCATGGTAGGAAAATGTAAGTCATTGAGACTGTGGCCTGGAAGAGTATATGTCACTGTTTCTTCCTTGATTCCTCCCCAATTTATGCCATGAGCTTTTCCTCTTCTACCATGCCCCTCTGCCCTCGTATCTTGACTTGGAATCAGCCAATTATACACTGAAACCTCTACAAACTGTGAGCAAAAATAAACCTCTCCTCCTTTTACTTGTTTGTGTGGAGTGTTTTGTCCCAGGAATGAGAGTAAGAAAGACATACATAATACTTCCTGTAATCATATCATGTATTTTCCTTTTAGAGGCAAGCCATTGCAAAATAGGAAAATTATATCTTAAGAATATTATTTTTTCAGTCAGATACAGTGAGAGTGACAAGTTGATGCTCAAAGATCAGAAGTTTCTGATTTAAAAATTTCCAATGCTCACATAAGAAGGTCTAAACTGCTAGAGAGAGCACCTCAAAATTCAAACTTCAACAAGAGTTTCAAGACTGGTGTTTATTTGATTCAAAATTGTATTTTAATTTCTATAGCCTAACATCATCAGAAACTACTCTAAAACATCCAGATTTTTGAAATATTTCCATCTTTCATGTGAAATTCACTTCTATTGCATGTACTGGGACCTGAGCATTGCCAGACAGAGACTGAGGAATAAAACTCAGTCATAACAAATGAGATCTCCTGCAAAGTCGGGCATGAGGTCAGTACACAACAATTCCATGGTGTCATTTGCCTGAGTGAAAGGGTTTGCAAGATGGGGGAGGTGATCTTTGGGTTCATCCAATTCCCTGCAATACTCTTTTGATTTTTCAGAGTACTACAGTCCTCTAGAAAATGTCTTATATTGCACCTTAAACTGTTTACAAATCTAATAACTTAAATAATATAACTTGGCAATTTTTCAAGTTTATACTTTGGTGTCTTGGAAACAGTATTTCTCAAAGCTGAATAGAGCATCGATATACAGGATAGGAAAGTTACTAGCTATGAGCACATACCATGGATCAAATGTTTTAGCTTTTGAATTTAAAAGCCTTATGTAAATTATCCAGTTTACAAGTAGTCAATGAAACTTGAATTGTGATAGTTTCCAGATTGTTCATGGTTGGCTTTCCAGAGCTTACTTAGGTACTTAAAATTTTCATTGACAGATAAAAGCATAAATTCATTGTTTAAAAAATTTCGTTCCTTTTTGCATTCCAATGCTTGACATATTCTTTAATGTTAGCTTTATCATGCAAGCACACAAAGGACTTTCTGAATAGAACTCTAGTTGCACAAGAAATAGCAGTAAGAATCAGCAAGTTGTATCATATCAAAATTAAACAGTTCATGCACCACAAATGAAACAATTCATAAAGTGAAAATTTACAGATCAAGAAAAAAATTGTGAACTAACTATTCTTCAGACAGAGGACTAATATCTAGAATATAGAAAGAACTCAAACAATTCCACTCTGCAAAATAAAAAAATATATATAAAACAGGCAATTGAAATGAATAGATATTTTTCAGAAGAAGTACAAATGGCCAATAAATACATAAAATTTGTTAATCATCACTAGCCATTAGAGAACTATAAATTAAAATAACACATAAATTTCATACTGTACTGTAAACATACTATCATCAAGAAATCAAAAGCTAAGAAAACCCAGGAGGCTGTGGGCAAAAGGAAAACTTCTGTTTTGTTTGTAGGAATATAAACCAGTAAAAACATTATGCTAATCAGTGTGGAGAGTTCTAAAAAACGTAGAAATAGAAATTTCAGTCAAAGAGTTATTGACATACTATATTAATGCATGCATTCTCATGTTTGTAGCAACAAAATTCATAATAGCTAAATCTGTGTTCCAACAGATGGATGGACAAAAATAACATACTGATTATACACAACAGAATGCTACTCTGTCATAAAAAGGATGATCTCAAATCATGTTTAGAAAATTTGATGGCTCTTGAGACCATAATGTTAAGTGAAATGCACAGTATATTTTCATCATACAAGAAACCTAAATAAGAACAAACTCTGAAGAGTGAAATGAAAGATAGACAATGGGAAACAGGCAGTCAAATCTTTTACAGGTGAGAGAAGAACCAAAAGATAGAGGAGAGAGAGAAGAGGAGAAAGAGAAAAAGAAAGAAAATATGTTCTCTGCATGTCACAATTCTCCACAGAGAATGCAAACTTTACATCCTGCAAACACGTACCTATAAAAAATAAAAAGTGAAGTAGATGATAAAACAAATATCAAAACCTCATTTCATGAGAATTTGTTCCTAACAGTCATCTGCTCCTCAATAGTGAACCTACTGGTGCGTGGCCTAGAGTGAAACATCACCTCCCCAACTTCCCCTGTCTCCTTGTTAGCAAATGGAAACCAGAAATCTGAGCATCTCTTGGGAGGTTGACCATAGCAAATAAGGGGGATTTGTTTCTACCATCTCTTTGAAGGCAAATATTTTTATTACTGTTTTGCTTTATTCTGATTAATGGTACTGCTCTATTCAATATTCTGTTTTGATAAGTTCTATAATGTTCTGTATTTCATTTTATTTTGATATATGTGATTGAAAGAACAACTATTGTAAAGATAATGAAACATACTGTGACACCTATTACTGTTATCCTGGTAACCTGCTATGAAGTTCTGTACCAATTTCATTACATGGTCTCAATTGGCTTTATTCTGTCTTGTTCTGTTGTATTTTACTACTTTCAAATTTTTTTTAAAAAAACATAAAAATAAATAAAATAAATAAACAGTCATCTACTTCTGGTGCCAGTTTCTATAGTAGGGTTCAAGGTTACAAAACTCAATCTTAGTTTTCCTTTCTTCTTTTTCTTTAAATGAAGATCAACATTTTTTTGTAAAATATAATTTTGCTATAGAATTTTTAAGAGAATAAAAGCTTGAAGTAAGTCAAATAGTAACAGTACTAATATTACATTGTGCTATTAGCTATTGACCAGATAAATGTTCCCTTTAGGTACACTGACCATAACTTTCCAATGATACTGAAGCCATTGTGTGCTGTGTCATCACTGTCATTGCAGACAGAGAGGTTTCACAGAAACATTCTGAAGATCATGTGCTTCTTCATAATGTTCTAATAGGATTAGGCTGGATAACTATACATGGATTGTAATCATTTTAAAGATTCTAGTCAAAGTGTGGAAAAGCTTTCTCCTTTTGAATGTTAATAAGAATATGAGTTATATTAAATGTCTTGTGTATATAATAGTAATCTATTAAAGCTACATTTCAGAATATGAACTTTATTGGAATAATTACTCGATATATTAAAAGTCCATTTTATAATTATCTTAGAAATAAAACTCTAAGATAGCTATTGGCCTGTAATAAACAAAGAGCTTTGGAAATTCAGAGTAAAATGTCTAATCATTTAATAGTACAGACAGGAAAAAGAGTCCATGTAACAGAAATATGACTTCAATTATACTTTTACATATATGTAAACATTAAGATTTCAAAAACAAGCGAAATGAAAGTTAAAATTATACTGAAACACTGATTTTCCCTTATTAGATTAACAAGGATGAAAACTTTACTGATTCTAGTGAGACTGAAGGAAAAGAGGCACTCTCATAGGAAGTTATTGAGAATTAGAAAAAATAACACAGCTCCCATGAAAGAGTTCTAGTATTTGAGTTAAAAACATTACCCAAAATATACACCTGCAAATTTATGAAAATATACACACAGGGCTTTTATGTTTACTCAAACTTGTAATAGCATGATTCTGTAAATAACATAATTGTCCCTCAGTAAAGTGATGCATGTTAAGCATATTTACAAATGTGTCTCATAACACATGCACTAAGTAGCTTTTAAAGGAAAGAAAATATTGCAATAGACAAATATAGAATGACCTGTGTATTTTAATACTAAGTAAAAAGATAAAAGCAGTGCAAATTGCTCATTTTACTATTATTAAACAATAAAATGTTCAGTGTTTATTTGCAAACTGATGCAGCATGAAATGCAGTTTCCATAAATAATATTTTATTCTCTTGTATAATGAAAGACTATATGTATATGTATGTAAGAATATGCCTATTCAAGGTTATGATTTGCCAGAATGTATGAACAGTTTCATGTAATCAGATGCAGAATATTTGTAACTTTCATATGTCAAGTTTTAGGCAAAAAAAGACAGCAAAAAATTTTATCATTAAGAAGGAACAAGATGTGGGCTTATAGTGTAAAGTTTATTTGGGCAAACAGAAAATCAATAGGGAGAAAGATTTTTAAATGCTCTGACAATTCATATAAATGTATATGTGATAATCATGTTTTTATTTATGTGCACAAATATAGCCTAGTATATATACCATCCCATAAATACACATGTAGTCACATACCCACTTGTGTTTTAGTATGAAGAACAAGAAATGGAAAACTATAAATTATATAAATCAACTGACAGGGAGTCTGGAAAGATGGCAGAACAGTAAACAGCAGAGTAAATAGCTTCTCTGAGAGAAACAGTCCAGATGCTAGAATATAGTATTCTGAAGAAGACAAGAAGGAAAGAAATGAGTCCTTTCAACCCAGGAAGAAACTAAAGTGAGAACTGAAGCCCACTGAGAGAACAAAAAAAAAAAAAGAAAAATATGAAAGAAGAAAAACTTAAACAGAAGAAGGCGGTAGCTTGTGGCGCTTTCAGTGGAGCCAGAACCGCTGTGCCAGAAGCACTGTTGGCACCTGGAGATGCATGGGCCCAGTGAAGCTGGTGGCTAGCAAGCCCTAAAGATGTGGTGGTGGAGGGGAGCAGACCAGAGTACTGCACTGGCTGGCGGTGAATGTGTGGGACTCAGTTCTCCTATGCAAGTGGGAGATTGGCCAGGTGTCACTTTCGAGTTGGGCAGGATAAGCGTGGAGACAGAAGTGAAGTCACCTTTATTCAGCCACTCCTAGCTTGGAGCAGATTGCTGAGAACTGCTTGGACTGAATCCCACACTGTGCAGTCCAATAGCCACTGCCAAGGTTTCCTTAAAGCTATCTCTAACCAACCCCACCCATCTAATACACACTAATGTGGTGAAGACTCTCAGTGCTGAACCAGATCAGAAGGGAGGGGCCAGGGTGCCCACCCCTGCTTACACTCCAGTAGCCACCAGCACAATGGGGAAAGCAGCAAACAGCAGAGATACCCAGCCAACACACTTCAGAGTAATTATAACCAATCTAGGAAGTGCCAGGATGCCAATACCCACTTGTCTGGATGAAACCAGAAACATGACAAGAGGAAGAAGAAAAGGCAGTCTCTGGCCTCCAACCCAAGCAGTACTGGTTCAGGAGACATACACATAGAAAAGATTGGGAGTTGCACATCTGCAGTTTTGAAGCAATAGCAACTGAAATAAAGAAACAATTCCATGAAGCTATAAAAAACTTAGAGCAGAAATACTATTACAAGTAAAACAAGATATAAGAAACATAATAAAAGAATTGCTAAGCACCTCTAAAGAAGACACAGATGAAAGAATAGAGGGGCATAGAAAAAGGAGGGAAACCTTCAATGAAGAATAAATAAAAAAAATTTAGAGCACATGAAACAGATTCAAAGATATTACCAGGAAATGAAAAACTTTATTGAAAGCTGGCAAAACTACTTGAAAGAAACTAAAGATAGATTATCAAACCTTGAAGACAGGTTTGCAGGCTTCAATTGCAAAAGGAATGATCTTTTAAAAATAACAAGGAACCAGGAAGTAACAATACAAAGTCTAGAAGATAACAAGAGGATCTATAACTTAAGAATAAAAAACATGAGTGAAGAAGCAGGGGTAAACACAAATGAAATACAAAGGCTATTTACAGAAATAATTAAAGAGATCTTCCAAGCATAGGAAAATAAAATGATATTCAGATATATATATATATCATATAGAACTCCAGCCAGCCAGCTATAACCAAAATAGATTTACACCCAGACATACAGTAATCAAGATGCCAGGAATTCAACACAAGAACAAAATGTTAAAAGCTGTCAGAGAAAAGATACAGATCTCTTATAAAGGAAAAGCCATCAGAATCATGGCAGACTTCTCAACACAAACCATAAAATCAAGAAGAGCTTGGAGTAAAGAATTCCAAGTCCTGAAAGAAAACACCTCCAAGCCAGACTTATGTATCCTGAAAAACTATCTCTCAAAATTAATGGAGAAACAAGATACTTCCATGACAACAAGGCACTGGGGGAGTTCATGTCCACCAAACCAAACTTACAAAAAATACTGAAGGACATTCTAGAAAAAAAGTGAGAAAGAAGACCATGGTTTCAGAAACAGTGGCAGTGGAGGATCACTGAATGGGGAAGACAGTGGAATGAAGGGAAAAAATAAAAAACCAACGGTAGAAAAATAACATGGCAGAGATAAGGCAGAGAAAGTTAGCCATAATCATTAACATGGGTGACCTCGATTCACCAATAGAAAGAAACACAGGCAGAGTGGGTCAGGAGATAGGATATATCAATATGCTCTATAAAAGAAATACAATTGACCCAAAAGAGGGTTTACAGACTGAAAGTCAAGGACAAGAAAACAATGCTGTATGTGACAGGGAACCATATAAAAATGGGGGTAGCTTTCCCATCAGCTGCAGGTTGGCTAGAAAGCTGTAATGCTTTTATACATTGGAAAATTATGCAGCTGTAAAGAAAGAAAACCTTGCGACTCTTGTAGATAAATGGACTCAACTTGTAATCGTGCTCAGGGGTAAACATGTTCAGAATTATTTAGGTAAATAGCGGGCTGCTTCCCAAATCTAAAAACTAAATGAGTCAGTAGGATGCAAATTGTATAATGCACCCTGTGAAAGTGAAAGGGGAGGAATTGTCTAAAAAGGGGAAGCAGTGGCCATTGTTAATCTTTATTATGATTTGAAACCCATATTGTTCTCATTGTTCTGTTTAGTTTGGTTTTATTCTGTTCTAGTTTGTCTATTTGTATTAGATCTGATGGCATGGACAGCTATTTCAAAGATAGCAGGATATATTATAAACCATTTTTTATTTCCTATTAAGTTGATTTGAAGCCATATATTGCTTTCACTGTCTTGTTTTGACTGATTTTACTCTATTCTACTTTGTTTGATATTATCAAGTCTGAGGGTATAGGCAACTACTTTGAAGATAATAAGATGCACTTTGATACCCATTCTGGTTTGACTATTATCTTCTTTTGAAGTCCTACAGTGTCTCCAATGTTTCATTTTTATTAGTTTTGTTCTGTACTGTCTTGTTCAATTTTATTATACCTTATGACATGGACAATTATTTTGAAGATAGCAAGAGGCATTATGGTAACTATTGTTGATCACCTTGTATTTTGTTTTTACATCATGTACTATGTCCATCCTTTTGTTTTGACTGAATGTATTTTGTTTTGTCACATTTGGTTTCATTCTCTTCAAAATAAAAAGTAATAAGGACTGTAGGAGTAATAAAGCCCCAAATGTGTAATTGTTATTGTAAAAAAGAGAGGAAAAGAAAGTGCTCTAAAGGATATAACTGCATGTATATTTAAGTGTGTAAAGTCAATAACCATATTATCTACTAGTTTTTGTTGGATTATTGAACAGAACTTTTTGCAGTCTCACTATTTGAATATTTACTTTGTATGCTTTAATTTTGTAACCTGAACAACTTTTTCTAAAATGACAATAATATGTAATCTATCAACTAGTGATTTATTACTGTTTATTTTTTGAAATTCTGTATTACTTCTACCCTTTTCTCTGTTTTTCTCTTTTTCTCTTTAAATAACATTTAAAAAGTCAACTGATAATAGTAAGTAGATAATTGAATATATAAAATGGAGATTACAGGGATAAAATAGAACATATAATATTAACAATTAATAATTTTTGAATTTAACATTGTACCAAAATTATACTGCATAATTTAAATAGAAATATAATTTGTAAATGGACCATTAGAATTAAAAATACAATGAGCAATCATGATGTTAGTGACTACTTTTGATGTGGTAAAGATTTTTAGTATTATGAGATCCTAGTTGTTGACTGTTTTAAGTATTTCCTATGTAGTTTTTGTTTTGATCCAACTCTCTGATTACACCTATGTCTTTAAGATTTCTACCTAACTTGTCTTACAGTAGATTGAATGTTTCTGTTTTAAGGTTTAGATCTTTGGTACATTTTGACTGTCACTTAGTGCATGGTGACAAACATGGGTCTAGTTTTAATTTTTGGCATGTAAAGAGCCAGTTTTTCCAGCACCATTTATTAAAGAGACTGTCTTTCTTTCACTGAACATGTTTGGCTCTGTTGTCAAAAATGAGGTTGGTTGATTGTGTTCATAGTTGTATCTTCCAATGTGTTCTCTTGGTCCATGGGTGTTTTTTCCCCAGTACCATGCTGATTTTATCACAGTAGCTTTGTAGTATAATTTCAATTTAGGAATTGTTACACCTCCTGCCTTGCCTTTGTTGCTTAGAATTGCTTTTGCTATTCTAGGTCTTATCTGGTTCCAAATGAATTTTTGTAATATTTTCTCTAGTTGTGTGAGCTATGCTAATGACACATTGATCAGGAGTATATTAAATCTGTATAACAATTTTGAGAAGATAGCTATTTTTACCATGTTAGATCATTCTACTTGGAGCAAGGGAAATGTTTCCATTTTCTGATATTTTCATCAATCTCCTTTTTCAGAATATTATAATTTTCAATGTATAGATCTTTTAGTTTCTTTGTTAAATTGATCTTAAGTTTTCATTTTTTGGATGATATTGTGAAGAGTTTGGTTTCCATAATTCCATTTTTGTGAGTTTGTTGTTTGTGAACAGGAATGCAATTGATTTTTGAGTGTTGATTTTGTATCCCACTATGCAACTGAATTTGGTTATTAAATGTAAAAGTCTTTATATGAGTTTTTGGGGTCTTCTGAGTAGAGTATTATGTCATCTGTGAATAATGAAATTTAGTTTCTCCTATCCAATTAAAATTCCTTTTATTTTTGTCTGTTGTCTAATTTCTGTGGCTAATTTTTTAGAACTATATTAAATAGGGATGGTAATAGTAGACATCTGTGTCTTATTCATAATTTTAAAGTTAAAGCTTTCAGTTTTTGTTCATTTAGTATGATGCTGGCTATTGGTTTGTCATTAATGGCTTTTATCAGATTGAGGTAAAGACCATCTATGCTCATTTTTTGTAGTTTTTGTTTTAAATCATGAATGAATGTTGAACCTTGTCAATAGCTTTTTGTACATGTACTGAGATTATCATGTGAATTTTGCGTTTTGCTCTTTTAAAATAATGCTATATTTAATGATTCATATATGTTAAACCAATCCTGCATTCTTAGTATGAATTCCAGGTGGCAGGGTATACAGTCTTCTTGATAATTTGCTCTATTCTACTTATTAGTATCTTATTGAGGATTTTTACATCTATGTTCATTAAGGAAATTGGTCAATAATGCTTTTTTTAGTTGAATTTTTCTCTTATTTTGGTACAGAGAAATGCTGGCCTCTAGAAATGGGTAAGGCAGAATGCTTTCTTTCAATCTCATTAAACAGTTTGAGGAGTACTGACATCAAATTATCTCTATATTTCTTGTAAAATTCAGCACTCTATCCACATCAACAGAGTGAAAAGACAACTCACAGAGGGGGAAATATTTTAGCCAATTGTCCCTCAGACAAAGACTTATATCTAGAACACTTAAGAACAGAAAAAGCATCAGACTCCCAAATTCAAAGATCTTGCATCTCAAAGATGAATAAATAAAAATAGCAAATAAGTATAGGAAAAACTGTTCAACATCATTGGTAATTCAGGAAATGGAAATTAAAACATTAGCATTTCATCTCACACCTGAAAAATATGGCTATCATCAAGATATCAGCTAGTAACCAATGGTGGCAGGGCTGAGGGTAAAAACTAAACACTTCACTTTTGGTGGGAATGTAGACTGGATCAAACACTGTGGTAGTAAATGTGAAGATTTATATAAAATCTTGGATTAAAGGTCTCACTTGACTCAACTATTCCCCTTATGAGTACCTATCCAGATGATAAAAATACTTTTCCACTGGGATTTATAAGGGTCTGGGACTGGTTGTCTGTTGATGTAGTTCTCCAGAGTCCAACTACTGTCTGCTTGCTGCTGATTCAGACACTTCTTCATTGCTAGTCTTGCCGATTACTTCACTCTCCAAGGTAAGTGTGCATCTGTGTGCCAGCCTGTGGCCTGGGTCTTGGAGTTACCATCTGCCATACATTCTTCCATATGACCCCACTATAGGAGGGCGTAATACAGGAGTGCAAACTCACTGTCCTCCAGCCAGCTTGCCTTCTGCAGTGTAATGGAGGGGTCCAGAGCGTGAACTCACTGTCTTCTAGCCCGGCCCACCATCAGGGATGTAAGTTCCATGAGTTAATAAATATCAGATATTCTGACTTTTCTGGTTTTTTGAAGAATGAAATAAAATTTCAAACAATGATAGAAAAAAAATTATCATTCATCATGCCTTTCATTATTTTGGGCCTTTAACACAAAAATTAAAAAGTTTATAGCATATAAATATCCCGGATAATATGATATAATTAAAGATCTAATTAATGAGTTAATATATCCAAGCAAAAATCATAAATGTTCAATACAACACATTGATAGTCACATACATACATTTTAATAGAAAAATATAATATCTATTGAAGCCAAAATGAAAATGGAAACATTAATACTCCTTATTTCTGTATTTCACTCTAACTTTATTGTCTAGGGCTAAAAGGTGCTGAAGACTGTGTGAAAAAGCATTTTAAGTTTATAATGGAACGATTCAGATCCCAAATACTCTACATGATATTTTAGTTCCTTTAACGACACTGAAAGGGAAAAATATGATGACAAATAGTGTCTAAAGTTTGAAAATTGATATAATGCAAAACTTAACTACTTGTAATATGTGGATCTTATAAGGGAAAAATTATAAAAATCAACCACTAAATAGATTATTTATCAGCCACCTGGATGAATGGTCACACTGAATAATCTACAAGATAAAAGCATGACTCATTTCGTCTAGATAATGGTACTGTGATAGATTTAAAAGACATCCTTTACATACATTAGTGAAATATTCTTAGAAAAAGTATCATGTGGTCTTTGACAGACTTTAAGTATCCCCAAATTAAGATAGACTACATTAAAGGACTACATTAAAGCAGCATTGGCATATAAAATATCTGAAAAACTGAGCAATGGGTCAGACTACTCTGTATATTTGTATATGTTGACATATTTCCATACTACAAATATTTAAAATATAAAAATTTTAAAAGTAACTTATTTGCATCTATTCCTTAGTGAAGCACATGAATTTGAAAACCTAATAATGGAAATAAAAAGAGAATAACTGCAAAATATGGGACATATGGACTGAATGCTTATGATATCAAAATGCTTACAGTTTATAACTGAATCTTCAGAATTAGTCTTTAAGTGACAAAATAATAGAGAGAAGACAGGTGCATTACTCTCTTCTTCCCTCACCCAGATCACAACTTTGTATTGCTTAATACAATGGGAGAATTTATTTAAGTGGTAATTCAGTGCTGACACACATACCATCATCGACATTGTATCTCTTTTTGAATTTTTCCATAAAAGGAAATTATGAGCAACTGTTAGTTAGGCATGTGGATGTGAGCCTTGAGGCTGCTGGAAGGTTTATAAGGAAATGTTGGTCACTGTTGGGAAGATTTATGTGTACAGTGATGGAGTCTACAGGTTAAAACCTGCCCACCACTTACGTTTCCATGACTTTTACATATCACTTTGTTCCCTGCCCCCTATATTAAAGGATGTCCAATGCATAAGGGAATTCTTGCTTGAAAAACTAAATGAACACTTTTATTTTGCTGCAAACTCTTAGTGAAATAAATGTGCCTCTGCTTAAGTGACAGGGTACTGAACCTGTCCAGCGTGGCTTACGTACAATGTGGTACGTTATGAGATGCCAGAAATTACCTCATTTTATAGTCCCTGGCTTCTGTAAAGAAAGTGGCCTCTTTATCCAGATGGCCTACTTTCAGAACTGGCTCTGCATCTTACTTGCTGCACAGCTATGGAAAATTCAATTATATTCCCAGGGTTCATCAGTCTCATTAGGATAAAAATGAAGGTGATAATAGAATTCGCCATGGTTAGGGTCATTGCAAAGTTTAAATGAGTTATTAAATTAAACATCTGACATTTAAGTAATTAGTGCTGATCATTCTTATCATAAAGCAATTGTTAGAAGATACTCAAAGAAGTCGAAGGTTGTGTTCATGTGAGGTAAAAAAATAATAATAATAATAAACAGAGTCTTAAGGGCTTTCAGAGCAGTTCAAAAGTGTGACCAGGCTGAGGAACAAATTCAGAGACGGGAACATACATAAAATTGTCTGACTGGCCCTCTGCTTTTTCACAGTGCTTACAGAATCCAGATTTTAATTAGATCTCACATCTTAAATTCAAAGAGGCAAAATTCAAGATTTTTTATGAAATGGAAAGCATTTTGAAAATTATGCATAACTTGTTTAGGATAGGTTAAATTTATATCAAATTTTAAATTAACTTTGATTGACATACATGTGTACCAAGAATATCTGATCAAATCTCTGAAAATATGTTTTAAAAAAAGTACTTCAGATCTTTGTGTTTTGAAAATTTTAGTTTAGAATTAAGAGGAAATTATACTTATTCAAATTAAAATATTGTAGTCACTCTGGTAAAATATTCAGCAATCAATATATATAAATGCAATCTATGTTTTATTATTTGAATACTAAATTACTTCAGTTTCATGGTGTCAATGATTATTATGGATATAATTAATTCACCAGTGACTATCAATGAATGATACTTTTTAAAGTCAAATAAATTAGAAAATAGCTTTCATGAATTTCACGGAAACCGATTTATTAAATTGACTTTTAATGTCTTGTGTAATTTCCAGTAATACAAATGAATGAAGTTCAGTAGAGAAGTGTTTCCTTTGAAGAGTGAATTTGTACATGAAGGTATTCAGAAAAGAAGAAATCTCTTTTACAGTGGCAGTGATTAGAAAGTTAAGTATACAACATTGTTTAAACCAGAGAAGTGAAGAATGAGGTCAGAGGGACATTAAAAGTAAAGCTGAAGAGTATATTTAATCATGTAAGAACATTTTCAAAAAGAATATCAAATATGTAACTCCCAGAAACCAACCTTTTTTGGGGAAATACTTAACAGTCTTTAAAATTTATTTTTTATAGCATTAAGTTGCTAAATAGTTTATAGTAATATATTCTTTTCATATTATTTTACAACAGAAAGTTAAAAATGCAGTAGTCATTCAGAAAGGAAGCATAGAGAGCAACAACACAGATACAGACATATTAAAGAAATTATCAATTCATCACATGCAAAGTCCTGCAGAAATATCGACGACCTTTTTTAGTAATTATTCATTTGTAAGTAACATGATTGCAGAACATCTGAAAGCTTCCACCGTGTTTTCTTTATCTTGCTCTCCAGTCTCAAACTTTATGTGTAAAAATATATTTTTTATGCTCATTTGGCAATATTGTCAATTTCTTAACTTGTACTTAAGTGCACTTAAGTGCTTTACAGAGCACTTTGTATTTTTTCATCCTTCTGTCTTTTCTCTAATTGCACGTGTTTCTTCCTTCCTTGTCCCTCGTAGTAAAACTGGGAAGCATCTATTTAATTTTTTAGATTCAAAAATGGAACTTTTATCCTCCCTCAGGATAAAATTGATTATTAATTTTTGGCAGGGGGATTGTTGCAGTGCAACAATACAGACTGCATTTTGGCATCTACAGAACATCAAACTGATATTTAGTG
Organism: Cavia porcellus; assembly: GCF_034190915.1. Classification (NCBI taxonomy): domain Eukaryota; kingdom Metazoa; phylum Chordata; class Mammalia; order Rodentia; family Caviidae; genus Cavia; species Cavia porcellus. The sequence continues at coordinate 29,368,544 of NW_026947487.1, read as the reverse complement.
CAGCTAAAATATGTCAATACACAAGAGAGAACTGTAGATTTCATCTATGTTAGCCTACTTTGGGAACATATGTAGCCAGTATTGTTGAAATACTGCATAATTTCCATAGCAGAGCAGTCCAATAAACTTTTCTGCAACGAGGTAAAATTTGAAGAGCCCTTTTGCCAAACATAGTTGCTTGGGTCTTTTGAGCAGATGAAATGACCAATGTGCCTGAGATAATAAATAGTAAGGTCTTCTGTAGCTTTTATAACTTCAGGCTTACCTCTCTGGAAACATTGTCACAGACACATTTAACAGTATATTTTTTCAGAATATAAATTTTTTGTTACAGTCAAGTTAATGCCTAAAATTAACTGTCACAGTGTTCTCCATGAAAAGGCCAAAAAAATAAAAGAGCCTAAAACTATGTTTCCATTTTACTGAGATAAATTAAGCAAATTATAGCAATGTATAGTCTGTTAAATGTGAGTACTATACATAGAATTTATGTCATTAGTCTATACTTTTTCAGTTTTTTTAAATTTTACATAGCCCATAATTAAAAATAACATTAAATGTGTATAGTGTATGAATTCTAAATTTCATTTTTCTCATATTTTTTTCGTGAAATGCATGATAGATAAACCAATCTCTTATACATTAGTATGTATTAAATACTTGTTTTTAATTTTTTATTTTAAAAATTAAAAAAGATTTTATTGTATTAAATACTTTTGTGTTATCGTAAATCTCTGATAAAAATGCTTACATCAATTGCTTTTTTTAAAGTTACAAAAAGCTATTCTTGTAATAGTAACACTTTGTAAGTAAATGATAATTTACATTGTTTAAAAAGCAAATTTTAAAAATGTTTAAAGTATTATTTATCTAGAAAGTAAATTTCTCTGTATTTAAGCACTACACTTAAACATATTTTAAAAATACATATTTATGCTATCTTGTGTTTTAAAGGAATAAATATTAGATTGGCCTGTTCAATTTTTTGTTAAAGTGTATTTGAGCAAAGCATATCAAATACATGCTTAATTATTATTCTATTTCCAGTTCATAAGGTGTATGTTTTATTTATGATATTTTAGCATTTTTGCAAATTTTATATTCTTACCCATTTAAAGAAAGATTTGCTGAATTTTTGCTGACCAAAGATTTTATTTCAGTATTGAGTCATATTAAAATATTAAAACAGTTTAAGTTGGCAGAAAACACAGGAAATCAGCAAAATAATGATCAGAGTACTATTGAGGGAATTCAAGAAATGGTGCTTATCTAGCATGAGTATAGCTGCCCAGAGGCTAGTTTAATTAGGCTACAATTCATGTTGTAGGAAATAGTTTTGTAATTGCCTTCAAATGACCAAATGATATAGAATTCTAAGATGATGAGCATATTCCTAGCAATGAACCAAATTGTAATAGACTGAATTTTTTATGTAAGACATTTATTGGGCAAACAATATTTAAATACATGTTCTTACAAATTTATATTCTTAAATAGTTGAATGCTAGGAGCTTATTTCAAAATACAGAGAAGTAATAAAAAGTAGTTAAAACCTATCAATTTTTAAAGCCATGTTTTGCTTAAAGTAAAATTACTGCATCTAAACCAGAGAAATACGTACTACTTTAACTAAGTTTCAGGTTGAACTGTAGGAACTTTAAGTGTAGAAATTATATTTAATCAAAAATACATTTTATAATAAGTAAGAAAATGGAAATGCTTTATTTTCTCATTCGGGATTCTGAAGTAAATGCATTTTTCTTCCTATTACTCAAAAATTATAGCTACTTTGTCCATTTTTTTAAAAAAAGTTAGGCCTCACATATATACAGATAGCTGTATTATGAGGATATTCCTTTAGTTATGTCACAATGAAGGGTATATCTGATCGGGTAGTTGTTTCGTTTTAGTCTTCAGAGGTGTCTCCATACTGTCGCAGTGTTTATACTGTTTTATATTCCCATGATGAGTGTACAGGTTTCTTTGTCCCACTGTAACTTCACCAACCTTTATAGTGTTTTGTATTCCTGAATGACAGCTATTTGGGCTGGGTGAGATGACATCTCAGTGTAGTTTTGATTTGCATTCCCCTGATGATGGAAGATGTTGAAATTTATTTTTTTTATTTAGTTATTGGCCATCTGTGTTGCCCCATGAGTAGTGTCCATACAGTTCAGGCATTAGTCACCTTTCTGTCACTGGGAAGTAACCAGCAAGTAAAACTGAAAGCAAGAGAGGTTTAATTTGGCATATAATTTTCGAAGGATTCAATACAAAGTGGTTGGCTTCAAAACAGAAACAGTAAGAATTTTATACACAGTAAATTTCTCAACAGAACTTCCCCAGCTCAGGAAGTAATAGCAAAAGTGACAGTGGGAGGAAATGAAAATCATTTCACAGCAAAGATCAGTTAATGAGTGAGGAGCCAGTTTACACAACGGTGAAATCTCCAGAAGCTGTTCTTTCAATGTAGAACTAAGATCCAGAACACACAAAGACATCAGAGAACTTCACACCAAAAAAATCACAGCCTCTTTTTAAGACTTCATCTGTATTTTTGCTTTTTCCTAAAGATAAATGACTCTACTAAAACACAGTCCTAAATTTGAGACATTTTCACAAAACTTGAGAGAAATAAAATTTTTAGGCCTCAATGCAAAGAATGTGCTGTTGAATTATTTAAATTAGCCAGGTAACATTTACTTTCATAAAGATAGAAATAGTGTTAAAATTGAAAAGATGAATGATTATAATATTTGAAACATTTCAAGAGATTCAGAATACTTCAACTTGTAGGTTTAGTATTTTGAGGATAAAGTTATAAAAATCAACAGAAAATTGTAAACTTCTAGAAAACCATAAAATATAATTTTGAAATTGAAATATACAGTTGTGTAGCACATGTATAGGCCAAATATATGCAAAATATTTAGATTTGTTTTGTGCATGTACCAACTACTCATTTATGTACAGCAAGCATACACTAATAAGCATAAAACTGAAAATAAACCACAAAAGTTCAAAAGTTAAAAGATTGTTGGATATTCTGCTTATGAAACATAGTAATCATCAGTACATGTTGTAATTAATTAATTTGGTCAACACAGTTGAGTTAACTGTTGTTGGGAGCCTAATTTAATTGGGTGAAAGAACTGAAATAAAAGTGGAGCGACTCACCAAATTACACACATACAGCAATACTGAAGACAAAATTTGATCGCAAAGTTTGTCCTCTCAATTGATAGCATTTTTGACAACTGTACTTTATCTCTTCAAATCTTGGTGTTTGTGTATATGTTCTAATATATATTGATGAATGTGAGAAATACACATGAATTTAACAGTCATATCTATCTGTGATTTATTACAGGGACAAAGTTAATGAAACCCTAGAGTTGACAGAGATATCTTTCTCTTCCAGAGAATGTATATAAGTAGAAAGCAGAACTAGAAACTGAAATAATGTATTTAATCTAATAAATAGTGATCTATAATGTCTAACATGATGTAACATTCAAACACATATGTACATTAATAACAATATATTATGAATATATATGAGTTGGAATATTTGAAATAAAATATTTTCAGGATGTAATTTTCTACGGGTTTTAATGCTTCTCTTATCTATTTTATGAGTAGAGATAGGTTCTTACAATGTTCTGGATTAGCTGATGATTGAAAAGTCAATAATATTGAAAAATAGATATATTTTATCTCCTTGAAGCAAATCATATGTTTGGCTATGACCTTAACCGAGGAAAAAAAAATAGTGTTTCTCTCCAGAGTGTCACTAGGTATGATTTCTGTCTTCTCAAAATGTTGTAGGTTATTTTCCTATCACACAACTTACTGCAAACACACATTCTGTCATGACCTCTTTGTGTGACATTTTTCAGACAGAGGGCAATGGAACATGTAAAAATCAGCTATGTATATGTCCTTCTATGCTGAAAGTAATAAACTACTTTACTACTTTTACCTCTATAGCAAAAGTTTTATTTTTTATGGAAACCATTAAACCTGTGTAGGCTTATTATCTTCCATTGAGAGGAAATGTCAGACCTTGTTTAATGCTTTAAAATACACCAACCAGTGATAGTTCTGTGTCTGCATTTATCAGTGAAGAATTCAAACATATCCTGAGTGTGTGTGTGTGTGTGTGTGTGTGTGTGTGTGTGTGTGTCTGTGGTTTGGTGCAGGGGATCGAACTCATGAACTTGTGCTTGTGCTTACCAGGCAAGCACTTGAGTCACTGAGCTAAATCCCCGGTCCTGTCCTGAATGCATTTTAACAAATATATGAAAATAGATTAAATGAGTTATTTTAATTACTTAAATTATTTTCTTAAAAAAGAATTCAGAATATTATTTAGAGTGTATTTAAAATAATGACCTTGAATATTGAAAACCAAAACTGTATAGTTCGGTTCAGTTTGGAAGAGATTTTTTGAAGAGATTAAGTCATAATATTAATAAACTATTTACAAGAAAGTCTAATGAGAAAAATAAATAGCATGTAAAATTCATGATCACAAATTAGAAATGAGAATCAATATAAAATATAACACCTACTGATATAATTCCAGGAATTTGAGAAATGAACAAATATTCTCTGCTAACAGATATGAAAATCTAAGGAAATGGATATTTTCTCCATAAATGTGAATTATAAACTATCTTGCAAGAAAGAAGAATAGCTACATTTTTAGAAAATGTCACTAATGCAATAAAGGAATCTAAAAGAAATATAAAAATCTAACTAAAACAAGATTTAGAGAGCTCATGAAATAAAGCACTATTTAAGGTATTGTGATTTATCTGATTATACACAAAAAATTATAAATAAAAGTGTATGTAATTCTTTCCTAAGGTCAATATAAAGAATATCTCATTAACTTTTCCACTTCTGTTGTTTATTATTATGTTGCTTCTCCATATTTCTCTGCTTTGTGTGTTACAGTTTGGGTTACACATGAATAGCCCCTAATAAGCTGCTGTATTCCTAAATCCTATTAATGCTATGCATTCCAATTTTTCAAGAGATTTAAAAGTATTAATTCTATTTAAAAACAGTCATGGATAAATTGTCTTAAATATAATAAAATGAGCAATATAACTTATTTGGGCTTCAAAAAGTTCATTAGAGAATGGGAATATAATTCATTTCCTCTTAAGCTTTTTATCCTTTTGATTTTTCTAATTCTACCTTTATATAATTAGGCCCAAGGCCAAAAAATATGAGTATTTAGAACTAGCTCAGTAAGAACAGTATTGATTGATAGATTAAGAAATCAATATTAATTAAGGTTATCTTTATAAAAAGCATTCTCTCTTCATAATTATTACATAAGTACCTTCTGTCATTTTTCTCCTATACTTACATTCCTATACATGAACAATTATTTATAGGGTCAGGAATTTCCAAGTCATGCTTTCTGAGAATGAATATTAGTTATTTCATCTTTAGAATCATGCTTGTTAGATATCAAGTATAAATGTGTACAGTGGTGCCTTTGTCCATGAATTTAAATTGTTTTATGATTCTGGGAAGATGGCATTTGTGTTTTTTGTGGAGAAGATGGCTATCATGTTTGTCATCTGATGTGGAGTCCGGGAACAGAAACAAAATTGTCTCACATTGCTCAGCTGAATTGTTTACAGACAAATGTGTTCGTGAACTGAGATCTTACTGTACTGCTTAAGCAATGCATAAAGCTTTAAGTTAAACATCTACACTTGAAGTTTGATTTGATTTGAAAAATATTTATGAAATACTTGAAAATATCTGAAAAAATACATCAGAGCACAATTTTTTATAAATTTAAATTTTCACAGTATTAGAAATCATTAATTACCAGGAGATATGTTTTGCGAATTCTTTTGTGCATATAAACGTAAATGTATTGCAGAGTTTTTATGTTTCTGTCGTCATTTTTACAATATATGCAGATGTATGTTGGGAGCCGGCCATGTTATTCATGAGAGCATATTCATAAGATGGCACCCGCCTGCCGCCTCGCTGCTCCCCCGCCCATCGTGTGCCCAAGATGGCACACACATCCTACTTCCTGGTTCTTGCTCGGCTTACTGTCCCCGCCATATATGGTAATGATTGATTGCTTCCTTGTTGCCACCCAATCGCCTGTCCCCACGTGTAATCCCATGATTGGATAACATTAGCTATATAAGCCCAAGTATAGGAAGTGCCCGATGCACAACACGGAAGAAGCCGTCACGGACGGACGTGTATTGAGGTTGTTGCCCGGCACAACACAGAAGAAGCCGTCACGGACGGACGTGTATTGAGGTTGTTGCCCAGTCAATAAAGGTGCTTGCAGAGGCTAAGTGTTCGTGTGCTACATTCCGCGGGACGGAAGCGGCTCTGGACAGCTGGTGGCCCGTACGGGGACTCGAAACCATTCCCGTGCCTTCTGCGGCTCCTGTGACTGCGTCGAGAGACGGTACGTACCTGCGGGTGAGCGGCGGCTCAACCCGGCCCTTGGTGGACGCACTTTAAGGGACCTACTGGTCGACCCCTTGCGGGGATCGACATTGCCCGAAAAAGAAGGGCAGGCCTCTGCTGGCTATAGCGCCTTGGGGCTTTCTATATTTGCTGAAATGGGCAATGTTAATTGTGGCCCCCTCGCCCTATCATTGCGGATGTTGCTTGGGGCACGAGGAATTAAGATGGAAAAACAAACGGTTTTAAATTAGGACGAGACATTCAATTTGCAGAAGAACAAGGCACAGGTGTCGACCCTATGGTTCGCCCCATTTGGGAGATGGTTCGTGCATGTCTCAGAACCGAAAGTATGGTAGGCGCAGCCCAGGGACTCAAAGAGGCACGCCACGCTTTCGAGCAGGCGCGCTCGGAGAGCTCCAGGGAGGCCTCAGAGGTTGGCTCACCGAGCCATTCAGATTCAGAGGGGGAAGACCTTAAGGTGGGCCCAGAGGAGGAAACTGACAGTAAGATAGGCCCACATCGCAATACAGGGCAGAAAGTTCATAAACCTGCTGGAGCCTTATGTAAAGGGTTGATGGAGAGCTTAGAGGAAGAGCTTGAGAGAGTGGAGAATGATATACAGGAAGTACATACCCCAGGCGGGACGAGACCAACCCCGTCTGCCCCTCCCTGGGAGCCACCCCAGGAAATGAGTGCACCTGGAGCCTGGGGGCCGCCTCCTCCCTTCCCTGCCATACTTCCGTCCTCCGGACGCCGCTCGTTTCATGGTCGCTTGTGGGACGTCCTGCGTAGGGGCCTTGCCTCATATGCCGTTTTTGATAAGGAGGGCAATTCTCTGACTGGCCGTAAAGACTCACAGCCAAAAAATGGCCAGAGGGGGCCTTCCTACAGGGCGGGCCCCCATCCCCTCAACAACCTCTTTCCGGGAGTGAACAGCCAGTCAGGGCTACCCCAGCGTCAGCAGGAACACCTGAAATGGGAGTCCAATTGATAGAAACTTCATTTAAGGGGCCCTTACCACCAAAGACTGTTGGCCTCCTGCTGGGACGCTCCTCGGTTGCCCTTCGTGGCCTTACAGTTGTGCCAGGTGTCATCGATTCTGATTATATGGGCAAGGTTAAGATTATGGCTCAGTCATTACAGGGAACACTGATTATAAACAAAGGGGATAGGATAGCCCAGTTACTTATTCTGCCCAGCTTGCATGGTCAATATCCAGCTAAGCAACAATCTCGGGGTGCCCAGGGATTTGGGTCCACAGGCGAAAATTTTATTGGCCTCCATATGACCTTGCAGGAACGACCCATGTTGCTCCTCTCAATCAATGGTAAGAAAATTAAAGGGTTATTAGATACTGGCGCTGACCGTTCCATCATCTCTCATAAAGATTGGCCGGCCTCTTGGCTGCTTAATGTGGCAGAACAGACTCTCCAGGGATTGGGATTCGTGCATTCACCCAGTGTGAGTGCGCAATCCCTTCCCTGGCAGGATGTGCTCACTTTCTAATTGCTGGAATGGTTACCCTAATTTCGCCATTCTAGCTTACTGCCCAAGTTATCTTTGGATTCCCATGCAAGCCCAGGACTGGGTTGGACCGGTCTCACAGCAGATCTCGCTCTCTTCCTTACCAACCAGAACTAAAAGAGGGATAAAAGATTGGTTGTGGCAGGCAGCGGGGGTGGTCTCTTCTCTGTTTGTCCCTGCAGTGGGACAGGCTGTTTTGCAGGCATGGACCTCCGAGCAGCTCGCGCTGACCATGGATGCAGTCAATCAGCTGAGCAACGCCACACGAGAGACCATCAAGGCTCAAAGGCAACAGATTGAGCTTAACAGCCAGGCTATACTTCGGCTACAAGAAGAGATCCAGCTCCAGCAGGAGATTGATGCATTGTGGCAGGTTGCCACTCAACTCTGTGATCAGAGGTGGCTGCCTTTCCGGGTTTGCGTCACCCCTGTTCGCACCAACCTGACTGAAACTACAAAGACTATGACTAAATGGCTGCAGGACACTTATTTGCCAAAATTTCACAACCTGTCAATGATTGTTAGTCAGGAATTAGATGAAATAGAAAAAATTCAGCTGAACCCGGTTAGATTTGATTTGTCTACCCTGAGTGATGTTCTAAAAGGTTTATGGAATCATGTCACCTCTTGGTTCTCCTGGCACAATTTGACTACCTGAATTTTTATTGCTGTTGCTATCCTGGTTGTATTAGTGGTTGTTAAATGCTTGCTTGATCGTTTGATGCAGACTTAACAACAAGTCAGATTTACAGCCATGGCGGCTATGCAGCTGGCGGAGGCTGGCCCATCTGGTGGTCGGGCGGCTACATATCTCCTTCATGTTGCAGAGCATCAGTTATAAGGATGCTGAATGGGCGAGCCAAAGACGGGTAAGACCAAGGTACCCCACCTTGCTCAACCTAAGACAGGCCCCATTCCATTAAGACAGCAAGAGGCACCAAGGTGCGAGACCAGATGGTACTGCATGACATTCTACTCTTGGGGTTTTTGAAGAGAGATGTCAGGCTATATGTCTGTATGCATCTAGGTTTCATCCGAATTACCCTAGCCCTGCACAAAAGGATGAGGCTTGGAGGTCCCTTCCGACGCGGGGGTGGCCAACCTGTGCCGGGGGATGACCTCAGAGCCATGCACAGCGGGGTACAGACCTCTGTAGTCACTTGGAAAGTCTCGCTGTCCTTCCTTGTAAATAAGAAAGGGGGAGATGTTGGGAGCCGGCCATGTTATTCATGAGAGCATATTCATAAGATGGCACCCGCCTGCCGCCTCGCTGCTCCCCCGCCCATCGTGTGCCCAAGATGGCGCACACATCCTACTTCCTGGTTCTTGCTCGGCTTACTGTCCCCGCCATATATGGTAATGATTGATTGCTTCCTTGTTGCTGCCCAATTGCCTGTCCCCACGTGTAATCCCATGATTGGATAACATTAGCTATATAAGCCCAAGCATAGGAAGTGCCCGACGCACAACACGGAAGAAGCCGTCACGGACGGACGTGTATTGAGGTTGTTGCCCAGTCAATAAAGGTGCTTGCAGAGGCTAAGTGTTCGTGTGCCTCATTCCGCGGGACGGAAGCGGCTCCGGACAGATGTATACTAGAAACCAAATCTTTATTTGTCAGAGGAATATTTGAAAGTATATTAAACAAATACATTTGCAATGCACTAGACGGAAGGACAAATTGGCTGCTCCAATTTTATCCTCTATTGGTGGCACCATCTCGCTGGATGGGCCAGACCCTGGGTTGAGCGGGTTGCCTTTCTTGGACTTCAAGAGCTGGGGCCAAAGTATTGAGTCTCTTCTTAGTTCTATGTTTGCTTGGTTGTTCTCATTTATTAATGTTCTCATTGTTACTTTTGGTCTTTAATTCTCAGTTGTTGAACATTTAGAAAATACACTAGTCTTCAAGTAGAAATAGTAAATTCTAATTCAGATTATTGTAATCCTTTCCAGGCATTGGGAAATTGTAAATGTAAAGAGAGTGAAAGATAGTTATGCCCTTTATTTAATGCGGGTTATCATTATTATTGAGACTTAGCGTAATATTCTATCTGTCTTTTGAGTGATGATCTATCATCTTAAAATACTGTTTAGATGTTTGTTAAAAATTGTGCTCATATAGTACAGCAAATAGTTATAATGTTTTAAAAAGAAGCTATTAATAAGAATTGAAACAAGTGCAGTTTATACAATAATCTTGAATCAAGAATCTTGATGATTAAACAGTTTTTTTTTTCAGAAAGCTGCACCAAGAGTTTATATTATATTGTAAATATATAATATGTAGATCAAATAATTACAACTATCAATATTTAATTTTACTTTATGTATTTTACTTTTTGGTCTTTTTGAGGCAGGGATTTACCATGCAGTACAGGCTGGCCTTAAACTCACTTTGTAAGGCTGGCTTCAAACTCACAGTGATTCTCCTGCCTCGGCCTCCCAAAAGCAGGGATTATGCAAATATTTTAAAGGAAAACAAAAAGTGTTGATAAAACACAGTTGAGGTTTAAGACATTAAGCACAATTTCTAGCAACTGAAAAAGACCCTAGTTATTTTTTGTTACATATTTCATGTAAGTAATAACTATGACTGACAACAAAGTGTCTGTATCATTATGTTCTCTTTAGTTCTCTACTCAGAACTGACGGTTACAATACTATTAGGATTATATAAGATTGAAAAGATCTATTATAAGAGAAAATTTTAGTTTGAAAGCTATCTACCTGTATGAGCATGTGTTTATCTGAGCATGGTATTTCAGAAGGCTTGTAAATTTGAGGGACAAAAATATATGTAGCACACACAAAAGTTAAAAATAATGAGCACTGCAAGAACATAGAAGTCTTTGATGTACCTTATTCTAGCTTTTCTTTTCAGGTAAAATTTAGAATTCCTTTACAGAGTTATGTAGGATCAGAATACTGATAAGAGTCGAAAGACAACATCAGACCACCTACAAGTACAGAAGAGAATATTTGTGAATATATGTGGAATGGTTACCCAATACACAATAGTATATACTTTACATAATAGCAAAGTATTGAATAAATCAAAGTCAATAAATACAGATAAAGTTTTCCACAGCAAAACTGAATTGTATTGAATACAAACAACAGATGCCAAAAAGTGTTTATCCTTTTCTATTTATATCTTGATATAATGTATATTATATAAAAGAGAAAATTTACTATTGTTATATATGTTTTATAGTTATTCACTTTCCAATTTATAAATGTTGCATGTTTTGAAAAACTACCAATGGCCTGTGTAGGCCCATTTTTCTGGAATTTAACAGCATGGGTCATTCACATAATAAATATTAATTGTCCATTTTGCCTTCTGTTATGACCAAAAGCAGATGCTCCTGCTATTTCATGTAGAAATCTTTCAGGTCCTAGGCTTTTCTCAAACATCTGAAAGTATAGAAACTTGTTTACGTCATTCATATTAACATAGAAGCACAGAGTAAAAACGTACATAATGAGTGGGTAACACACAAAAAGGCATCCCTAACATTACTAAAATTCTGTTAACTTATGTAAGGACTTCATCAAAAGTCTGTGTGGCTAAACAAAGCAGAAGCTTGGGGATGTGCCCTTGTTCACAGTAAATTCAAAGCACGTAGAGGCTTAGGTAGGTAGAGAGCATGAGACTGAAATTATTGTAAGAGCTGAGAAACCAATGAGGTGGAAAGGAAGAATGAACTGACATGAAAAGTATGACCAAGAAAACGTCAGAAGAGAATTGTGGGTGGTGGCAACTGCGCAGAGAGTATGTGGGACTGGAAAGACTATGCTACATGTGTAGGAGATAGTTCCAGCTTCCTGGTGCAGAGCCTTTCTCAAAAGAAGCAAAGTGGATTAATTTCCATGGCAAGCCTCTAAGGGGCATGGTCCTGTGTATGCCTCAGGCTTCTAGGAGAGCAGGATACAGCAGAAGAACATATAGCCCATTTCCCCTAAAGACAAGCTGGATAGAAAAAGAGACTGGCTGGCTGAGACAGCTTCTGTGGGTGGTGACTTGGTGACCTGAATTTGATGCACTTTCCTCTCTTAAAAGCATCTACAGCTGAGGGAACATGCAGGAAGCTCATAGGAGGCACCATTATGCGTAGGCAGAACCCACAATATTACTGCCTTGCAAGTGTCCTCTCTTCTGTTCCTGATAACAGCCCCAGAGAATGCATTTCTGCTTTTTCTTAAGGAATTTAGGGAAGGGAACCAAAAACTTTATTGTTGTTTAGACCAACAAGTTAAAAAAAAAAAAAAAAAAAAAACAAGAGAGCTTTCTTTCAAGGAAAAGTAAATTTGAAGTGCAAGATAAACATTCAGGAAGCATTCTTTAATCTTATTTTAGAATTCTCTAATCACTGAAAAGGAAAATTGAGCCTGGAAGTTTGCAGAGAAAAGACCATGATGTCAAAGGATGTAGTTAAAAGAAATAACAAATTTTTGCCTGAATTTAACAAAATCAGTACCTTAGTTTATCTCTTGATGGCTTGCAAATGAATGACACTAAAAAGACTGCAAAAAGGTCTGCCCAATAGTGACAGTGACTTAAATTACCTCAGTCATTTGATATTTTGTAGGTTTGTTCCTTTATGTTGGAGAAAGAAAACCGCAAGACACACCATTGGGAAGCATTAGAAAGGTTCAGTAAGCAGAGTTAAAGGAGGGAGTGCAGGTGATCCTGAAGTGAGGTTGGATGTTTTGATGTAGTTTTAAGTGTGTCTTCAAGGCGAGTAAGACAGCATGCTTATTTCTACTGTCTATCTACTGTCTATCAGGCTAGTCTCTTATGGGCTGCATTAGAGAGCAAATCATTGGAAGGATTAGCAATTTAGTTACACAGTGCTGTTTCCTCAGAGATGGAGGTTTTTGGAAGGAAAAATTAAGGCTCAATTTGCAGGTCAAAATTATGGATCCATTTTACAGACTTACTGTATTTTTAATGCCCATGGGGAAAAAATGGAGATTCTTGAAGGCAAGAAGGAACTGTAACCATCTGTGACTTTGTGTTCTAAAGTTACAGTTTTTCCTAAAACTTGATTTCTGTTAATGATTTTGCTTGTGCTCATTTGATTTTAATTTTTATCCTACTTCATTAGAATGATCCTATTTAATGTAATTCCTAAATACTGTGAATGGAGAAGACAACACTTGAGTAGATTGTCTGTATTTTTTCACTGGAAAATTACTGAAAGTTCGACTTGTTTAAAGGAATATTCCCAAGTAAAGCAATGGTAAAATGTGATTGGCTCAGTGTAACTTCTGAAAAGCAATGAGCAATGACTCAATTAAATCCAAGGAATTAGAAAAGATAATCATTGATATCTTCCAGAAATAATTTTGATTGTATAGTATTAAAATGTATTTTATTTGTTTAATAATAAAGAAGTTTCTCTTTTGGTTCTTCTTAGCACTTATTAAGGCAATACAGAAGAAAATTTGTATCAGTGAACTGAAATAGAGCACAAAGTTGTCTTCAATGATACACCAAATCAACTATACTTTGGAAGTAATCTAACTTAGAAATAACTGTATATTAGTCAAAAATGATTTAGTATTTTATCATTTAAGTGTATCTGACTTGTCTTTGGGCCTGAGATTTTGGTATGTCTATGCTTGTTAGAAACAGTGTCCTTATGGTATAGAGGTGAGCAGTCCATGGAATATAAGGATCTAGATTTTTAAAAATTTATAGAAAGGTTTTGAAGAAAATGAATATTAAAGGAAATTAATGTGAGACTATTTACTAAAAATATGTGAGAAGCACAGAATTTCGAAAACATCAGTTAGTTAATTTCCATCTAAAATTTTTCCATCTAAAATTTCAAAAATGGATATTATTGAGATAATTTTCTTCTACTAGATTTAAGCTCTCATAAATGAGGATTTGTGCCCATAAGCAGATGAGTTTCCTCTGGTTATTGTAGAAGAGACGGCACTTATTGGTATATATTACTTCTGTCTTCCAGCTTTCCTCATAATTCTTATGTTTTTACTGTCAGCACAGAATTTAAATTTAGGGAAACATTTTATCATAGGTTAGGAAAATCAGGTCTCTGTCCAAACTAAACTACATTAAAACAATGATTTGTTAAAACCTGGGATGGAGGAACTTAGGCAATGTGTGCTTGCTAATTTATGTTACCCAAAGGAAAATAAAACTTCTTTACCAGAAGCTGCTTTACAACAGAGAAGATGGTAAACTCAGATTCTTACTCTCATGTATAGATTGGACAGTGAGGATTCTGTCTTCCGTGCTAGTCATATTTCAGAAGGACAGTTTCTAGGTTTTTAAAAAAGATAGTCCTACTTTACAAAACTGTTAAGAGGTCTTGTAAAATACTGATAACACAAATGAGCAAAGGAACAAATTATCAATTATCTAAAAGTCTCTTTAAAAGGGACTTTATGGACCAAAAGGCAAAAAGAAACTTGCGTAAAATTTTCTTAATACAAGACATGCTGTAAGACTATTTCACTAATCATCTAACAGTGACTAATAAACTATGACAAAGTCAGTGCATCACACGTTTCGCATTTCTTTCAAAGCTGTCACCAAACGGGAAATTTTCAGTGACCTAGATAGCTTTGGATTTGGGAAGCTGTGTAGAGCATATCTTGCCGATAACCCGAATTGTACATGCAGAATAAGCAAAATGTGCGTATTTTAAAACAACAATATTTAAAGTTTCTTTCAGGTTGTACAATTATCTGGAATTTCATGTGTAATACAAACATTAGTTTCAAGACTAAAAGGAAATCTCAATAAATCTAAAATATATGACACAGGCTCACCAGTTGGGAAGGAGGGAAGAATTAGTGCAGTGCAGATGGATGTCACTCATAAATAGGAGCAGAATAGTTGGTAACATTGCATCCCTGAAATGTCTTGTGAGGCAGATTGCATGTCCAATTATTTTGTAGCTTTGGGGAAGAGGTCAAAAATAGAAAATTACTGGTTTTATTGGCTGATTTTATTGACTAAATCCTATTAGATATGACCAAAAGATAAGGAAAGAATTTGATTGCTGAAGAGGAGAAATTAAAAGAAGAAAATATTATAGAACTTCAGGGCTTCATGGTATGATGATCAAACCATCAGAGACAAAATTGATACAGGTTTTCAGAGACAAGACTTGTTTAAACAGCATGTTGGCAAAGATAAGAATAGGAATGTAGCTTTTCCACTTATTGCTAAGATTTCGCAGGGGATTTAAGTGCCTCAGGCAAAGATCAGCTTAAGGATATGGAGGGCAGTAAAACTTCAAATTTCAAATTAACTTGCTTTAAAAATTTTAGGCAATAGCTTTTTCCTGTAAACCCATGAATTCACCTTGTCAACTTCAAACTTACTGGCAGGGTGGGAAGTAGGAATAAGATCTGTCTATATCTATCTATCTATCTATCTATCTATCTATCTATGTATCTATCTATCCATCCATCTATCTATCCCACTGATATGAATATTAACTAGCATTTAAAATCGGCGAACATTAAATTAAAAGGTTAATCTGTGTTGAGATAAATTCGTAAAGAATAAGTCTGAAATGATAATAATGAAAAATATTTCCATTTAGTTACTTTTCCTTTTTCCCCGAAATACTGTTAGTTGGATCTGTATTTAGAAAGACAAACAAGTCTAAGGCATGTTCCCACACGTTTGTTCAAGAAAATAAGAGCAGGGAAAGGAAAAGGAAGACTATACTGAAGTACAAGACCAGAACCTTAGAATATGCTGTAACCTAGCATAACCTCAGTGAAAGAGAATCAAAGTCATACCCAGTGAATATTCACAACTAGTGTGGTCAAAGTGCTTACAATATCTATCCAGGAGGACTTCAGGAATGCTATGGCTTTGTGCCTGTTGAGGATCTATCACTATTGCTTTTCTGTATTTGACCATTAAAATGTGGGTATGTGTAGAGGGAAACTATATTGTCCTACAGTTTATACTCTTTCAGATCAAGAAGAAACACAGCAAGACTTTTTGCGATAAGCGTTGCATGATACACAAAGATTATGTCATTCCAGTTAATGAATACATTTTTAATTTTTTTTTTAGTATGACTGGTTATATATTATGTGTTGAAAGAAAAGCAAATGAAATACAAAGATGGTGGGCAACAAAACATGAATAAAAGTCTATTATGGCTCACAAAATAATTTACCTGACATTCTGCATTAACTAGAAATTTTGAAATACAACTCTCAGAGGTTAAGTGCTGCAATATGGTTTTATGGACTCATGGCAAAGTGCACAGTGAGGTCTCATTTGGAGACATACAAACTGTTCTGAATTGAATCCTTTGTGTGAGCATCTGAAAACTTCACACAATTCACAACCTTAACTAGATATAGTCATATTTTCCTTACTGTGCATCTAGGTTCTGAGATAATCTAATCCTTCATTTACTGAGAATTTGTGCTATTTTTAACCAAATTTAGAGCCTCTGAAATAACCGATATCATTTTATGAAGAAACATTAGAAAACACATTATTTGTCTAGACCTCTGGTCTAATATATCTTGATATTAACTTCTTTGTCCAAAAGATGTATATCAGCAGCACTGTGGAAAAACTTGTGTCTGAAATCTATGGAAATTATATTGGATTTAGCAGGAATTGTTAACTAAGTGAAATGACCGCACAAATTAAGATATGACCTGAAAAAGATAAAGTATAGATATGACAAATGACATTTGGTAATCATTTGTTGTACCTAATATTTTATGGAAAGTAGTACATAACAATTCTATCAGAAAAATACAACACAAAGTTGGGCACAATTTCTTTCTTCTATGATGAAATTGTTAGACTGCTACAAATGTTAAATATTATAAAACAATATTTATAATTCCACATTTAGCACTGTAAATAAATAGCCATTGTGATAATTGGCAGTATTTTTTTTTTTTTGAGATAGGGTGCCTATGTAGTACAGGCTGGCCTTGAACTCAATAGGTAGCCCCCGGGGGACCTCATATTCATGGTCATCCTCTTGCTTCATCCTTTTGAGTGTGGCTAGTAGGCAGTATTTTAATACCTGTAAAAATTATCTTCCTTAATTATTTCAATTAAAACATTCATTGAAGTTGTCCTCTTTATATACAATGTCAAAGTGAATTTGATTGCAAATTAAGTTTAAACAACTCTTATTTAAAATTACTTGAAGTACTTTCATTTGATGTCAATAATAAAGAGATCCAGTTTTAATTGTTGACATGCAATTATTTGACAAGTTGGAAGAATGTTAGATAATTTTATTGTAGTTTTGTTATTTGTGAAATAATTCAAACACTTTAAATATACCTATTCCAGATGTCTACATTTAAGTTGAGGTGGATAGTTTTTGGAGAGATTGACAAAAGGAAAACACAACAATAAATTTAAAATTTTTTTAAAAACCATATGATACTCTAGAATCTACTTTCAAGGCCATGGTATCTGATTTTCAAGTAGTTATTGTATATAACCAACTGTGGATTATAGTTTCACACTATTCACACTATAGAACATTCCCAGATGTTCTATAATGCCAGTTCCTTATTAGATTCATATATTTATATTACAGTAAGCACTAACTTTACTGAATTGCTAATTTAACAGCTCAAAGCCAGTTAAAAACTGTGGTCATAAAGCTTAATCTAGGAAATGCATGCCTTGAGATTTTGTCAAGAAGTCTTATACAGAGAAAGGACAAGGTTCAAACAGATTGCAATCACCTAGTATTTATTTGGTTTGAATTTTCATGCAGACTAAGTGGACACAGAAGTTTGTTCCAGGAATATTTAATAATTTGATTATGTTTTATTTGTTGGAATATGAAAGGCAGAAAAATAACAATTTTTCTTTTTATAAAAAATTACGTAGGTATTATTTACACTATGAGTCTTAAATTCAAACACTTTCTCAAATGTTTCTTAGACAAAATACTAGGTTCAGAGGAATAGATTTAGCTACAATGTAGAGTTGGTAAACACATTTCTGTGAAATGCAGTGATGGTAGTTGAAGCTCAACAGCAAATAAGTGACCTGACATAGTTTGAATAAGGGCACAAGTATGAAAGTAATAATCACAATCACTAATGTAATTTAATTATCCCATGAAATTTAAGGTACTTCACACAGGAAAAGATGGAACTTTCCATGATTAACATTTGACACATTAAAATAATCTGCCTTTAAACTTTAGAGAAATCAATTGAAAGCTCTTATAGCTAGAAAATAAGATCCACGAAAGTACCCAGATACAAAGTCAAAGAACAAAAATCAATATTTATGTGAGTGACTCACCTTGAGATTTTGGTTAAAAATATCAGCTTCTGGATGAAATTCCAAATAGGCTCTTATATCATGCACAGACCTGCTATTGTACTTCAGTGCTTCTATCACAAGTAAAGTTTTATGTAAAGGTCTTATACAATTATAAATCTAAAAGCTGGATATGGTGGCACACTCCTGTAATTCCATTTTTGGGAGGCTGAGAATCTTTTGCAAGTTTTTGCACTTACCTGGTGTTGGAGAATCTTTTGCAAGTTTGAAACCAGCCTGGACTACAAAGTCAATAGGAGGCCTACCTAAACCGCATAGAGAGACACTGTCTCAGAAACAAAACAAAACAAATTATAAATCTAGTACTTTCAAACGAATATTAAAGGGATCCTTAAAAACATGACTGCACTAAGAATTAATTTGGGACAAAAAATTAGTGCAGATAGAATAATTTCTATAAAAAGAAATGAGAGAGGAACATTTGAGACATTATCAATTAAACATATTACCACTTAGACTATTTAAAGTACTATGATGGTGACTCAGGAATGAAAAAAATTCTAAAATAACAAAACATTCATGGAGCAAGTAAATGATAAATGAATACTGGCTTTGAATTGTACAAATTATTTAAAAATAATATTCCATAACAATATAACAAAAATATACCAATAAGCATAAGTAAGAGATATAATATTTTAATAGTTTCCAAGATTACTTATGGAAACAAATAATAATAATTAGGATTTTAAGTTTCAACCACAACACTGATTTTTGTTTTATTGTTAGTTGAGTGAAGAACTATAGTGATAATAAATCCATTCTTGTCAATTTCCTCCCCTTTTTAAATCTCCTTACCCTTTCTTCACTGTTGCCCAGTTACCGTTATTGAAATTTCTGAAGTGGAAGGAGTAAACACTGGCATTACAGGGCAGGAGGTGCCCCAAAACAATAGCTGGTGACTTAACATTTCTTGCAGCACTACAGACCTACAGTACACACAATCATGACAGTGCAGCTTGACCAGA
Source organism: Cavia porcellus (assembly GCF_034190915.1). Classification (NCBI taxonomy): domain Eukaryota; kingdom Metazoa; phylum Chordata; class Mammalia; order Rodentia; family Caviidae; genus Cavia; species Cavia porcellus. The sequence goes on along the minus strand of NW_026947487.1, from coordinate 29,349,242 downwards.
TCAAACCACTAACACTACTTTCCCAGAAAACACAGCTGTGAAAACAGTTCTCCATAGGAAATTTGTACTGTTGTCTTCAACTTTTGCTTTTTCCTTTGCAACACTCACAACAAATAAGTCTTGAGAAAAAAGTCAATAATTTGTTGCAATTTCACAATCTTGGCAAGAAATTCACTACCCAGTCTGATCTTTTTTATGAACTGTTTCTCAGATGTTTGCTTCTTTAGCTGGGTGATTTTTCTCTTGTCTCATAAATGACAATTTTAATGTATCTTCTCTACTTAAGAATGCAATTTTATAAATGCCTCTTCACAGCTTATAAACATTACATATATCCCCTCTTTGTTTATAAATTATACCAACTGTAAATAATGTGATGTTAAGGAATTCTTTACTGATAATTCTTACTAAAGTAAGAGATCATAATCCACAAATATGTGTTTCAGTTAAAATTACAAAATCTTTCTTACCCTGCAGAAACAAATATTTTGTTATATTTTAAGATAGTGCAATCTTTCACTTCATACTTAATGTGTTTTCTAGTTTCTTAAAATACAATGTGGAGATAATTTTTTAAATTTACCATATTAAAACATTTGCTGTATGTCAAATTTAAATTGTGTAATGTCTTAGTTATTTTTCTTGTTGCTGAGACAAAATACCCTACACATGAAGTTAAAGGAGAAAAGGATTATTTGATTCAGTTTGTGTAGGTTGCAGTCCCTAGTGGTTTGGCTCCAAGACAGGCTGGCATGACAGAAGAGAAACAGTATGGTGGGCCGAAGGTAGCAAAGCTACAAGGTACAAGACAAGCCTCTTTCTGTCCCTTATACTGTATCCAGTTCACTAGGAATAGGGAAAATGCCGCAATCAATAGCCTCAACCCCAGCATTGCACCATGAATCAGTCACACACTCTAGATAAAGCTACCTCGGAAAAAAATCCAACCTATGACAGCCCCTATGGGGTTGTGGGAGGGCATCTAGCCACAAACCATAACATGTAATTTGGAAGCTGTGCAGATTTTATTTTGATTCTGAGGTAAATAATTCTGATACTATACAATAGGTGCTTGGTCTCTTACTTCTGTACATTATGAAATGTATAGTTGTCTTAAAGAACAAATCTTCCAATTGGTAGTTTTTTAAAATGGTTGACTTTCTACTTTTGGCCTGAAATTTTTTAAACAAATGTTTACAATTGGTTTGTCTGTTTTTACAAAGAAAAATCCACTTTAAATTTCAAATACAATTGCACTGAGTGTGTAGTGCAGTATGGAGGTTCTATCTTTACATAAAATCTTTATAGATGTGGCTGTCCATTGATTCCAACAATTGTTAATGTTCTTCAGGTTTTTTTTTTCTTTCACAGTCATGAACAAGTGGGGCACAGTGGTATGTTCTTGTAGTTCTAGCTATTTGAGAAGATGAGGCAGGAGGACCATATTTAGAGGAATGTAGAAAAATTAGCAAGAATTTATCCTGTCATGGAAAACTTAGCAAGAATTTATTTCTAGATTTAGAAAAATGCGTATTTTTTTAAAAAGGGTTAGGAGTATAGCTTTGTGGAAGAAGACCTCTAGGTTCAGTCCCCAGTAAAACATAGACACACACACACACACACACACATAGAATCTTGTATGATGTTTTTTATTTTTCTGTCCACCAATACAGTATATCTGCTGCAAATGATTTTGCTAAGCATTTGTTTCTATATTACAAAGTGCATAACTCTCATCATTTCACATTTTCTGTATTTTTAAGTTTTTTATAATTTTTCTGATGCAGATTTCATGTTTCCTGTGGGAATGAAGCTGTATGGTGATTTTTGAAATGACTTCCAAACCCTCTGACCAAGATTTACAAATGTGCTATCTGCTCAGATTCAATGAGCAAAAACAAATTTGGTGTTAATACTTAATTCAAATGTATTAAATTTTAATACAGGGACATTGTCCTTCCACCACATATCTAACCATTAGCTAAACAGAAGCAGTGATGACAACAGCATAATGCTGAAAGAAGAATTAAACTAACTTAGTAAAAGTAAAGTTATGAAATTTCATTGTTTCTCTTTCACATTCTGCAGAAGATTTTTCATTTGTTGTGTTCCATATGTCTGATAGAGTATATTGTGTTAATCTTTGTAAGATTAAATTTTATTTAGCTTTGTCCTCTGTATTTTATTTTTCTATATAATTATTTTACTTTTTGACTTTGGATATTTAAGTTTCTTATATGCTTATTTACTGGTATTTTTTTTGAAAAAAGAGTAAACCAAGCCATAACAAAACAGAACGAAAAAGATCAGAAGAAAACAATGTGACATAGGTTCCAAAGCAAGACAAAATGGATCAACATTGACTACCATAATGTCTTATTTTCTCCTAAATAGTTGTCCATATCTTCACACACAATGAATTCATATAAAACAAAATAGTATAAAACTGATCAGAACAAAATAATGAAGGCACTACAGGCCTTCAAAGCTTGGCAACAGGATTTTACAGCATGATGATAGGAAATAAACAATGAATATCATAATTCTCATATAATTTGAGAAACTACAATTTCAAAATTTCCTTTACAATATAAAATTATACTTTTTGTTGGTGTCTCTGGTTTGAACATAAGATTTGTGAAAGTTCTGTGGAGATACCAGTCATGTATAATAAAGTCTATGTATTTGACTATGGGATTTAATTATCTAGTACATTTACAGATTCATACAACCATCACCATTATAAATTTTAGAATATTTTATTATCCATACACATTATCAATCACTTCAATTTACTGCAATACCTTTCCCTTATTGAAAGGCCACTATTAATCTATTTTTATCAGGCATTCCTACTCTATACACTGCATAAGAAGAGAGTCACACAATATGTGTTTTAGGTATGGCCTTTTTCTGTTAATACAGTATTTTAAAGTTTCATCCAAATCATAGTATAAACTAGTACATTACTTTTTCATGGACAAATAACATTCTACTATATCAGTGTAGGTACCACATTTTGTTTATCTGCATGTTTATTGATGGTCATTGCTTCACCCACCAAAATAAATTTGGCTATTATGATTAATGTGATGAATATGTTTTAGAATTTTAAATAATTTTTTATTTCTCTTAGGTGGATGCATAGGAGTGAAATTACTGAGTCATGTGTTGCGTGTGTTTCATGTTCTCATGTGTGTTACTTAGAACTCAAGCCAGTTACTTTGCACTAAGCTATATCCACAGCCCTTTGTGGTTTTTATTCTAAGAAAGTTTCTGCTAAATTGCTAAGTTGCCCAGCCTGTGTTCAAACTTGTGATCCACTTTCTTCAAATTCCAAGGTGCTGAGCTTGCAAGTGTATGACATCTACCTGTAGCTCTTTTGACTGTGTTAGCAGCTATCAAACTTTTTATTTCATAGTATCTTCATTGTTTGACATTTCCCAAAGCAATTTATAAGTGATTTAAATTTCTTTACATATTTTTTAAAATTAATGCTGTAGATGTGAGTTTATATTTATATATTTACTTATTTATTGTAATCCTCAACCTAATAGAGCAGAAGTGGTATCATCTTTTTATTTTGGTTTTCACTGCTATGATACCTAATCATGCTAAATATATTTACAGGTCTTTTTTTTCCCCATTTGTGCATTTTCTTTGGAAAAACATGTGTTTAGATCCTTTCCTTATTTTTAAATTTCTTTCTTATCTTTTTATTTTGCATTAAAAAGTTATAGACTTATTCAAACAAATTATGATTAGATTTACAAGCTGTTTCTCTCATTGGAGGTAGGTTGTCTTTGAATTTCTAACTAAATGAATTTCAAATGGGTTATTCATGTTTTCTATTATGCATTTTATTTTCATATTTAAGAAAATATTGATTAGCATGCAGTTGTTTTACACAATGAATTTCTTAGTCACTTAAAAAATGTTAAAGGAGCTAGTCATATAGATTATGATACTATTATGGAGAAGATAATATCTTAGTCTTTTTTTAGAATGAGATGAGCCTCATTTAATCGCTTAGTTCTAAATAGTCCTTTTCACACTCAGAAATAAAAGAACATTGATAATTGTATGAATAAGCAACATTTAGGAGCTCCAAAAAGAGAATTATATGATTTGGACTGAAATATTAAGTAATATATAAGATTTTAAAAACATCTAGTATTCATCCTTAACTTCTTGTCTCATCACTAAAATTTAATGTTCATATTTGGAGAGTGAGAGCAATAATTTTACATATTTACTAGTTTTCATCTTATTTTTAGAAGAAGCTTAATTAAAACAAAATGTTTTAAATTTTAAAATTAATGATTGGTTCCCTAGAAGAGTGAGTAACATTGCTTTCATTACATTATAGATATAGGAACCATTTCAGGAATTGAATTTGAATACTAAAATTTAATTTCCAAGGCCAGGGCTTTAGCTCAGTGACACAACAACCTGCCTGGTAAGTGCAAGACCATGACTTAAATTCCTGGTACTATTAAAAAAAAAAACCCTGATATAAAATTTAGTTTCCATCATCATAAAACCTGTTTGCTTGTAACTTCCCCTGGCCCAATAGAATCAAGTTTACCATGGATTTTGCAATGCAACTAATTACATGGAGGAAGGCAATTTGAAAACATTCTAACAGTGATACTGTTTCACATCTGGAGTGTAGAATTTTAGATGAAAAATTAAATAATATTATTACAGATATTCAAACATGCACTAATGCAGTAGTTAAAAAATATTGTCTGTAGTGGTGGCACACACATGTAATCCCAGCATTTGGGAGGCTGATGCAGGAGTATTGTTGCAAATTTGAGACCAGTTTGGGAAACAAAGCGAGCTCAAGGCCAACTGAACTGCATAGCGAGACCGTCTCAAAAAGACAAAAAGCAAAAAGCAAAGCAAAAGCAAAAACAAAAATTAAAACAAAACAGATACAAATTTTAGAAATATGTCCTTTTTCCTCACCCTAAATTGTTGTTTGCATTTTTCTATTAAATCCTATATCTTAGTAAAAAGTCTTATCTTTCTGTTTTATTATGAAAGTTTTTAAACTACTCTTGCAGCTTTGAATTTTCTTTCACAACTTCAAATAGCATCTGAGTAAATAAAATCTTATCTCAGCTTCCTATTTCTACTGAGACTATTAATTGGAGACTTGCAGAATCTTGCTCCAATCAACATTTTATTTTCAAGTATTGGAAAAGTTTGATAGACAGGAAAATGCACACATTTCATGCATTTTTAAAGAAAGATATATAAGGCACATAAATTCTTGGTTTTAGGGTATGCCATATTTATTTTTTAGATGGGCAATGTGTCTATATTCTAGAAAAGAAACAATGTTCTCTCATAAAAATTTATATGAAATGAAGTATTATCTCTCATTTTCTTAAGAGCACAATGTTTATCATCAACCTTTCATATCTTATTCATAAACAATGTACCAATAATTCTATTGATCTAATCTCTACAAAATACAGACAATAAGGGAACAATCAAGGGAGGAAAAAAATAAGGTTTTGTGGACCATAAATAGATTTCAGACACTTTCTCCACAATTGACTAAGCTCTGTATACATCTGTGATTGTAAAAGAATACAATCATACTCTAAATATTTAGTTCCCAAGAGCATTTAGGTAATAATAATAATTTACGGATAAATTTGAATGCATATGTATTTTTATATCCTGTAAATGTAATTTATCAATAGAAAACAAAATTAAAGTATATCCAGAGTAGTCAGACTGTAATTTAAAGATCAAATCCAGCTCAGTCTTCCTTAACGCACTCCCTATGGAGTAAAAATGATTTTACATTTCTAGATTTCATTGAAGGTTTAAAAAAGAGATAAAATTTTCCCACTCCTTAGGTGTGAGCTGTAGATAGCCATTTTCTTTGAAAGGTACAGAATGGAAAAGAGAAGAATGAATGACCTCATGATGGAGAAATCTCATAAATAAAACTGCAGCATGGTGATCAAGTTCAATAGCAGTTATCACAAATCACGTTGTATCATGTACCTTAATATAATGTGATAAAAACAGCTGGTTACCTCTGCCATCTTTCATCCTAAAAATTGCAAGTACAGTGTAATCATGTGAACAAACCTGGATAAATTCCACCAGGGGTGCCTATCTTAAAATACCTTTGTTGACTAGATGTACTCAAAAACAAAGATAGTATATGAAATTGTCACATACAAGGAGAGCCCAAGAAGTCCAATATGAATATGATGTCACATCCTGGATTATGCAAGGAGACACGGACAGATAGCGAAAAGTGATACAGGGTAAATGAAGCAGTGACTTAAATTAATGATAAGATATGGGTGTTAGTTCATTATAAAAATACCCTCTATTGCTGTAAAATAATAATAATAGAAAAATATTACAGTCACAATAAGGGTACACTCTATGCTCAATATGTTTGTAAATCTAAAAGAATTCTAAAAGCTATTTAATTATAAATAATTACAAAAAGAAAAATGTTCCAGAAAATGTACTTAGTTCACACAACCTAAAATATTAAAAATTTTGCTTTTCATATTATACGTGGACTTATATCTGAGTAAAAGTTTTCAATTTCTACATTTATTTATCTCATTTTATTTGAGGATAAATTATAGTGAAATATAAACTTCAAACTTCAGTATGCTTGCAATGTTTATATAGAAAACACAATTCTGCTAGTTTTCTACTAAGTAAGTTTTTTTAGTCATTATTCTTATTTTACTTCTGTTATAGTATATGTAGAAATACTAAAAAAAAAATAGTATTATATTTTGAATGTCCATTTCTCCCAGCAGAGAGTGTGTGCTGTTTACTTTCTCACCAACAACTCTACTCCTTAAAAAATAGCAGCAAGAAAAACATTTAACACAATTATACTGTAAGTATAACTTCAGGCTATTCTGTTATCTCAGCAGTAGGTTGTAACATTTTTCAAGTATTATGATACAGAAATCTGCCTCAACTATAGAAAGCAGCCTTCAAAGAATTAAATAAAACCAAGGGCTACAGGGGATTAATTAAGAGAGCTGTTTTTTATACAGTTCAGTGTTTAGTAACCAGAGAAGCAGTTTGAAACTGCTAGATGTACAACTTATTAAAAAGTAACTTTAAGATACAATCATTCTGTGCATAGTATTTTTATTATATTATTGAACAGAAAACATTATCTTTCACAGAGAACTTTGGGATACACAGCAGAAATCAAACTTGTAATTTTTACCAAGTAATAAAATAAAGATAATACTTGTAATTTTGAACAAAATGTCTAAATCTAAACATAGTACTTAATCTTACAATAAGTTGGTAACACTTTTTAAAATAAGTTTAAGCAACTTTTTGACCAAAAATAAGTAACATAGGATATACCTGAAATGTTACCTATTGAAATATAATAACAGATTGCTCTAGTATATTCCTTATTTCCCTTAATTACTTAAATTTTTAAGAAAACTTCCAAATATTAAATACTTAATATTTTGTGGAAGTAAAATAAACTCCATTTTTTATGTGAGTTAAATTTCAATAAAGGTTTTTAATGAGTTCATGTTTGAATATTTAATAAAAAAGAAATAATTATTTTTACCAAAAAGTGAAAAATTTTACAATACATAGAATTGCTAATATTAAAATTTTAAAGTTTGTAATTTTTTTAACTATGATCAAAATGAAAGACAAAATAACATGGTTATAATAAAACATGGTTTAATCAAGTCATCAATTTATGTTATTTACTAAAAGAAGGAAAAAAAAGCAAATTAGTAAAAATATTTTCACATAAATTTGTTTGGAACCTTGAGACATGGAACATTGCTAACATGATGTCATTAAATTTCTAATCTTCTAACCAGGTCTAAAGCAATCCTATATTTAAAGTCCTAAGTAATGTCTATGGAGGCTTACATGTATTTGAAAACTTGCTTCTGTTGTTTCTGTAAGTTTAAAAATTATCTAATGAGGAAGAAAATCCAGAACTGCTTAGTGTAATCTACAAAGAAGTATGAATTCTACAGTTTAGAGTCAATCTGAGTATTTCTATACTTTAGAATCAATATAAAAGTAAATAAAATTATATAATACCTAAAGTGTATAGTGATGGTCAATGTATGTACCATACAGTGCATGATCACTACTGTGATTAGATTTGCTTTATTATTATACCTGTCAAATTCTAAACTCACATTATCACCCATATTCAAACAAATAACTACCATTGTATACTTTTTAAATAATTCATGTTATAAAATCAATAACCATGATTTTGAAAATTGTAAGAGTTACATTTATTGTCTTATTTTACAGAATCTCTTAGCAACTTTTATACAAATTGAAAAATTTGTATTAATTTTCAAATGGCTTTTGCTCTTGATTTCTGTGTTGTGTAACTTAAACATAATTTTCAAATTGTCATAATTTTAATCAATTTCAGTGAATATTTAAAATCTTGGAAAGTAACTTGATAAAAGTCCACAATAGTTTTAATCATTACTGGTTGCCAGATCTTTCTTAAAATGCTCCAAATGCATTGCATTTAGCGTGTATAATATCTACTAGCATACTCATTTTACGGAATAGATATTCATTATGCTAAAAGAAGGAAATTTCTTGCAACAACTCAAGATAAGTTATGAAGTAGCAAATGATTACTGAATTATTGGAATTAGATTACTGTTTTATTCTTTTTGAGATGTTATAACAATATATCCAAGACTAGGTAATTTTTAAACAATAAAAATGTATTTCTCACACTTTTGGAAGATTCTAAGATCCAATTAGGCATGGCTGGCACTGGTGAAGACTTGTTCCTTATAGATGGTGCCATCTTACCTATCTTCATATAATGGAAGGAACAGAACACATGAAAGAGGATGAGAGCTCAAGTGAGAGAAAACACAAGACAAGCTGGGCCCGAGTCAATTTCCTTCATGCCTTTGAGCCCTCATCATCAAATCCCTTTCCCCAAAATCACACTTCTTCTTATCATTGCAGTGGATATTGCTTCAGTTCAATTTTTGGAGGAATCTTTAGAGGGTCGACTCTTGACGCTCAACATTTATATTTTTCCTCACATCCAGAATACATCTCAGTGTCCCCAAAAGTCTCAATGTGTTTCTGTCACAACCCAAAGGTCTAAGTTACAGAGTTTCACAGAAAACAAATATAGGTGAGATGTGCAGTATGAATCATCCTGAGGCAATTTTATTTCCATACATTTTCCAGTGAAATCACGGCAAGTACATGCTTAAAGAAATAGGATAGAAATTCTCCTTGCAAAAAGGAAAAATGAGAAAAAAGAAATGAGTAAAAAATTTCAAATGAGTTCAAAACCCAAGGATTACATTACACATATGGACAACTCTGGGATAGGATTGAACATCAAGGATCTGGGCAGCTCTGCCCCTTTGGCCTCACGCAGTGTGGTTCCAGTTTCATTTTGTCTATATTCAAGCTGCATTTCTGTGGTCTTCCTCAGCTGGTCTTGGCTTCACAGTTCTAGAGGCTCTGAGGTGGGGTTCTGTTCCCATAGCTTCGCGAGCACTGCCCTAGTAAACCTCTCCATGGGGGTTCAAGCCTGTGGCAGATCTCTGCCCAAGTCTGACACTGTCCCCTCCATACCATCTTCTAAAGTCTAGGTGAAAGTTGCTAAACTTTGAGGCTTACGTAAATTCTGTGCCTGCCGTTAGTACTCTGTGAAGCCTCCATAGCTTAGCCTCCATTCCTTTGCAGCTGCAGCCTGCGCTGTACATGGGACAGTCAGAGCCACAGTGAGTAGTTGATGAGAACTGCAGTAAAAGGAGGGAACCAGACACTGAGATGGTTCTGGACAGTGAGTATGTGGGTTGGACTGTGTGCATTGGACCACTTACTCAGCAAAGTCTTCTGTGAAGATGCTCACACCTTGGATCTGTGATGTAAACAGAAGCCTCAAATACTTCCCAAATGCTTTTGGGTCATGACTCCATTGTCCTGACGAATGCAACATCTGGCTTCTCTATCCTCTTTTTTCAGAACCTCTTTTTTCAGAAGTTTTCCTGACCATAAACATGATATTATCTCCAAACAGGCTTTTACTATTTCTTTAAATGGTGAGATTATTTTCTGGTGTTTAAATTATTTTCATTTGCTGATAGCATTTGCCTTTAATCCATTTTTATGATGAATTTTACTGCAAGTAATGGAGAGAAGCCTCTGTATAATATCCTGAGAGTATCTTGTCACTCTTAAACTTTCTCTCACAAAGCATTTGGACACAGATATAAGTCAGTTAAATTACTGAATAATTTTAAAATTAATTTGATTGGTAACTTTCAAACAAAGATAATCTTTCCTGAAAGTTGCAATAGTATATTCCTCATTTCTGCCTCATGAATGGTCTTTACTGCCCATATTTTGCTCAGCATTTTGATTACATCTGTATGAAGAATATCTAATATGAATGAACCTTTGCCTAGTTTCTTTCTTTCATTTTTTTTTTTTAATTTTCCTTCTGGAATCATACCAGATGCACTGCCTTTAGTGTCCTATTTAAGGTAATTTACGTTTCTTCAGTATCGACTTCAAAATCATTTCAGCAACATCTCCACACTTAATTCTAATACTGCCTCCTTGAATTTAGGTATTTATTTAGCAATCTCACACATCTATTTATGAAACTGGAGTTCTCATGACTTAGTCATTTTTGAAATGGCACATACCTTAACACAATAAACCACAATAAAGGTTGGGGACATTCAGATTATAGTAGCTGCTATATTGTATCATCCATCACTTCAGTCTCTTTTTTAGGAACTTTTATTTGAAATATTATAGTTTATGTGGTAGATTGAAAACTGATATTCAATTTAAACACCACCTGAAGTGAATCACCAAGACACTGAGTGTTGATGGCCCATCTGAGGACTGTTGCCAGCATAAAACAGAGATCTGGAGAGGAATAGTTGTTGTTTTGATTGTTACTGTTCTTTGGTGCTCTTGGTTTTCCTGTTGCCATGGGTATTCCTAGAGGAGCTTACTGAGCTTCTTTCCTGATATGAACTTCAGTTATGAACTTCAGCTGTTATCATCAAAGGAGCTCAGGATACTGGTGCTGACAATGGTGGTGGTTCACTTTGGGGGAGATCTGTGCCTTACTTAGAATGACTTCCTTGTTCTGGAGGGGAAGCTGTGTGCTACTTAGTCTCCAAGAGAAGCATATCATGCTGGCTTCTTGATATGAACTCAGCTCTTCTCATCATTGGAGGAGCTCAAGACCTAGTTCTTACTGAGGATGAGTGTGGTACTTTTCAGAGGAGCCTGGGCTTAACTTTGTGATTAAGTGATTTGTACTCAATCTAGAGCTGTGCAGAGGAGGCAACTAGCTTAGCAAGTTTAATGAGGATTAACAGAAGGAGTCACCACAGAAAAGACTGTGATAACTCTCTGCAGACAAAGGGAAGGTTCCACCTGATATAGGATCTGATGGGGGTAGGCCTCTGGGGTCTGATGTGAGCTGATGTATTTTGTGAGGGTGCTGGGGATTACATGCCTAAGCTTTGGCAGACTTTGGGGAGGGAGAAGCCATAGGGGCTTCCGGGAAGAAGCAGGTATGCATTGTCAGGGCACAGTTTTGAACTGTCACCAAGATAATTGTGCCGTCTCTCAGATGGGGGATTTAAGATTCCCATCTCTTTAGTGTAAGAGGGCACTGTGGAGTCTCTTCTGCTTCCTGTGATAAGGGGCATTTTTGGGGCCTTAGGGTAGAAGCGAATGGGAGCAAGGGATCTGTTTCATCCGAGTTTGTGAGTTTGAGAGGTCGCTCAGTAATAGGATTTTTTTGATACTGAATGCCTGTATTCTGGCTTGGATAAACTGTGAACTGAGCCTGAAGGCACAGAGGACAAAAAGCAAAAAATTATATAGTAATTAGGGGATCCATAGTGGGCATTAAAATGGGGATCTACATGTGCAGGGAGCCCCATCATGATGACCATGATAATTTTTGAAAAGTGGTATCTGATTCATATATAAGTTGCCAATTTTTTGAGTTTTGTACTTGGTCTTTTATTATACCTGATTGGCTAACAAAATAGCAGAGTTCTTTTCCAAGCATGGCATAATATCCCCCCTTTTGTGCTGTGAGAATATCAAGTGCCCTTCCTTTTTGGACAACTACCGTGGCAAGTGACTTTATTTGATCTTGGAGTGAATTAACATTTTGGGAGATGATTTTATCATTGTTTTTAAGTCATGTGATATCTGAAAGTAGCATGTGAAGCTGGTTTTAATCTCCTTGCTCCCAGGCCAATGGCAGAAAATATACTTATCCCAGTCACAATAGGTGCTATGGCCACTCTATGTCTGATAGTGTGATGAGGTAGGCCTTGTAGATGTTGGTGTGGGATTTGTGAATGAGTGTGTAAAGTGAGTATTTGTGAATAAGTGTGTAAAGATTTGTGAATGACTTGTGTTATTATAGCCATCGTGCATGATCCCTGTCATAGGGAGGGAAGACATGTGTAGGTCCCATGTCTACAGAAAAACAATTATCCTGCTGAGGGACAGGTTGGTCAGCCTTTTTTTTGTCATTAGTATGTATGTTTTGTAGGAATTTAGGGTTTTTACCTGAAGAGCATTTTATGAATTTTCAGGGTTTTATCTGTAAGTTATGTCTATAGGGCATAGTGATGATGGGGCAATTGTAAGAGGCCCCACAATTTTAGTCTGAGGTTTGTGTTGGAATAGAGATTGGTTTAGTTTTATTAGAGATGTCATGTAGAGATTTTGTTGATAGGGTAGACATAGCTAGCAGCTAGTATCTAGATATTTAAAGCATATAAAAGTTGAAAAGTGTTGTTTAAAAATTGAAGTATGGGAGGGGTTGTGAGATGCGCGTCTCCTAAGAGTGGGGAAGGTGTTAAGGGTTGAGATGTGAGGACCCATGTATTGGGGAGCAATTGTTTGTGAAGAGTTATAATTATAGATTTAGGGGCAGATGCGACATATGGACAAAAACCTCATGTTTGACTATGAGGAAGTAGTGGAAATGTTTTTATATTCTTTTGTGTGAGTATGTAAGAATTCTGTCCAGGATACACATGTGGTAATTATGTTTATGTAGATGTAATCATCATGGCAGAAGTAAAATTGAGAAGTATAGGTTGCATACATAGGTTGTCTATAATGGGAACCTTTAATAACGAGCACACTCCAAGGGAAATTGAATATTAGAGGTCCTGACATCTAATTGGCTTGAGCAATGGTTGTGTGGGAAAGACCCGCTGCTCCCCCATGTTTAGTCAGGTAGAATTGTTATTTTGGGGTATCTGAGTATTATAGGGTTAGGTGAAGGAATAGATTGAGATAGAGGAGGAAGCCTATCCTGTTAACTAAGGTAACTGAGAAATGTAAACCATAAGATTATTAATATGAAGCGTGTGATAACTGTAAGCCTTTGGATAATGGTCTATTTTGGGGAATACAGTGTTAGAGCACCTGCGAGGAAGAAGAGAATTATAGAGTCAATAGGCCAAAACCAGGTAGGGTAGCAAAGCATTAGCATTTATGTTGTGTTAATCTGAGATGGGTGAGAGCTATTGGATGTGAGGTCTATAAAGTCCCTTTAATGTGTTCAGGATCAAGATTACTGGGCAGCAGATGATATCTCTACATCAGGGTGATGTGAAAACAGCCTGCGAATCTCTTTACGTTGACCGCATTTGGAGTACCAAGGTACACCTCGTAAGGTCCACTTTAGGTTGACAAGTTTAAGATGAACCTAGGGGCTTAGGAATTTTAATATAATTAAGTCTTCTGGAGATAAAGGAGGATGTGGTGTGTGTCCCTCAGAGGGCTGAGGGAGGCAAAGATCTGCATATTGTTGAAGAAGATGTCAGAGAAATGAGAGAACTGAAAGGTAGTCAAATAAGGGAAGAACCTTAGAAGGTGAAGGCAAATTTTGTAAGACAAATGGTCTATCATACATAAGCGGCTTAACTGAGTAGATGATCTGGGGAGTGCTCAGAGCTTTGTAGGTGCTAGATGTAGGAGTAGAGAGAGGAGAATCATATGTATGTGGTAAGGAAGTGTGAGTTAATTGGAGAACATTAGTCCTGTAGACGACTTATCTCTGTGTCTGTTGTAGGAGTGGGAAATAGGGTGGTTGGATTGGGGGTGTTGCTGGTTGAGATTGTGACAATGGGGTCTTGTATTAAGTTAGATGTACTTGTTGTAGCTGTGAGGGATTCATTAAACCTGGGAGTGTCCTGTGAGAAATTAGATTGACTAGATTGTGTGGTGAGTAGGCTGTGATTGTCTGTCCTAAAGTGAGCTTTTTAGCTTTTTGTGTCAGAATGGCTGTTACTGCTATTGCCGAAGGGAGGAAGGCCATTCTCTAACTGTAGTGTCTAGCTGTTTTGGGAGGTAGGTGATGGCCTGGACTGAAGGTCCTTTACTGTGTCCCAATGCTCTAATCACATTATCTTTATCTATTGTAGTGTATAGACTAAAGGCAATAGTAAGATTAGGAAGTGTAAGTGCAGGGGCTCTAAGGAAGGCTTCCTTAAGCTTCATTAGGGGAGTGTCAGTTGGCATAGTGGATGTAAGGGAATAGCAAAAAATTTATTATTGAGTGTAATTCAGGAAAGTGAGAGGTACGTGGAAGAATATGATACAGTGCAGTATGAGAGTTTGGCACCACCAGGTGAATTGGCATTATTATACTGATATTAGCTCTGGGATCTTGGGTTAGGTAATAGGAGCTATTGGATTTGAGGATAGGGAGAATAGGGCTATCATAAGATGAGTGACTTTTAAAAACCCATTTGTCAACAAGGGCCAGATAATAGGTTTGAGTCCCTGTTGATGTTTGGGGCTAATGGGTATTGGGGAACAGAAGGGAAGACTGAGGCATGTTTCAGGTAAATTAGAAGAGTAATGGTGGTCTCAGAGGTGTCTCAGACTGCAGGGTCGATGAGGCAGGAGGAAACGGGAGGGACTGTGTCACTGGTGTATGATGGTTGTGATTGGAGTGTGAGAGCCATGGGGAGAGGGAGAAAGTATAAGAGAAATTGAGTTTTTGGAGCAGAATTTTTATCAAAATGTGGTACAGGACAGGTTGGAATAATAAGACAGCTATGTGTAAAGAAAGGATTTGGAATCTGCAGGGAGTAGGTTTTTATCTTCAGAGGTCATGTACCTTGGCTGTCAGCTCCCACAACAGAGACTGCAGACCAGGAACATCAGCCTTAAAATTCAGGAAAAACACTATGGGTGGCTTACATGTCCACAAGGAAAGAGAAGGTTTTACCCGAGATGTCCGGTGATACCCAGGGCTCTGAGAGGGACACCTCGGTGAGGCCAGAGGTCCCAAGCTCCATCAGTCCTCTTCAGCGGCAATGCTGAGCAGAACAGCTGGTGATGAGTCCCAGGTGGGCACATCTTATCTTGTGAGGGTGGGGAAGGTTATGATTTACCTGCTCTCGGGTGGACAGGCAATTCCAGTTGGTTGTAGATGGGACCAGTTCCCAGTCGTGGCTGCAGGTCAGGGCACGCTCCTGTCCTGTGTTGTTTTTCTGCTGCACTTGCAGCATGATGTGGGGGAGGGCTTGAGTTTTTAGATTGCTTTTCTCCAGGCTCTGTTTTATCTCGAGCCCCAGGTGTACTCCTTGTAGCTGCTGCAGCTCCTGTGGCCATAAACTGGCCTCAGAATTTGGTCTGGAATGCAACCTTTTTTATGGTCATCTGGAATATAACCTTTTTAAGGTCATCTTATTTTTGTTATTTTGTCTATAACTGAAGACATGGAAAGCCATAAGTAAGAGGTCTCCCTGGGGGGATTGAAGACTAAGGTCTGATGTTTTGAATTTAATCTCAATGTTTAGTGCTGCTTGAGAAATAAAATGGGAATTTAGAACGACTGGGGAATCAAGCGAGATGGGCAGGTGGAGAGAGAGGAGACTGTAGAGTTGGGTAAACAGAGGAGGAGCGCACAGTAGAGCAGTTCTCTGAGAGTAACTTTGACATAAGGAGGAGGAAGAAGAAGGAGGGGCAGAGTGAAGAAGAAGAGTGGGCCTCCAAGTGAGTTACACTGATCTGATGTGGGGTGGAAGTATTTAATATATTGGGTCTGAGAAACAAGAAAGGACAGCATCACGGTGGGTGAGCTAATAAAGGAGGAGGACCTGTGACATGAGCCAAAAGAATTTGGGAGGCCTTGCAGGTTTGGAGTAGGTGAGGACCTGCTGGCAGCTGGACATAAGCCATTTCAGTAGTCAAAGTTATATAAATCTCTTAATGTTAGCCTCTCGAACCTGAGAGATTGTTTCAGCCCAAGTGTATCTAAGTGCAGCCCAGAGGAGTGGTTTTGTTGGGTAATGATTGTTACCCATGTTTTCAAATTAGAAAAGAGAGCAGGGGTTGGAAGTGGGAGTCAACGGAGAATCGTCACCCACCAGTGAGGCACAACCAGTAGTCAGTCCCTTAAGGGAGTAGAGTAGCCCCACAATGAATTTTCCACTCACCACCGGGGAAGACAAAAGGGAAATCCCAAAGGACATAGAAATCTCAGAAGAGTAGAGTAGAATGAGGGATGTCCTGATGTGGCCACCATTTAGGACAGGCACCCTCGAAGTACAGTAGAGGGGAGGCTCACCTTGGACGTGATGAGATTGAAGCCAGTGTTGACTAGAAACGGCAGGGTGAAGTCCCTAGTCCCAGAAAAAGAGAGAGAGAGACAAGGAGGAACAAAGATCTGTAGGCTGGAGGAGTGGGGCTCAGACCAGGACACAGACTCCCCAGAAGCGACACAGCCTCCAACCACTGGATTAATGGGACCAACTGATTGAGTGGAGAGTTTGTACTCAATCTAGAGCAGAGCAGAATATTAAAAGGAAGGAAACAAGAAGATAAGAAAGTTTAATGAGGTGGGTTATGGAGGGAGTCACCACAAAGAAAGCTGTAGTAGCTCTCTGCAAACAAAGGCCAGGTTCTGCCTGATATAGGCTCTGATGGGGGAAGGCTTCTGGGGACTGATGTGGAGCTGATGTATTTTGTGAGAGTACAGGGAATTGGGTGAACATTTACATGCCTAAGCTTTGGCACAGACTTTTGGGAGGGAGAAGCCATAGGGGCTTCTAGGAAGAAGGAGGTAGGCATTATCAAGGCACAGTTTTGAATTGTCACCATGATGGTTGTGTTGTCTCTCAAGACAACAGATGGGAGATCTAACACTTTGAGGATCATTTCTTGGCTACAATGCAGAACCCTCAACCTACTGGCTTAGATCCTTCATCCTGCTGGCACAGAGTTTCTGACTTCCACCACTAACCTTCGTGTTGGGAGCCGCAGCCCCGAGCCCGGTCGCCTCACTTGGCGGACGTGAGGCCTGTAGTAAAGAGTAAAGCCTGAGGTAGATTACCCCTCCCATCGAGCACGTTAGTTTCCTGCTTACCGCGTAAGCAACCCGCTCAACAATATAGTCTGCCTGGCAACTGATGATGTTAGCCAATCAGCTTGCCTTGCTTACTTTAACATGATTGGACACTGTATCCGTATATATACTGGTGCCACCCCTGGGGGGGAAGAAGAAGCCCGGAAGTAGAAGCCCAGAAGGAGCCGCGGGGAGCGGACCAAAGGAGGCTTCGGCTGGGAGCGATCCCAGGGCAGGCTGTACGGAGAAGGAAAATAAAAGAAAAGGTTGTCCACTGCCAGACTTTGTCGTGTGTCCTTCCTGCCGGCCAGGAGCGACATCGACATTTGGAGGCCCGTACGGGGACTGATCACCCCCGAGACGTGACAGCGGACAACGCTCCAGTACAGAGCTGCGAGACAGGTGAGTTGGGGATAAGCCTGGGCTCTGGGTGGCACGCACCTACAGGGCTTTTAGACTCCCCTCAGGCTCACGCGTAAGTGGCGGATTCCTTGGGCCTCACGCGGTGAGTAACATATTAAAAGATGGGAAACATGCTAGGTAGCAACACTAAGAGCGAGGGTGGTTGTGGAGAAAGCTCTCAAGAGCTTACAAAAGTACGCAGGGTATTTGAGCAGGCCCAGTCAGGGAGCTCCCGAGAGGGGCCCGTTAAGGGGAACAAAGATGCTAAGGAGAAGGACGGGGCTCTAGCCTCGGAGTCGTCTGACTCCGAGGACGAGGGAAAGTTGAATGGCAAGGAGGCCAAAGAGACCAGCTGTCAGGAGCCTAAGTCACTCGATAAGGAGTCGCAGGGTTCTTTCCCAGCGTTGCGCCGTGAATTGCGCTCCGCTCAACTTGGTCTGCGGAGGAGTAGAGAGCTCCTGAGCGCTCCCCGGCGCGAGAGGGAGGCGAAGCCTTCCGCCCCACCTTGGGGGCTGTTCCCGGAGGCGAATCCTCGCCGCGAGGCGGCCGCCCGGGAGCTCCCTTCCCCTTCGCCAGAACAGGAAGTGATGCACGGGCCCCCATTTTCCGCCCAATCATGGCCGCCGTCTTATGCTCCGCCGCCGGCGGGTCGGTATTTTTACAGGCGGCTTTGGCAGGGGGGACGTTTGTCTCATGAGGTACATCCACCACCTGGGATAGATAGTGGCCCCTACGGGATATTTCCTGTACAAGTAGCTATGGGCCAGGGACGTAATGCATGGGAGCCTTTTGAGATAAAGCAGATTAGAGAACTTAAAAATGCAGTTACAACCTTTGGGCCGACTGCGCCTTACACCATTGCCATGCTGGAGAACCTGTCTTCTGGGCCCCTCACCCCCGCAGACTGGATTCAGCTGGCAAAGGCGTGTCTGCCCTCGGGTAGTTACCTGGATTGGCGAGCCTGGTACACAGAGTTCTCTGCCGAGCAGGCTGAGAAAAACGCCGGTCGAGGAAATGGGGGCTGGGGATTTAGCTTAGCGGCATAAGCGCCTGCCTTGTAAGCAGGCAATCGCCAGTTCGATCCCTGGTACCAATAAAAAAAAAAAAAATAAAAAAAAATAAAAAGATAAAAATAAAAAATAAAAAACAAAAAGGGGGAGTAAGCCAAGGCCTGCCTCCAAAGGCGCGGTTATCTATGGCATGACAATGGATGGGCCCGGATCCGGTAATCAGCTGGAACCGAGGCGCGGTTTGTGTTTTTCTGCAGGAATCGGGACGAGAACCACTGTGGGTACCAGAGAGACTGACACGGGCGACAAAGCCCTCGACTGAAGATCAGACCTGCCCTACCGGAGATCCATCACAGACCAACCAACAAGATGAATAGAAATAGCGGTAGCCCGAAATGGACAAGAAGATCCTCAGGCATATGCATGGCTCGCTCGCCTAGCCTACGACCGAGTCTAGGGGTGGTGAGCTTCCCACACTCCTCCTCTAAAAAATTATGACATAGCTGGGTAGGAGAGTCAATGACGGGTAAGAGCGTATTCCCCCGGTGCGACTCAACCTAAGCCAGGCCCTACCCCATCCTGCACGTAAGCCGCTGGACTGTTAGATGCTGCCCAGGTCTAAATTTCTCTCCGAGGGGATTTCTTTACGGAGAGGAAATGAGTGCAAGCTTGTGTGCATCCAGGTTCCGTCCAGTTTGTGCCTGGCCCTAGAAAAAGGACGAGGGCCTCAGGGCCTTGGCAGACCATGGGACGGCCGACCAGGGTCTAAGCCAAGGACCTACGGTGGGCCTACGCATAGGGCATAAGCCTCTGCACCCAGTCCAGGAAGGGCTACGATGCGCACATTTATAAAAAAAATAAAAAAGGGGGAGATGTTGGGAGCCGCAGCCCCGAGCCCGGTCGCCTCACTTGGTGGACGTGAGGCCTGTAGTAAAGAGTAAAGCCTGAGGTAGATTACCCCTCCCATCGAGCACGTTAGTTTCCTGCTTACCGCGTAAGCAACCCGCTCAACAATATAGTCTGCCTGGCAACTGATGATGTTAGCCAATCAGCTTGCCTTGCTTACTTTAACATGATTGGACACTGTATCCGTATATATACTGGTGCCACCCCTGGGGGGGAAGAAGAAGCCCGGAAGTAGAAGCCCAGAAGGAGCCGCGGGGAGCGGACCAAAGGAGGCTTCGGCTGGGAGCGATCCCAGGGCAGGCTGTACGGAGAAGGAAAATAAAAGAAAAGGTTGTCCACTGCCAGACTTTGTCGTGTGTCCTTCCTGCCGGCCAGGAGCGACATCGACACCTTCGGGCCTTCCCAGTGTGGATTCCTGACATAGACTTGCATGAGTCATTGTCCTGGGCTCTAGCCTCCAATTGAACCCATGGGAAGCATTATCACAGGCTCTTTATGTCCAGCTGAATTCATGTGAAGCATTGTCTTGGGCTCTCAATCTTCAGGTGGACTCGTGCAGAACATTGCCATGGGATCCAGGCACTTGATGGGATTTTCTAGGCTTTTGTTGTGTGGAAAACTTTCCTGCACTTCTTGTATTTGACTCTGATAGACTATCATAAAATAATACCATAAATTATGTGTCCTGTATTGTCTGGTTCTCCTTAAAATCCCTTACTGCAACAGTTGAATACATATAATTTCCAACATTTTCATTGCATCTCATCTATTGTATAGAAATTTTAATTTTTTCATGTATAAATAAATACTTCTGTACTACAAATATCTTCCTAAAATGCATTTGAACTGTGAAGTTACATGACATAACTTGCACAAACTAAAATGTGATGTTTGAGAATCTTTTCCACTGATAATAAAGCATAACTAAAACAATATCCAAGACATTAGAAATCACCATCTGTATTTAATCTACTAAAAGGCACTTCACAGAGATTTTTGGGCCAAGTAGTTATCAAATTAAATGTTCTGAAACTCCTAGAGTTATTTTTCAGATCAATTATTGCCATGTAGCCCAGATCTTAATAATACTGGAAAAAATAGTGAGAAACTATTGAGTGGTGGAATTATAATTAAATAATAATATAAAATTTAAAACCATATTTGTATTAATATTTATTTTTTATCATTATTATATATATTTCACCATTTTCATCTGTTTGCATCAAATCATAGTGAATGCAATTTCACTCCTCTACAAGAAATCTTATTAAGTAAAACCAGATATAATTTCATGCTGTCTCAAAATACACTTATATGTGCATTGATAGTTTGGAGTTTCTGATGGAAATTTATTTTAAACAGGTTGCAATAATCCAATTTCTTTTTGACAAGTTACTGCTAAATGTCACTCAAAGGTATTTCAAAATATTTTTTCAACTTCAGGAATAACATTTTAAAGTAAAATCAGAATAGTATATAGCATTTATGCCAAAGCCATCCATTCTAAATTTGAGAAAACTGTTATACAGAGTGGATAAGTAACATTCTTAGCCAAACAGCTAATGGAGATATAAAATTGAAAAAAAATACTTTTATGATGTGGTTAAATTTTAGTATTATTTTTAAAAATTACTTTCTACAAGGATGGTATATAAACTAGTTTTTGATGTGAAGCATAGTTTTAAATATGAAGTTTTATAAACCGTTAAAGTATTTTGATTTAGAGATCTGTATCTCTAGTCCAAGTAGTTTCTGAATAGATTTTGTGTATTGAGCAATCCATAACGAAGGAAACCATAGTTTCCAGGAGAGGATCCAATGAATAATAATATTAAATTTTTCCCTTTGCTCATAACAGAAGACTGAGTTTATTACCAATAGAAGGAATTAAAGGGTAAAATTAAAGGATGAACAATCATATATTTTTTGTGAAAAGAATTTTTTAGAGAATACCTTGTACAACGTTGCTAAAATTTTTATAGCATTTCAACTTTAAGACAAAATACTTTTAAGCATAGGATGGAGAAAGCATTTGAAAATTTAGATATGTTTAATAGCAACCATTTGAACAAGATTATAATAATCAGTAAATCCTTGGAATTTAAAGAGGAAAAGTAGATTAGGTTCACTGATAATATCTTAAATGTGTTTATCAATATTTGTATGATAAAGAAAAGAATAAAATGAAAGTTTTGTGCTAACAATTGCCCATTTCAAATTGAGAATTCTTTATAGTTCTTAGAATTTTATACATTATGCAAATAATAATGAATAAGAAATAGCTTTGCCCTTAACTATTTCCAAAGTTATAGAAAAATGCATATTTTCAAAACAATATATTACTCTAAAAGTTTTTATTACTAGTTGTTTGTAGTATACAATGTTTAATTCCATCTTAGGTAGTAGGTACTTAAATGGACTTAACATGTCTTACATTGTTTCATTACATCGTCTTTCTTCCTTCCCTTTCTTCCTCTCTGGAGCTCCTTCTCCCATTTATTTTTCTTAGTCTTTTCTTTGTTTAAACTTCATGTTTGCCACATATATTGATTGCATTCATTGTGAGTCATTGGCCGTATGCAAGACACATCTTAATTCTTTTTATGTCCCCTCCACTCCCTCCTTCACCCTGCCTTCCATCATTTTATCCCTTTCCTATCTACAAAGGATTAATGACCTGTTTCCATCTATCTGTTTCTTATTTTGCTCTTTTCAGAGAATGAAAAAAAATAGTCAAGCTATAATCATCACATACAGAATCATTGAAAGACGATGCTTTGTACAAGTTTGAACTTTCTTTGTACAGATTTAGTGGAATTCTACCAACAGGTAGGCTATAAAGGACATTTTTAGATGTTTGCTTGCCTGGAAGTTTAGAAATCTCCCTGTATTGTCTATGATGATGAACTGATCCCCTTTACCTGGAATCACTGTCACTTTGTGTCTTGGAGTGTCTAATATTAGGTACTCAGTTTTTGTTGTTGTTATTGTTATTTTTGTCTTTTTGAGACAGGGTCTCTCTATGCAGTTTGGGCAGGCTTTGAGCTCACTTGGTTGCCCAGGCTGGTCTTGAACTCACAAAAATCCTCCTGCCTCAGCCTCGCAAGTGCTGAGATTACAGGAGTGAGTTACCACACTTGACAGGTACTCAGTTTTTAGAAAAGACTCTTAAAAGTAAATTTGTATATATTTTCAAAATTCTACAAAATGACAGATATCTATGACTACAACAGATAAAACAAGGGGTTGGGGATTTAGCTCAGCGGCATAAGCGCCTGCCTTGCAAGTGTGAGGTCGTGAGTTTGATCCCTGGTACTGATAAAAACTAAAAAGACAAAACAAACAAACAAACAAACAAAAAAACCAGATAAACAGTAAAAAGTGAAACATGGTAGAATTTAAAATATAAAACACTTTAGACTTTCTGTGACTTCCTCAGACATTTTCCCATGTGTTTCCAATTCAAATTCATAGTCACACTGCACCATAATGACTTCCCACCAGTTTCAAAGTCCAGGCACTTCATACACTGCTCATGGGCAATTTGTATCCAATTTGTTTATATTAGTCAAATTGTTAAACAGATTGTGATCACACAGCCCTGTCAAGTACTGTCCTAGAAGCCAGTTGCAGTGATTATCACAGATGTCACTTTCTAGTGCCAAGTGTCATGTTTTTTGTATATATGTTTGTTTTTTGAAATAGAATTATCATTTTATGAAGCCTGCTAAAATACATTTCCAAATTCTCTGAACAGATTGAAAATGGTTTATTGTATAACTATCCCTAACTCTTCTTCCTGGAATTTAAATAAGGCATTATTCACATACTGAGATCATAGCATAGAAGTTCTTGTCTCTTATTTACTCCACTTTTCTATCAGTGAACCCACATCTATAATTTAAGTAAAATATTTGCTTTTGAACATTTTTTCTCTGCATTTCCCTATTTTTCAAAAGAACAGTCTGATCTTTCTTTATATTACTGTTTTATCTCTTCACAGACAAAATGAGAAACTGTCCATAAATAATGGGACATTACTTACGATTAGAAATATAAAACCCAGAAAATTTGTCAAATGTGTCAGACAATACTGTAAACAACCACTCATTTCCTCTAATTATCTAGAGTTGCTACCCTAGAAAACCTTTGAAAGTATACCCAGGAAGCTGTTGGACTCTGGAATAAGTAAATTCTAAGTGCTTCCTGAAGGTGACAAATAAGGAAAATATGTACTGAGAGAAGAAAAGCCACACAGAGAATTTTACTAATATTTTTGTTCCTAACTTTAGAAAAATTATCTTTCCCTCAATTTTAGAGTAATTGAGATTTGATAACTTAAAACCACTCATACATTCATATTAAAGTAAGGTAAATTTTTTTATTGGTACCAGGGATCAAACTCACGACTGCCTGTTAGCAAGGCAGGTGCTTATGCTGCTGAGCTAAACCTCCAGCCCCCTAAAGTAATATAATTTTTACATAGCATTTGTTAACTTGAAAAGTCAAACCATTTAGGTCTCTAAAATTGCTATTTTTATGAAACATTAAAATATGAAAAGATATACATTTAAATTTAAATAATTATTCTTGAATTATTTTTATAAAATCATCTGTTCAACATTTTTATACAAACATGCTTTTAAAGGACTTCTGTCTAAAACATATAAAAAAATCAGACCCCTGAAATTCAAAGAACCAATCCAAAATGGACATTTGAGATGAATACATAGATCTCAGATGAAGAAATACAAATGGCAAATAAAAACATGAAAAAATGTTCATCATCACTGGTCATTAGGCAAATGCAAATTAAAACAACAATGAGATTCCAACTCACTCCAGAAAGAATGGCCAGGATCAAGAAAACTACCAACAACAAATGCCGGAGAGGCTGTGGGGAAAAAGGTACTCTCCTACACTATTGGAGTGTAGACTGGTGCAACCATTATGGAGATCAGTCTGGAGATTCCTCAAAAAGATGGGATTGGAAGTCCCATTTGTTTTTTAGGGGGATTCTCCACAGTGATTTCCACAGTGGTTGCACTCATCTACACTCCCTTGAATAGTGGAAAAGAGTTCCTTTTCCCCCACAGCTCTGCGAGTACTAGTTATACAAGAAATGCAAATTAAAACAGTAAGATTTTATCTCACTGCAGAAAGAATGACTATCATGAAGAAATCAACCAATAGCAAATTCTGATTGAGTTAAAATTTAGTTTTATCTCATTGTGACATTTTACCCTGGGTGATAGTTATAGTATCTCTTCCTCATTCACAAAAAGATAAATTTCCATGCCACTAGCTACAATAGCATTTCACTCCATACCTAATCACTCCCAAATTATGACCAAGTATTCTTACAAAAAGGTCAGATGAGAGACAGACATCACCTTAATTAAACTTATTCAAGTTTAAATTTCATTTCCTGGATCTCTTTTTGGTCAGTTACAATACAGAGCAAGCTGAAACAAGCTTGCTGTAAATATTTTAAAATGGTCAGGAAAGCAAGCTCCATTTTCAACATAAGTTTCTTTAAATTCCTACTCAATTTTCTCCTACTGATTAGCCAGAAGGTAACCCATGGCATCTGTCACATAACGATGCCAATTACTTTAAATATCAAGATATACAGTATACAGTACATGAAATAAAAAGAGATGATAGTTAGCATGATGCTATTATATATGTGGTTTAGCATTTGAAATAAAAATAAGTTCATTTTTAAAGAGAAAATGATCTTGAAAGTCAAACATACCATGTCTTATGTTCAAAACCATTTTAATTTAGCCAGAATAAATTTTATCAACACTGAAATACAAACTGGGATAAGTGAGATAGAACCAATATCCCAGAAAGATCAAATGTCCAAAGTGAGAGGGGAACAAATTTTTACAACAAAGTTTCACAAAATAAGTCAGGTTTAGTAAAAGTCATAAGACCAAGTGGCCAGTAGAGTATTTTTTTAATCAAGAATGTAGAAATACTCTTTATCAATAGCATGATCAAATCATTCATCAAGAATGGGAATACGTACAGAAAATTCTATGAATGACTAAATTTTGTTGATCAAGAGCCATAATTTCTTTGAATAATTTTTATTTCCAAAGAAAAATATCTTTAATTTGCTAGACTATATTTTTCTAATAGGTGAGCCAAACGGTCAGTTCCTAGCAAGAGCCCAGGAGTCTGAGTTTTTCCCAATGACCAGAGAATATCCTGTGCTTATGCCACTCTGTAAAGTAGACACTAGGCCTGTGTGTACACATGTCCCCAGAGAGGGCATTTGGCACTTGCTTACTGAAGTTTTAGTGTATGATCTATTTATGAAGATATCAGAGAATTTAGGGTTTATGGACACAATAATTTTGTTACTGAAGGGATAGCTGCTAACTTTTTCATGTAAAACAAAATATTAAATCCAAGCAGATAAAGACTTGAATATGCCAATTCCACTTCATATGCAAGGCTTTCATGGCATTTTCTTTCAGAGTTGTTCATTGACTCCAATTTGATCCATAACAAAAACCCAGTAGTATCACCAGAGTTGTAAGATTCTTGTAAATTAAAAATAGGACAAACAAGTGAATAGAATCCTTTTCAAAAATGTATACTCAGGAAATACATTCTGGAGATAACAAAGCCAAAACTATATGGCAAATTTCTTGTTAGAGGTAACTATCAGGTGGGACTAGCTGCATTAGACACATGACATATCTGATAAAATATCGCAGAGATTCCTTTTTTTTTTTTTTTTTTTTGTCTTTTTCCTTTTTATAGGTAGCGGGGATCAAACTCAAGACTGCCTGCTTGCAAGGGAGGTGCTTATGCCACTGAACTAAATCCCCGCCCCATCACAGAGATTCTTATTTTGTCTCAAATAGGTAAAGAAACCAGTGAAGTGAAGAACCTCATTTTAGTGAGAACTAAACGATACAAATTTTTAAAAGACAAAGTTATTAACAATAGTCAACCAGCCCATGTAGTCCCCCCAAAAATTTATGTAGTAAAGAAGCTTCTGAATTTGGGGTAGGTTTATCTCTTATGAACAAATATAAGAACCTGTAAGGATCAAGAAAATAAAGATTTATAGTTTCTCAATCAACAAGACATAATGTGAAGACATCTTTGGCATTGAGGATTTTTGTACTGTATTCCAATATACACACTGGTGGCAAGTGGGGTGGCGACTTTCCCATTTGACTTCTCCACGTTCATTAGTCCCTTTATTCACTCTGCCAGTTATGGCATGAGAAAGTGCATGTCAGGTCAATTCTTACTGTGCATACAGATATACCCACAATAAAAAGAAAGCATTTCACTATTTCTAAAGACCTACTCCCAAGGTAAGTTAAATTACCTTACTTTCTCTAATGCAAATGTGCTCCAAAATCTTTCAGTTCAGTCTAAGCCTTCCTCTCATTTTGGATATGGAGAGAATGACAATTTGGATGTCTGTATCTGTAGAACATTTTGACCCTTATCTCCTTGAATTTTTCTAACATGCTAAGGTAGTAAAGGCCTAAAGTCATCCATAAGGGAATCAGATAAGAACCTACACTGCACCATCTTTCTCTATGAAGCAGTTAAGATTGAAAAAGAGGCAAAGAGATTAGAGATAACTCAGCAATGAATTTGGTCCTTGTTTGTAAGCAGAGAAATTGACCCTCAGAAAACAGGAAAAATTGACTACTAGTTCTGTACCACTGCTGCTCAGATTAGATCAGATTTTAACTGACCACTTGTTCTACTGTCCAGAAGAAAGTAACCAAAGTAGAATATCAATTAGGCAACTTTCTAAATGTAATGTCTTACCATACGTGTCAATGAAGGGTTTGAGAGACAATGATCATAATCCATAAATATTACACAACCCTTGCTCAAGAGTTCTTGAGTAGAAACCTTGGAAATCCTTTCATGATTCCTAACAGTTTATGAGAGACCTTCATCCTTTTTCCTTGGGACATTCATATCTTGCATCATCTCTTTCTTGTATGCCAAATTATAACAAAATATAATAATTTCATGTTTTATGGTACTGACCAACACTCAAGTAATCTTTCTACTACCTCACAAATTTTATTCTAACTTGGGCAGTATAATAAGTGAGACACTGCTTTATTTTATTTTATTTTTTTTTATTTATTGGTACCAGGAGTCAAACTTAGGACCTTATGCTTACTAGGCAGGCTTTATGCCACTGAACTATACCCCTGGCACAAGACATTGTTTTAAAATCAAAAACAAAAAAATCAAAAAGGACTGGAAACAAAGGTCAGTGTGAAATCCCTATGCTCAGTCCTTAGTATCACACACACACACACACACACACACACACACACACACACACACACGCACGCACACACAGACACACACACACACACACACACACACAATGAGTCTATTTTGCTGGGATAACTATTACTACTCTTTGTTTGTTTGGTGTCTGTCTTAGTTACTTTTACTTGTTGCTGAGACAAAATACCTGATGCCCAAAGTTAGGGAAGGAAAGGTTTATTTCTTACAGTTCTTGGAGGCTTCAGTCCATACTCAGCTGGCTCCAAGGCAGGGTGGCATGTTGGAGCAGCACTTCACAGCCACTGTAAAGAGCAAGGTACAAACAGGCAAGAGAGGGACACATTCTTCCCACCATTACATCATATTCTGGCTCCACCCCTAGCTGCGTGTTATGGATTAAAACTGGTGGTCTACTTAAAGCCAGCAGGATTACATCACCATGCTGCTGAGTGTAGATATTTCACCAGAGGAAAGTTGACAGCATAAATAGAGGTGTAGAGACAGAGAAAAAAGGCATTGAGGTTCATTGAGGCATTGAGGCATTGAGGCATTGTGGGTTCTCCTACATGTTGCTGTTTGAGCATTGGTTTTCCTGGGGAAGCTCTAGTCCTTACATCAAGTGTTGCTTCCTGGCTCTGGAGGGGAAGACATGTGCCTCTACTTGGTATCCAGGATGAACTTGTCACCCTGGCTTCCTGGCACGTACTCAGCTGTGCTTGTTGTGGCAGGAGTTTGGAGCCTCCATGTTGCTGAGGATGGTGGTGGTGCTTTTTAGGACATCCCTGATCTTTGTTGTGAGTGTGACTTCTCAGCTCCAGTGTAGAATCTTCAACCTACCAGCACAGCTCCTTCACCCTGTTGAATAGACTTTCTAGCTTCCACCATTGACCTTTGGGTCTTCCCAGCATGGATCCATAAAAGACACTGTCATGAGTCCTTCTTGTGGGCTCCAGAGGTCCAGTTGGACTCATGGGAGGCACTGTCATGAGGTCTGGGTCTTTATCTGTACTGCTTTGGGACATTGCTGTGGGATTCAGACCCTTGGCTAAATATTCTGTCTTTAGTGTTGTGGATAGATTTCCTGCATTTGCTTGTGTTAACTCTGGGTGACCATCATAAAAATAATAAAATATTCCATGTCCTGATTCTAATTGTTCTCTTCACAACCCCTGACTACAACAGTGGGTGTAGCACTCACACCACCAATCCGAGTGCTAGACCATGAACTAATCACAAACACATTGCATGAGGCTTGGGGACACTGACATTAATGATGTTATTCCCCCCCTCCCCTGTACCCAAAGACTCATGCACATCCTTTATACAAAAGACATTTAGTCCATCTTCAAGAGTTGCCAAAGTCCTAACAGTTTCTGCTTTACTGAAAAGTTCAAGTTCAAGTCTCCTCCAGAACAATGGTAAACTCTTAACTGTAACCACCTATTTAAATGAAACAAGGTTAAATATTTTCAAAATGCAAAGGAACAAGATAAACATTGCCATTCCAAAAGTTACAAACAGGGGAATAATAAAGCATTGGAAACAATGCAAGTCCAAAATCCAGCAGGGCAAACATTAATTCCTAGAGTTCCATGCTCA
Source organism: Cavia porcellus (assembly GCF_034190915.1). Classification (NCBI taxonomy): domain Eukaryota; kingdom Metazoa; phylum Chordata; class Mammalia; order Rodentia; family Caviidae; genus Cavia; species Cavia porcellus. The sequence continues at coordinate 29,319,605 of NW_026947487.1, read as the reverse complement.
GCATTTAAATCATTCTGGTTGTCAACTCCAAAAGGCTTGAGTGATTCCACCCCCAAGGGCATTTCCAGGGATTTCAGCTCCTGCAGCTTGTCTCCTAAGCCCCTCTGCTTGGTTTTTGTAGCTTCCTTTGGATGATCCACATTTCTGGCTTTTCCAAATTTCTGGAGTCTCCACTGCAACTTTGGCTTCAACCTTTCAGCTTTACATATTGCTCTCTCAGGGACACAATGCAAAGGACACACTCCGGGGCCTTTTGCAATCAGGGCAGAAGCCATATCACTCTCAGAATTTGTGCATTTTCCTTGCACCTGAAATCAACACCATATGCATGCTGCTAACGTTTGTTGTGAACTGGAGAAGTAGCCAGGCTTTTCTCTCTCCTGGCTTGAGGGGTCAAGCGCCTGGATTGCTGGGCTCTGTCAGTCTGATGGTGAGGAAAATCTTCTCTGTGTTGCTGCCATTTTGGAACCTAATGCAGCTGCCACCATTCTGGAACCTCATATGGCCTCTGTCACCATTCTGGAGCATGGTGCTCTGCTTTCTCCTTTGAGGAAATTCTTTCACTTTTGCAGTTTTGAGGCTGCAAAGGATGGAAACCTGCTGCTTTCTGGGATGTCCCCTTGTCATCTTTTTTATTTTTCTGCTTTTTCTCAAAAATTGAAGTCTTATCTCTATCTTTATATTCCACAGCTTTACTGGTGTTTTCCTTCTGGCCAAACTTACAAAATTTTCAATTATCCTGCTGGGCTCTTTGCTCGTGATTTCTAACATAAATCTGACTGAAAGCCCCCAACAATAGCCAGGCCACTGACTCTGTATTCTATTGCCTTGAAATTTCCTTTGCCAGATTAATCAGCCCTCTGCCCCTAATCTAAGGCCAAGCCCCTGGACAGAAGCAAGATGCAGACAAACTTTCTGCCAAGCCATAAAACACTGGTCTGGAGTCCAACAACCAATGCAGTCCTTCTTTCCTGCAGAAGCCTCCTGAGCCTGGTCATTATCAGCAGGTTTTTTATTCCCCTTCCAGTCTCCTAAACTCTGACCAGAATTTCCTTTACAGTACAGCCTAAGCTGTTCCAGCTCTATACATTCAGGCAACATTTCTGAACCTTTCCAAACTCTACCCATAAGCCATTTCCAAAGGCTCTCAAACCTACAGTTACAACAATGACTCAAGTCTTCTGGTACTAATTTCTATGTTAGTCAGGGTTTGTGAAGAGAACAACCAGAATCAGGATATGGAATTCAAAACATTATTTTATAATGGCCACTCAGAGTTAACACAAGAAAGTGCTGGAAATCTATCCACAACACCAAAGACACAGAACATTTAGCCAAGGGCCCAAATCCCACAACAATGTCCTAAATGAGACTGGATGAAAACCCAGAGTCCCTGACAATGCCTCCCACTAGTCCAACTGGAGATCTAGAGCCCACATAAAGGAATCATACTAGTCCCTTTTACAGATCCGTGCTGGAAAGGCCCAAACATCAGTGGTGGAAGTTACAAAATCTAGGCCAGCAGGGTGAAGGAGCTGTGTTGGTGGGTTGAGGGTTCTACACTGGACCCTAGAAGTCACACTCACAACAAAGACCAGGGCTGTCCTGAAAAGCACCACAGTCATCCTCAGTGACACGGAGGCCCTGAGCTCTTCCAACAATAAGAGCAGTAGAGGGCATGCCCGAAAGCCAGCCTGATGAGTTCATCCTGGAGATTAAGCAGCACACATCTTCCCCTCTGAAGCCAGGAAACAATGCTCAATGTAAGGACCAGAGCTTCTCTAGGAGAACCAATGACTCAAACAACAACTCATAGGAGAACCCACAATGCCTTGATGCCTCCTTCTTCACATCTTTATTTATGCTAGCAACTTTCCTCAGGTGCAGCATCTACACTCAGCACCATGGTGATTTAATTCCACTGGCATTAAGTTGACCACCAGTTTCTAATCTATAACAGTGTCTTAGTCACTTTCCTCATTACTGAGACAAAATACCTGACACCCAAAATTTAAGGGAGGAATAGTGTATTTAGATCACCATCTGTAAACTAAATAACCACATTCCATAGTCAGCTGGCTCCAAGGCAGGGTAAAATTGCAGACAAGAAATAGTTAAGGGCCGGCAGAAGCTTGCAAAGTAATAAGGGATGATCACTGCTCTTTGTATCCTTTATATCTTATGCAGGCTACTTAATGGGTAACACTCAAATCATTAATTGCAGTGCCCTTGATCCTACACTGAACCATGAATAATTCCCACCCTCACACACTAGATCCATCATCTCTGAAAAAGCCCCATCTATGACTTCATGAGGCTTTGGGAAGACATCTAGACATGAGTCATGGCACTTGGGTTACTTTTTTCTTTGGCTATATATCTTAGGAAGATTTCTTTAAATTGACTGTATAACCTAACCTGAGATCTCTTCTTGATTTTTCATGGTACAAATCAAGTTTGGCTACAGGATGATACAACAGTAAATGCTACTATGCTCATGTGACTTTAAATATCTGCCACAGAACAAATGAAAGCTGTACTATGTGGGGAACTTTAATATGTTCTTAAGCTGACACTCATTGGCACTTAATTCTATACACATTTTTTAAATGTCTCCACATGATAATATTTTACTATAACAAGTTTTAAGACACTAAAGAACAAATGACCAATACATTCACATTTGGACAAGAAACCACCATATCTTTCTGACTGAAAAACAAAAAGTAAACCACAACTATTCAAACATACATAAATCCTTCAAGATCACAAAGAAAAACCATTGCAATAGTGTGTATGTACAGACATATTAAGTAGTATATATTAAAGTTAATCTTAAATAGGTAGTTCTAAAATACCCAAATTAAAAAAAAAGAAAAAAAGAAGGGTGTCATTACCAAGATGGAATAGTAAAAATTATAGCATTTTTTCACACATTGAACAATTTGACAGATATCCATAAGTAAATTACTTTAGAAGATCTCAACCATTTACCTAAGTGTATCAATATAATGAGTAACTACTCAAACTAGAAAGGACAGTTTGGTTTTGCCAAAATCACCTCATTTTTCAGGCCAGAAGTGCAGTTTGGAGAGGAAACTCCTTGGATAATAAGCACTCTTTATAGGGAAATTGAGATCATAGTGAACAATTAACCAGCTTCCCTTATCTTTGGAGATGTTACTCAAATGATCACCTGCAGTTTGACATCACATGGGTTGCAGGGGGAGATTGGAGTGAGAGGTTTGCAGACAGCTGGAAAGGAAGTAGAAGAGTTGAGGGAATTAGTATCAATCATGCAGTGGTATTCACCATGGTCTCCAGTGCTCTGATTTGCACAGAGAGCCTCAGACTTCTCTACTGAGGATCTCAAAAGCCCATGTGACTATCATACATCCCCTGCTTTGATCACTGACAATCCTACAGTGCACTGTATTTTGAACTCCTGAAAAACCAATAGCTAGCACAGATACAGTCTATCCCATATTTCCATACTAAAAGTCCTGCATTTTCCACCCTCCTATGTTCTATTTCAATGCCTGCACTCCTTTCTCTCCCATGGTCCCTGATGTTTCTTTTGCTGCTAGGGAACCAGTATGATCATCACATGCTTGTTGGCAAACACCCCTGGGGCCCCATGAAGGCCCTGGCCTATAGTGCCTTACTGTGGCTGAGTATTACAGCTGGGACATCTACCATGTTTTGATCTGCAAACTTCACATGCACAAGTATCTGGTTTACCCTATCTAAGAGTCAGCTCCCTCCATCAGGTTGGTACTCATATCTGGCCCTTACAGCTCCATGTGCATGCATTCATTGTGTATGGACATTCAGTGCTATGTCTTTCAGTCAAGTGCAGTTGGCTACTGAAATCACATTCACAGATCCTGCCAACCTCCACTATTGCATAGAATTTACTGCTGTCCTTGGCTTTCTCTTCTGGCACTGGTCTTTGTCACTGTGCATGAGCCTATGACTATAATCCTGCTGCTAGGCACTTGAATATGGTCTGTTATGTGTATCTAAGTGGATCTCAATGTCCCACCAAAGCCTTATGCATTTTAGATGAGACTGTTAAGGTGGTGACTGAATCTAGAGTGTATAACTGATTCATGGTGAAATTCTGGGATTAAGGATGTTAGGATTATGGGTGGGTAGTTGCTGTACCATTACACTGATGGATTGGCATCACCCTAATTCCAGTAGACTTGATGCAATACAAGAGTAACGAAGAGGCTTGGCTTCCCCTTCCTTTGCCTGTTTTTGGTATCTTCTGCCACTATGAACTATTTCTTCTCTGGGATGCCCCTGTGCCAAGCTACCCTGCCTTAAACCCAACTAGATATGGACTGCAACTTCAAAAACTATGAATTAAATAAACCTTTTCTTTAACTTTGGGTGTCAGGTGTTTTGTGTCTATAATCTTCAAAAAGTAATTAAGACACTAAACATGTTCTTAATGTAGGTAAAGGTCCCCAGTGTTGCCTTCTACAGCCACTGGTAAGTGAACACTATGGTGACTTTGAGAACCAAAGCCATATTTGGAAGTGTCATAGCTTTTACTATTACTCTTCTGTAGGACCTGACACCCCAACATGACTTCACTTAGCATGAAGATCATTAGATCAAGGACCAAAGCATACAACACCTGTCCCTGTGCTTGTACATACAACAGACTTTCCTCAGTAAAGTTAGTCCAAAATCTCTAGAGGAGATGACAGATTCTTCAAATGTGCAGACACAGTTAATCAAAAGTCTATAAGGAAACCACAATTTCAGGAAAATATGACAGAATCATAGTAAACTTCAAAGGAAATAATCACAAATTACTAAAATCTGCTAATTTCCAAGTAAAAATTACAAGAAAGGTAAGAGAGCACAGATACTTTAATAACATTCTTGTAAAAATACAAAAACAAACTGATACTCTCAACAGAAAGATTTAATCATTAAAAATAAACAAATCAAAATTTGAATCTGAAAGATACAATTGAAATATACACAAGAATTTTTAATAATAAGACAGATGAAGCAGAATAAGGAAAAACAAACTCAAAGATAAATCCTGTGAAGTCATCTGGACAGGAAAGATTATACTGAGTAGAACTGAAATAAAAAAAAAAACAGTTTGTGAAACAGATTTAGATTGAAAATTTGGAAAATAAAAGTGACAGGACAGGTATTTTGAGAAATAATGAAGGAAAAAGTCTCAATTCTGGGGAACCTAGTTAAGGGTCATTGCTTCTAAAACTAGGTCAAATAATTGAAAAAAACAGAAGTATATCAATGTGTTATAGTTAATGTCTATAGAACCAGTATTAATTACAGTCCATTTATTCTGGATACTTAGCTACTTCTTCTTTCTTGCTTGCTTGCAAGCAAGAGGAAAGTCTGTTGTATACCAACCCAGATCAGTGTATTGATCTTTCAAAATAATCACGTTTCCATTTTGCTGTCTCAATTTTTTATTTTCAACTGCATAATTTTCTGCCCCAATTTATTTATTTCCTTTATTTTAAGGATTAATTAGCCCTCCCCATCTAGCTCCCTAAGTATTAAACATAGATCGTGGATTGCAGATTGTCTATAAAACATATACTTTTAGTCCTATATATCTATCTGTAAGTAGTGTTTTCAGTGAATCTCATTGTGTCAAAATGTCTACTTTGACCCAGAATGATTTGATGACTCTATTTGAGTCTGCAAAGAAATTACATTCTGATGTCTGAGGGATTACATAGATGTCATTAATCACATTGAGTGATAGTAGGATTCAGGTCAATTCTTGCTGACTTCTGCCTCCTAAGATTGTTAGTTATGGAAGAGTATAAAATGAAAGAGTGGACTGATTCCCAGGATTTGTCACCCATTTGTTTAATTTTTTAACTTGAGTGTTAAGTATATTGTTATTGAAATTCTTAACAAATTCCTTTATGAGAAATAAAAACATCTGTGTCAAGTTAATTCATTCTTTATTTACAGATTTTTTGCCTTTGGTATGACAGACAACAATTATTTTCAAAGTCAGCAGCATTTTGTCCCCTTTTCAGACATTTTTATTTCAGTTAGATTAGTGTACAAGTCTTCATTCTCCCCTAGGATTCTCTCACTGTCTAAATTTTTAAAGTTGACTATATTAAACCTAACTGTTGTATAAAATATCATTGAATTTCAATAAAAAGCCTTTTTAAACCCATAAAACCAGCATCATACTAAACATTTTCATGCCTCTAAAATATCTCCAGTGTTTCTGCTATTCAGTGTTACTTTCCACGCCCTTAACTAAGGCTTCCGTGACCAAATGCCACATATCCAGTGGGTTAGGCAGTAATTTGCATTGTCATAGGTGTGGCAATTTGGGATCTGGTGGTAGTACTGTGCTCTTGCAGGCTTCTTCTGTTGGTGTCGAGTTGCTCTGCCCCCTGGCGGCCTTCTTGCACACTGTACCCCCAGAGCGCACACAGCTTCTCCTTGCTGGCCCCATCACCTTTTTTTTTGAAAATATATAACAGAACAAGTCAGAATAAAGCCAACTATGATCATACAGTGAAATTGGTACAGAACTTCACAGCAGGTTACGGGATAACAGTAATAGGTATCACAGTATATTTTGTTATCTTTATAATAGTTGTTTTTTCAATCACATATATCAAAATGAGATGAAATATAGAACACTATAGAACTTATCAAAACAGAATATTGAATAGAGCAGTACCATTAACCAGAAAAGAGCAAAACAGCAATAACAATATTTGCCTTCAAAGAAATGGTAGAAGGAAGTCCCCCTTATTTGCTATGGTCAACCTCCAGGAGATGCCCAGATTTCTGGTTCCCATTTGCTAATGGGCAGGGGGGTGGGGGAGAAGGAGGATAGGGGAAATGGGATATCTGACTCTAGGCCATGTAGCAGTAGGTTCACTATTGCTTAGCAGGGAGGCAGGGTGGTCATTTGTTTTCACAGAATCCTCAGTTCCAACATTGCGCCGATCTCAGGAGCTGCTGCTGGTTCTCCCCCTGGAAGGGCTGCAGTCGGCCAGGCCAGACCACCAGGGAGGGGGGGGTGCTTGCTTGGCTTCCCAGAGTCCTAAGTTCCAAAAAAGATCTCTTTCTCTTTTTTAGTTGGGTCTTTCTCAGGGTTTGGTACTAGAGTAATATTTGCTTCCAGGAATGACTTAGGCAGGATTGCTTTCCTTTCAATTTCATTGAAGAGTTTGAAGAGAGTCAGCAGTAAGTCTTCTTTGTATTTCTTGTAGAATTCTGCAGTGAATCCATCTGGGCCTGGGCTTTTCTTTGCAGGTAAGGACTTAATTACATTATAGATTTCATTAATAGATATTGGATTATTTAGCAGTTTTTCATCTCCTTTACCTAGCTTTGGTACTTCATATGTTTCTAGGACTCTGTCTATTTCTTCTGTGTTATCAAACCTCTGAGAGTAGAGGTTTTCAAAATAGGTGCTGATGAACTCTATTTCTACAGAGTCTGTAGTAAGTTCACCTTTTCCATTCCTTATCGCATGAATTAGAGCTTTTTCTCCCTCCCCCCCTTTTTTTACTAAGGTTGGCTAGGGGCTTATCAATTTTATTTATTCTTTCAAAGAACCAACTCTTTGATTCATTGATTCTTTGTATTGTTTTCTTAGTCTCTATTGCATTAATTTCTGCTCTGAATTTTATAATTTTCTCCCTTCTTTTGGCTTTGGGCTTGACTTGCTCTTCTTTTTCTAGATATTTGAGGTGAGGGATCAGGTTATTTATTTGCATTCTTTTTGTTTTCCTGATGTGGGAACTCAGTGCAATAAATTTTCCGCTGAGGACAGCTTTCATTGCATCCCACAGATTCTGGTAAGCTGTATTTGTATTTATGTTTGCTCGTATGTATTGCTTAATTTCTTAATTTCCTCTGTGACCCATTGATTACTCAAGAGTGTGTTATTCAGTTTCCATATGTTTGTGGGACTTTTGCTGAATCTTTTCTTATTAATTTCTAATTTCATGGTGCTATGATATGATAACATACATAGGATAATTTCAACTCTTTTGCAGTTATTTAAATATGTTCTGAGGGGCTGGGGATTTAGCTCAGAGGCATAAACACCTGCCTTGCAAGCAGGCAGTTGTGAGTTTGATCCCTGGTACCGATAAAAAGGAAAAAGACAAAAAAATTAAAAAATAAAAAAAAATAAATATGTTCTGTGGGCTAATATATGATTATTTTAGAGAATGTCCCATGTACTGCTGAGGAGAATGTTGTATTCTGATGTTGTTGGGTGGAATACTCTGTATATGTCTATCAAGTCCATTTGTTCACAGGTGTGATTCAGTTCTATTATTTATTTGCTGATTTTCTGTTTGGTTGATCTGTCCCTTGGTGTCAATGTTGTGTTAAAGTCTCCTGTTATAATTGTGTTACTGCTAATTTTATTTTTCATTTCTGTTAATACTTGTTTTATATAACTGGGTGCTCTGGAATTTGGTGCGTATGTAAGATATTTATCTCTTCCTCTTGAAGTTTTCCCCTAACCAGTATTTAATGACTTTCTTTATCTCTTTTGATCATTATTGGCTTGAAGTTCACATTGTTTGCAAACAGAATAGCTACCCCCGCTTTTGTGGGGGAGTTTCCTGTAGCATGAAGTATTGTTTTCCATACTTTGATTTTCAGTATGTGATTATCCTTTTGGGTAAAATGGGTTTCTTGTAGATAACATATGGTTGGATGTTGTTTCTTGATGCATTCTGCCAGTCTGTTTCTTTTAATTGGTGCATTGAGACCATTTACATTAATGGTTATAATGTTATATGTTGGTTTATCATTGACATGTTATCTTTCTGCTGTTGTATCTTTATTTTTCTGTTCTGTTTAATTGTCTGCTTTGCTTAGTGGTTTTGTGTCGGTGTCGCTCCCAGCCTGCAGGAAGAACACGCGACAGATTCTGACGGTGTGCAATCTTGCCTTTATTTGTCTCCGCGTGGGCCCCGCGAGGCCTCCGCTCTGCCACCAGCCCTTTCTCGCCGGTGGACTTTCTCTATCTCTCTCTGTGCTTCTCCCTCGTGGCGGGAGAGGCATTCACTTTTATAGGGCAACAGTAGCCAATCAGTTCAAAGCGCGCGATGCGGGCTGACTGGCTAACATCAGCTGTTGCTAGGCAGACTATCTTACAGAGCGGGTTGTTTAAGTCGCCAGGGCAATCAGGGGGCAGGAAGCAGGCGCCAACTTGGCTCACTCGATGGGAGGGGCAATCTAGCTCAGGCTCCGCTCCCACCCACAGGCCCTACGTCCGCCAAGTAAGGCGACCGGTGTCGGCTGCGGCTCCCAACATCTCCCCCTATTTTATTTACTTTGAATGAATGTATGCATCGCAGCCTGCCCTGGATCGAGTGCAGAGGCTTATGCCCTGTGTTGAGGCCCACCGTAGGCCCTTGGCTTGGACCCTGGTCGGCCATCCCCGGGTCCACCAAGGCCTTGAGACCCTCGTCCTTTTTCCAGGGCCAGGAGTGAACTGGACGGAACCTGGATGCACATAGGCATGCACTCATGCCCCTCCGTGTGATCCCCTCGGAGAGACATCTAGATCTGGGCAGATTCTAGTAATCCAGCGGCTTTCATGCAGTATGGGGTAGGGCCTGGCTTAGGTCGAGTCGTGCTGGGGAGGCACGCTCTTACCCGTCATTGACTCACCTACCCTGCTGTGTAGTGTCAATAGGGAAGGAGTGCGGAAGACCCGCCACATCTAGACCCGGTCGTAGGCCAGTCGAGCGAGCCATGCGTAAGCCTGGGGGTCATTGTGCCCATCACGAGCTGCTGCCAGGGCCGCATGGGCAACCAGGCATACTTGACGCCGGGCCGCCGCAAGGCGCCCATTAATAAATGATGTGACCCATCGGAGCAAGCAATGTCCTATAAGTAAGAGCAGAAGCAAGGAGCACAGGGGACCTAACAATGGTAAAATATAGGGGAGCAAGCCATTCCAGGCTCCCCAAAAGGGATTGTCTTGTAGTTCTTTTCTTCTCTTTTCTAGGTCTTCTTGCAGTTTCTTTAATCGGTCTTGAACGATTCCGGACTTGTTGGCATAAAAGCAGCATCTTTCCTGTAAGGCAATACAGATACCTCCCCTCTCTACAGTGAGTAGATCTAGGCCCCTTCTATTCTGCAGAACAACCTCTGCAAGGGAATCAATTTGATCTTGTATCTCCTGAAGGGTTCTCTCAACTATAGACATGTCTTCTATCAATTGCTTGGATAACTGAGTATATTTGGTTAATGAAACTCCTAGGCCCGCAGTCCCGGCGGCCAGGGCTCCAGTTATCCCCAGACCAGCCAAGAGAGGTAAAATCAGCACATCTCTCTTATGTCTTTTTATAAAGGTGTCCACAGCTGGGATGGGCATGGGTTGTTCCCCAGGGACAATACCAATGTCAGGCAACAAGTAAGCTAGGCCACATAGGCCGGTCCAATTACTGGGCAGGTAGGTATAAGCATGACCATTGCCGCAAGCAAATACTTTGCCAAAGGGGGCACATAGCGGCGAGCTACTACTTACATTGGTTATGGACTCACACGAGGCGACTGCCAGCGCTCCAACAACAATATCATAACTATTATTTTGTGGGTACTTTTGGAAACAGGATGCATTAAACTGTCCCATAAACTGGACCCGAAATGGAGGCCCATGTGAGCAATTATAGGGTGTGCTATAATTGTAAGGTTCACTTTCATAGTCTCTAAACGGCATGGCCAGCGGCCATGATTCTCCCATCATCATACACAGCCAACAATCGGAGGCCAGCCCTGGGTCAGTAAGATTGAGTGCTTTGTGGGTAGCCTCTAATATGGATTCAGTAGCGGGGTCAAGGTTAATGCCTCGGGATTTTGGGCGTAGGAGTGGATGGTAATTGACTTCAGGGAACGGATTTAATTGTTCTCATCGCTCGATGACCTGTTCCTGTCGGTACTGGTCTTGGACCCCTCCACCATCAGAGATGTGAACGGGAGCGGTCATAGACCAACAGACCGTTTCTCCAACCTCTCCATTACAACCTGACTACATGAATGGAGAACTGCCTACAGCAGCGGGAATATGGTTAGGGGCAACAGGGCTTTTAGTTGTAGTTAGCGTTGCCATCCAATAGGTTGTACTCTTAAATTTGCATTGTTTTGTCTCTGTATAGCATGTAACATGCATGGATTCCTCAAACTTAGTGCAGGGACATGTGGCGAGATCACCAGGCCCTGAGGGACTCACCTTAGGCTTAAGTATGCACTGATAGGATGGTTGACTAAATCCTCCTGCAGTGGAGGGGTACACAACTGAGAATGCTGTTTTATCCCCACAATCGGTCCCTGGTCCTTTTTTGGCGCTAGGTGGTATACTGCTTACCGTGCCACCTCCGCAATCGCACGGACTGCCAAGAAGGCTCGTGCGAAGATCTATTCCAGAAGCGGGGCCCCCCAGCCCCGCATGTACCATGCTTATCCTGAGGAGTGCTAGGACAACGCCCCCAACGAAAAAAGCAGCCTTTTTCGGGTTCATCTGGCTGTCAGGCCTGCTGCTGGTCTCCAGCAGGACAGGATTAGTCTTCAGTCGAAGGGCTTGTCGCACGCGTCAGTCTTTCTGGGACCCACAATGGTTCTCGTCCCGGTTCCTGCGGGAAAACACAAACCGCACCTCGGTTCCAGCTGACTACCGGATCCGGGCCCATCCATTGTCCCGTCAGGACATCTTTCCATTTTACCCATCCCTTATTGCTAGGAGATGGATTACAATGCTCCATAGCCGGGGGGTGGTTGTTATTGTTCAGGTTTAAAAAATTGTATGTGAATAGTGCCATGGATAGCCGTGCCTTTGGGGGCAGGCCCTGGCCTACTCCCCCTTTTTGTTTATATAAGATTTCTTTGAGTCTTTTGTGAGCTCTTTCAATAATTCCTTGGCCTTGAATATCCCAGAATATATGGGATCCCAGAATATATGGGATCCCATGTTTTAAGGGTACTTCCATAGTCTTACAGAACTCATTGAAGGCTTTTCCTGTATAGGCTGGTCCGTTATCTGTCTTTAATATTTTGGGCTTGCCCCACGTGGCCCAAGCCGCTAAGCAGTGATTGATCACATTAGATACCTTTTCACCTGTCTCTGCAGTTGCGAATATAATATGAGAACAGGTGTCCGTGGAGACATGGACATACTTAAGAGATCCAAATTCTGTTATGTGTGTGACATCCATTTGCCAAATATCGCCAGGGATCAACCCTCTGGGGTTAACCCCCATTGATATGGCAGGCGTGTGTGTGGCGCATGAGCCGCACAGTCGCACGATGTCCCGCGCGTCAGCCCTGGAGATGCGGTACTGGTTGGCTAGCGTCCTGGCATTGACATGGAATTTGTCATGGAACTGACGGGCTTGCTCTATTGGAGATAACATATTGAAAATCCATAACGGGCGAGTGGCCGCGTCAGCAGCCGCATTGCCCTGTACCATGGGCCCTGGTAGGTGTGTATGTGCTCTTATGTGAGTGATGTATATTTTGTTGTGTCTATTTATGAGCAATGTCTGGATAGACAAAAACAAGTTAGTTACTTTGGAGGTTGGTTTAATTGGGCCTGCAGTCTCAAGGACCTGCATGGCATTGACAACATATTTTGAATCAGAAACAATATTAAGGGCCCCTGGGAACTTCTCGAGGACGGTTTGTACAATTTGTAACTCCACCACCTGTGGTTGATCTGGTTCAAACTGTATGTTAACTGGAGGCATGCCTGAGACCACATAGGCCCCTATCCCGGTTTTTGACCCATCAGTATAGACTGTTGTTGCAGGAGTAAGGGGTGCAGGGGCGGTGATTTTTGGAAATATCACCGGATGTTGAGTAATAAACTGTAGTATAGGGTCCTTAGGGAACTGATTGTCTATCTCCCCAAGAAATACGCATCTCAGGATGGCCCAAGTATCTATGCAAGCAGTCAGAATTTTTATTTGAGAAGCGGTATAAGGCACCCGAATAGCGTGAGGCGTGGAGCCAAAATGCTGGATGGCTCTACTATGTGCCTCCAGAGCCAGAGAAGCAACTGCTTCCGGGTAATGTTCAATAATCTTGGCAGGTGAAACCTTAGGGTGCACCCACAGAAGTGGTCCTTTCTGCCAAATCACTGCCGTGGGCTGGGAACTGGTCTGCAACAAGCAGACCTCAAAAGGCTGTTCTGGGTTAATTCTCTGTAATGTAGCTTTGCTTAGGGCCTCTTCTATCTTTTTTAGAGCAACTCTGGCCTCTGGGGTAAACTTTCTAGGGGAGGCAATATCCGGATCCCCTCTTAGGAGATCAAACAGGGGCTTTAAGTCCGAATTAGGGATGTGCAAGTTAGGTCTGATCCAATTTATATCTCCCAGTAACTTTTGCATGTCATTTAGGGTTGTAAGATTATCTGTTCTGATGGTTACCTTCTGTGGAGAAATCGATGTAGGGGAGACTTTGGTACCCAAGTAAGTCACTATGTCTTCTCCTTGAATCTTGTCAGGGGCAATATGTAGAATAGCCTTTCTCAGGGCCTCGACCAACTGGCCGAGCATATTATTCAGCATGTCTGGGTCCCTGCCGCTGAGCAAAAGGTCGTCCATGTAATGCACACATCTTATCTTGGGAAAGGATTTCCGTAGGGGGGCCAGTAGGGAATCAAGGTAAATCTGACACATAGTGGGACTGTTGGCCATACCTTGGGGCAGCGTTATCCACTCGTATCTGAGATCAGGGCTTTCTTGGTTAATGGTGGGTAAGGTAAAGGCGAACCTATGGGTGTCCTCTGGATGCAGGGGGATTGAGAAGAAACAGTCTCAAGATCTATAACATAAATTGGCCAAGACTGAGGGATGGCTGAGAGAGCTGGCAGCCCCCTCTGGACCGCCCCCAGGGGCTGCATCTGCGCGTTGACCGCCCTTAAATCATGGAGCAGCCTCCACTTGCCTGATTTCTTTCTAATAACAAAAACAGGGGTATTCCAAGGGGAGGTTGATGGCTTTATGTGCCCTGCCTGAAGCTGGGTTTTGACTATCTCGGTTAACGCTAAAAGCTTCTCCTTGGGTAGGGGCCACTGAGGTACCCAAACTGGACTCAGGGACTTCCAAGTGATCTTAATTGGAGTAGGCAGGAGAACTTCCTCAGCGGCCCCTAGGAAAAACCCAGCCCGTGTCTACCTTCCCTTTTCTCTACAGGTACGGGAGATGTCCGGCCCTGCAGGGCAGAGCCCAGGCCCTTGCCGGGAACATATCCCTGATTTTTAAGTATACCCTTGGCTTGAGGAGAGCAGGTGGATGTAAGAGTGACATCCATCTGAGTGAGGATGTCTCTTCCCCACAAAGATACCGGCAGCTGTAGAACAAAAGGTTGAAAATGTCCTTGGTGACCCTCCTCATCACACCAAGGCAGGGTCACGGCACTAACCTGGGGGGCAGCCACCATCCCCAACCCTTGGAGTGTGTTGTCAACTGTATTGGTGGGCCAGCTAGAAGGCCAGTCCCTCTTGGAGACAATGGAGCGGTCTGCCCCTGTATCCAGGAGTCCTGTTATATTTCTACCATTAACCCTGAGTGAGAGCATGGGTCTTTTATCAAGAGTCATATGAAGTCCTTCAAAAATTTCTCCAGAGGAGCCAAAACCCTGATCCCCTCTAACCCATTGTCTAGACTGGAATCTCTCATGGAGACTGGGGAGCAATAAAAGTTGTGCTATCTTATCCCCCTCATTAATCACCATGGTCCCTACATGAGATTGGACCATAATCTTAATGTTTCCTGTGTAGTCTGAGTCTATAACCCCAGGGAGCACGGTAAGGCCCCGGAGGGCCGTGGAGGACCGTCCAATCACTAAACCAACTGACTTTTCAGGTAGCGGTCCCTTGAAGGTGGTCCCGACCACCTGAACGCCCATATCGGGCGTTAATAGGAGTCCGGAGGCGACACAGAGGTCCACGCCTGCTGACCCAGGGGTAGCCCTTGTGGAGGGCTGCCACTTTGTGTTGTCCTGTCTAGGGGACGGGGGCCCGTCCGTAAGGAGGGCCCCCTCTGGCCGTTTTTTGGCTCCTGAATCCCCCTGCCACTAATGCGGTTTCCCTGGGCATCAAAAACTGATCTGCAATCTTTCGCTTTGTGTGTTCCCTTCCTGCATCGTTCGCACACGCCTATTGGCCCTTCCCGTGTATTAACACTGTGCGGACAGTCTCTCCTAATATGCCCTGGTTCCCCGCAGCCAAAACATCCTTTGGGCTTACGATCTCGCTTAGGTCCGGAAGCACCCTTAGCTTGTGCTGTCGCGGCTACAAAGGCCGCCGCAAGCTTTGCTGCAGTCATCTGCCCTCCAATCTCCCTACAAATCCTAATCCAAGCATTGAGATCCTTGTTTTTATGTGGGGCAAGAGCCGCTTTGCACTCCGTTGTGCATTGTTCAAAAATGAGTTGTTTGATCAGGGGCTTTGCCACTTCTTGGTCTGAAAAAACTTTATCAGCCGCGTCCTGCATCCTAGCCACGAAATCAACAAATGGCTCTGTGGCACCCTGTACTATCTTTGAAAGGCATAATGAGGCCGCCCCCGCACCGTTCACCTGTTTCCATGCGCGGAGCCCAATATTAGAGATTTGGTCATACACCTCATTGGGGAACTGAGTTTGGTCATCCCTATATTGACCTGAGCCCTGGAGCATATCTTCGTTCCACCTTGCATGCCCCCTGTTAACATTCTTTTCTGCTTGCTCGATGGCAAACTCGGCATACCAGGCTCGCCAATCAAGATAACTACCCGAAGGAAGGCACGCCTTGGCCAGCTGCATCCAGTCACCCGGTGTAAGAGGCTGAGAGGCAAGATTCTCTAGCATAGCTATGGTATAAGGAGCTGTGGGCCCGAAGGTCGTGACAGCGCTTTTTAATTCTCTGATCTGCTTTATTTCAAACGGTTCCCAAACATTGCGCCCTTTGCCTGGGGCCATTTGCACAGGGTATACTCCATAAGGACCGTAATCTAGTCCTTGCATCGGTGGATCCCCTCCGAACCATCGTTCACCCTTCCATAACCGCCCATGAAAATACCGTCCGCCCGGCGGCGCGACGTCATAGGACGGTGGTCGCGACAGAGTGGAACGGGGCGTCATTTCCTGTGCCGGCTGAGAGAAGGGAGGGTTCCCTGTAGCGGCCTCTCGGCGGGGAGCCGCTTCTGGAAAAGAGCTCCAGGGCGGAGCAGATGGCTCTCTATCTCCTCCCCGCCAGAGAGCGCTCGGGGGCCCTTTCTCCTCTCTCTGCTTTTCCCGGGCGGCGCACGCACACAATTCCAATTCGCGGCGCAACTCGGCATAGGGGTTTTTGGCCTCTCGGCTTCCTGCCCCACCTTCTGGTTCCTCCTCGCTATCTAAGTCGGAGGACTCTAGAGCTTGGGTGTCCTCTATCTTTCCCTGGATTTTTTCCCCCTGGACAGATCCCTCCCGAGAGCATTCCGACTTTGCCTGCTCAAAAGCCTTGCGTGCGTCTATGATTTCCGCGTCTCTAACTGCCGACGGGAACCCCTTCCCCTCCCCTTCAAGGCACGCATGTATCATTTCCCACAGGGGGCGAATAGCCGGCGAAATATCACCTTCCAATTCCGCCGAGGCGAGGTCCCCGCCTAACTTCTCCCATGACGGCAGGTTTAAATGCTCCGTGGGTAAAAACCAGGGAGCCACCCTATCTACCTCTGCTATGAATAGTTCCAGTGTTTTTTGACCTACCCTGAGGTCTCTAGCTTTTAAAAGTTTTCTAAGGGCCTTTACCAAGGGCCGCGCCTCCGCACTCGGTAAATTACCCATCTCTAACCTCTAAGGGCTGTAACTCACCGCGTGTGACTTAAAGAACCCGTCACCTACGCGTGAGCCTGAGGGGAGTCTAAAAGCCCTGTAGGTGTGCGCCACCCAGAGCCCAGGCTTATCCCCACTCACCTGTCCGGCAGCACCACGCTGGAGCGTTGCACACCACCGCCGTGTCTCGGGGTTGATCAGTCCCCGTACGGGCCACCAAATGTCAGTGTCGCTCCCGGCCTGCAGGAAGAACACATGACAGATTCTGACGGTGTGCAATCTTGCCTTTATTTGTCTCCGCGTGGGCCCCGCGAGGCCTCCGCTCTGCCACCAGCCCTTTCTCGCCGGTGGACTTTCTCTATCTTTCTCTGTGCTTCTCCCTCGTGGCGGGAGAGACATTCACTTTTATAGGGCAACAGTAGCCAATCAGTTCAAAGTGCGCGATGCGGGCTGACTGGCTAACATCAGCTGTTGCTAGGCAGACTATCTTACAAAGCGGGTTGTTTAAGTCACCAGGGCAATCAGGGGGCAGGAAGCAGGCGCCAACTTGGCTCACTCGATGGGAGGGGCAATCTAGCTCAGGCTCCGCTCCCACCCACAGGCCCTACGTCTGCCAAGTAAGGCGACCGGTGTCGGCCGCGGCTCCCAACAGTTTTGTCCTAAGTGTATCTAAAATGTCTTTCAGTATTCTTTGTAGGGCTGGCTTGGTGATCATGAAGTTCTTTATCTGTTCTTTGTCATGGAAGTATCTTATTTCTCCATCCATTTTAAGCACAGTTTGGCAGGGTACATCAGTCTAGGCTGCAAATCATTTTTCTTTAGGATTTGAAATACTTCACTCCATGCTCTTCTTGACTTTATTGTTTGTGCTGAGAAGTCTGCTGTGATTCTGATAGGTTTTCTTTTACAGGTGATCTGTCTTTTCTCTCTGACAGCTTTTAATATTCTATTCTTATGTTGGATTTCTGGGATGGTGATTATTATATGTCTGGGTGTAGTTTTATTTTGGTTATGACTCTTTGGAGTTCTGTATGCTTCACTGACCCTGATGTCAATTTCCATTCTTATGTTTGGGAAATTTTCAGCTATTACTTTGCTAAATATCCTCTTGACATCTTTTATGTTGTCCCCTTGTTTTTTATTTATCCATATTAATCATATGTTTTCTTCTTATCATCTTGAAGCTGTTGAATTGTTATTTCCTGATTCATTATTATTTTTAAAAGATCTTGCCTTTCATGTTCACTAGCTGCAATCCTGTCTCTGAGGTCTGAAATTATATCTTCACTTTCATTGAAGTGTTTTTTTACAACTTTCAGTGGAATTTTTTATTTCCTGTATATCTTTTTGCATCTGCTTTATGTATTCTGTTTGTTTCTTATATTGTTCATCCAGGGATTCTACCTTTTTGTTTAGTTCCTCCCATTTTTTAACCCTGCCTTCTTTAGATATGTTCAACATCTCTTTCATTACTTTTATCATTTCTTCTTTTACATGGGAGATTATTTCTACTTTGAATTCCTTTAAAACTTCCCGGAGTTGCTTCTTTATTTCAGTTGCTATTATTTCAGATATTTCAGGTGTGTGGCATATATTTTCTTCTATGTACATAGCTCCTAAGGTTTCTTGGGATGGGCTAGGATTGCATTTTGGTCTTTCACTGTGTCATTTTCCTATATGTCTATGCTTCAAGTGTTGTTCCAAGGTTTCCCCTGGATGTGTTGGAAATCGTCTCCCATGCCCAAGGCTCCTGGGACTGAATGGAAGTTGCTGAGCCTGGTCCAGTTAGACCCTCAGGCCCTCCTGTGCCACCTTCAGTCTTTCAGGTAACTGGGCAGGCACCTAACCACTGTGGATGATGGGTTGAATTTCTCCCCGAGTGAAGATCAATGCCCTAAAACTCACTTCATCTACTCTCAAATCCTGTAATTGAAGAAGGTCCCCGGGTGTAATACAGTTGGTCCACAAAACCTCCGAAGGCCAGTCTAGTGTGCCTGGACTCTGGATGGGTCCTTCAGCTTCAGAAGAGAAGATCTGAAGTCTCATGATGATTTTGTTCTTCTTTCTCCATCGGTTTATCATGTTGTATCTTATTTGATTTTATTATATGTGAAAGTATAAACAAAAATTTTAGAAACGAGATAATATAGAAACCATTGTTCATTTTCTGTTAGTTGGTTCTAAAAACCCTGTAATACTTTCATTCTCTTGAATGGTTTTACACTGTCATGTTGTGTTTGATGCTATAATATACAATGTTATACTCAAATATTTCAAGGGAAGGGACACTAAGGTAGCTACTGTTATGTCGTGTTATCTTGTGGTGAAACACTATGTTGCGTAAATTGTTCTGTTCTGACCTGTGTTATTATGCTGTTATGTCCTTTTTTATCTTAATCTCCTTCTTTCTTTTAATTTTTTTTTTGTCTTTTTCCTTTTTATAGGTACCGGGGATCGAACTCACGACTGCCTGCTTGCAAGGCAGGCGCTTATGCCACTGAGCTAAATCTCCAGCCCCTATTTTTTAAATAAAAAAAAGAAAAAATCTCTTTCTGATTGAATCAGGGCTTCCCTTGTAATAGCTGAAATCATTTTTTATAGGCCCAATGTCCAAATGTAGCCATACCTTGCTGTACTATATTTACATACTTTAAAATTATGAATGTCAGGAAACAAAATCAGTCCATTACCCCAAACTCGTAACTATCATGCATGCTGTTACACATTTTCTGAAATTTCTTGTAACTAGACTAACGTTTGTGTAATTTTTCATAGTTGGTTTCTTTCATTTATTCATAAGCATTCAATATTCATACCTGATTTCTTGGTGTTAGAATTGGCTGATTTTGTTGAAAAATATATTGAATTGAATACATGTATCTCAGTTTCTTAAACTAGTCACCATCTGAGTTTGTTGTTGGCTTCAGATGCGTATGAGTGAAACTGTATGATTGCTTCTTGTGATTGTCCTTTGTAATTTGTATATTTTAGTGAAATTATGCTCAAGGCACAAGACAAAAATCATTGCTTTACTTGGTAGGCAACATTTTATTATAAAGTACATAATAATGAAAGCTGTACACTGTAAGTGATGGTTGTTTGAGTTATTACTGAACAATATCTGATTTTTCTCTTAACACTGAAGAGAATCATCTGTTCATAGTTGTTCAATTTTTCCTTAAGAATTATTTTTTGATTCAAAAATTAAATATGAGATCATAGATTTCTGAGTTTTTATATCATTAGTTGCAAAATCTGCTTTGATTTTTCACTTGATACTGCATATATTCAGATTTTTAAAAAGTTCTAAAATAATATTCCTCTGAATATATTATTGTACTCCTCCATACTAGAGTTACTCATTATTTTACTTCACCTGTTTTGATACTTTAATTTCTGCATTCCATGTATTAAATTTCAACTTAACTCCTACATGTAAATTAAGTATTGCTTCAAGTGACATTCTTAAAGGAAGAGAAGCATTGTCCAGAAATGCTATTATTTGCATGTCACATAAATTAATAGCTTGGCTGAATAGAGAATACTAAAGTCATAATAATTGCTTATATAAACTTTGAGGTAGAGCTTCATTAAAATTTTGACTCCCTCACTAATTAGGAAAACTCTAAGGATAATATTTTTGTTCACTTTTTTGGTATCAATTGAGTTTTTCCTTCTTGATTAAAGTGTGTATTTTCACAAAGATATGTAGTTTTATCAGTCAGACTTTAGTCTGTATTTGTATATTTTTAAAAATTAATTTTGGGTACACCTGAGCTCTTCAAACTGGTGAAGTAATCATCTGAAATGTAAATAAAAATAAATTGTGAGATGTTTTGTTTGCTTTGTTTCCTGTGTAAAGACTTGCCTTAGATACGCAAAGCTTCCTTAATCACTACATCATTTGTCTTAAAATAACTTTATTCCCCAAGCAAAGGTTAGGACCTTCCTCTTCTGTGTACTCACTGATAAATGTCCAGTGGCTGAAAGTGGAATCTGTCTTATTATCAAATATTCAAATATAGTACTAGCTCAGTAACAAAATAGAGATTTCCCAAATAATTTTTAAAATTGCATTTGAGTAATAAATTACCTGTCAGTATTTACACTACTTTTTCTTGATTTTTCAGAAGAAAGACATGTTCATAAGTAAAACATTAAATATTGTCAATTCTGTTTTGTTCTATATTTATGTATCCACATGTGTTATTATTTTCATGTCTCACCTTATGATTGGTGTTGGATTTGTGTTTTTGTAAAATTATTAGAATTATATTAGTGGCAGAAAATGATCATTCATTTTTATGTCTTTAGAAGTTGTTATTTTGAATGGATTTATAATACACACAGGAAGAATAAATATGAGAATTTTTATTGAATTGCATTAAGTCATTACTAAATTACACAAAATACATTGTGATCTACCATACATCCATTTATAGTGTCAGTATCATGATATATTGTTAGGTATCATGTTAGAGTAAAAAATATATTAGGTACTTTATAAGAACCTAGTTACACATACAATATGTTTTGTAATAATAATGATTAAATATTCAATAGTAAATATTGAATTGTATTTCTAAAAGTACATTAATTCTAACATTCAAGCAATAGCTAAAAATGATTTTGAGACACTGCTTGGATTTTTGTCCTTCTACTGAACTATTTCCTTAATCCATTCCATGCCTTCACTTTTAATTCATCTAGTACTGTCAATCTGATTTTTTCATTATTACAGGGAAGATATGTGTGAATCCATATGATTTTTCTTTTCCTGAACTGTATATTTTGTAGCAGAAACATTATACATTCAGTAATGGGGTTGTTGTATAATACGGTAGTTCTATTTTTAAGTACTTTTCATATTGGTTTTCACAAAGTTATAAAGTCTGCATTCCTACTAATAGTGTGTGAAATTTCCCCTTTCACTGAATCTTCACTAGCATTTGTTACTTTGGTCATTTTGGTAATCACTATTCTAAATTAAGCAAGATGGGATCACACAATGGCTTAAATTTCCCTGGTGATTAGTGACACTGAGCACTGTTTCAATAAATTTGTTGATGTGAATGTCCTCTTTTAAGAAATATCCAGTCAAATATTTAATGTGTTTAATTGTATTATTTTTCCAATATTAATATTTTGAGTTCCTTTTAATATTTTGTTTTTATTACCTTGTCAGAACCATACTATATTTCATTAGGAATTTTATTATTTTATCTCTCAAATAAAACTACATTTAAATATATTATTTTTACTTTAATCAAGTAAACGTTTACAAATTGCTGTATGAGCAGCAATTTAAACAATACAATTATTTTTAAAACAATGCACTGTTAGACATCAAAAGTATATCCAAAAAGTATATCCAAAAAAAGTTTTTTTGAGTTACAATATTATTTGTCTCTGAAACAGAACTTTTTTCTCTTAATTCAGCATTCAGCAGCACTGTGACCATATTGATCTGTAATCAACTGCTGACACAGTTATTTGGCTTAAATCATATATTTACTGAACTGCAAACCCAGCATTATGACAGGCATACATAAGATAGTTTTCTACCACACACAAGAACTCATTGCAAACACTTTAAGTGACAATTTTATCTGTTGGCATTCTTTTTTATTTTATTTGTTCAGGAAATACTGTATATGTTAGCCATCATAAAAGTAACATACTACCATGAAGCATACTCTAAAGCAAAATTAACCTTGTGTTTACCCATTTATAATAACGGTTTTCAATCCAATTTAAAATGTCATTGAAAAACACTGTCTAAAAAAATGTCTACAAATTCTGGGGCAACTTTTCAAATATTAAAGATTTATTTCCTTAATAAATATAAGAATGTTTGGTGTTAAAACACTCCATAATACAGTTGATATATGCAACCGATTATCTTTAGTATTTTAACACCTCAGAAAGTATTTTTTAAAAAATCATTAAGCTATATAACAGTTTAAAGTTTTATATTTTTTATACACTTAATTTGCAGTTATGATGAAATTACTTCCTGGAGCTTATAATGAGAATGCTCTAGTGAATACGTCTCTTATACTCTGCTTGGTGTTAAAGGTTTTGAAAGTTTAAAAAGAAAAAGAAAACTTGAACATTTAGAATTCAGTGACTCCTGTAATAAAAGTAAAAACAAGAAATGATATTAATGTAAAGGAGTTGCAATTTATATTATTTTTTTCTGATTACAGAAGACTTTCTAAAACAAATCATTATGAGTTTTCAGTCTTTGGCTTTTATAGGTAGAAGTCAGACAGATGCAGGTCATAAGTCAGGGAGTAAATGTATGAAATTACTGAGTAAAAGGTCTACTGTTGATTGATGAATTGACTATGATTTTTTTTTATGTAAGCATGCTATGAAGTTTGTCTAATGAAATTTGCTAGCCATGCACTCTTCCTGAAAGTATCCCCATCTTTACTATATGAGGTACCAAGAATATCTAGTCACAGAAAGTCAAGAAAACAGAAGAAGAAAAAAAAATTGACATGAAAATATTTATCACAAATATGATACCAATGAAAATTAAACAGCATTTTAACAATATAGATAAAGAATAAAGGGATAAATGAGAAGTACAATAACAAATATGTAAAATATAATAAGAACTGGGAATATAGTTCAGTAGTAAAGCACTTGGCAGGCCTTGCTTTTGATCTGCAGGAATGCAAAATAAAACAAAACAATAAAATAAGACAAACTAACATAAATTGGATTTAAACAAAAGAAAATGCATATCTAGCTTTTTAAAAAATATAACTCAAAAGTGATAAAATGATAGTTTTTGTTGAAAATGATTGTGCTTTTACATATTTATATATCTACTGTTGATACAATTGTGCATTTTTCATTATAAATTTTTGAAATAGTCTAAAAGTGTATATCTCAAATACGTTATATTTTTATTAAAATATATAGCATGGTATTACTACACTAGCTTTGAAGTGTGGATATTTCTTCTGGGTTAAATAACAGAAATTTATTTTGTAACAATTTTGGAAGGTAAAAGTTACAGACCAAGATTCAACAAGTTCAATTTTTTTTTTTTTTTTTTTTTTTGGTAGTGGGGATCTACCTCATAACCTTGCGTTTGCCAGGTAAGTGCTTGCACTACTGTGCAAAACCTCCAACCAACAGGTTCAATTTTGACAAATGCCCTTTTCTGGATTTTCACCAGTCACCTTTTCATTTCTTTTTTTTTTTTTTTTACATTTTTGTTAATACATATTTGCAACATATACTTAGAGCATTTATTGTGAAAATTTTGTATATACATATAACACTGTAATAATTTTTCTGTCCCTTTCTCAATGTATGACAAAATTCAAGACTTTAAATCAAAGTAAGTTATATAATGTAAAGGTAAACAAAAATTATAGTAAATTAATGAACTAAGAGCTTACCCTTATAAAAAGAACAACAAAACTTATAAACCTTTAGTTAGAATAAATGAGGAAAAAATATAGCAGAATTAAACTACCAAAGTAAAAGTTGGAAGTAGAGACATTTTAAAAAGTTAACAACAATAAAAGACGAAGGAGATCAATGCAGTGAGCTATTGTACACCCCTATATTAGACAATAGATAAATTCCAGAGAGAAATGCAGCAAATTCCTAAAAACAAACAAGTGACAAAGATGAATCCTAAAGAGGCACAAAACCTTAACTGTCCTATAACAAAGTGAATCAATTAGTGAAAGTATTCTGTTTATAATTGTACCATTATCCTGAACAACAACAACAACAACAAAAAAAAAACACAACAGAATAAAATTTAATAAGAGGCAAATAGCTTATATAGTTAAATGTACAATTTATTATTTAAGGAAATTAAACAATAGAAAAAGAAACATGTTTAGTGTTGAAGAATGGAAATCCACTATGGCTAAGATGTTAATATTATCAAAGGTATGTATAGATTTAATACATCCATGTAAAATACTAATGGGGATTTTCCAAAAAGAAAAAAAGGGTTATTCCTCAAATGGGTTTGAACTCTCAAGGGATCCTTCATAGCCACAATAATTATGAATAAAGTAATGTTGGTTATCTTATACCTCTTGATTTCAAATGTTATAAAGTTCTGTTATTTAAAACGGTGTGGTGCTAGTTGCTATTAAGACATATATAACTATCATGACTAGACCAATATACTAGACAGCACAGCAATAAACTCTTGTGTATGTGTCCAAGTCATTTCTTTTTTTTTAAATTAAACATCAAGGAGCATTTTATTTCTTTTTATACTATACTTACAAAACATGAAAACCAAAAGAGAAATATATTTGCTGTATGATTATTTCAACAGATGTTTAATGTGATAGAATATATAATTTTTTAATTTAGATTTTTAAAAAATTTTTATTCTGAAAGTATACAACAGAACAAGTCAGAATAAAGCCAACTAAGATCGTACAGTGAAACTGGTACAGAACTTCACAGCAGGTTACTGGGATAACAGTAATAGGTATCACAGTATATTTTGTTATCTTTATAATAGTTGTTCTTTCAATCCTGTATATCAAAATGAGATGACATATAGAATACTATAGAACTTATCAAAACAAAATATTGAATAGAGCAATACCATTAACCAGAAAAGAGCAAAACAGTAATAAAAATTTTTGCCTTCAAAGAAATGGTAGAAGGAAGTCCCTCTTATTTGCTATGGTCAATCTCCCAGGAGATGCTCAGATTTCTGGTTCCCACTTGCTAATGGGTGGGGAGGAGGAGGAGAAGGAGGATACGGGAAGTGGGATAATTGACTCTAGGCCATGTAGCAGTAGGTTCACTATTGCTAAGCAGGGAGGCAGAGTGGTCATTTGTTTTCACAGCGTCCTCAGTTCCAACATGGCGTGGATTTCAGGAGACACTGCTAATGCTCCCCCTGGAAGGGATGCAGTCTGCCACCCTGCCTCCGCTTACCAGGGAGGGGAGGTGCTGGCTTGGCTTCCCAGAGTCCTAAGTTCCAACATGGCGTGGATCTCAGGAGACACTGCTAGTTCTCCCCCTGGAGGGCTGTAGTGGACCACACACTCCCAAGTCATTTCTAACAAAGGTGCAGAGACTGAAAGAGAAATGACAGTATTTTTCAACAAATGATGGGAAAATTGGATATCAACATGTTAAAGAATTTGTCAAAAATGTCCATAAAAATGAACTCTAAGTATATCACAGCCCTAAAAAAGACTTAAACCTACAAAACTAGTAGAAGAAAATATAGCAAAATCCAGAAATTTCATAAAGTTGTATTTGGCAATCATCTGTTGCACATGATGTCAAAAGCACAGGCAGCAGCACAAATGAAATAGATAAATTGAACTAGATCACTATTTAAAATCTGCATAAATGAACACAATAAAGTGCAAAAAAACTAACTGAATTGGAGAAAATGTAAATCATATGTCTGATAATATTTTAATAACCAGAATAGATAAAAAACACTAGCACTTCAAAAATAAAAATTCTTGGTGTATAAATATATGAAAGATTTGAATGGATAGTTTTTCAAAGAACATGTACAAATGGCCAACAAATGTATACAAAGATGCTTAACATAAGTAATTATTATGAAAGTGCAACCCAAACAACAACGAGATAATGCTTTATACATATTAAGTTTGGTAAATCAAAAAATAAAACATGCAAAGTCCCCCAAAATAGCAAGTTTTGGCAAAGATGTGGAAAACTTAGAACCCTGTGTTATACTTCTCACAATATAAATGGTTCAATATATGAAAACTGAAATAATTACATCTCAAAAAACTAAAAACAAACTTATTACAAAATTCAACAATTTCACTTCTGTGCACACATACTGAAAATAGTCAAAAGAATGGCCTCAAACAAATATTTATACAACCATGTTCAAAGCACATTGTTCTCAGTAGACAAAAAACAAAATTAACAAAAAACTTCAACTGAATAAATGAAAATGAAAAATGTAGTACATACCTAGTATTAAAAGCTCTATGTCTTTGTCAACAAAAGAGATTCTAAAACATATTTATCATGAATAAATCTTGAAAACATGAAGCTAAACGAAAAGGATAATCAGAAAAAAAACACTGTATCATCTCACTTATGGAAGTTATTCAAAATCCTCAAAAATGCTGAGGATGTAACTCAGTGGCATAAGCACCTGCCAAAAAATCATTGAATTTATAAAATCAGAAAATGAAATAATGTTTATCTTGATCTTGGGGGAACAGAAAATAGAGAACTAGATTTTAATGGGTACCTTGTTTCATTTTTACCAAATGCAGAAGTTCCAGTAACAATGTGAACTATATAATTAATACCATCCCTGAAGTTTTCTTCTGAAAACTATTGAGCTGATAAACTATATATTCTATATTTTACTACAATTAAATTTATAAAACATTTACAGAAAATATATGATCACATCTTTTGCATTTATGCTTAAATCTTAAGGATATGATTTTGGCTTCACAGGTTATTTTTGACATGCTTCAAACCTCAATATTTAATATCTCATTACAAAAGTATTTATTATATATAAATGTGTATATATATAAGTCAGAGCAAACATATATATAATACATATAAGCATTGCTATATTATGATATGATATATTTATGTTATAAATAGAAAACTATGTATTTTCTAACATATGATATGATATGTGAAATATTATATAACATTATTAATATGATAGTATATATAATACAAATATAAATAACACATAATGGTATCATTATATGTAAACTTTTTAATGTGTAAAATACATTTTATGCCTTTGTTATTTTACTTATATATGCAATAAATGCAATAATTTGAACAGATGAACACATTATAGTTTTCAGTAAATATAAGGATTGATTTCTTACATCTAAAACAGTTTTACTTAAATCATGCATCTGTAATAATTATGCAACCATATTTATGTAATACATAAGTATGGAAAATAGGATATGTCCAAAAGAAACTAATTTATTTAGATCATTATAAGAAAATATGACTACAAATTTTCCTATTTAGATTCTAAATAACATTAAGAAACATCCACTATGATAGCAATGTAAATATTACAGTTTACATGGTCTCAAAATTTAGAGATATTTTTATAGTAATGAAATAAGTAATTTAGAATAACAAAAATATATTGCAGCAGAGAAAAGTAGATTTGTATTAATAATTCCTTACAGTTGCTGTTACTCAGTTTTTAAAATAAACTACCTTGCGTTATAATTCATTATGAATTAAACTTATCCTGCTGTGCCAAAGAATATCCAAGTTCACTTCTATTTAGCATGACGTTGTATCTTTGACCAGTCTCTCTTTATCCCACTCTCCCTACACTCACAGCCTCAAGTAACTATTTTACTCGTAACTTTTATAAAGATAACTTTTATTTAGATGCCACACATGTGTATGATCATGTGGTTATTTCTTTGTGACTCGTTTATTTCATTTAACTTAAATGTTGCAAATGACATCAATGGATAAACTGATAAAGAAAAAGGGTAATATATGTACACACCTAAGTGCTAATTCATCCTTAAAAACAGAAATCATAACTTTTTGTTGGTAAAAATGAAGCATGGTATTGTCTGTAATGCTGTTTTATGGTCAATTTAAGGAAATGATAAATAACAGGTGATCAATATATACTTTTATATTTATTTGAGTTTTTACACATTTAAAATTACTTTAGAAAACAGATTTGTTAAATATTCTCTCAAAACAAAATATAAAAGGAAAAGCAGATTTTACCTTCACCTCTGATCTTTAGAAAAATTTTAACAGAATTTTGAACTAATTTTTTGCTTTTTGTGAAACCAATATGAAGATCAGTGGGATTTTTCAGTGATAACTGATACACAACCATATTAACAAGTATATTCTAAAAATAAGTCATCATTAAGACAACTTAAAAATTATTATAGTACATATATTATCAAATTAAAACCAGACAATACGTGATCACTGAAAAAAAGATGAAAGTCCATGTAATGTAAATATTGAAGCACTCATATACATATTTTAAAGGTAAATTATGCTTCAATGATTATTTAAAATTTTTTTGATGTTTAATTATTTTTATAAAAACACTATCTATTGCCTCTTAAAAGTAAAATACAAGAAATGACCTTAACAAATGGCAGAATGTCCATCTTGTCCTTCTACTGATTGGCAAAGATAAAGGAGTCTGCATGGAATCTTCGTAACCTGAGTAAAATGCTTCAACACCCCGAGGGAAAGCAAGTGTGCAGAGAGTCCTCTGTAGAAGGAACTCCACACCCCTCCCTGTTTAAGGTCCTGGCCGCACTTTGGGAAGTAGTCCTACAGTCCCATGGACTTTGCTCT
Source organism: Cavia porcellus (assembly GCF_034190915.1). Lineage (NCBI taxonomy): Eukaryota > Metazoa > Chordata > Mammalia > Rodentia > Caviidae > Cavia > Cavia porcellus. The sequence goes on along the minus strand of NW_026947487.1, from coordinate 29,290,449 downwards.
ACTCAACCAGATCCCAATTATTCTAGTATTTCCCTTCAATGACAGATCTGTGTCCAGCTGACAAGACTATAGGTATAGAAGTAGTTCCATCATGACAGCATCCCTACCCTTCACTTCTTACAGACCAGGTTTTACCTATGGCTCTACATGATCTCAGCCAGAACCATATTCACCTGCAATGGTGCAAATAGCCCCAAGTGTCTGTATTTCAGGAACCAGTTCTCCCTATGTATGATATGGCTCCAGTCTCCCTCACCTCCTGGATCCAAAGGCCTTGTCTACCAGTCCTGGTACTAGACTTTCTAGCTGACTCTGCCAAGTGACAGGTTTGTATTTTACATTCAAGTATAGGGACTCTCCTGAAGATGAAAAATGAAAGATTTTCTTATTCCCCTTACCAATTGAAACTGTAACCATAGTAACTGGTGTCAGGCACTTGTGCTCTAGACAGCTAGTCACAAATAATCAGGCAAACAGGACAGTGCCACTGAAGACTAATAAAGTTCTAAGTATAATCCAAAAAAATTAATCTCTTAATGTAGGACCAATACTGTGGAATCTTTTGAAGAAAACTGGCTTTTTAACATTGGTCTGGGTAATGGATTCTTGGATAGGACACAGGAACCACAGAAAATCAAAGCAAACATAGACTAGGGGGAAAATTTCAACTTAGAGAAAATTTCTTCATGGCAAAGGATACCATCAAAGGGATTCAGACTCAATTTAGATATTGAGAGAAAATATCTGTAAACAACATATCTGAATAGAGGGCAATTTCCAAAATGTATAATAAAGAAAATCTAAATCCCTGTATTAAAAACATTATCCTTTAAAATCTGTGAAAAAAAATCTTAATTTACCATCAAATTTTACATGCAAGATTTTTAGTTCTTTCTTACCTGATATTCATAGAGTTTGAGTTAATAAACTCAAGGCATTAATATGAAACCTGAAATGCTTAATGATCTCGTTAAGGCTCAACAAGAATTTAAGAAAAACTAATGAATATGCCTTAAAAATAGTGAACCCGCGTATCTTATCTGGAAGGTAGAGTCTAATCCCAAAGGGCAATTCGAGAAACAGGCTGTGTCTCTTTCCAGGGGGCTCTGGTCACCAAAATCATCTGTTACAAAAACATGTGCTCTAATACCCAAAAATTCCAATAATGTTGTGTCTCTTTTCCTCCAATAATTTAGTTAGAAATTACCAAGTAGAGTAAATAACTTTAAGTTTGAGTTCAAAGTGAAACCATTTATTATTTTAAATGTGCAATAGGAAAGAAATATAAATACATCTACATTTTAAAATTTTTTATGAAGGGTATGTACCTTTTAAAAATATTGTACATAGCAAAAAATGGTTTGCAAATTAATTTATAGAAGATAAAAAATGTTTACCACTAACTTTAACAACAAGCAGATAAAAAGGGAAGCAATTACCCAATTATTCATGCTATTTTTGTTTCAACAGGTGTCTTTTTCTCCTTATTTTAGAAAAAAAAATACTGTGCTGTAAGCCTGCCATCATTTTGAATGAAGACAAGGATCTAGACGTTTCCTTTCCCATAGAAGTCTGAGTGGGAGGAAGGGAAACTCTTCAGAAAGCAATAGCAATTTTTTTTCTTATGTTTAAAATTTATTAGAGTTGTGAATCTTCTCATTTAATATCAAGAAAATACAGTGTAAGCAGAAAAAGACCTTTCAACTCTATCAGAATTTATTGTGACTCCTGCTGAGAGTTTTAATGCATATTAGAGCAGTTGTCCCCGAGGATTCTGACTTGTCCTGTACAGGATAAGTATATGCTTAAAATGTTGAGACCAACAAATAAGCATTCATACTAACACGCAAAGGTAGAAACAAACCAGGAAGGTGATTTGCAATGACTGGCTAATACTTGCTTGTTCTCCTCCATTCAGATATTCCCTCCTGAGACTTTGGAATAAGAATATAGATGTATAGAGCCCATGAATACTCAGGAACTATTGATATATATATATATGAAGAACAAAATGAGTGCTGAACTTCTGTTACATATGATAGCTTACTTTATAATTTATTTTTAATTTTATGCTGGTGTAAAATGTTTTACACTCAGTACAAACTATACTTTGATTTTTGTTCTTTTCCCAGCCTAGATATATTCAGAAACCAATCACAGGTCCAGTCACTCACGTAATCACAAGGATAAACAACTGATGCTCTGTGCACTGTGTTGTTGAACTCCAAATACATACTGTCTTTTCTGTCCATTATCAAGCCTGCCCACAACCTACCAGTAGAAGCTGGATGGCACCTCTGTCTACAGGGAGAGGCACGGCAGTAAAATCATTCTTATTTCTAATTTCTAATTCACCTACCCAACGTATTGAGCCAAATATTTAGGAATAAAATTGAGGTCTGGGTAGAGGAGAACCAGAGAATGGAGAGAGAAAGCAACTCTCCAAAAGTAAATAAAACACATTTTCTTTTATTTCCTAGCAGTATGACAGCTACTCACTTCACCAAAAAGTACTTTTGGCTTGCTGCACTGAATTTCTACATAAAATCTAAATATTGGCCCACTAAGCAACTTCAGTCACATGGTTTGGTGGACGGGTGTGCAGATTAATGGATATATTATTTTGCTGATCTTGACCAAGTGAACAAAAAACAAGCTACATGTGGAAAATTACTTTCAGTTGCTCTTATTGCCACCAAGCTTTTAAACATTCTTTATCAGATAAGGCAGGTGCTGTTTGGTGGGAGACCTTATCTTTTCTCATTTGTCAGCACCTGTTACAGTATTCAGGACCAGACACTAGGGCAACATTTAAATGTTCTGATTGCTCTGTATGGAGCCCTTGTGCACTGCATTATTTTTTGGAAGTTATGTCTTTGCTTGCACTCCATCTCCAATGCTACTATCTATCATAACTGTGATGAGTTTAAAATTTCTTTCCACTTTCAAAGTAACTCTGTGCCATGGAGGTTTCATGGATGGTAGAAGAGAAGAGAATTTCATATCAGAAACAAAAGATGTAGGCACTATTGGCAATACAGATGGCATGTGTTTCATCTCCAGAGTGACTCCCTTTGATTCAACTTCATTGGGAATATAGAGACCGAAATACACACACACACACACACACAGTATAATAAGGAATATCAAGCTTCTGAAATCCTAATCTTATATAAAGGGTTAAAAGAAAACAATCTTTTACACAAAAGGAGATATAACTTCTATTATACCACATGGAACATGTTCTAATTTCTGCTTTGGAGTCATCTTCTCTCACTTCCAAATTTATTTCTGTTAAGCAAATATCATTGAAATGATCAAAGCCATAGTCCTCTTTAAGACTTGGAAGAATTTGAGAGACCAAAGGACACTGTATTAAAACAAGAGAAATCTAAAAAAAGATACATTCTTCCCAAAGGTATGGATTAGGGGATACAAGAAGAGAATAAATAGCACAAAAGTCTAACTCAGTATGAGAAACTAGGGTAAGTCATGCGCATTTCAGAGATCCCTGTTGACTTACCAGGTCTATATTTGACCTATGCCATAGTTTAACTACTCCATTAATTCTATCCATATTCTCTTGTTTTTTTTTTCAGATAGCAATCCTAATAAATATGTAATATTATGCTATAATCTCTGTTTAACATCTGTCTCTAAAGATCACATTCGATGCCAAACAGTTGGTCCCACTGTTTTCAGCATGCTTCCTTGTTGCTGAAAATGTTTGAGCTGATATCGTCTGCTATGTTGTCCTTCACTCTACTGTACTTCTTCAATTCCAGCACATCTTACAATTCTTAATCTCCAGACAATCTGCTGTTGATTGTAATATGTATTCCAATATTTGCTGATCTTTTGGTTCTTATTAGTTTGACAACATAAAGACTGTAGCATATACAGTTAACTACCATGCTTAACTCGCTATTCTGATCTAATTTTAAGATATTGTTTCGGTCATTTTAACTTTCTTATGTTGGTTTATATAAAACTGGCTTCTTCAAAAGTAAGATTTTAATTGAATATATTATATTCATTATATATATATATTATATATTATGTATTATATATTATATATGTGATCTGCTATTGTTTCCATGTATATATTGAGAGATAGGGTATACTTATATTTTATGATGCTGTTTTCTTATATTGTAAAATAACTGAATTGAAATTTTAATTACATTTTTCTTATTTTATTTATCTCATTTATTGTGTTTTGTATTCCATTTCTGTGTTAACAGATTTTTGGGCCATGCTTATCAGGAGAAAGCACAAGTCTCATCCAAGGAAATCTGGCCAGTGCGAACCCTTCCATTACTCCTACTGCTTATGGCAAGCTCCACTAATTTAAAATCATGTGTGTGCACAGAAAAGGGACAAAGCTGAGATTTAAAGTGACACACTTTAGGTTTCCAATTTGGTTTCTCATTTCAGGATTTATATGAATACATAAATTATGCAATCCTTGAATTTTAATATTAAGACAATTTATAGGTATTATCTAGATCAAATTGACATATAGCACTTTAAAAGTAAAGCTTGTAACATTAATCCTTTTAAAATTTTGCATATTTTAATTCAAAATGGGCCAAGTATATTATCAGGTATAAGTTGTAATATGTATCCTAAGAATGTTAGGATACATATTACATTTAGGAATGGGAGACTGGGTATTCATGTAATTAAATGACTTAGGGATTTATTTGATAGTTTCTCCTTACAAAATTTATCCAGTAATCTTTTATTGACATGTCTCAGGAATTTTAGTATATTTCTTCATACTAAATTGCAATCAAACATTTACTGTAAATTGATTTTGAATTATAAAAACAAGAGCAAATTGACTTTAATCTTTACTCAAGAGTAAATGGGCATAAATCTCATACTGAATAAATCTACAGTAAAAGTTTTGTTTGGGTCTTGAAATAATTACTTGTCATGAATAGAAACTATCCTTTCATCTTTAATCTTCTTATATAATAACACTTTTCATAAAAGTATCCTTTCCTCCATTCTGGAGTAGCAAAAATTAATTAATAAATGTTTAACAAATTTAAACATTATGCTTAGTTTATGCTCTAGGGGGCTGAGACTGATGGTAAAGCTGGAGAATCATAAGTTTGGGCTGAACATGGTCATTTCACTGAGACTTGTCTCTAAAATAAAAACAAGTAAAGTAGGGTAGGGAATGTAACTCAGTGTGAAGATCCTAGGTTCAGTCTCCAGGGAAACACACACACATACACACACACACACACACACACACACACACACACACAGTTAAAAAGTAAAAATATGCTTTTCCTTATTCCATTTGGGGTAGTAAGCAGAGGTTTACTTTTTTCTACTATTCAAATCATAAGACTGATTCTTAATTTTTTAGGAGTAAAAAGTCAAACAGTCATAAACCAAACAAAATTACCAAGAGCTTAGATACTCGGACTCACCTACTGCATTCACATTTTGTTTCATCCATGATAATCATTTATTCAGTCATATTTTGATTAACTCTACAATTTTTTAAAAATTACATTAAATGAGTTAATTCCTTGCACTTCAAATTCCTAAAAAATTGATTAATTTGAAACTTAATAGTATAAAATTCGCACATCATTTTAGTAATATATATGCTCATATTATTTCTCCTAAGAACAATGATGGATTTTGAAAGTCAAGTAGTAAGTTATATTCTCAGAAAAGTTCCAAGGAAAATAGCTTGCACAAATAATCAGTAATATTTATGTTCAATAAAGCACAATCTGAAAGTCTAAAAACAGAATAAATGTCAAGTTGGCAGGTAAACTCCCAGGACACCCATCCAATTCCTATTTTTAGCTATTTTCAGAGAGATAAAAGGTTGCTAAGATTAGATTTCTTTAGACATTTTTCTTTTTCTGAATTAGGAAGATACTATAGTCCCTTTTGAAATATATTTGAGGATTTTTCTCTTGGTGCAGTTTCATTTATAATGTAAATTGCTATTCTCTCATCTTCCCATACAAAATAAATTTGGTAATTAATTATCAGGGATATTTTCCTAGGAGATATCTGGCTACTGTATATTACTTGATTTGTTTTTGGCTTTTATTATTGATCTCTATCTCTGGAACTTGTGGTTGTTATTTTTCTTTGCTATTAACATCGTCAGAGAGTAAATCAAATGAAAACTAAAGTAAACCATAACCTTGGTAAATATTTAGATTCTCATTCCCATTTATTTAGTAAAAGTTTTATTTTGTTTTAATATATATGTGAAACTTTTTAGGTGATTAAATCAAAGTCAGTAAGAATTATTTAATATTACTTTAACAACAGGAAACATCTACAAACATTACAATTTCTCATTCATTTATACAAGTTTTCAGCTACATATTGGTAAGTAAATGAAATAAAACATCTTGAATTAAAAAATATTATTGACACTAGGAATTTAGTTCAAAAACCTCAGGACAAAAATCTAGATATACTAAATTCTAGGTAAGAAAATATGTAATAACTTTTCATTTTCACAATTGTAAGCTTTGTTTTTGATCACACACAGTGGTCCTTCTTTTTGGCAGTTTCCCTTTGGCAGCTTAATTGTTCCTAAAATTATGACCTACAAAATTACAGAATTAAATGATCCATAAGCTTTAAATTGTATACCATTGTGATTGCTATGAGTGAATCGTGTACAGTTCCACCTGAGATGAATCATCTCTTTGTCCAGTGTGTGTGGTGTATTTGCTAATCTTCTGTTAATCATTTCCTAGCCATCTAGATGATCAGTTTTACTGTCATGGTATCCCAGTGCTTGTGTTCAAGTAACCCTTACCTGGAAGACAAATGCTATCTTACAATGTCTACATCATTCAGGTCACTTCCTCTTAGGTAAGCATCATGTATGAAGAAACATGCAAGTCATAGAATAAAATGTTTTGAGACAGACCATATTCACATAAAATGTTTTATATTGTACATTGTTATTGTTGTTAATCTTGTACTGTGCCTAATTTGCACAGTACAAGGATAATTCATCCTTATCCTAAGTACATGTGGATTTGGTGTTATTCATTGTTTCAGTCTGGGAACATATCCTCTGTGTATAATTGTAAACTAGCTCCTCTACTCTTCAAAGAAATGAATGTGTCTTCATGGATAAAAGGAAAGCTTTCTTTTCAATATTTCTACAAGTGTCATTGAAATAGTCTTAAACTACATTTCTCTTATTTCCTCTACCTTTTGTTCCATATTATTAATCTTTGCTCATTCCTTACAGTCTTCTCTGCTTTGCAGACTGGTGTATTGTTTTTCCTTTTGTCTTTGGGCTGTCACTTTTCCTTTGTAGTTTCACTTTACTGGTAAAAGAAAATAAGAATTCTGAAACAAATCATTTAAAAATACCAAGGGTGAAATTATTTATTTATTTATTTTCAAAAGGAAACAAAGCACAGGAAGATTAGAAATTAATCAAACAAACAAGCAAAACAACAAAAGACAAAGTACAACAACAACAGTAACAACAAAATAATGATACAGGTTTTTAAAATAAATGAAAGGAATTTAACAATTGTTGTTATATTACATATTGTTATCTTCAAAACAGTTGCTCAGGTTACCAGACACAGGCATGCAAAACTGATTAAACAATATGATTTCCCTCTGAGAAGTTTCTTTCCCCTTCACTGTCTCTATTATAACTGGGTTTTATTTACTTTCAGTTTCTTACACTAGCGAGACAGTATGGTATTTATACATGTGAGTCTGATTTATTTCACTTATGAGTATGGTCTCTAGTTGCATCCATTTACCTATAAAAACCTAGAGTTCATCCTTCTACATAGTTGAGTAGTACTTCATTGTATAAAAATACCACTTATCTGTTCTCCAATAGATGAGTATTTGAGTTGTTTCCAATGGATTGCACTGGACACTAATTTGAGCAGGGCTTGGATTCTCTGGGAACCACATGGCTAGCCTGGCACATCCCAGAAGTATGGTTCTAGGACTTGGTGCTAGGCTGGGCAGAGCTCAGAACCTTTAAGATTTATCCTCCTGGCAGTGGCATACTCCTGAAATATGGCATCTGGGCCTTGAGCTAGGCTGTGTGGAACCTTTGCTACTGTGTGGCTGGCCCAGGCACATCCCTGAAGTATGGCACTAGGGTCTTGCACTGGGCTGGGTGGGAATAGGCTCCTCTTGGACCCACCTGGACAGTCAGACACTGAGGCATAGTGCTGGAGTTTTTTACTTGGCTATGTGGAGGTTGGAACCTCAGGGAACCATGTGGCTAGCTGGGGTGCCCCTCTGATGAATGGCTCTAGGGATCTGGGCTGGCTTGGGTGGGTTGAGTAGGGCACCATACTCCTAAGACCTGCACAACTGGCTGGGTGCTCCCCTGATGGATTGTTCTGGCATGCTAGGATGGGCAGTACTTAGATGCCTGAGGACTGTGACTAACCAGGGTGCACCCCTGAAGTATGGCACCAGAGCCTTGCACTAGGCTGGGTGGAGCTTGGAACCTCTGGAACCTACGTGGTCAGCTGGTGCTAATCCCTGAAGTATGGTACCAGAGCCTCAAGGGTGAACTTTAATATTACTGTATTTATATTGTTAAACTAAATGCACCATTATTATCCCTGCTATATTATATGAACTTGCTTGTTGGTCTGAGATATCAGATCCCTTGAGGCATGAATTATATTCCATTTATCAATTCAACCATAGGTCCTCTGACTGTCTAGGTGGTACAAACACAAAGCAACGGAGTAGGTAGTGATCAATAAATATGGTGCTAATTATTTTGTTTGTAATTCTATTATAGCATTACTTATTCTGATATTACAAATGTCATTAATATTGAAGAAATAAATCCAGAAAATTAATTCCCTAAGAAATATTTGAAAAATAAAATGATATAAAAGATGAGAGTTTTAAAAAGGGTGTTTCAGAGTGAGAGATTACTGAAAAATAATCTGGTAGTCTATTAATCAGTTACTCAAAATGAGAAGGACATTTTTTACTTTATTATTCTGTACACTAATGGATTTATTAAATTGTTAAAGTGAGTAGAGAAATATTTAAAGAATAAATCCTCACACAAAATATTAGTGATAATAAAACTCTAAAGAAAATAAAAATAGCTTATCAAATATTGCCAGCATGATTTGGATTACTAGTTCATATATATCAAAACTATCTCACAGATTCTAAATTCTTGTTTTATTTTTTTTTCTTTTTTATCAGAATCAGGGATTGAACTCATGACCGCCTGCTTGCAAGGCAGGTGCTTATGCTGCTGAGCTAAATCCCCAGCCCCAGATTCTAAATTCTTTATTCATTATTATAATTTGAAAATTATTAATTGAGAAAATGTCACACTTCACAACTGTGTCACTGTGCAGAAGATAAAAGATTACTATAAGACTATATCTAATTCAAACACCAAGAAGGTCCAAAGGGCCAGCCCTTAATGTGAGAGAGTCAGCATCAGTCTCATTAGGACTGTCCAGAACTGGGAAGAGAAAAAGAAGTCACTAAGAAGAAATCCCTGTCTGCAAATCAGTGCCACACACAGGCCACTGTGGAGACAGCCAGAATGCAGCATTTACCATGAGTCAGCAACATTTGTGGACTGCAGGGGAAGAGAACAAGAAGTTATCAAGAAGCAGCTCTTCCTAAAAATCAGTGTCATGTGAGGGAGTCCCGGAGAACAGTCAGACCCCAGCCTTATCCTGTGCTATTCACAGACAGAGAGGGAAAGTGGGGGAAGACAACAAGAAGTCACCAAGAAACAAGCCCTCACTGTGAATCAGCAACACGCTCAGACTACTTGTGGACATCCAGACTCCAGCCCCTTGTAAACGTGGTTGGGAAACAAGAAAAGTCAACACACACACACACACACACACACACACACACACACCCATAAGCGACCACCTGACCTGGAGAAACACAGCTGCAATGACATATTGAGGTTAAACGCAATTTGATGCTTGTGGTGTTTGCTGTTTCACTGAATTTTAAGTCTAGGGCTGGTGGTCTGATCATTTATTCAGAGGAAAATGGTAAGCAGTGTGGCATCTATGGGGGATCTGCTTTTGAAGGTGGTAGCCATTGTTAACTCCCTATTATCTTGTTTTAAAGTCCTGTATCATTTTTATTGTTTTTCTGGGTTGGGTTTTAATCTGTTTTATTTTGTTTGATTTTGTTACATTCAATGGCATGGGCACCTATTACAAAGATAGCAAGATATATTATGGTAGAAATTTAGGATTTACTAGTTTCTTGTTTTCAAATCCTTTAATGCATGCATTGCTTTATTTTTATTGCTTCTATTCTGTTCTGTTTTCTTTGATTTTTATGTCTGAAGGTATCTGAAGCTATTTTGAAGACAAAAAAAGGCAATATGGTAATCATAGTAGATTTCATATTGTTTTTAAAGTCCTGTGTCACACTGGTTTGTTTTTATTGGCTTTATTCTGGGTTTTTTGTTTGTTTGTTTGTTTGTTTTATTCTCTTTAAAATAAACTTTTTTTTTTTTTAATAAAAATGACTGTCCAGCATCGAAGCTTCTATGGCTTTTTATTGGTAGAAGCAGGAAGCCCAGGGAAAGACACTCGTGCAGGAATTCCTCAAAAACACAGTGGAAGAACTGGGGAAAGTCCAGGTGGTCTGCTACATGACTGAATTTAGCGCCCATCTAAGTACTAAATTGGAGTAGGGGAGGACAAAGGCCCAAGAATTCACTCCTCAAGGCAATGTGTTTTGATCCTACGTGGTCTTGTGGCCCTGTAGACAACCTTTAACTGTAATCATGGATTCTGGGAGGTTTTGGGCATGTGGTTTCCTTGAGGTAAAAGTCCCTTACCTCAAGGAAACACACACTATGGTAGCTACTGTTATGTCAGATTGTCTTGTGGTAAAACACTATGTTGCTTAAACTGTTTTGTTCTGACCTGTTTTGTTATATCCTCTTTTATCTAATCTTTTTTTTTAAAGTACCTTACCTCCACATATCCATTTCCTACATAGCTCTGATCAATGTCCCTACCAAAAATATAATATTTTACCATAAGATATCTTGTGATTTTTCTGAAATATTCAATAATTCATAAAGAAAATGTAAGTTAAAATAAAAACACAGGCTTGGACTAATTCTTAAAGTACTGAAAAAATTGCACCTCCAGGAAAACAAGATTAATTTCATCTAAAATGTGCCACCATAACTGAAAAAATAATACTTTTATCTGATGGGTGTAAAAGTTTTGAAGTTAAAAAAAAATGGAACATAGTGTTCTGTAAATAATGTAATTTAAACATGTTATGTGGGACAAAATAAATTTGTGTAAATTTTGCTTCTCAGCTTCTTAAAATTCCTAAATAAAACATTTGTACTATAAAATATTAAAATATAATGTAACAAAAATGCAACATAAGAGAAACATTTTATATTCTCTTTTATGTAAAAGAAAGAATGAAGATGAGTGGTTGTATATACAAATTATTATGAACACATTAGTAAGATTTTTCCATTCAAATAACCATCTGTAAGAACAAAATCCAGAGTGAGTTTTATGAATTTAATGTGATTATTTTGAATATTAGTAATTGTAACATGCTAATTATTGATCATTTTATTCAGTTAATAGTAATTTCAAAAATAACATTGATGTGTGATGTGCTAAATTAATAGCTGTAGTTATTATTATGAATAGTTTCTACTATGCTACTATTATAGTTATAAAATTAAACTCACATACCTGCTACATAATATTTTATAATCTGGTTATATTGTTATGGCATTAATCTATTTTCGGTAACTTCAACGAAGCATATGAAGCTGGGTAGTTTCATAAAGAAAGCACGTGTACTTAGTGTGAGGCTAAACCAAGGTTCACCGGAGACCACTGAGGCAGGCAAAGCTGAATAAACGTGTGAGGACTGTTATTGTTGGCTGGGTGAGGTCAAGCCAAGGGCAAAAAGACCTTTAGCCCTGAGCAAGGGCCGGGGGCATGCTTTTATAGGGGATTTAGGTAGAGGAGAGAGGTATTGCTGAGGAAGGTGCAAAATTTTGGGTTGCTGAATAGGGGGCTGGAGCCTAGGTGATAGACAGGGTTGGGCACAGGGGTGCTGGAAGCACCACATGTCTAGTGATTTTTCATGGAACCAGCTCTTTGAGGTTGAGCTGTGTAGTGACAGCTGCCAGCTTCCTGCTGAACACTGTGCCCTACTAGGTGTGAATAACAGATCTGTATGGGGGAGTTTTTTCTCTTCCTAGTTGGGTGAGGGTCTAGTTCAGAGACCTGATACTTAGGTTGCAGTTCTGAATTTAAAGGTAGTGGATCTACCAAGGGTGGTGAGAAATGACATCACAGTACAGGGAGGCATAGAAGAAGCAGGGGTGACAAGGAAAAGACAGAGCGACAGACACACCAGGGGAGGGCTAAGCTTGCATTTTTTTTATGACAACCGTGCTTGAGAACTCACTCAGATTCCATGAGGACTGTGATCCTACGACAGTGCCCACAATTACGGAAACATTTCCGAGTGCCTGTTTGTCAAAGACTGGCACAACCTCTCACCTGGGGGCCGTACTTCCAATGTATGAATTCTTTGTGGACACGTTCAAACCATATACAAACTATAGAAATCATTTCACAACAAAGTAAATAATAGTTTTCAGTATCTTACAATTAAACTACTGTCTGAATTTCTCACCATACTTTTGTGTTTTTTTCTGACCAGGGCTGAAGTTCGAATATGTTCCTCAAAGTTCATAAGCAATTGATCAAATGAGGAATGATCCACTTGTAAGTATAGTGTCCCTTGTAATCTGATGGCCTCTAAAATAGAGGAGGCCTTTGGGGGACACTCCAGTTCTAAACAACAGCAGGTAGAATGGTGCCAATTAGTAGGGTTTTCGGTTTAGAAGAGTAATACAAGTATGAAATATGGGAAAGTTACAGAGAGTGTGAGCACTGTATTGGAAAGGAAAGTTCAGTATAAATTTGAGATTTCAATACACACACATAGCACAAATACATACTTTGATAATATACACACATGTATACATATTTCTTGATTTTTTTGATGAAATGGACCAGAAGTAATGACTTTCAGTACCATCAACAAAATGAGCAAACGTATTCAATAACTTGGACTTTTAAATACTATTTTAATAAAAATGAGTACAGAATTATGCATGACTTGTTCACATTTCAAGCAGAGAAAGCACAAGCTGCAAGTGCAGTATCTCTCTATTTTAGAGTAAGGGTGGGGAAAAAATAACTGGGTCCAGGAAGCCATAGATGAGCTAGGTTGAAAGACTGCCACCTATCCCAGTTTAGGATCTGTGGATCACTGAAGCTAAATTATTGGTGATTTAGGATTCTAACACACCAAATGAAGAGAGACCCCTGAGTTTGTACCAATAATAAATAAAAATAAAATTATATATTATATATATATATATAGTATAAACCTGCAGGCAAACAAGTACAAAGGATATTTATTTCAGAGGAATATAAAATAATTATTAAAAGACTAAGAATTTAAAAGTTAATCATCGTTTTAAAAAAGAGCAGTAATAGATTTATGCAGTAATTGTGCACGAGTTATGAAACTTGTGAACTAAATATTAATGCGATAAATATTTTTGTAGTTCTAAAGCTTATGTCTATATACAGAAATGATGTTTTAAAGGAAATAATGAAATGTGATAGTTGTTCAATCTGGGTGTTATAAATTTGGCACTAACTTTACGTATTTCTTTAGGATTTGTGTGGTCTGAAAATAAACATTTAATAAAATAATTTTATGAATTTCATTTTTATCCATTTTAGTTTGTTTTAAAACCCAAGTTTGAAATATTGGGAAGGGAGAGTACAAAATAAGAAAAATAAACACATTTTGCTTGGAGAGAAATGAGTAGGACCAGTTCAAGTTAAAACGCTATGTCAGTATGGTGATTAGAAATTCATAACAAAGTGATGAGTGTTCATTAAACCCTCAATCATGTTCTAAAAGGTGTGTGCTGTGCTGATGACTCCCTCTCAGAGAACAGTAGTGATTTTCACACATTTGAATGATTAATATTTGCATTATAACTACAGGTTCAATAACATATTTAGTTAATTTTGTGCTCCACGGGATTTCACATTTTACATAATAGTTTCTTTGATTTTTTTTCTATTAATAGTAGTTGGTGTCATCAGTTTTAATAAAATGAGTTAAGCTAGACCAGCTATTGCTCCAGAACACATGCTTTAGGAAAAATTTATTGAAAATATTCTTGTGACTTAAAATAGACCTTCAAAAATCAAGTGTCACATAAAAACTTTTTTTACACAGAATTTATAATTCTTCAGAAATTTGTTTGATTATATCTTTTTATGTTAATATTAGAATGCTGGTTTTTACATTTTTCTTTACTAATTTACCACTCTCTAGCAAAACCTGATATATATGTTTCTCTTGCAATTTTCAAAGTTGCTTGTTTCTCATCATAATTACTTTTCTAATGCCGCTTTTTCTCTTTTGGTGTAAGTATAAGAGAAGCAATGCAATTATTTATAGGTAATAGATCAGGAACATTTGAGAGTTTAACATTCTTTTCTCTTTTGTCTTGTTCATTATGAAAGATCTACAGGTATATGAGATACTCTTGCATATGATTTATAAATTTTAATTGTTGTATGTACCATGAGGTTTATAACTGAATGCAAGATAATTAGTTAATAATCACTTTAACATTAACATAGTCTGATTACTGAATCTTGCCCACATGCTTTGTTATTTCATCATCTCAAATAACCTATAAATTAGTACAAATTTTTATATGGTAAAATAAGACATAATATTCCATTTGTTCAAGTCAAGAGCCAGAGATGACAACTCTTGAAACTGATAGCGGTTAGTGTATTAAAAATCAGAACTGCAGGTTCATATTTCTTCAGAGACTATGCCATCATTTTCCAAATAATAAGTAGCTATTATCAGTTCTTTCTTCTGTTTCTTATTTATATTTCTGGGGGTTTTGCTTGTTTGTTTGTTTTTCTCCAGTTGAAATTTTACTGTTCAACTTTCGGAATCTAATTACTATATACTATTCCCATTACATTTCTTACACTTACTTTTATTCACCCTCACTGAATATTCTTTTGATGTCTGATTTTGAAATCTCTGTCTTTGTAAGATAGAGAATTCTAATTAACATGTCATGTCAAGGAGACATATGGACTTAGGAAATGACAGTTTTTGATCTCTCACTCTTTATAATTAAAGTTCATATTAGCTATTTCGAGAAAGACTGGATTTCATCTCATAGCTTGCTCACTATTTTAACATTTTAAAAAACCAGAAAGATTCAAAGTGATTAAAATAGATGATCCTTTAGATTTTGGTTTAGGGATAATTCTTGAAGAAGCCAATGTTCAGGATACTTGGAATGACTTATCAGCAGTTCATTTCCTGATTCTATACAGCATAAAAAAGTCAGGAAATAGTATGCTGGTAATAATCCTGCAATTGATATTCACATCAGGATATAAATTATTGTGAAATCCTTCTTATTCCGTCTTCTTCTCAGTGATGTATTCTTGAATGATAAATCCTTAAGAATGTCATAAAACAATATTAGACATAAAAATTTTAATTGTTAACTATTGCTGCATAGAAAAAAATTCTCAAACTTAAAATATGAAAACAATAACTGTTTGTTGTTTATTTCAAGTCTCCATCTGCCAAGCAGTTCTGCCTGTCTTGACTGGTCTCACTTAAGAGCAATCAAGCAACAGATGCACAGGCTAAAGCTACCTAATAACTTCAATATCAAGAATGTGGATTCAATTTGTATGGCTTCTCTTATCACAATAGGCTATTCAAGGGTTTGTATCATGGCCTTGATAGAATTACAAAGAAAGAAGCAGAAATATTTCACAAGTTTCTCACCACTGTTTACAGCAAGTATGTTAGTCTTCTCTGTAGGCCTAAGAATATCACACGACTAAAACCTAGATGAAAACCCACCAGAAAAAGGGAAAAAAAGAGACTAAGAATCAAGTATCATGAAACTGAGGTTTATGATTCACATTAAAATCTTTTACTGCTCCTTTTTAATTCTTAGTGCTGATGAAATAACTTGTAATCATAAGATTTTGATAATGGGACATGTTATTTGGACTATTAAAACATTTACATTCTTTTATAATAATTTCATCACATTTATGCCACATCACATTTCATGCCACATTAGAGTGGCATCCTGCCACTCTAATACATAAGGCAAAATAAAACAATACTTTTAGCATGTAATATGTTATGTTAACATTTCCTATTAGAAAATTAAGGTGAGATAAATAATCAAGTTTTGAGGAGAAATTGAAAGCCGAAGGATTTTATAATTAACTCTTTAAGATACAGCATCAACTGACATTCTAGAAAAGCCTGGGAAACAACTGAGAGCAAAGATAACTAAAAAGTTTCAGAATGTGCAATTGTGTATGTATAAAAGTGTTGAGTAGTAGGAATTCACACTGAAGGCAACTACTATTGGATGTTATTAGCTGTGAATCTTTCTTAATACATAAGTTTCCTTTATATCTTTGTGACCCAGAAAGACCTTGTGCCAGTTAGCCATAAGTATTTTTGACACTGTTCCAAGATAAACATTATTACTAGATTTTTCACCCAGATTACAAAGATCCTATTACCAGTTAGGCAAACTTAGTTTATTGTCTGACAAAAATACTAAAGTTTTACATATGGTACCTCATATATCAATTTGGAGATTACTTATAAATATACATATAGTATATAACATAGTATATTATAGTACAGTGTAATTGAGTATATATGTATTAGTTTACTATATATGTATATTGTATATACATATAACTAATATTAGTTATATATTATATATTAGTATAATATATTTAATATAGTGAATATATAGTATTTATATATTACATGCATTTGTAACATTTACTAATAGTAACATTTTAGTATTAGTAACATTTCCCTTGGTTGAAAAAGAAAGATTTAAAAGTTAAATATGCCTCTATTGATTCTGGAACACTTGTACTTAATGGGTTTTCATATAACATGTGAAATAACTCATTCTTATTTATGTTTAATAGACATTTTGGTACTCATTTTATAATTGCAATAATCAGGTATATTATAGTAATAAGTGTATAAATTACTGCTTCTCACTCTGTTTTGGTTATGTCCTCATTTGAATCTTAAGTCAATTCTTTGGTGTAATGAGAAAAATCCTAAGTAGGTACTTAAAACTCTTTGTTCTCCTTTATTTCAACACTGATGTTATTTATAAATGTCATTTATCTTTTAAAATTATCACAATGAGAGGATAAACTAGATAATTTAAAATTTTTCAATTATAGTTTTCATGATCTGATCAGAATTCATGGGACTTGGTTAATTGTTCTAAACAATATGACAATTTTGTATGGGTTTTACTTGACTATTCTTTGTTATGAAACTCACCTTTCTTATAAAAAAAACTAAATATATAGAAAGCTGAATATCATTTTAAAGAAGAAAACAATGGCTTAATTCTTCCATTTTTGATATAATAGAAAATATTAAAAGCCTGTGACAATGTATCTTTTCAAAATAATACATTTACTGCCTATTTTGATGCCGAGTAAATATCTTTTATTTCTATTGAAGTTAACAGTTTTGTGAAATCCTTCACATTTTATTTCTAATATTCATTTCACTGCAGAATCTCTCATCTACTTTATGTCATCACTATTGAGCAATCCCAAAGGCATTTAGGTTTGTTTGCTTTTTTGATCAATAACAACCAGAAAAATGTGCAAAGTTAAGTAAGTTTTTGCATTTAGTTATCAAGTCTATGTATAATAATTCAAATTGGTGTATAATGATTCAAACTGGTTTACACAATGTAAATTTAACATAATGAACTGGATGAGAGCATGAACAATGGCTGCCCCTACGACATCCTAGTGAATAATGAAACAAACATGACCATTGGCTGTTGATCAGTGTCGTTGGCTTCTATCTACTTAAAGACAATTTCAAGTTACTGTGTATGAATGTTACCATAAAATACATGTGGATTATAACAGTCACAAATCCAACATTTTTAAATAACTGCATGATTCCCAAGTGCTTAGAGATTTCTAAGAGTATCTTCACTATGTCATATATGATATTTAGTTCATTTTCAGTATCTTATAAAATTAATTTAATACAAGGATTTAAAATTCTTTATAAGTCTCACAAATGTGTCACATGCATTTTCCCACATGTACATACAATGAATTGCAGATATAATGTGTGAACATCTGGATGCAGAGCTCTCTTCATCATTTAACAAATCATGTTATGTTTTACTACCTAAAAAACATATAGGATTCATCATGTTTTTGTATAAGTCATTACACTACTGTATAAACTAATTTGATTTAACATTATTAAAAAATTATTGTGTGTAATTTCAGCAAACAATCACTAAATATCAATGAAATTGATCATCTTTCTACATATATAGCTTCTATAAATTGGCATGGTATGTGTATTTTTTATTTTACTCCTGGTTCTTTTTTTTTTTTTTTTTTTTTGGTCTAACTCACTGAAGCTCTCAAAAATGAGTTTCATTATTGCTCATTTGACACTAAAGCATACAAATTGTGATCTCTCCTAAAGCTATTTGATATCATTAAAAGAATTTGACTTTGTATACAAATCTATGGATTTCAAAGAAGAAATATAGATCCAGAGCCTGGGAGACTGTGTTAAGATCATTGGTCTCAGAGGTCAAGGGGCCTGCCCAGAGCCCAGCCACACTAGGCTGTACTCGCCTGACAGGTTTCAGGCTTGCCAAGCACACACCCAGTGACCTTCTGTGGAACCAGGAACCGGGAACCAGGAACCTGGTTCCTCAGCTGGTGGCCTGGGTGAGTCCTGTGCAATCCCCAGCCCAGGACATGGTGTTAAGATCATTGCTCCCAGAGCTCAAGAAGCTGCCCAGAGCCCAGCCACACTAGACTCACCTTGAGAGATTTGCAACCTGAGTAGATTATCCCCAGAACCTTGTTCAATTACAGGAGTGGAGAGCAGGTGAAGTGAGTTTCAGGGCATTGGTCTTTGCTTGGGGAGAGCTTTAGCCCATCATCCACAGTGGATAGGTGCCTGCCCAGCTACCTGGAACACTGAAGGTAGCACAGGAGAGCCTGAGGGCCTGACTGGACAAAGTGTGTTATTTACACTCAGCAACCTCCATTCAGTCCCAGGAGCCTAGGGCATAGGAGACGATTTCAAACACATCCAGGGAAACCCTTAGAAAAATACTTGAAACCCAGAAATATAGGAAAATGCCAAAACAAAAAACCAAAATGCAATCTCAAACCTCCAGCCCATCCCAAGAAACCCTAGGAGCTACGTATATAGAAGAAAACATATGTCATACATCTGAAATACTTGTAATATTGGCAACTGAAATAAAGAAGCTATCCCAGGAAGTTTCAAAGGAATTCAAACTAGAAATAATCTCCCAGGTAAAAAAGAAATGATGAAAGTAATGAAAGAGATGCTGAGCACATCTAAAGAAGACACAGATAAAAAGTTAGAGGAATAAAAAGAATCCCTGATGAACAATTTAAGAAACAAACAGAATGCATGAAGCAGATTCAAAGAAATTTACAGGAAATCAAAAATTCCATCGAAAGATGTCAAAACTGACTCAATGAAAGTGAAGATAGAATTTCAGACCGCGAAGACAAGATTGCAGCCAGTGAACAGGAAAGGAAAGAAATTAAAACAAAACAAAACAAAAACAAAAACAAGGAATCAGGAAATAATTCAACAGCTGCAAGATGATGCAAAGAAAAACAACATAAGATTAATAGGGATAAATTAAAAAGGGAACAGCACAAATGATATCAAAAGGCTGTTCACAGAAGTCATAGTTGAAAAATTCCCAAACATGAGAATGAAAATGACATTAGGATTAGTAAAGCATATAGAAATCCTAATAGCGATATCCAAAATAAAATTACATCCAAACATATAATAATCACCATCCCAGAAATCCAACATAAGAATAGAATACTAAAAGCTGTCAGAGAGAAAAGACAGATCACTTAAAAAGGAAAACCTATCAGAATCACAGCAAACTTCTAAACACAAACAATGAAGTCAAGAAAAGCATGGAGTGACTTATTTCAGATTCTAAAGGAAAATGATTTCCAACCTAGACTGATGTACCCTAAAAAACTGTCCTTCAAAATGGATGGAAAAATAAGATACTTCCATGACAAAGAACAGCTGAAAAACTTCATGATAACCAAGCCAGCCCTGGAAAGAGTACTGAAAGATAGTTTAGATACACATAGGAAAAAAAAAAAAAAACCACTAAGCAAAGCAGACAATTCAACAGAACAGAAAAATAAAGATGCAACAGCAGAAAGATAACATGTCAACAATAAACCAATATATAACAGTTACAATCATTAATGTAAATGGTCTCAATGCACCAATTAAAAGAAACAGACTGGCAGAATGGATCAAGAAATAACATCCAACCATATGTTATCTATAAGAAACCCATTTTACCCAAAAGGATACTAACAGACTGAAAGTCAAAGTATGGAAAACAATACTTCATGCTACAGGAAACCCCGCCAAAAAAGCAGAGGTAGCTATTCTGTTTGCAAACAATGTGAACTTCAAGCCAATAATGATCAGAAGAGATAAAGAAGCTCATTAAATACTGGTTAGGGGGAAACTTCAAGAGGAAGAGATACCTGTCTTATATATGCACCAAATTCCAGAGCACCGAGTTATATAAAACAAGTATTAACAGAAATGAAAAACCAAATTAGCAGTAACAAAATTATGACAAGAGATTTTAACACACCATTGACACCAAGGGACAGATCAACCAAACAGAAACTCAGCAAATAAAGAACAGAACTGAATCACATTGTGAACAAATGTACTTGATAGGCATATACAGAGTGTTCCATCCGACAACATCAGAATACACATTGTTTTCAGCAGTACATGGGTCATTCTCTAAAATAGACCATATACTAGCTCACAGAGCATATTTAAATAAATGCAAAAGAGTTGAAATTATCCGTTTCATGTTATCAGATCATAGCACCGTGAAATTAGAACTTAATAATAAAAGATCCCACAAACACATGGAAAGTAAATAACACACTTTGAGTTATCAGTGGCTCACAGGGGAATTAAAGGAGAAATTAAACAATATCTACAAGCAAATGAAAATACAAATACTTACTAGAATCTGTGGGATGCAATGAAAGCTATCCTCGGCGGAAAATTTGTTGCACTGAGTTCCCATATCAGGAAAACAGAATGACCACAAATAAACAACCTAATGTTACACCTCAAACATCTGGAAAAAGAAGAACAAGTCAAGCTCAAAGCCAAAAGAAGAGAGGAAATTATAAAAATCAGAGCAGAAATTAATGCAATAGAGACTGAGAAAACAATCCAAAGAATCAATGAATCAGAGTTGATTTTTTGAAAGAATAAATATAATTGATAAGGCCCTAGACAACCTTAGTAAAAAAAGGGGGGAAGCTCTAATTCATGCATTAAGGAATGAAAAAGGCTAAAGCACTACAGACTCTGTGGAAATACAGAAAATCATCAACACCTATTTTGAAAATCTCTACTCTCATAGGTTTGATAGCACAGAAGAAATAAAGAGATTCCTAGAAACATATGAAGTACCAAAGCTAGTCAAGAAGATACAAAACTGCTGAATAACCCAATTTCTATTAATGAAATTGAAAACGTAATCAAGTCCTTACCTACAAAGAAGAGCCTAGGATCACAGGGATTCACTGCAGAATTCTACAAGTACAAAGAAGACTTAATGCTGACACTTCTCAAACTCTTCAATGAAAATGAAAGGGAAGCAATCCTTCCTAAGTCATTCCTGAAAGCAAATATTACTCTAGTACCAAAACCGGAGAAAGACTCAACTAAAAAAGAACCACAAACCAATCTCCCTAATGAACACAAATTCAAAAATCCTCAATAAAATATTGGCAAATAGAATGCAGCAAATCATCAAGAAGATTATACACCATGGGGGCTGGAGATTTAGCTCAGCGGCATAAGTGCCTGCCTTGCAAGCAGGCAGTCGTGAGTTCGATCCCCGGTACTGATAAAAAAGGAAAAAGACCAAAAAAAAAAAAAAAAAAAAAGATTATACACCACGACCAAGTGGGATTCATCCCAGGCATGCAGGGATGGTTCAACACACGTAAATCAATAAATGTAATCCACCATATCAATAAAACCAAAAGTAAGAATCACATGATCATTTCTATAGATGCAGAAAAAGCTTTTGATAAGGTCCAACATTCATTTACGATAAGAACTTTACAGAAAATTGGAATAGATGCTCTTTGTCTCAATATAATAAAGGCCATCTATGACAAACCAACAGCCATTATCATACTAAATGACCAAAAACTGAAGGCCTTTACTTTAAAATCAGGCACAAGACAAGGATGTTTCTTATCACCACTCAGATTTAATATAGGACTGGAAATTCTAGCCAGAGCAATTAGACAAGAGAGAGAAATAAAAGTGGTAAAAACAGAAATAGAAGAAGTTAAATTATCATTATTTGCAGATGACATGATACTCCACATAGAAGACCCCCAAAACACCATTGAAAGACTGTTAGATATAATAAATAAATTCAGCAAGGTGTTTGGATACAAAATCAGTACTCAAAAATCAATAGCATTCCTATACACTAACAACAAGATCATAGTGAGAGAAATAAGAGAAGCCACACCCTTATCACTAGCAACCATAAAAAAATGAAATATATAGGAATTACTCCCCCGAAAGAAGTGAAAGAACTATTCAGGGAAAATTATAATACACTGAAAAAAGAAATTGAAGAGGATCTCAGAAAATGGAAAGACATCCCTTGTTCATGGATATAAAGAATAAATACTGTGAAAATGGCCATTCTCCCAAAACTATTATACAGATCCAATGCAATCTCAATAAAAACACCATCAACGTACAGCATATATCTAGGGAAATCACTACTCAAATTTATCTGGAGCAAGAAGAGACCTAGAATAGCAAAGACAGTTCTAAGCAGTGAAGGCAAGGCAGGAGGCATCACAATCCTTGACTTGAAGTTATATTTCAAAGCAACTGGAGTAAAATCAATATGGTACTGGAACTGAAACAGAGCTGAAGATCAATGGAATAGATTAGAACATACAACCACAACTACAAATACACTCAACCAAAACAGGTTCACTGGAAGCAGAACAGTCTCTTTAATAAATGGTGTTGGAAAAACTGGCTCTCCATATGCCGCAAACTAAAACTAGCCCCATGCCTACTACCGTGTATTAAATTCAAATCTAAATGGATCAAAGATCTGAGTATTAAAACAAAAACACTAAGTCTGTGGGGAGACAAATTAGGTAAAACTGTTGAAGACACAGGGTTAGGTAGAGAATTCATGAACAGGAATCAAATCACATAGGAAATACTTACCAGAATAAATAACTGGAGTCACTTATTAAAAAGTTTCTGCATGTCAAAAGAAATCTCCAGCATAGTGAAAACAAAACCCACAAGCTGGAAAAAAATCTTATTGAACTGTCCCTCAGATAAAGGACTTCTGTCTAAAACATATAAAGAATTAAAAACAGTCAGACCCCCGAAATTCAAAGATCAAATCCAAAAATGGGCATCTGAGGTGAATACACAAATCTCAGAAGAAGAAATACAAATGGCAATTAGATACATGAAAAAATGTTCATCAGCATTATTCAATAGAGAAATGCAAATTAAAACCACACTGTGATCCATCTCACTCCTGAAAAATGGCCAGGATCAAGAAAACTACCAACAATAAATGCTGGAGAGGCTGGGTGGGGGGAAGGAACTCTCTTGCACTGTTGGTGATACTGTAGACTGGTGCAACCATTATGGAAGTCAGTCTGGAGATTTCTCCAAAAGCTAGGATTTGAAGCCCCATTTGTTCCAGCTATTCCACTTCTAGGCATATTCCCAGAAGAACTGAAAGCATCATACCACAGTGATATATGTACACCCATGTTTATAGAAGCACAATTTGTAATAGCCAGATCTTGGAAACAACCAATGTGTCCATCAACTGAGGGGTGGATAAAAAAGTTGTGGTGTTTCTATATAATGGAGTACTACTCAGCTATAAAGAATGACCACATTGAGATATTTAGAAATAAATGGCTTAGCTTGTGACCATACCCATAATTGAAATAAATTAAACCCACATGTATAAGTATCTAATAGTTTCCCTAGTGTAAGAAATGATAACAATATGTAAAAGTGTGTGGTAATCATGATTCCCCATTATATTGCTATGAAAGTTTAGGTTTTCATTGATTAATTGTAATGGTTTTATTCTGGGCTGTTTGATTTTATTGTCTGTGATGGTATAAACAGGTATTTTGGAGAAAACAAGACATCATAATAGCTAGTGCTGATTTAATATCATCTTATTTGGAAGTCCCATCAAGGTTTTGTTCTTCTGTCTCCATCAGCCTTAACATGTTGTATCTTATTGGATTTTATTATATGTGATACTATAAACAAAAACTTTTATAGACAAGGAGATAATACAGAAACCATTGTTGGTTTTCTGTTAGTTGGTTCTAAATACTCTGTGATACTGTCATTCTCTTGAATGGTTTAACATTGTCTTGATATGTTTGATGCTACAGTATATGAAGTTATACTCAAAGATTTCAAGGAAAGAGACACTGTGGTAACTACTCTTATTTCAGGATATCCTGTGGTGAAACACTATATTGCTTAAATTGTTATGTTCTGACCTGTTCTGTTGTGTTTTTATGTCATCTTTTATCTCAATCTCCTTTTTTATTTTTTTATCTTTATCTTTTTAATTAAAGGAAAATAAATTTTAAAAAAATAGCAGGATATATTATAGTAACCCACTTTGATTTCCTATTAACTTGATTTGAAACTCTGTATTTCTCTCACCATCTTGTTTTGACTGATTTTACTCTATTATGTTTTGCTTGATATTATCAAGTTTGAGCGTATAGGCAACTACTTTGAAGACAATAAGATTCACTATGATGCCCATTCTGGTTTGACTATTATCTTCTTTTGAAATCCTGTAATGTCTCCAATGTTTCAGTTTTATTGGTTTTGTTCTGTACCGTTGTTCAGTTTTATTACAACTGATGATATAGGCAATTCTTTTTAAGATAGCAAGAGGCATTATGGTAACTATTGTTGATCACCTCATATTCTGTTTTTACATCATGTACTATGTACATCCTTTTGATTTGACTGACTCTGTTTTGTCATGTCACATTTGGTTTTATTCTCTTCCAAAAAAAAAAAAATAATAAGAACTGTGGGAGTAATAAAACCCAAAATGTGTAATTGTCATTCTATAAAAAGAGGAAAAGAAAGTACTGTAAAGGATATAACTGCATGTATATTTAAATGTATAAGATAGATAAACATATTACTGAGCTTTTGTTGGATAATTGAACAGAACTGTTTGCAGTCTCACTGTTTGAATGTCTACCTTGTATGTTTTAATTTTGTAACTTGAACAACTATTTCTAAGATGACAACATGTGATCTATTAACTAGTGATTTCCTATTGTTTATTTTTTTGAAATTCTGTATTACTTGTACCCTTTTCTGTTTTTTTTTCTCCTTAAATAAAATTAAAAAATATTTCTCTCTCTTAAAAAATGTAGAAATATAAATATGCTTCATTATGACATAGTGCTGCAAATCTTATTGGGACTATTACATACAGCTTTCTAATACCTGCTTTTTATTTTGCATTACAAAACACATCTTGTCATTATAAGGTAATATAACCTGTCTGTCCTCATATGAAAGCACATGTGAACCATAATAAACCTTTGTAAAATAAAGCAGTGAAAGATTGAGTTAGCAGATGTTACCAGAATATAAATAGTTTGTAATGCATATCTATAATTCATTGTCCAAATTAGAATTAATTATTCATTAAAGAGACTCATACACATTTTCGAAATGATTTGTTTTTTCATCCTATATGACATATGAGTTTTTTGGGGAAAAGTATGTCCTATACTCAGAAGTCCTGTAACTTGAACCTCAAAAGGTAAATGTGTATGCTCATTCAGGAAATATAAATTAATATTTAAGTAACTGATTGCAGCAGTAGTAGGCGAGAAATAGAGAAGCAAGTTATGGTCAAAATACAGCCAAACTGCAAAGTAGATACAAATTTTAAGTGTTCTATTATGGCTTCATTCGACAGCTAGTAATTTAGTACTTACTGTTCATCAAATAATGATTTATCTATTAGGATAATAAATGACTAGCCAAGAAAAACTTTCTAACCTTTATATTTTCCCTGGAAAAGAAATCAAAGAAATGTGCAGTGACCACACACATGTACACATACACACACACACACACACACACACACACACACACACACAAAGCTATGCATAAAGGCAAAACAAACATTCCAATTTTATACAGGGTTAAGAAAATGATCCTTCTGAAGATCTGATATTGGAACACATATATGCAGAAAACTCAGTAGTAAGTACACAAATATTTAGTAGAAGAACATTATAAATTGCTATATTAAGGTGGTTGGTTAGAAATTCTGGGCCACTTGTGATCAAATTTTTCTTATTTCTTTACCTGTTATCTCTACTATCACAGAAAATTACCTCATTTTTCTCAGCCTTGGTGCCTCTTAATAACACTCTATGCATTCAGCGATGCTTTGTGTATTAATAAAATAAAAATGCAAACTTCAAACATAATATTTACTAAGCAGTCAGTAATTTAAAGAAATTTTATTATTGGCAGAGAAAAAAGCAACAGCAAAGAACTCCAGGATACGACTGTATTATGCTAGGAATATTAAGAAATGGTGTTTGGCGCAAAAAAATGTAACAGGGTTGAAGACAAAGTCATAAAAAATGTGGGATGGGAGAGAGAGAGAGAAAGAGACACAAAGACAGAGATTGACTTCCCAGTGAGCATTGATGATGGCTTCATGTGTTTCTGGTACTTATAATCAGATGGCCACTGAGACTGGGATGTCCAAGATGACTTTATTTATTTATCTGGTTCTGAGATAGGAAGGAGTGTAAGTAAAGATAATTTCATAATTTTGAATATTGAGATGGTTGAATTTCTTTGCCTGGATTTTCAAGGCCTTACTCCTTCACTTGGATTTTCCTTACATTACATTCACATATCTACAGGAATGAAGATTTTTTTTTTTAATTTATCATCTCTAGACTCGTGAGAGCACAAAACTAGAACGTTTCTAGGTTTCTTAAAATGTAGCATCAAAATTGGCCGTGTTTCCTCTGCTCTTCTCTGTGAATTGAAGTTAGTGTCAGGGCTGGATCATTTTAGCATTGCAACTGACCAGAGGAAGACTTGAGTATCTGGTACCTTATCTTCAAACAAGAGCTACTGCACTCATCACACACCTCAGAATGTCCTCCCTAATCAGGAATATTTAGGATTTAAGGACATCATTAGAAATGGACTACCTAATCATGGGTTGGGGATACTTTCTCATTGCTAAATGTATTTCACTTTATTTTTTATTTGATTTCAGAAGACAAAATTTCTGAAGATTAAACCCAGAAAAAGAGCTCTTTTTTGTAAGAACTCTTTTGAAAGGAGCAGTGAAAAAACAGGAAAATATAAATAAATTAAAAATATACATTCCTGTATCTCTCTTTTCCATTTTAGTCTTTCAAATAAATGTGCACCATGAATGTATCAATAGAAACCAGCACGTTTCAAACATCATTTCTCAAAAGTTACCGTTTGCTACATCAAGTCAAAAACAGTACAGTTATGATTATTTGTACTGCATTGTTGTTCCCAGAAAAACCTAGTTTTGGAAATATGCTTTTTATCTGTCCAGACTTCACATATGCAAGATGTTTTAATTTTTCACTGTGCTGACTTTTATTTTCAAGCATAAAACAATGTCTTGGCTCCCTGAAATAGCTTCTTTACCTTTTATAAATGTGCACTGTCTTGAAAGAGCATATTGAGTATCAAATAATAATACTGACTCTGATTACCCATAGTGAATGACCTGTGATAGAAAAGCAGCTATATGACTGCATCCTTTTGGCAGTGGGTTCAAATCAAACAAAACTAACATCTGTAATTCCTCACCCACTGCTTACTAATCTGATAAAAACTGATAATTGTTGCGCCAACACTGATTGAAAAGGCAAAGTTCCCAGTGGGTTATAGAATGTTATTTAAAAATCGGAAGAGGAACTAACAAACTCAGGTTTTCTTAAAGACAGGTATTAAGGAATGGAGTAAATGGTGGCTGATATGGGCATCCTAGTTTTACCATAAAAATAGATTTTTGCTTTTTGATCTAGCTCAAATCAGTTTGCTGTGAATGCTGAAATACTGCTGTCTTAAAACTCATAATGATCTTGAGAATTGTGATGTATTAGCAATTTCAGGAAAATATTTATGTATATCATTGCATGAAAAGTAAAAAAGTAAAAAAAAACTTGGGGGAGGGGAATGATTTGGGGGGATAAGTACATAATGAAATAAAGTAATAAAATAATAAATATTGACAACATTAGAATTTTTCATTTAAGAAGAAAAGTTCAAAATACATATACAAAGATTGTCTTGCTTTGAAAAGTAGAAAAATATTTCATCAGCAATGTGCTGTCCTTTGGATAAGTGTTCTCGACAATCTGTGTGTTAAAGGTTAATCCTTCATTTGGTGTAATTGGGAGGTACAGAGACCTTCAGAATGTGGATTGTGGCAGGCAGATTCTCTTGAAGAGACACTGAAACTCCAGTCCATTCTGGACTCTCTCAGGTTAACCACCATGAGGTGAGCAATTTCCTTTACCTGTGCCCACCACAAAAGGAAGCCACAAAAGGAAAAAACAAAATTATAAAGAAGTGATCAGAGGCCCAAAACCTCTAAAATCATGAGTGAAAATAATTCTCTTATTTCTTCATGTTAATTATATAAAGTATGTGGTCACAGAAATGTTAACTAACACACAATATTATCTAGATTTATAAAAACTGATACAATCGGACCAATTATGAAGAGTTTCCTTGAAGAATGAAAGGATGTTTTCATTTGAATTTTTAAATAAATTTTATAATTCCAGTAGAAAATTGATACAAATGTAAAAAAAGTCATTCTATTTGTTGTCTATAGCTACATAAGCCATTACTACATATTTAGAGACCTAAAACAAATAAAAATTTTCTTAATATTAACACCACTGGAATTTAAAATGTCTTATAATGATAAAATTAAGACATGGAAGGCCTGAATTCTTTTATGAAGGCTTTTAAAAATATTTTATTAGCTCATACTTATATAATGAAGCAATTCATTGCAGTGAATCGGTACATGTAAGTATCAAATTTGATATTTTTTTAATTTTCCATTGCTATTCTACTCTTCTCTTTCCCGTTTTTAGCCCCCCTTACCATCTCTGCAAAGTGTATTTCCTGTTTCCTATCATTTATGATTATTTCTTCTTAACGTTTATACTTTGTGCTTCTCTTATAAAAGAAGCCATGTGGTGCTTAACATTATGTGCTTTATCTATTTCACTTAGCATTATGATCTCAAGGTACATTATTTTTATAAAGGCAACTCAGACTTACCAGTTTTTAGGGGTGAGTCATACCCAACAGAGTATAAATACCACATTTTCTTTAACCAATCATCTCTGGATGAACAAATCAGCCTTGTCCAAGACCTATGTTCTGCAATCTGACTGAGTACAGTCATGGTTAATATGATGCCCTCAGCTCTTTTGGAAAGATACCAGAAAGCTGTGTAGCTGGTCAACATGGAATTTCTTTTTTGTTTTGGTGCTGAGGATTGTACTCATGACCCCACCTTTGCCCTCATTGAATTTCACTCTGTATTTTTTTTGATAAATCTCCATATTGATTTCCATAATCAGAGATATTGTAGAAAAGCCTTTCTTTTGCCCCATTATGCTGCCATAACTTTACTTTTCTTTCCTTGTTTGGTTTCTTGGTGGTAGCCATTCTTTCTGAAGAAGAGATCTCACAATTCCTTTGATTTGCATTTCTCTAATGGCCAAAAATATGGAATATATTTTCACATACCTTTTGGCCATTTGATTTTTTTTTCTTTTGAAAAGTGTCCAAGTCACATTTTTATTGCTGGGACACTATATGTGACACCTGGAAATTAAAGGATGAAAGGTTTATTTTGGCTCAGAAAAACAGTTTAGATTCAGTTAGCTCCAAGGCACAACAGCATGGTGGAAGAGAAAATCTGCTCATACCTTGAAAGCCAGAAAGCAGACAGCTAAAGGACAGTCAGAAAAAGAGAGACTTTTTTCCAGGTAACACTTCCACGCAACTACCTGGCTGGATCACGTACTGCTTCATGTCCAGGAGTTTGTATAATCTCTATAGTTTCTTTTGTTGTTGATTTTCAGTTTTCTTTTCCTACAATTCAGTAATATCTAGACTATTGTTTTAATTCACTTATATTTATTTAAGCATATTGTAAATCCTATGATATGGTCTATTTTAGAAAAAGTTTTGCATGATGCTTAGAATATGTGCTCTGTTGTTGAATGAAACACAGTTAAGTGCATTTATTTCAATGCTGTGGTTTATTGCTGATATTTCTTCATTGATGTTTTCATGTTATCTTTATCTTTAGCATCTAACAGCTGCCTACATTTTTTGGCTTCTTCTAAACTGGATCTCATTACTGTCCCCATCATTGCCTCTTATATCTGATTCTTTTATCAATCTCTTTTGCTTATGAGTTTGTTAGCTCGTTGGGCTTCTCAGCATAAGCCAGGTCACCCTGCCCCAAAGTCAACTGAGTAGCAACCCCAATTTCATCTTCAACATTTCCTCATATTCACCTCACAAAGACTTGCCTACTTGTTTGGGGACATCATTGGTGGTGGGGGATATCATTTTCCCTACCATATTCATTTAATAGAATCCATTTCCTACAAAATTTTCCTAAATAATGTTAATGATTCCAGGTTGCATTTATTGTTTTTATTCTTCCCCAGTAAGCCATGTTTTATTTACAAAATATTTCCTTTGTATTCTTTTCAAATTTAACTCTCTCCTTTCAATTCCTACCCATCTTTATGCCATTTCCTTATGTGATGAGAATGATTGCACTTTGTTTGTTTTTACCATTCATTTGCTCTGCCTTCCTTGAATGTGTTTTGAGGTAAGGTGGGAAGAATAATGACAATAAACCAGTTGAAGGTGTTGATTACAGATTAGATAACTTCTATGATATGTCACTGAATTAGTTCCAGATGAAACTATCTATCATGTTCAGCTTTCCTCTGCAATAACAAACATGAGATAATTTCAGCTCAACAAAAGAATGTTTCTTATTATTTATAGTTTTGTAAGTTGAGATCCATAATCGATTAGCACTATTCCTTCAGACCTGTGGCAATGGAGTGCATCATGCTGAGTACTTATGGTTGTAGCAAAACCCCTCACTACATTACTATTAACTGGAAAGAAGAACCTGAAGTCCAACTGTTCTTTCGAGAGCACATCTACAGTGATTTGAAAACCTCACTTTAGACTGTGCCACTAAAGACCGCACCACTTACCCATAGCAGCTCCTTGGGGAGCCAATTTTTACTATATGGAGCTTTGGTGGACGCATAATATACAAACCACAGAATCATCTGACTCAGAAAATTATTTGATAATTCTTAACTTAGTTGTAATAAAAATCAAAATAAATGGTTTGGTAAATTGGTATAGAATAAAAATCAGAGCACCTGCATTTGTGTTGTAGACTGTTCATATCCTTGAAGTACAATATCACAATTACTCTGTGTCACAACTAGTCATTTTTCAAATAGTTTTCACAGTCTATAGCTATGATGAATATTAATGTGTCAAGCTCCATGTTACACTGCAAAGGAAATGTGTGAATTTTTAATTGCATGATTATTTTAATTTTGTATGCATAATCCACAACCTCATAAAATTTAATGTATATTGAAAACATAAATGTCATTCACAGTTATCATACATTTATTTAATCATGCAGAATGCTAATAAGTATATTTTGTTTAAAGTTCCCTGTATTTATATGTACAATGAGAAAAAGCATTATGAATAGATACTTCTTTCCCTATTGCAGAAGGTACATGTTTTTATGCTTTCAACTATATTATTTCATATACTTTGAATACAAAAAGGTATAGACATCTATAGGAAAATTTCTAAATTTTCAATTATCTTATCAAATTAAACTAAAAAGCATACACATAGTTATACAACTAGCTATTGTAACTAGCTATTGTAATAAGGTGTACACAAAAATGATAAATTCAGTCTGGTTTCATTTTATTCCACAAATTCTTATTAAATGTGTACTCTGTGTTATATATTATATTAAGCATTAAGCATTAAATCCTTGAACAAAGTGAAAAGCAGCCCACTGCTACATAGTTCCATGTTTACTGCTGACATCAATGCAAATCAGTGAATATGTATGTACTGTAAAGGTCAGACAACCAGATTTTTGCATAGCTACAGAATAAAGAGTGTATAGTAATATCTTCAGGAATGCTTCTTTTAGCGAAACTGGTTCTGAAAGTGGGCATCTTCCTTAATACCATGGAAAAAGAATTAAGTTTATGAACCAAAACATCATTGTATAGTGACCCTGGTATGAGAAGCAACACATTATATGAAAGAGATCAGGGTATGCTGAAGGGCAGTGTCGGGGAGGAGAGTCAGACACACCGGAGGACGCAGTGTGTGAGGGACAGAGACCAAGGAACACAGTGAAGGGAGGTGGCTTCTCAGAGTTGCAGGATGTGCATTCAAGCACAAGAATGAGGAGGGCCACATGCTTTGGGTCACCTGTTGGGTTTTGCCTGTAAACATTTTGAGATATATCAATCTTAATAGCATCTTCTAGAATTTATGAGAAAAATATGAACTGGCACACAGGTGCTGGAACTGGTTGAGATCTTCAGCAGATCTTGTGAACAAAAAGTACTCAGGGATTGATCTTTGATGCACTTGAGTGCCAAGAAGTCAGTGAGAAGAGTAGAAAATAAAGAAAACCAAGGAGGGACTGACAGTGATGTAAGAAGAACACAGACTGTGCCATCCTAGCAGCAGTGAGCCAGAAACAGGCCAAACTTGACTGTATTAAAGTCTGCTGAGAGTAGGATTTCTGGAAATGGGTGACTGGCTTTATCAAAACTATTGCTCATAATCTTGACAACAACATTTTTGATACGAGAAAATGCCTGATTAAAATGAGATTATGTCAAAACATTGTAGAGGAATGAAGAAAATAGTACAGAGAAAAATTTTCTATAAAGTAAAGAAAGGAAATGAGGAAAGTAAAAAGTAGAAAGTATCAGAAGAAAAAAAGCAGCAATGTGGTGTAGATATAGAAAGTTGTCAGGCTCATGGGTATAAC
This sequence comes from Cavia porcellus, assembly GCF_034190915.1. Lineage (NCBI taxonomy): Eukaryota > Metazoa > Chordata > Mammalia > Rodentia > Caviidae > Cavia > Cavia porcellus. The sequence continues at coordinate 29,256,905 of NW_026947487.1, read as the reverse complement.
CTGCTGAATCATTTAAAGTAAAATGCTTCTGGAATATCGTACAAAATACTGATTTTTTAAAAAAATTATGTATGAATGAGAAAGAATAAAAAGATAATGTAAATCACAAATTGATTCTCATTGACCATATGAAATAGCAATGTTTAATTAACTATGAAATGTCATTCCTGTCCCTAGACAACAGCAATAACAACAGAAATGCCAGCATCGACTATGTTCAGCATTATTTCTTGCATCATACTGTATCATCCTAAGTACCATCAATCACTATCCCAAATAAACTCTTAAACTCTGTCCAGGTAAGTTTGCCTAACACAAGCATTCTCTCTCTCTCTCTCTCTCTCTCTCTCTCTCTCTCTCTCTCTCTCTCTGTCTCTTTGTCTCTGTCTCTCTCTCTCTCTCTCTGTGTCTCTCTCTGTCTCTCTCTCTCTGTCTGTCTCTGTCTCTGTCTCTGTCTCTCTCACACACACACACAAACACACACATACCATGAAGTAACATATCAATAAATGTAAAACAAAATTTTGCTGTGCAAAGTCAATTCATTGTATAATATTTTCTTGATATTTTTAAGCACTGGGAAAGTGACTTATTCTTCTGATTATTGTAGAATAGAATATAAAAGAACAAATATGGGTATTGTAAACTGTAGTAAAGAAATGAGAACATAAGCAAAGCATAAAAAGTATTGAACTCAAACAGCAGATGGACAGTAAGGATCACTGACCCCTTAATTAGAGTACACACAGAACCATGGAGAGTCTCAGTCCTTATCAGTGTGATACAACTGCTTTTACTGTGCACTAAGCCGTGTCTGCCAAGAACACAGTGCCCTTTTGATGGTTCTAGGTGTTTATTAAGGGCATCTTATGCTGCTGACATCCAGTGATCTGTACCAAACCTGCAAGGAACAAGAAGCTTGTTTTTGATATTTTGCTTGTTTCTGTATTTATTTTTGTTATTTAGAAGCAGTAGCCAGACTGCTGGAAGGATTTCTGCAATTGGTAATCAGAAGTGAGGACAGTGTCTTATTTTTTCCTAAATATATAGCACTTACTTGAATTTTGACCTCAATTCTTACCTCATAGTTAAACCAGACAAAATTTCCTTACTATGGAAACCAAACTTTTAGAGTTTTATAAATCAACAGATTTAAAGAAGCAATTAAATTAGATAAGCTTGCAAAATCTCTAGCATGCCTGTCATATAGAGGACATGAAAAAAATACCTTGTTTAGTAAATGGATAACCTATTTTGTCCCTGAAAAGTGGAGTCATGTCAAAGACTTATTCCACTATATCTCCAAATTAATCTCCTTTGTGTAACAGTACCAACTAGAAATAAACTCCATTAAGGAAGTTACTAAATTTCTATTTTTTCATTGCTTTTACTTTAGAACTTAGAATGTGATGCACCATTATTTCTCAATAGATTTTAACTGAAAATTTGATGAAGATATATGTCATAAAGGGCCTTAAAATTTTACATTCTAAGAATAGAAGGAATGTACAGGAAAAAAGTTCCAAGATCTGAGAATGATAAAATGTTTCAAGGGAAGTTATTAATGGTTCATTGGTTCTTCAATAATAACTTCAATTTACTTTTCTGATTTTTTAAATTCCTGATATGTCTGTGATTCACTTTTAACTATTGAATTATTTATGTGTGGATTATTCAGCATCAGATGTGTCAGGAATATTGCAACTATTTAAATATGTACTACATGCGAGACTGTCACAAATGCCTTTTGTTAAAGTGCAATATGCTTGGAAATTTTATTTCAGTCCTTCAGTTTCCTATTCTGACTCATTCTAACCTGCCTATCTTGTAGTCTGCAAGTGGCCTGTTGTATAATACACCTATTATACTAACACAAAAATCACAGTCATTAAGCTACAATTATTTTTTTTCCCTTAATTAAATCTGATGTGGATTCACAAAGCACCTCAGACTTGCCTGTGTAGCACTAGTTATTGAGGAGTGCACAGTAGGTTGTATATAGGCTGGCTGAACGCTATGAAATTCCAATTGGCAGGAATTATGTTTGACACCTAGAGTGTACTGTGTTTCAGAGAAGGATAATTTTCTCAGAAAGTACACTCAGTATATTGCATTTCCAATAAATTCAGTTCCAGAATGTGACAGAAAAAAAAAATGTTTGCGCTATTTCCCCTAGAAGTTTTAATTTTCATGTTATATTTGTATCTGAAATTTATCAGTGTAATCTTTGCTTTGAATCCTTCCTCTAAATATTTTGTAATTTAAATGCTTCATATTTTTTCAAAATACAGATACATTAGTCTACCCCTTTTCTTAACAGCTGAGAAGGCCATATGAATATATTAAAAATGCTTTATTATATTTTAGTTTATAACAAATAGTTTCCATCTTTCTGTCATGCCTTTTTCACTTAAAATAAAATAGAAAATTATCTAATGAGATAGACATTTCTTTTTAAGGAAACAAGAGACATTGTTGATAACCATTGTTGATAACCTTGTACTCTGTTTTACATCGTGTGCTATGTCTATCCTTGGTTTTGACTGACAGCTTTGTTTTGCCATATTTGACTTTATTCTCCCCCCCCAATAAAGTAATAAGAACTAAGGAGTAATAAAACCCAAAATGTGTAAATTTTGTTGTAAAAAAGAGCTCTAAAGGATACAACAGCAAGTGTGTTTAGGGGTGTTAAATAGCTGACCATATTAATGTTTTTGGTTGGATCATTGAACACAACTGTTTGCAGTCTCACTGTTTGAATGTCCACTTTTGTATGCTTTGATACTGTGATTTGAACAACTATCTCTAAGATGATAATATGTAATCTATTAACTGGTGATTTCTTACTTTTTTTTTGTAGTTCTGTATTACTTGTACCCTTACACAGCTTTGTTTTGTTTTGTGTTTTTCTCTTTTTCCTTTTAAATAAAATTAAAAAAAAATAGAAAATTATATGGATATATATATATAATCTTATATTCTAATGTATGCTTGCATATATACACATACTAATATTTTGTGAATATATATATAGCTATCATTGTAGTTGTTCATTTTTATCATTTTTTCGCAATCACTCCCTTTTAACTTTCTAAACTACTTGCTCAAGAGGAAACTCTGTAGAGAAGTCAAAATCTATTATATGTTCTGGAGATTTCAGTTAGTAATCTACTTTAATATGCACTAGACTGTCAGTTTTAATCTGCTTCTCTCCAAATGTTAAACAATTTTTAAAAATGGAAATGAAATATTGTAAAACCGAACCTGAGTGAGGTTTATTTTTTAGTAGATCCAGACATAATTCTGAGTCAAAAACAAAGTTATACAAGTAATAAACAACTAACAAGCATTAAATTCAAAGACTATAACAAAAAGGTTTTATAAAAATCAAATGTGAGCACATTTGATTTACAGTAACATCACTTTAATATGCTAAGCATGTGATTGGTTTTTTTGTACTCATCTTTCTTTGAAGCAGGTATGCAAATGAAAATTACTATGAAAAAGCAAACTATGCTTTATCTGTGTAGTTAAGAATTTAAGTCTCTAAATGCCTAAATTTGTTGCCAAAGAGAAAGAAATTATGTAAATTTTACGTTTTACTTGGTTGGTCATTATTATAACTGTAGGTAAGCAGGGTTCTTTGTTATCAGGGACCGTGTGGTTAGAATCATCATATTCCCCTATAGGATGCTCACGTTTCAACCTCCTTTCTCCCCTTATGCCCTTAATTCTTGAACAGGAAAAGCCTCTAAATACAGTTAACATGTCATAAATGGTAAACTTTTAGCTTTATTATATTTTGAATAGTATATTGATTCTATATTATTTGTTTATATTGATTACATCGATTATAGCATTAACTGTATTATATTCATTATAGTAAATATAATTATCTTATTTGCATAGGCTATTTAGAGGCACAAACAAATTAAAATGAATTTGAAGATAATTTGTATTCGATGAACATGCAAAGGAGATAATTCCATGTTTTTCCTATATCTGAGCTGTACAATTAATTTAAAGAGACATTTAAAAACAGAAAGAAGTCTTTGTAATATAAGTGAGAAAGATCAAGAGAGATGTACATAGGAATGAAAAAGTGAAATCAAGCTATTTCTTTCACCTTGATTAAACATAAAACTTTTATATTCAATATATTAATGTAAAGAGTAGGGTAATAAGATATATTTCAATTGTAATGAATTTCTACATTAGTAATTTTGATAAATTTGTTATGTTAATCTATGATCCCATTGATAGAATATTTTTCAAATTATTGGGCCCATTTGCCAAAGAAATTTTATAGATTAGATTAATGCATGGGAAATGTATTAATAAAACATTAAAGACCCCTAAGAATACTGAACCATACTTTCAAATTAGAACCTTAATTAAAATGTTATGGTTTAGTAATTAGAGACGCATTAAATTCCCTATAGTGTTCCATAACTGTTTTGGAGTTATGATATTTTTTATTTCTTATCTCTCTTTCATGTCCTCTAATATAGGAAAGATAGAAGGATGTTGTGCTTCTAAAGAATCACCACAATGTCACAATTGGGTTTTGTACACATTTATTATTTCTTGTATCCTTTATCAGCAAAAACTATTTTCATTAGAAGGATTATTTTAATTTAATAATAACCAATTATTTGGGCAGTGTCCTTTAAAACAGTTACAATCATAAGTATTGTGTTGGTCTGCTTTCTATCGCTGTGACAAAAAATATCTATAAAAAAAAAAACAAACAAAGTTGGAAAGACTTATTTTGGTTCGTAGTTTTAGAGATGTCAGCCTGTAGTCATTAAGCTCTCTTTTTTTTCCTGCCTATGGTGAGGCATGAAAGATCAAACTTGCTAACCTCATGGTAGCCAGAAAGCAAAGAAAGAACAAGGAAAGGAATCCCAGAGGCAGGAACCAAGGAAAAGACATGCCCCCAAAACTCTTGCCCTCCTTTCTCCCTTAAACTAAGTTCCATATCCAGATTACCATCACCTCCCAATAATGCTATCAAATTAAGACGCTATCAGTAGATGGATGCCTTTGGTGAAGTTATAACATTCATGATGCAAACACATTAAAAAATCCTATTAAGTAGTACTCAAGTTTTCCAACCAATGAGTCTGTTAGATCCCAATTGTAGCAAGTATCAAGATAAGTGTCTCCTGTATGGAAAATAAATACAGATCAGGACTTTTTCACTTGTTTTGCTGAAATTTGATTTATTATTATTCTCCCTCTCTTTTTCTTTCTCCCTCCTTTTCTCCCTCTAGGCTTTTAGATAATTCATAAAGAAATACTGATGCTTGCCTTTGATTGAGGTCAACAGGTGAGAGAGTTATGTTGATTAATCAATTGGTTCAATATCAGGTGAAGTTTCAAATTTACCCTTATCTTGTACTGTAAGTGAATTTTACATTTTGGAGTTGATTTGTACTTTTTTAACATGTTAAAGAAAACAGGCAAATGAAATTACAATCAAGGATTTTGAAAGAAGAAAAATTAGTGAAAAAATTACTTTTTAATACCTTCACAAATTATCTTGCTTAGAGAAGAAAAATCAAAATGTTTGTACACTTAGAAAGTCAGTTTAAACTGTTCCAGATAATGGCTCTGGAACTTTAACATTTATTCTCATATTTTTTTTCATGAAAAAAACTGATTAACTAATGAATCCTCATTTCAGCCATCATGAGGTAGGAATCACAGGGAAATTAAGTCGTGTGTGTGTGTGTGTGTGTGTGTGTGTGTGTGTGTGTGCGTTTGTGTGTGCAGGAGAATTATTCCAGTGTCTTTCAGGGTTTTTGTCATGTTTTATTAGCTGAAGCCGAGATTTCAAATTGTTAGAATTCAGTAACATGGGATGCATATTTGTTTTAGGATTTAGAAGACCAAAGAAAATTAACACTTACATGGTGAGTGGATTATATACTTTATTCCACGCATTCTTAGTGTTACATGCAGCAGTGTAACCATAAAGTACTTGAACCACACTCTAGATCAATCATGTAACTATTCAATTGGCATCCAGGAGATGCATGCTAATGGAACTGGAATGGCTTTTACACATGTGCCTGTGGTCAGGAACTACTGACATCAAGTTATGGATAAGTTTAAAATAATACTAAAGGTACCAACAAAAACCAGCAGCAATGAATGTGAGAATGGAATGTTAAGAATGTTTAATATTTCATTATTATAAAAATAATGAAATACCATGAGAGTATAGAGGGCTTATGTATAGAGATGTAGGAGGAAAACAGAAGCCAAACGATCAAAGAGTTAGAATTTTTTTAATTAATAGAATAATCAGTATAATATTTGTTGTAAATATTTCAAATATTATAAGGACCATGAGTGTTTAACTGGTACATAGAAGAACATCTATTTAATAGATACTCAGATATATTAGCCATTGAAGCTTAACTTACATGATAGTTTGCAAGTGATGCGGCAGAAAACATGCAGAACATACTCTATATTCAAGTATGCAAATGAACTTTGTTCACATCAGAAGGACTTGTTGAAGCAAGGAATTAAAAAGCCTCAAACTGGGGGCTGGGGATTTAGCTCAGCGGCATAAGCACTTGCCTTGCAAGCAGGAAGTTGTGAGTTCGATCCCTGGTACCGATAAAAAGGCAAAAAAAAAAAAAAAAAAAAAAAGCCTCAAACCATCAGTTATAGGAGAACTTGTCCCAAATATTTTAGGAAAAATATGCAGCCTGTAACAAGTTAAGTAAAGTGCTACAAAAAATGTGATTTATACTCTGTAAATATGACTCTGTGTAGTAAGAAATAAGTCAGACGGAGAAGAAAAATGATTTTGAAGATTAATGTAATCTGTGTAAGAGGTTAAACGAGGGTAAAAATTTCATAAACAGGGAAAAGTGAAGGCAATCAATGGGTATGTTGGGTTTAAAATCAGTGGTTTATTTTTGAATATTTTAAAATCTTCAGGATTGAAACATAAATATCTCTATTCCTATTTGCATGACTCTATGTAGATGACAGAACCATATATTAAAATCAGCAATGAACTGCAGGCCTTAAAATTATATTGCCATATAAGCTCTCTTTTTCATAAAGTTTCAGACCAAGCAACAGATTTTTGTGTGTGTGCTGGGAATCAAACTTAGGACCTTGCACTTTCCAGGCAGGTGTTGTGGCACTGAGCTAAATCCTTGGCCCTCAATAGACTTTGAAAAATAAATAAATATGCCTTCTTGTAATTCTAACAATTTCTAGTAATTCTCTTCTGTTTTGCTCAAAAGGGAAAAATAACTAAATATATCCCATGAAACACTAAGAAAGAAAAATAAGAATAATTGTAAGGAATTTTCAAAAGCACCGTAATCTTCTTCATCAGGAAATATTAAGCCCTTTGATTTACTAATGTTTCAGGAGTTTTTTTCCTCAGCTAAAACACTAACACTACCCAAAATATCTGCTAAAATAAAGATTTTTTGCTATAAATAATTACATAATTTGCTAAGGGAATATAGTTGAACGACATTTTCATCTACTCTGACAGAATTACCTGTTGTTCATGTTTATAGCATTTACATACAGTGTGATTATTGGCATATTAAAAATTTAAGGCTGTTTAATTATTTCTTGTGTTATCTCTGGTTCTCATTCCCTCTGTCTCTCTTTTATTGCTTTAATGTTTATTATTTCAATTTATATTTTGGATTCCATATATATGGTAGATTTGAGTGCATTTCTTTTTTATAATATTCTCATGGTTATATGTTGTCAACATTTTTCCATTTTGAAAATGTGTGAATTATGACAATTTCACTCCAGTTGTATATCCTTTGCACTGAAATGCCATAGCCTTGAAAATCAGATGCCAATATAATTTTATTATAATCACCTACAATATTTAAAACACACATAAAAAATACACTGTTATAAATATCCATTTTTTTTCTCTTTCTTCTCTTGATTCATCCTTTAACTTAAAAAAGAAAAACTTTCTGGTCCTGTCATTTCTAACCTATTTTGTGAGATGTGTAAGTTGATAAAAAAATCATAGTTTTTCTTTTCCTTCTTTTTTTTTTTTTTTTTTTTTTTTTTTGAGAATATCCTATTCTCCCTGCTGCCCTGAAGCATAGTTTTGCTGCATATAGAGTTTTAATGAAAACTGTTTTTTCCCATCACTGGAAAAGTACTGTGCCAATTTCTGCTGGAATTCATGGTTCCAAATAAATTACAAGCTGTCATTTGAAACAGAGATTTCCTATGATAAGATACTCATTCTTTTGGTCTGCTTTCAGGATTTTTTTTTCTATTTCTTTAATTTGAAAAATATATTGTATGACAAAATGTGTATATCAAAGTTGGTGATCCCTTTTTTACTGTAAGATGTAGTGATGGTTTGCAACAACTTTCAATGTAACATTAATAATTCACCCAAAGGCATTAAGAAATATGTAAGTGAATCGTAATATGCAATCTGGTAGAAAGATTTTATATCAGAGGGATGTCAATTTCCCAGAGGGGGCAATGTATTAAATACTATATCAGAGTGACCCAGTTTTTAATAAATATATAATAATTGAGACAATATGACCTGAAAGAGATATCAATGGTACAGAAGAAAATACCAGAATAAAATGGATTCATAATCAAACTTTGTAATGCCAGAACTAGCCATTAAAATTTGTAATAAAATATTCCTACACTACACATAAAGAAAACTATTTTATATCACTAATAATAGTATATAAAGTAAATTACAATTATATTAATGATATGCTTTCACAAAAATAAAAAAGTTAATAACCTCAAGTAAAATTATAGGACAACTTAGGTGAGATCTCAAAATTGGAGATTATAAAATGTTTACTATTATATTATTACTATTATTATTATTTTATTTAAAAACCTTTTATGTTAATATCTAATTTTCTGATTTATTTATTTATTTATTTATTTATTATTGGTACCAGGGATCGAATTCATGACCTTGGGCTTGCCAGGCGGGCGCTTACACTACTAAACTAAGCCCTCAGCTCTAATTTTCATGTTAATAGCTAGGTTTTTAATTCCATAAAAGACTGTTTCAAAATTCTGTAACTAGATATTTTTCTAACTGTAAAGAAATTTTTTGGTAATTTAAAGATGTTCAAGTGTATTAAAAGCCAAATAAAATAGATAAAATATATGAATGAAAGGAAATATGTATGGAAGTTGCATAAAGTCCTTGAAAAAAATTGCCAGCCATAAAGTACAAAAAATATATTATCTGTTCACACCTGTAGTACTGATATAGGTAATTTTGAATAACTTTGGTGTTTACAATTGTTGATGAAAAAGTGGAAAAACAGTTAAAATCATTTACTGCCAATCAAAATAGTTACTATTATAAATGTTTGTAAAATTATTTGATGCTACCTAAGTCAGAATCATAATTTACCAATTTCAATCCTTAGCATATATAATTCACAATTTCTTGTACATTTTGACCAGAAAATAATTAATAGAATATTTTTAGCAAATAACAAATAACAATTCAAATATTCCTGAAGACTTGAATGAGATGTATGCACATTGTAATACCAGGCGCAGTGATAATTATGTACAAATGTGTAGTCATCAGAAATAATGTGATTTCGATCTAGAATGCACCCTCTACATTCAAAAAGGAGGCTTTTGCAGTGTGACTAGATTATGGACCCCTGCCACTGACGTGTTGTTAGTAGATGTGGTCTAGTGAGAAGAGGCGAGTAACTAAAAGCAACAGCTGGAAAGGTGTATCTCTCCTAGCTCCTCCCTTCTCTCCCTGTATCTTGGCTCCCATGTTGTCAGCAGCTTTTCTCTCCTTGTCACTTCTATCTTGAACTTTTGAAACTGTAAAGTCAAACTAAACTTGTTTTCTTTTGTTACAGATGTCATATACTATGTATGTATTTCAGCGACAGAAATATGACTAAGACAAAGAATGTCAAAATCATGTTTGCACAGGATAATGATAGAAAAATAAATATGATTGCATTCTATCACTATAAAAATATGGGTATATGCATACATTATATATAATAGAGAAAATAAAGAGTGATTTATGATCTTAAAAGGAAGAGAACCTGTGATATAATTCAAGCATCATAAAAGTAGGAATCTATTTATTTTGCATTAAAAATGCCAAACAAAAGAAGTAGGATGTTATACACCAGAACATATTCTGTTGATATTTTAATTTTTAACCAGGGATATAGAAAATATTTAATTTATACCATTTGCTATTTTGTACAGCATAAACATATTTCCATCATGTAATTGACAGAAATAACTCAATATAATTTAATATTGAGCTGAATATAATTTGTTTTAATAGCATTCTGAATATAATGCCCTGCTATGTTAGTTTTCTTTATGTATTCTTCCATACTTTCAAATATTACCTCATTGTTTTGAAGACAAACATGTCATTTCTTTATATACCTAAATGCAAAACTTTTATGAATTTTTAACATTAGCATCTATGTATGATAAAATTAATTATTCTAAATTGATTTTGCATTAAAATGGATTAGAAAAAGTTCAAATAGGCATGTAATAATTTCTGTCTTGCTTTTAAACTAGTACTTCTTAATCACAAAATATTAAAATATAGCCTTAACTATGTGCAGAGTAAAAAATGTTAAAACACAGTATATAGTAAAATCTGGTGTATATACCTTCATTGGTTCTTATATACTGAATTATAAAATAGTATTTAAATCTCCTTTAGAGTATTGGAGATTAAAATAAAGGAAGTTCCTTTTGGCTGAAAATCATATAAAAACATAGACATGGATTAGGGTGGGAAAAATTAAAATCCCTGTATTCACAGCTTTATTCAAAGCTGAATATTCATTTTAACCATTGATCTCAATCTTATATGTCTGAGATATGCATTGAGTGTTCTGAATTTGAAAAATACCAATATTTTCTCATACAGTTACATTTACCCAATTATATAATAATTGATGTAAAATCATAGTAACATAAATAATGTTTAAAATCACAATTTATAGAATTAAATTGTGGAAATTTATCTGACAGATGAGATCTTAGTTAAATTATAAACCTTATAAGTGATTGGACAATAAGATATATGACGCATTTGATCCTTCAAATAAGGTGAAATGGCACTAAGAATAGGAAAGATTGAAAAAGCCATTGTGGAGGAAAAATGCAAACATATGCATGTGGAAAACATCTTCTAAAGAAAAGATTGATAAAAGACACTCATATGTGTTTTATTTTGAGTTATCTTGCAAACATTTTAAATAAGTGAAAATATATCCTAAAGATAGAAAAATAAAAATAAAGAATACAGTGCCTGAACATCCCTTAAAAATATTAAATACAGAAAAATGCCTCCTTAGTTCATGGAGCTAAAAAAAAAAAAAAAAAAGTAAAGGCAGTACAGATAACAAATCCATCCCAAAAATTAAAATCTGGAAAGGTAAGTTTCTCAAAAACTGCCACTGTCTTTGTCTCTTTGAGAACTGAAAATCTTGTGTGTGTGTGTGTGTGTGTGTGTGTGTGTGTGTGTGTGTGTGTTGCTTTAGCTAAAGCCCTTCCTTCGTATTTGGTGATTACAGAACGAACAAACTAAAAGCTGCAAAGTCCAGAATGTAAGTTACAGTTATAAAGTAGAGATACCAGGGGCTGGGGATTTAGCTCAGCGGCATAAGTGCCTGTCTTGCAAGCAGGCAGTCGTGAGTTCGATCCCTGGTACCGATAAAAAGGAAAAAGACAAAAAAATAAAAAAATAAAATAAAGTAGAGATTCCATTAGAAATTAACTGTTTCAAACAACAAGTAGGTAAAATTAGGGAAACGCAAAATAAAACAAAACAATACTTTCAACCAGAGAGCAAGTGTGAATTTTCTATCCATGTAAACACAAGCCTCACATATTTATTCAAGATGCAAAGAGTTATTTTAATGTCTTTCTCATTTATTACTTAGAGAGATCCCTAAATCCTGATCAAAAGTTCCTCTCTAAAGGGCTTCTTTTTTCTTATATTGGCATAGTATATGTTCACGATCACCCAGTAATTCATTTCAAAATGCAGAGAAAAATAAGGAACCATTAAAAAGAGTTGGAAAAAAATTATGGGATTATCAAACACAATGTGTAACACATAAACCTCCACATGTGTGCATACACTGCAGGTACACACATACATATATGTGCACACATACATCAGCTGAAAGATTCATTTGTGTGCTACGAGAATACCTGGAGGAATATGTATGTAACTGGAAACACATCTCAGAGTAGAAGAGTGGCTTTCCGTGGTTTGGATCTGAAATATCCCTCAAAGTTCATGCTCTTAGAAGGTGATGGCACAGGGAAGCACAGTACTCATCTGTGGGTTCAGAGTTGCTGGCTTCGCACTCACAGAAGAGGCAGGTGACTAGGGTTGTGGGCATGGTGGGTCTATCTTCTTTCTGGTTCCTTCTTTCTTTCTGCTTCCTGTCTACCATTATGTGAGCAGCTTACCCCAAGTAGATCGTTCCGTCATGCTGTTTTCTGCTTCAGAGGCAGCTGACTATGGACTGTACCTACAAACCAAAATAAACCTCTCTTCTCAGTGACAAAGAAAGTGACTAAGACAGACTTACAGTAAAGTTATTTGCTTTTGAATTCCTCACTGAGCCCTCGTCCCTCTTCCTCTCACACTCCCTCCTAACTTTGATGCCAAGAAAGGAGTAACACAAAAATCTTGATGATTATGCTAATATACTGGAAATTTAGCTTTAGAATACCTCAGATATTTTAGGAAAATAATTTTCTCATGTACAAACTAATGACTGACCACTATATTTAGGAAAATAAATGGTCCACATCTCTAGAATTCAAAATGCTTAATGAATACTAATGATAATATAAACTAAGTTTTTTATGAATTTAAGCATTATCACAAGTATCAGAAAGGGATTTATGTTTTATCATTACAACTTGTATTTGGCAAAGAGAAAAATAAGAAAAAAATGTGATTACAAAAGACTATTTAGCTTGTTATTTGTTGTATGGCACAGGAACATGATATCTAAGTATAAATTCTAGAAACACTTTAGGGCAGTGTTAAAGATCTAAAAATGATAGAATAAAATAAATTATTGTATGAAATATATTTGAAGAAATTGATGTGATACATTGTAACCAACATGTTAATTTGTTAACTAAAGAAATAATGTCTCTGCAGTTTTTAATGTGTATTTGGCTTGCACTTTCATCCAATTGTTAGTTAGAATGCTGTGTTATTCAGAAATAGTCATTTTGAAAAGAAAAAGTCTAATTTTTCATTTAAGTTTTCTGTCTTCATTTAAATATATTTTAATAAAGGGAGTTATCACAAATTATTCATCCCCCAGTAATTTGACTTTGTCTCATATTTATTTAAACCAATCATCTATATCTTTACATCTACTTTTATTTTAAAACATAACTCTTTGTTTCTATGTTTTGTAGTCACACTTCTCTCTTTGTGTATCAGCTGAATAGGCTTCTATTTGATGTGCAAATATTGTGTACATATATACATGCCTATATTATTTCTGCATTTGTATACATTATAGATGCATGTAGATGCACACACATTATGTAAGAGATTGTTTTGTGAAGATACATTGTATTATGCAATGTATGTCTAATTTATTTGCATATTAATGTGTATTATATGTGTGATAAATTTGTGATTGTATATGATTCTGAGTTTGTCAATATTTTATATGTGACAGTGTATATGTGTTTCTGGTTGACTCATGCTGCTTACCAGCTTTATGTTTCCACTTGATTTGATTTATTAGATATAAACGTATAATGAGTGCAATTTCAACACTGACAGATTTGCTTCTAAGCACATTTAATATTTTATTGCAGGAATGTCCTTCGTTGTGAAAGCTAACTCTACTTTCTCAGGAGAAGAAACTCTTTAATCTTTTTCGAAGTTATGAATTACACATTTTCTACATTCTTGTCTTGCTCCACACAATAAATTCAGTTCAAAGACAGTTACTTCTTCAACCTTTACGGTAGTTCTCTTATGTATATTTCAAGAGATCATAACATTTTTGTCTCAACGAGTTTTACGGGTTTGACTTTCTCTACTTTGTGTGCTTTCTCAGCTATGTATGTTTTTTCGTCTTTAGTGGAGTTTTTTTTTTTAACACAGTCAATGCGTTGATGTTACCCAAATTTCATTCTTATCCCCGCTAATTCTTTCCCATTATGTTGCTATGTCACTTGGGAACACTATGCATTAGCTGGCAAAGTTTTCTCTGATTAGATTCAATTTTATTTTAGGCAGAATTTTAATGTGAATTTGCCAATCATTTTGTCAGAGTTAGAGACTAGAAATAATTAAAAAATCTTTATGGTTATTTTTATTCTTACAAATAATCAAATATTAGTTTAAAATTTTTAACTTTTTATAAGATGAGGCACATTCCCAATGAAATATTAATATGTCTAGGAGACACTGAACTTCCATGTTTACTTCAATTTTATTCACAATAGCAAAGAAATCATTCAGTGTTAAGTTTCAGCTCGGAGCAACACTTTTCAGTTCTATTGTGTAGAATGGTACATACAGATTACAGTAAAACATTAATTTAGTCACTTTGTCATCACTGTGACAAAACATTTGACAATTACAATTTAAAGGAGGATAAGTTTATCTTAGCTCAAAGTTTAGTAGAAATGTAAAATGAGGAAGGAGTAGAGTAAGAAGAGAATGGTAGGACAGAGAAGAGAAAATAAGGGAATGTGGAAGAAAAGAAATATTTTAATGAGAAGATTATCAAACAGATTTCTAAATTTATTTATTGCAAACTCTGTATTTGGAAATATCCCAAACAAAAAGTGATATAACAAACTGACTTTAGGATACTGAGTCACAGATTTTTATTTTAAATGCCAGCAGTAATTTATATATTACATAATGTACCATATACATTAAATGCATATACACCTATATGTATTAATAGAAGTACTGAAAATAATTTCCAACAAATTTTACCATATTTACTATAATTCATACATTCTTAATAATATCAATAAAAGTATGAATTTGGTATTCATAGCATATTCATTTATTCAGTTAATGTTTATTTTGCAAATTTTTTAATAAAGATGCAATGGTGTTCGTTTTCTCAAATAATTGAATTATATTTAAGTTCAATTCTTTCAAAATGTCCTGCTTGAGTAAAGAAGTTACTTTGATTTAATTACATAAAATTCAATTATTGCAGGATATTTTCAGATTAATTGGTGATTTCAAACACATCTTACAATGTGCTTTAATTTTAAATTATGTAGCTTGCTGTAAGTACATAATATAATAGTAATAATGTCATTGTTTCCTGCTAGGCCTTTGACTCATTAGTATTACTTTGACACTTCACTTATAGTAGCGCTCTCTCTCTCTCTCTCTCTCTCTCTCTCTCTCTCTCTCTCCCTCCGTCTTTCTCTCCTCATAGGTCAGAGTTACATAATTTCTTAAAGATTATTTGAGGTCAGTGTTCCTGTTGTCATTAGAAGGGAAGAATATGCACTTTGCAAAAACTTTGCAGAAGCAATGCTGAGGTGGTGGTTGATATTAGTCATCATTTACCATTGACTTTTATTATGGAAATAATCTTACAGGAATTGAAGTTACAAGCAAAGAAATTCAAGTTAGATAAATAATTTGAGGTCAGTGAGTCCAAACCTTCTGTTTTCCTATGAGGTAAATCCAATAGTTCTCTTTATTTAATTTCATAAGAAATGAGGTTGAAGACTTCACTTCATACTTATATGCCCACCTATATTTCTGTACATTTATTATTTCACAATCCTTTTACTCTCAGTTTTCTTTTTAAGTAGATTTTCTTTTGTTTCTTCCTCCCACACTCTTATTGGGAATTTCCACAGTGCTCTTTTATAATTATAAATAACCTGGTGCTTAAAATTTGCTTCTCAGTTGCTCTATTGCTTTACCCCTCTAATAGCACCACATTCTAAGGATACCACAGTGATACAACAGAGAAACACTTTCTATCACCATCAGTGTTTGCTTACATATTATTCTAACAATGTTTTGGCTGAATGTCACTCCAATTTCTAATTACTGATATTGGGAAGTAATAGAAAAACTACACAGCGGGCTGGGGATTTAGCTCAGTGGCATAAGTGCCTTCTTTGAAAGTGTGTGGTCATGAGTTCGATCCCTGATACTGATAAAAACAAAAAAGCCACAAAAAAAAAAAAAAAAAAAAGAAAAAGAAAAACTACACGGAATGAGTGCTATTTTCCCATGTTTATTAACTCTAGATAACATAATCTTGCCCGTATTCATGTTCAAATTTAACTCACTTTACACATTTGTCTGCATAAAATATCCAAAATATCCAATATTTAAAATAAGTAAATGTTTACTTTTAATATCATAAATATATACTGAGACATTATAATAAACTTACTTGGTAAAACTATACATGAAAATTACATATTTAAATATATATTATAAATATACCATCTTATAATAACTTTAGTTATTAATTAAATCAATGCTTTATTATCATCTCTAAATATTTTTTATTAACATAGAGCTGAAATCATAAACATAGTATTCTACTTACAGGAGATACAGATAAATTTATTTCAAACATTTCTGTTTCACTTAGGAGATATAATAATAAACTACAAGATTTCAATGGATTGATGCTTTTTCTTCCCCATGCATGTATCCATGCATTTGCCTACATGTATCCATGAAGAACATTTCAATTTTATCTGAAACACATAATATAAATTCAACACTCGTAATAATTTTTCTAGGTTATATTCATGAAAATACCTGAAGGAAATTCTTAAAGTACCATTTTAGATTGTTACTTCTGAAAGATGCTATCACCTTGGTGCCTCTGTGTCTGATTTGTACAACTTACTTCATCATCCCTCTCTTCTGTAACCTTCTTCCTGTCATTGATCTAGTCTCTCTGCCTAAGCTTGTGCCCTTTATGTGCTTACACTTGTCTAAATAAGTTTAAATTTAGCTTTAACAAAAAGATCACACGAAAAACAATTTTGAGGCCAATTACTATGAGTGTAAAATTTCCAACACGACCTTTCAGAAAATCTGGCCTGAATACTCCAGCAAAGTTTAAGTGAACAGTCACAATTGTTTTCTGTTAGGTCAACATGCTCCTTCCTGTTGAAAAGTTACCATTTTCAAAAGGCTCCATTGCCTGCCATGGAATCAATCATTTGCATGATCCAAAGCTCTTACATGAAAGTGTGCTCAATCCTCATTCAATAAAAGTCATTAACTGGTTTTGACAGATAATTTCCAATCACTCCACTTTGTTCTATACATGTTGTAAGCTATTACCCACCAGTGTTTCTGTCTTTTCTCATTTATTTTTCCTCTTGGTTACTGATGCCATGTGAAATTTAGTCTCTTTTTTTCACTGTCTATATCATGAGCATTTTCAATAGCCTAATTCAGTAAAAAGAGATTATTTGTAAAAATAAGTAGCATAGTCATTTTTAATTGAAAATTTTGACATTTGATATATCATTCATTCCTTAAATTATTTTTTCTCAAAAATTATGATTCTGTGCTTCACTCAAGAATATTCTCATGCTAACTAAGTGTGATGGCATATCCCTGTAATTCCAGAACTAGAGAGGCTGAGGCAAGAAAATTGCAAGATTACAAGCTTGGACTACATAGTGTTCAAAGCTAGCCTGAACTACACAGCAAGATCTTGTCTGAAAAAGAAAGAAAGAAAGAAAGAAAGAAAGAAAAAAAGAAATAAAGAAAGAAAGAATATTCCCATGCTGCTGACGAGTGGTTCCTATGCCAGTAATCCCAGCATTCAGAAGTCTGAGGCAAAAAGATCCCCATAAGTTCAAGACTAGCGTAGTTCAAGATGTGGGCTACATAATGAGTATAAGCCCCATATGAAGTATGTAGTGAAAGCCTGATGAAGCAAACAAAACCAAACCAAGGCAAAACAAAACAAAACTCAAAAAGAATATTCCCAAGCAACTACTGCATAACTCACATCAAATTCTGATTAGAACATAAAATAAATTTGAAATTTTCAGTGAAGTGTATTACATTAAGTTCATTTTAATAGAAATGACTCTAGTATTTATTAGCTCATTTTTGCAATACATAGGCTCAAATGAGGGAGCTATTATATTTGGAATTCTTGTGCTTGCCAAGCCATCGAACTTTGTCTCACCAGGGCTTTTTTTAAAAATGAATTAATGTTCTTAACTATAATACACACAACTTTACCTTTATTTTGTCTCATATTTCAGAAGAATCTGAAATTCTTTTTTCTTAATTTTTAGGACATCACTTTTTTTAAATTAAGGAGTTATACAATCTTTTAGACTTTACTTTCTCTGGTAACCTCTTAATTACTGACAAAAGACAAACTTTACTCATTTAGTTCAGAAGAGTAGCTCTGAATACTTTTCTAAAAAATATCATATGCTTAAAAATATTGTCACCTATACACAATCCCAGTTTTTAAATTATATTACAAAGATACAATCTTAAAATGGCATGATAATTGCACAAAACTAGACATGTGGATAAACGAAAAACCATAGATGGTCCAGACAACTCCAGGTCATTAACTGTTTGCTTTTTGATGAAGTGGCCAAAAATATACTCTTTAGATACTTTTCGTGGGGAAATTAGCTATTTACATGAATAAGATTAAATATACACTCAAATATCCCATCATTTGCTAAAATAAAATTGAAAAGTTATGACAGATGGAAGATAAAATAGTTAATTGAAGACATAGGTATAATCAAAGATTTCAAAAGAAACTCAGTAGTGTAGTAGTATGAAAATTAACAAATTTAATTACATCAAGTTAAAAATTACTGCAGAGCAAAAGAAGCAATCAACAGTGTGAAGTGACAAACTACAAAATGAAAAAAATATTGCCAGCTATTTCTCAGACAGGGGAAATAGTATCTAGACTATATAAAAAACTCAAAAAAGACCCCTCATAATAGAAGACATGATCAATACAATGGCACCTGAAATGAATAGACATTTGTCGCATAAATATATAGATATACAAATGTCCAATAAAAGCATGAAAAAATCAAGTCAACATATTTGTTGTAGTTGAGGATAGCAAGAATAACAATTACATGCAGGACATATAATTTATAGTATTATTTATAATGTTCATGCAAAGCATCAAATACAAAGTGCAGAAAACTGTCCACAACTAAAGACATATAAAAGCCAGCCAAGGTCCTGGATTCCATAGCCATATCCTCCCTGAGTTCAGATGAAGACCTTAGGCCCATGAAAATGCTCCCCTACAGGTCCAGCTGGATGCCTGGGGCCCAGGAAATGACTGATACATGTCTGTTTCATGGACTTGCACTGGAAAGGCCTCAAGGTTAGTGGTGGAATCTAGAAAGTCTATGCCACCAAGATGAAGGATCCGTACCAGTAGGCTGAAGGTTCTATACTGGAGCCAGAAAGTAATGCTTAAATTGAGAACAAGATTACCCCTTAAGGTACCACAGCCCTCCTCAGGAACAGTGAGGTCCCGAGCTCTTCCAATGATTACAACAACCAAGCTCATATCAGGAAGCCAGCATGACAAGCTTCTCCAGGAGATTGAACAGCACACATCTTCCCCTCCAAAACCAGGAAGCGCTGCTCAAGAGAAGGCCAGACCTCTCCCAAAGTGAACCACAGTCATTCTTAGTAACAACAGGGCCCCGAAGTCCCTGATGATGAGACCAGTCAAATTCACATCTGGAAGGAAGCTCAACAAGGTCCTCCAGGAGGACACATGGAAACTGGAGAACCAATAGCACCAAATAACACTAACACTACTCTCTTCCTCTATTTCTCCTTTTTATCTTGGCAACAGTCCTCTAGTGGACCATCACACACAGCACCACGCTGATTCAGCTCACCTAGTATTACAAGTTAACCATCAGTTATCAGTCCACCACAATATCTGACCACTAGAGATATGAAAATTAAAACAATATTGAGATCTCACTCCAGAAAGAATGACCATTATCAAAAAGTCAAATAATAATAAATGCTGGCATGTTACAGGGTAAAGGAGCCCATCTATATTGTTAGTGGAAATATAAACTGATGCATCCACTATGGAAATCACTATGGCAATTCCTCAAAAAACTAAAATTAGAAATTCCACTGATACAGTATTCCACTTTTAGATATCTTCCCCAAAGTGTTAAGGACATCATATTACAGTGATAAATACATGCTAATTTTTATAACAACAGTATTCATAATAGCTAAATCTTGGAAGCAGCCTATATGTCTATCAACAGATGGGTAGATAAAGAAATTGTGGCATTTGTATGTAACACAATATTACTCTACTAAAGTAGAATAAACTTGAATCATTTGCAGGAAACTGCCTAAACGCTGAGATCATAACATCAAATGAAATAAATCAGATGTGAATGTTTACATGCTTCCTGGTTTTTCTTAAATGAGAAACCCAAAATATAAATAAAGAACGTAATATAAGATACATAATAGGAAGCAGAGAGGAAGATTTTGTTCCAATAGGAAGTAAACCAAAAGATAGAGGTAAGGAGAAATAGAAAGTTTAGAAGATGAAATAAATAATTAAGAAGAGGTATGTACCTCTATCAACTCCCTTCAAAGAAAGGAATCATTATGTTATACAAGCATTTAGTAATAAAATATTAAAATGGAGAAAACAATAAATTGTCATCTATAATCTTATGCTTTCTTGTTGTTATCTCTGCTACACACTTATCCTAATTCTATGATCTTCTCTCCTTTGCCAGCCCTTCCTGTTTGCCACCCACTTTCTCAATCTCCTGCTCTCCATTCACTTACGAATTGTCATACTTTCTGCCTCATATTATTCATACATGATAATTCCATATATAACCTTCAAGACTTCCACTACTGGAATAGTGTAATGGGCTCCAAACCCTTTCATTTATTACTGATCTTTTTCCAAAAAAAAAAAATTATCTAGACAAAGATGCATCTCATGACACATTCCCCCTTGAATTGTTGCACTTAGCTTTTATTTTGGAAAGTGCTCAAAGTATATATTTGTTTTAAAAGCCCATTAACAATCACTGTCATCTTTTTTCTGCATTGCCACTCACCTTTCACTATTTTTAGAAATGTCCTACAGCAGATTTTCCAGCAATTTCTACAATTCCTCATGTTTTTTCTTAGATTCAAGGCTTTTTTCATCCTATCCCATTCCCAATTATCTAACACATCCTTATTTTACATTTCAATATAAGTATATTTTCCATGCAAACATGATCTATAAAATATAGTTGGTCTAGGTCATTTTTGTGGTATTTATAGTTTGTGTTTCATAATTATGTCAGTCAAACTTATTTTTTTAATTTATGTCTGTCTCATTTAATTGCACTATAATGAGAGCAGAAATACTGCTTTATTCAATGTTGAACAGTTCCTAATGCATATATTGGAATATTGTTGCATATTATGTTTTCAAAAATTAACTAGATGAAATTGTTGAAATATAATAAAAATTTCACAGAGATTCTTGTTTGTATTAACAATAAATCTAAATACATAATAATACTCAGTATATTACAATAAAACTCAAGTGTTAATTAGATATGCAGCTATAGAATGACTTCAGAGTTGGTGAACTCTTATTAAATAATGCTAGACTTACAGATAAATATCTAGGAACTTTTAAATAACACACATCTGTTTTAAATGGACGTACTAATATACCCTGGTGACACTTGGTCTCCAATGTTGATGTTATTCATGGGATTCCTTTGCTTTTCCCCTGCCCTTTCCACGTCCTTTCCCTCCCCTCCCATCCATTTTTTTCTTTTCTTTATTATTCTAGTAAAAGCTAGCATTTGGAGCAGTACTATAAAGTTGTCTATAGAGAAAATAAGTGGCATGTTGCAGGAGTGACAAAATGCATGTTTTTTAAATAGTTATTTAGTTTTATGACAAGAAGCAGAATTTTCAACACAATTTTTTTACATGAAAGAAAAATTTTACTCTAGAAAAAATCGTGGTAGAAATGACACATGATAACATTTTTGAAATCCAAATGTGATGTGGCAAAATTGGGGCATTATATTTTTTAACACTGACAGCTGAGCTAAAACAATTTAGGGCATAAAGAATGTGGATTTTTAAGCATTGTAAATTCATGAGTAGCTGAGCTGCACACTGGTTCACACATTCTCAGGGCACCAGTTTGAAATCTCAAAAGAGGGAAAAACTGTATTACAGCATCTGATTTTTGTTAGGTGTTACCTTTTATGTGACATTTAATGATCTTAATATTTCTACATATAATACAGTATATCTTGCTATCCTTAAAAGTGAAAAGTATAGGTTAGAAAATTTAAACATTCCAACAAAAATAACTATGCACATGAGAAGTATTCTTCAAATTTGATTCTTGGAATAAGATATTCTAATATAAATTTTCCTTTCCTTAAGCCAAACATATACACACAAAATATAGGATAGGTAAAATTCACAGAAAAGTTTTTCCTTAAAAATGTAGTCCCCACAAATAATAAACAAATTGTGCATGGGTTGTAATTGTTAATAGTTAATTATGTGACAGTCATAAATTGACTTCTTAGCTCCAGTTTTCAAATCTGGGGATTTAAAATCCTTGCCTTTATTGGAGGTCATATTCTGTCATGAATATCCTAGTTTATAAACCATTTAAATAGGTATTAGTGATCAGTAACATATTTACCTTAACTATTGTTCAAGATTAAATTCAAATCCTCATCTATAACATATTTCTACTATAAATGCTTTCACTTTTAACCATTCCTTGTCTCTTTCCTTCCATGATGTCACTATTTTCTGCTTAACTTTCTAGGCTTCTGACAGAAAATAAATTTACAAATATTATATATGTATATAAATGTGGTTATTATATATACCTAAAATATACCAATAAAATTAAATAAAAGCATATAAAATATAACCAAATGGTATATGTAGACACTAGTGAGAAGTAATTAATGAATATGTGCTTTTGCTGTGACAAATTAGCCTCTCTCCCAGGGGTTCTTATTTACTTTTCAGGCATTTGTCACTAGCAGGATACCTGCTTGCTTCATTACCTTATGTGTTTGTGTGTGTGCTCCAGTAACAGATGTGTTGATGTCTATTCCTACTTAAGGGTATAGACATTTATCCATCAACGTCTACAGATTAATGAAGTATTGTCAGTCATTATGAAAGCACTTAGAATGAAATGATAAAAACAAAACAAACACACTAAAATCTTCCTCCAGGAAGGAATTCTCTGGGTTACTATTAAGAGAAGACAAGGAGAAAATGTGGATGACAGTGACAAATGGCCTGAGGGCCACTGGTGCCTGTGCCCTAAAAAAAAGGGAGTTACTATTAAGACAAGAGGGTGGTTTTGTAAGAGAATGAGTTGTATGAGAGAAGCCAAAAGTTCTCTTTGAATACATAAATTACAAATGTTTTCTAATTATAAAGGTACACATATGGGGCAGGTATTCCTTATTAAATTACAAGATGGTTTTTCAATGTAGACTTAGACTAACAAAGAATTGAGCAGAAACTAGAGTTTCTATTACATTCCCTCATCTGCTTGAACACATTTTTTTCCCTTCTTATTAATGCCTTGCAGTAATGTGGTATTTTTATCTGTTTTGAAGAACTGATCATGATACATTATAATAATTAATGTTTATAATTTTTACTGGGACCCCATCTTTCTTCTGTATACTTGTATATTGATTTTGATTAATCATACCATAATGTATCACTACCCTAAATGGATATGTCACTACTCTAGAGTCTTCTGTGATTTCTATAATTTCTCCCTCACTCTCTCTCCCTCAACGCTTCCATTTCTGCCTTTCTCAATCCTCTTCCTCCTAATCATTTTCTCTCTCTCTCTCTCTCTCTCTCTCTCTCTCATTTTCTCCAGTTTTCTTTTTCTGTGTAAGCCTCTGAAAACCATCAGTCACTATGATTTGTCTGTATTTTTGCCTTTTCCAAAATTTTAGGTATGTAGACTCTTTTCAGGCTGACTTTTTTCACTTAAATGTATAAATTAAAGATTCCTTTTAGATCTACTTATGACTTGGTCATTTCTTTTTATTACTGAATAATATTCTATTATGTAGGTGGACTATGATGTATCTAGTCTGCTAGATATCTTGGTTGCTTTCAATTCTGAGCAATAAAAAATAAACCAGCTACATGCATTTGTGTGAAAGTTTTATTGTGAACCTAATGTCCAAGTCACGTAGGTGATATCCAGAATCACAACCACCAGGTGCTGAAAGATGATATTTGATTTTATAAGAAACTGTCAGGCTACCTTCCAACGTGTAACACTATATTGTATTACTCTGATCAAATTTTGAGAGATCCTGTTTTTCCATGTCATCTCCAATACTGGATGCTGTCAATGTGTTTGATTTAAACCATTTTGGTAGATATGTAACAGGATCTAATTGTTTTACTTCATAGCACCCTTATGACATATTGCGCACATCTTTTAATGTGCTTAATTGCAATTAAAATATTTTCTCCCCACCTCTTGCTTATAACTTCCATTTACCAAATAATATCTTTCACAGAGTAAAAGTTTAAATCTATAACAAAACCCAACTTTCAGTATTTTTCCTTTCCACTCATCATGCCTTGGGTGTTGTAGCTAAAATATCACTGCAAGACCAACGTAAACAAGAATCTCTCTTATCTCATATTCTAGAATTGAATAATTTTACATTCTTTCATTTAGGTTTTTGAACTAATTGCTTTTTTATAGTATTAGAGATTGAAGCTAGGGTCTTTGTATTGTACTGGGCTACATCTTCAGCTATAGTGTTAGTGTAATGTTTAAGGGGAAAATTATTTATTATCTTAAATAAGGAAGAACTATTTTTAGGTTTTATATATTTCTTCCTTTACACTCTCATATTTTCAAGTAGGTCTTAATATTGACTAAATTTCCTTTTTTCTAAAGCTTCTTTCTAGGCCCGGGATGGAACCCAAGGACTTGTATATTCTAGACAAGCACTTTAAAACTTCCCTGAGCTACAATTTCAACTTTGACATTTTTTAACGTGTGTCTACTGACAAAAATACTCCCTTAAAAATACTCCCTTCAGTTTGGTCTATTTGAGTGAGACTTTTTCTGTTTATGTTTCCATTTGGAAAGATAATTCTCACATGTTATGCAATCGACAGTTTTTCTTCTGTGGCACTTGTTGGACTTTATTTTCCTAGATTTTGAATATCATATTCCTGTATGCAGACATTTTTGATGTTCATCTTCCTGGTGTTCTCTAGATTTTTAAATTTCTTCTCTAGGGTCATCCAGAAATCTGGCCATTATTTTCTTTGTCTTTGTACTCTCTTCTTGTTTGGCATTCCTTTGATCCTTGGATATTATGCCACATAGTTACAGTTTTATTTTATTTTCTCACTGAATTTTGTTTTGAAAACTTCCTAAATATATCTTTTATCTTAATAATTATTTCCTCAAATAACAATGAATTCATCAAAGATATTTTCGTTTACAATGTTTTTGATTTCTAGAACTCTTTTATATTCTTTCCTTAATTTTTATTTTATTAGTGCATGTCTATAGTACATGCACACAGCACGTCTTCTTTTCTCATTCCTTTCTTGCTTCATCTATCTTGGATCTCCTTTGGTCTTTTCCTTAGAGTTTTCATTCATCTGCCTAAAACATTCTGATATTTTTTGCAGACCTGTGGCATTTCCCATTAGAATTTCAGTATAGCAGCCATAATTATTTTAAATTCCTGGTCTTGTAATTTCAAAATTTCTGCAATATCAGAGTATTGTTTAATTATTTATGTAGCTGCTACAAATTTTTATTGAAAGTTTGAATTGTATTTTACAAATAAAACAGAAGTAAATAAGCCTGTAGTGTGAGTTTTAATGTGTATCTGGTTCAGGGTTAAGGTATGTTTAATATTTCCTACAGCTGAAGGTGTTACAGAATACAATTTTATCTTAGCGTCATAATTCTTATATCTTCTATTTTCTTTAAACTTCCCTGAATACTCCTTAAGATACTGTTTGAGGTTTGTAGTGCTTTTATTTATAGTGGCCCTGCTAATAGGCAATAGTTACATTGAAATGGTGCTGATATATGGGAATAGGAAACGATCTATAACGTTAGGATTAGAACCTCTAGACTTCATAAAGTGTGTGCTTACTAAAAGAAATCTTCTTCAAGTTAGCCCATCACAATATCCTCTGTAACAGCAGGCCACCCTAAAGAGGCATTTTAAATATAGATATGTGCATTGGTAACCCCAACACACTATATTTAGAATGCTTGCTTTGCCTTTGTCATTACTGTTGATCTTTAAAAACACAATGGAGTGATGAGTTTAAATCCTGAGTGGTATAACTACAAATAGAGAATGGGAAGAGAGTTATCTAAACAGAAAATGAAATCCAATCATTTATACTTTTGAAAACCAATCATTTCTCATAAGAAATAGTAGTACCAATTATAAAACATGAAATAGTATTAGTGCCATATTCTTGTGATGATTTTATAGGGAAAGTGGACTCACCTTAAATAATTTTTCAAAAATAGACACTATTATGAAAACTTACATGTTAGAAGTTGCTGAAAAAATAAAATAAAAAGGTTTTTAGGATGTAGGGTCTAGAGAGAAACAAAACTAACTGAGTATGTACCATCTCAAGAAATATCTCACTGAAAGATCAGTCTAGTTCACACTTGGGGCACAATCTTAGGCACAGCTGATCCTCTGATTATAGGAGCTCAGAATTTAAAAATAAATGAAAGAAACCATAGTCCAAAATATAGTCATGGACTGTGCAAGGAACATTAAGAATTTAGGATATTTGGCATTTGATCACATTACTACCATTCTTTTGAAGTAATCTGAAGTTAGAATAAATTATTCATTATTTTGATTGATCATAAATGATGTATTTGCTCTGAAGTACATAATTTACTGGATTTCATTATAGTTAATATTTCCAAAGCATCATATTTCATGTCGAAGAAGTAAATAAATCATTTACTGTGATGGTCTTGTTAAATAAAACTCCAGGAAACCAAATGAATTTACATAGTGCTTAATCTGTATAAAAACAAATTTTTAAGAATTGAAATATAAATTCAAATTAATTACTCTGCATTAAATTCACATGGCATTAAAGAATTCTCTTAGGAAATAATCTCTGCTAAATTATATGTTTATAACAAAATATTATAACACTTTAAATCATATATATATATAAGCTCTGGCTTGAAATTTTCTAATAAGGATAAATCCCATTATTTTAATAGAAACTATAAAATTAGGATAATAATTTTGCAATGGTGTTAATTTTTAAAACTTTAATGCATTATCAATCTTTCTGTCAAAGACACTATTTTTGAAAATGAGTATATTTCTGAATGATATTGCAGACTCCATACCTAACTTTCAACATTTTTTATATGCTATGTGTTGTAGAATGCAAGTGTCAGCTAGACTTGGTGGTGCCTGCCTGTGATTCCAGCTACTTGGAGGCCAGGGAAGGAAAACTGGAAGTCTAGGCCATTCTGTCCAGTTTTGCAGAACTGTTTCAAATTAAAATTTTATAAAGGGACTCGAGATGTATGTCAGTGGTAGGGTGTTGTTTTCATCTGTGAGTGTCTGCACTCTATCTTGAGCACTATACACACATCTACAAACAGGAAAATATACATACTTTGCAAGAAGTACCCATTTTCACTTGTTCTCTATATTTCTTACACAATTGCCTGAAAATCTTTGGAAATATAAACACTGTGAATACTGGCAGTACTTGTAATAAAATAATGTATGCATTGCCATATGAATTTAATTTTATTTCATTCTTACAGACTCATAGAATCATTGGTTTAAATAGTTCTCTTCTTTTAAACCATTAAGCTTTACAAAAAACTTTTTAACAAATACATAAGTCTCTAATATTTTCACTTGGAACCTGTGAAGTGCTCAGAAGTTCTTTTCTTCACTATGTATAGGTATCCATTAGCCAGAAGAATTTAAAGGATTCACCAAACAGGAAGAACTAGAATAATTTTATTAAATTCTTTTACTGATCATTTATTAACTGGGCTTGAGCTTATATTATCGAACAAACTTGTACTATTCTTTATTTCACTTTGTAATTCAAGTGGACTATAAAAATCAATATAATATTTGGAGCTTTCTTTTTAAATATAGTGTGTCTTTTGATACAGAAACTTTTAAATTAATTTAGTAAATCCATTGGGTCAAATGCAGAGTTTGACACAGATTCTGAGAAAGCTTATCATTCTTATGCTAGTTATCTTATACTTCAAGACATAATGTGAATATGAAAGAATACTTATAAAAACTTTTATTTACTGTCTTCAACATTAAGAATTCATTAAGAAAGTTCCACTGACCAGCAGCAGAATTATGTAACCCGTGGGAAGCAAACATTAACTCATGTAAATTGTCATACTAATGTATTACGGTACTTTGTCACAGCTGAGGATGACTCTTTGGGTACAAAATAAATAGTGCCTCTCATTGACATTTTATTGCTTATAGACACATATCAACTGAACATTTGATAAAACTCAGTTTTGTAAGTATTGTAAGTTATGTGAAAAATTATTTGAAATACAGAGGTTATATACTTGTAGCTTAGAAAATGTAATACTTCTCAGATGCAATAAATAATTTAAATTATTAATAACTCCCATTTTCATAGCAATGACTTACAAGTTAATGCATATTTTCAGTTCAGTTTTAGATAGTTTAAATTTTTAAAATATATCTAGTTCACTGAAATTTATTATTTTCCTATGGACATTCCATGTTTTAATTGTCTTTTTCTCATATTGAGGTACAGTGTGGAAAACCATTGTTTGGAATTTTTCTCACTGTATATATGCAATGCATAATAGTTACTTCATTTTGGAGAATTGGTACAGATATATTTGATGAAGTTGTGGACTGCATGAATGGCTTCTGCTCTTATATTCATATCGTTTTCTTTTGAAAACCTAACAGAGGATGCTTACTGCTCATGTGGAGAAACAATTTTGAAAATTTTATAGCTTTGTTGTGTAGCTGGTCACCCTTTACCATCTGATACAAAGTAGGCCTGGGTTATGTTAATCAGCCACTGCAAAGAATTCATAATTTAAAGGAGGTGGGTGTTTTATTTTAGATGTAGCTTTGTTTTTTTACAGCAGTCTTAGAGTCCTCCCCCATTTTTTATTAATGGGTATTTTCCTCTTTTTAAAGAAGCTTTCTAGTGCTATTTCTACTCATTCTGATGAGTGTTAGCCTCTGAACATAGACTAAACTGTGATTGGGACAAGTTCAGGGAGTGGAAAAGCATCAGAGATTGAAAGTGCAAGTGAAATAACAGACAGGTTAATGTTCAGACGCTTGCAAGTCACATTTTGATTTGAAGACTGCTACCAGATGCAGGCATACAATTCAAGTATGTTATCACTGGCCTCTGTAACAAATACCACTGCATGCAGTTTAAATTTCACTTGCTGTTCATGATAGGGTTTTGGTATGCATTTGCAAACAATTGATTTATTAAAGTTTCTATACAGTCAAAACCTCTCTGCTAATGTTAATCTGTGTTTCCACCTAGTCCTCCGTGCCTATCATCACCACCTCAGTTCCACTTGGGATAATCCAGCATTAGATTCTCATAAGGAGCATTCATGCACAGGTCACAGAAGGGTTCATTCCCTGTGAGAATGTGATACCACAACTGATTCACGAAGAGGTGGCGATCAGGCTGTAATCAGAAGGGCTGCAAATACAGATGAAGCTGTTTTGCTTACTTGTTTTCTTCTTCCTACCTGCTGCATGGTCCAGTTCCGAACAGTTCACAGACTGGTTTTACTCTGTGACCTAGGAATTGAGGACCAGTGGCTTAAAAATTTTCCAATGTAACTTTTTTTTTAAAACCATTCCCCTATAAAATATATGACTTGCGGTATAAGAAGGATGAACCACTTCAAGAACCTAAACTATGCAGTATATGGAAAAAAATGATCCTAGGTAATATTCAAAATAACACTTATAGTTAGAAAAAATAACTAATACAAACAGAATTCAAAATGTGACAATACCTACAAACAGCAATGAAAGGATAAAAAAGAAACAACTTGTCAGGAAGCAGGTTTCTAACAGACACAAACAACAAAGCAAAACAAAACAAAAAAGGATTCAAATGAATGGTGACACTCCTGAGGCAAAATAGGAGCTTTTGTGATGCAAAAACACATTGCCAGATAAAAGACCGTGTTAAATACACTTAGGCAAGAAAGACACCACATTTAATACATTTATTAGAGAATGGCAGAATTTGAGTCCCACTCAGTCAGCTAGGTGTCAGAAGAGCAAAGTAAGTGACCCAGATAAAGCAAGCAATTGTAGTCTTAGCCATGAAAAGGGTTTCTGAGGGAGAAGCAAGAGTACTTACTTTTTGTCTTTGTTCTCCATCTTTACAGTACAAAACAGTGCTGTACTATGGTTCTTAAATTTGCCTCGTTGTAATTATAATTAGAAGAAATATGCTTTTGTTTCATGTAAAAATAGGACAGTCGGGTCGGGGAGTAAATTTAAGGCTTATACGAGCATCTGTTGTATAATGGTACAGCAGACATGGGATTGTAAACATCTCTTCAAAATTGATTTCAGTTATCTCGTGCACAAGATTGTTAGATTATATGCTACTTCTGATATAGGGGAATGAAACTCCTGATTTAGACCTACTGTATGTCCAGAACAAGTTTGTATTTCCTAAAATCGAAGAATGAATGTTAGGAACAATGGAGGTTAAGAGCAGAAATATTTATTGAGAGAAAGAAATCTTCTAAGAGAGAGACAGAAGGGGTCCTGAGTGGGTCGCCAAAGATTCTGTATTTTTTCAGGATCTTTATTGAGTAAAACCATGAGGTGAGTCAGGTCTAAAATTGGAGAAAACTGGGAAGTCCCAAGGCAGATGGGCATGAGGTAGGACAAAGCTAGTGTCAACTGATAAGATTAATAGCTCAGGTAAAATTGATTAAATTGGGAACAAACGGGAAGGTGAGTCACATAGAAGGTGGGCATTCTTAGAGAGCAGTGACTCCTCCCTAGGTATTGGAATGCTGACTCTTGGCTTCTCAAGATGATCCAGATTTAATCCCTGAGTATTATACTTAAGGGTGTGGTTGCATTTGTTTTGCCTTCTGTTTTGAGATCTGAGATAAATGGAGGTTTAGGATTACGGCATCATACTTTTGAGACTTCCCATTAACCTTTTTTGGGATGGGGCATTCTCTCCCACCCAGTAAAACTGAACTAAAACTACTAAAATTAAAAAAAAAAAAAAAAAACAGCCCAGAGCAAAATTTTCTTAGCATAAGATCATCTCCACTCTCTTGAATCATCCCAGGATTATGGGATTATGGGATTATGACTGCTGAGTCATGAACCTATGAATATTCAGCTAATTCTCCTACACTGTATACACCCAGTAAATACTGGCTAGTTTGAAGTATTTTAGCCACTATCTGTACCAAAAAAGGAAAAAGAAAAAAAAAAAAAAAGACCTCCCAAAAGCCTCTATTTTTTCCAACATAGTACATGAATTAATACACACTTCTTTATGTTAGATTTCACTTATGTTCCATGTAAAAACGTATACAATAAAGACTTCTTTTAGAAGGTTTAAGTGTACCACTTAACATTGAAATTCTGTTACTACTTTGATATTTTTTCATTAAATGAATGATTATATTTTCTTATGAAACATATGATTTAGAAATATGCAAATATATATGGACTTTGGGCCCAATCAAAACAGGAAATATAGTATTTCTAAAGAATAATTGTTTATATTTGTCCAACAAGAAAATTGAAAATTCCAAGTAAAAACTACAGGCGTATGTACTTTTAAGTCAAAAATGTACTCTTTTCCTTACATAATTACCAAGTTCTTACTAAAAACACTCATTGGAAGATTATGACATTTATTCATATTGTAAAAATTTTTATCATAGATTTGGTTAACATTTGACAATGTAAAATAGTTTTATAGGGCATTGCTTTATGTTAGTTATATAGAGCATTAATTCCTAAAAGTTAGGAATGAAGAATTCCAGGGCTACATCACTATCTTGGCTTTGAATGGTTAAGACTTTCTGTACATGAGTCCCACATATTTATTAATCTGACCTTGTTAAAACAAATTACAAAATCATTTTTGGGATTTTTTGTTTGTTTGTTTATATTTTTTGTGGGTACCAGTAATAGAACTCAGGACGTCACACTTACTTTCCTGGCAGTCACTTAGGCACTGAGCTGTGACCTTGGCCCAAAACTTTGAACAATACATAATGTGCTACATTTAATTTAAAAGTAGTTGTCAAGAACATACAACTTTTATGGCCCTACTTTAGAAAACTCAATACTATTAGCACACTGATTCCTCTAAACAGCTATGTAAAAGAAATAATATTTTATTTTCATTAAAAATTTAGCGACTAAGATTGAAGTTAGGCTCATACATCTGATAAGTATATAATCTATAACTGAAATTCAAGTAATGTGATTCAAATGTGTGCTCTTTACCATCACATTATTTAGCCTACTTGGATTTACTTACCCCTCAAATTGAGTGCTTAAAAAATAGAAACAATATGTTAAATCATTAATAAATTTGTTTTCCTGATGATAAGCATCTGACTCTTACTGTGTATTAATTTGGATTCTTCTGTATTAAGTTATGGAAATGTATGATGTTAAATTTAGATAGTGGTAAGTTAGGTGATAAAATCTGAGTAAAATTAAATAACATAAGATCAGAAATGCCAAGAACCAGGCTGTTGGTATGCTAAGAAGTGCTGACTGAAAATTTCTTTACAACATGAATAGCCATCCATTTCTTTTTCTTTCTCTTTTTTTTTTTTTTTGCCATTCATTTCTTATATTTGTGGTACTGCTCAATACTCCAGTTTCAGTGAAAAACATGACTGATTCATCTTAAGGAAAAGAACTTTTCACTGTTTTTCTATTGGTCCTACCTTATGATAGAGGCCTTCATTTTATAAAGCAATGCATGATGCTGTTAGCAGAAAGCTTGCAAAAAGGATAGGTGGAAGACAAAAGAGACCAGGATTAAGTTTAGCAAGCAAATACTTCAGCACAAACTTAGAAATGCTATGCAGTTTCAATTGTGTTTTCTGTGGAGTGCTTACCATCCAAAGATCATGAACTTTTGAGTCAATAAATATGTTTTTCTTATTATATAATTATCTTTATAAAAAATAATGCATTTATTAATTGGGTAAATTAAAAATAAAAATAGGCATGTTCAATGCATGATATATGAGTATATAAAAATATCAGAGGGAATCTATTAATTTGCACAATTGATATGTGGTAGTAAAAATAGCGAATATTGACATTAGCCTAAAATATATTTAATAATTTAAAATAATATGTTAATATAATATTTGTGACTTAGAATTATAAAACTAAAAATGATTTTTTCAGAGATAGATTAATTATTATGCAAGTTAAAAATGAATTGTTTGCCCATAAGGAAAGTATCATATCATTTCATTGTATGTCTAGAAATAATAGTTATGGAAATTTATATTTTATACAAATTCCCATGAACAACAAATATTACTTCTATTTCAATAAGATTTTGTATGTTGTCATTATTTATTACATATAATAGAATGTTTTTCAATGTAAAAAAAGTTTCTTTTTTTAAATTTTATTTTAAAGAGTGTAAAATTAAACATAACAAACAGAACCAAACAGATCAGAAGGAAACAATGTAAAAGACACAGATTTCAAAACAAGACAACTGGAGATCTTCACTGTCTATCATACTGTCTCCTGTTTTCTTCCAAACAGTTGTCCATATCTTCACATACAATGAATTGAATGCAAAACAAAGTAGTATTAAACTGATCAGAACAGGTTGATGAAGGCTGCCATAATGTCTCTCGTTCTCTTCAAAATAGCTGTCCATACCTTCATGTATGCTGAAATTAAACAATTCAAGGCAAACTAAAGCCACTCTGAACAAAGAATAATAATGTTGCTGTGTTTCACATGACACTATGGAATCAGCACTAGATACTTGTGTCTCTTTTTCTTCAAAGTAGCTGTTCATCATGCATTATACAATCAATTTTAATAAACGGTTTAGGAGAAGTTCTATGCATGAGTCTCTACATATATACCTATCCTTTCTGTATTAGAAAGCAAAACAAAACCAAAAAATTCCTACAAAAACACAAAATGAAAAAGACATCAATAGCAAAGAGCCCAGAACACTGGCAATACAGGCCTTCAAAACAAAGTGATATGAGCATAAAAAGGATGGTTATTTTACATAATGATCTTCAAGAATTCCTCAGATCACCATAAAATAATATGCACAATTTTTCCAATTCTATAACTGGTAACTATTTTGTTCCAAGAGCATATAGAATTTTTAGTACATTAATCTTAGTATCCTAAGTGTGTTTATGTAATCTTAGATATTTTTTCTTTTCCCTTGCTTTTTCTTTTCCCTCATTTTCCCTGAGATACTATTTTTCCCTTCTATGGAGATACTTATCTTTTCACTGTATTTGTTGTGTTTTTTTATCTTATGTACTCTTACCACTTCTTACACTAGGGAGACTATATGGTATTTACACATATTAGTTTGATTTATTAGACTTATGAGTATGGTCTCGAGTTGCATCTATTTATTTATAAATATCTCAATCTGATCATTCTTTATAACACAGTAGTACTCCATTGTATAAAAATGTAACATCTTTTTTATCCATTCTCAGTTGATGAGCATTTAGGCTGTTTCCAAGATCTGGCTTTTACAAATGGAGTGCTGGAAAAAGTAGGCAGAGCAATTAGATCAGAGAAAGAAAAAAAAGGAATAAGGATAGGAAAAGAAGTTAAATTACCATTATTTGCAGATGATATGATATTCTACGTAGAAGACTCCCAAAACTACATTGAAAGACTCATAGATATAATAAATAAATTCAATAATGTAGCTGGATACAAAGTCAACACTCAAAAATCAATGGTATTCTTGTATACTTAACAACAAAATTACTGAGAGAGAAATAAGAGAAGCCACACCCTTCATAATAGCATCCAACTAGATGAAATACTTAGGAATTAGTCTAACAATTGAAGCAAAAGATCTATACAGGGAAAATTATAATACCCTGGAATAGAAATCAAAGAGAACCTCAGAAAGTGGAAAGATATCACTTGTTCATGGATAGAAAGAACAAATATTGTGAAAATGTCCATTCTCCCAAAATTGTTATACATATTTAATGAAATCCCAATCAAAATGCCACTAGAATACCTCACAAATCTAGAGAAATTACTTCTAAAATTCATCTGGAATCATCAGACATAGAATATCAAAAAGATAGATAGATTCCTCAAAGGGCTGGGATTGGAAGTCTCATTTGACACAGCCATTCTATTCTGTATATATTCTCAGAAGAATTGAAAACATCATACCACCGTGATACATGCGCATCCATGTTTATAGCAGCACAATTTGTAAAAAAAATGTTTCTGATATTACCCCTGAGGCACAAATACTAGGATAACAGGGTAATAAATTATGCCGCTCATCTTATATGATGCTCCACTACTTCATAAAAGCTTCAGAAAAAAGCTATCTTTTGTGGTCTTAAAAATAAGTAATATTTTTTAAAAATTAAAGATAGACATTTAACATACAAAATGGTGAAAGCAAAAGATTTGAAAGTAAAAAGTACACTGAAATACTGGGATAATAGTGTCCATTTTAAGGCTAAAACTAGTAACAGTGAAGGTCCAGTGTGGGAGGACAGAAATATCCTGGTAAAAGGTGGACACAGAGTGCCTGATATAGCTCTGCATTGTGTTGCAATTGAGGTTCTGTTGTGATTTTCTCTAATATTTATTTTGTCTGTATATTTCCATTCCCATGAACAATTATCTATTTATTTTTATTGAACAATAAAAATTTTACATCTTTTGGACTATAGTGTGATGTTTTGGTAAATAAATGCATTGTTTAGTCATCATGATTGTTAAATTATCCATCATGTGAAATATTTAACCATTTCTTTGTGATGAAACATTTAAAATAATCTCTTCTGGTTATTTTGAATTGCACAACATTGTTAACTATAACCATTCTCTGTGCAAGGGAGCACTAATGGTTGCTCCTTCCGTCTGTTGTAATTTTACATTCATTAATCAGTCTCTTCTCACTCCCCCACCTCCATTAAATTTGTGGTTTCCGATAACCACTAGTCCATGTACTCATCTTTTGTAGATTCAACATGTGAGAACTGGTGATATGTGTTTCTCCATGTCCAGTTTATTTCATTTGATATTAGGATTTCCGTGTCCATCTATGTTGTCACAAATGACAGGATTTTGCTTTTTATGGCTGAATAGTACATGGTTGTAGCTATATTTCACATTCATTTTTCACTCATTCATCCTTCAGTGAATACCTGGTTCGATTCCTCTTCTGGCTACCGTTAATCGTGCAGCTATGAATGTGTAAGTTCAGGAATTTTTTTCAGTAGTAGGATTACAAGATCAGATGGTGGTTCTATTTTTAATTTTTGAAGAGACTTCATGATATTTCCATAATGACTGTATTTATTTACAACCTCACTAACAATGTATAAAAGTTCTCCTTTCTCCACATCCTGAAAAAAATTTTTAGAAGCATTTAAGGATAGGACAAATATACATTTATACCACTTTCATATCTGTTATCTATCAATGTGAAAAGTGTTTTTTGATTGCAAAGGGCTAAATGGTCATGAATATATGTCTTGCATACAAGACGTTAACAATTATGGGTGAAAATTTTTTGATTGCCAATCCTCAAATCTTAGGCAAATACAGTATTTGAATATTTATTTGTTCTTATATCTTTTATTTCAATTTACAATGACAAATGAGTTGTTAAAGTAAGAAAAAGAAAAACAGAAGTAATTGAAAAATACTGTATGGAAGAAAACAATATTAATCTATCTTTTTTGAAAATTAAAAAAATCTTCCTTTGATTTGAGTTTGACACACTCTATTATCTACCACTGAGATGAATTTCATCTCCTAAATATTCTCACTCAGAGAAATAGTTAAGTGAAACCAGGGATCAGGAAAAATGTGCTTCCTGAAAAAAAGGAGCATGAATTACAACAATAAGAGTGAGAAATGATTGAAGTTTAACTTTATAATAAATTATAGAGGAAAAATTTTCCATATTAGGATAAATTGTAGTCTTGTAGGGTCTTTAAAAAAGAGTTTAAAGCATCATACCACAATGAGCATGTGTAATATATTTAAAGTTAATTTTCATAATACCTAAATGAAGTTTTTCACAATTTAGCTTAAGCAAGGCTGTCTTTGAGTTCTTGAGAATAAATAACATAATTTTTGTTATAAATGCCATATAAAAGAATAATCCTGTGTCATAGTTTATGTCTGTGGCTCCGAAGCCTTAAGCAGTTATGCATTTATGATTGGTTCATTGTCTAGTACTCAGATTGGTGGTGTGAGAGCTACACCCACTTAGGGTGGAACCAGGATATGATGTAAGAACACCGAAGAAGGTGAGTGTCTCTCTCTTGCCGGTTTCTGCCTTGCTGTTTGCAGTGGCTATTAACTGTGGCTCTGCCATGTCACCCTGCCTTGGAGTCAACTATGGACTGAAACCTCCAAAAACTGTAAGAAATTAACCTTTCCTTCCCTAACTTTGGGCATCAGGTATTTTATCTCAGCAACAAGTAAAAAGTCATTAAGACAGAATTTGGTACTGAGAGGAGTGGGATCACAGCTGTGACTATACCTGTGGTTCAAGTGCCTTTGGAAATGGTTTGTAGGAAGAGTTTGGGAAGGCTTTGAGATGCCGCCCGAAAGAGTGGCCCTAGAACAGCTTAGGCCATTCTGTACAGGAGATTCTGCTCAGAACTCAGGAGCCCAGAAGGTTGATAAAAAGCCTCCTAGTAAAGACCAGGCTTGGGAGGTTTCTTCAGGGAAAGACCGCATCAGTTGTTGGACTCCAGATCATGTCTGTTACGGCTTGGCAGAAAGTTTGTCTGCATTTTGCTCATGTCCAGAGACTTTGCCTGAGACTGAGATTAAGGGCGGAGGACTGATCAATCTTCAAGAAGAAATTTCAAGGCAGCCAAATATAGAGTCAGTGGCATGGCTATTGTTGGGGGCTTTTAGCCAGATTTATGTTGCAAATCAAGAGCAAAAAGCCCAGCAGGATAATTTAAAACGCTGTGAATTTGGCCAGAAGGAAAACTCCAGTAAGGCTGTGGAATGTAAAGATAGAGCTAAGACTTCAACTGTTGAGAAGAAACAGAAAAATAAAGATGACAAGGGGACATCCCAGAAAGCAGCAGGTCTCTATCCTTTGCAGCCCCAAAACCGCAAAAGTGAAAGAATTTTCTCAGAGAAGAAAGCTGCAAAGCAACATGCTCCAGAATGGGGACAGAGGCCACATGAGGTTCCAAAATGGCGGCAGCCACACCAGGTTCCAGAAAGGCAGCAACATAGAAAAGCTTTTCATTGTAATCAGGTTGATAGAGCCCAGCAATCCAGGTTCTCAACCCCTACAACCAAGAGAGAGAAAAGCCTGGCTACTGCTCCAGCTGGCAGCAAATCTTGGCAGCATCAAAGTGGCACTGATTTTAGGTGCAAGGAAAATGCACAAATCCTGAGGTTAAGACGGCTTCCACCCCGAGTGCAAAAGGACTTGGAGGCCAAGCAGTGTGTCTCTGAGAGGGCAATATGTAAGGATGTAAGGATGAAGCCAAAGTTGCAGTGGAGACCCCAGAAGTTTGGAAAAGCCAAAAAAGTGGATTATCAAAGGAAACCTGAAAAAATGAAGCAGAGGAGGCTTAAGAGAGAAACTTCAGGAGCTGAAATCCCTGGGGTAGAATCACCCAAACCTTTTGGAGCTTGCAACCAGATAGCTTCAAAAGCTGAGCATAGAACTCTAGGGCTTAATGTTCACCCTGATATATGTTTCACTTGCTTTGTTCCAATGCTTTGGGTTCCCCTGATTGTAACTTTTGGAATGGTAATGTTTATCTTGTGCCTTTGCATTTTGGAAATATTTAACCGTGCTTCATTTATACAGGGGATTACAGCTAAGAATTTGCCATAGATCTTGGAGGAAATTTGAGACTTGAACTTTTTAGCGATGCTGGAACTATTAGGACTTTGGCAACTCTTGGAGATGGACTAAATGTCTTTTGTATAAAGGATGTGCATGAGTCTTTGGGGGCCAAGAGTGGAATGTCATGGTTTATGTCAGTGGACCCCAAACCTCATGAAGTTATGCATTTGTGATTGGTTCATGGTCCAGTGCTTGGAATGGTGGTATGAGTGGTACATCCACCTAGGGGTGGAGCCAGGGTATGATGTAATGGTGGGAAGGAGTGTCTGTCTCTTGCAAGTTTAGGCTTTGCTGTTTGCAGCTGCCATGAACTGCAGCCCCACCATGCCACCTTGCCTTGGAGCCACTGAGTACAGACTGAAACCTCCAAGAACTGTAAAAAATAAACCTTTCCTTCAC
Source organism: Cavia porcellus (assembly GCF_034190915.1). Taxonomy (NCBI): domain Eukaryota; kingdom Metazoa; phylum Chordata; class Mammalia; order Rodentia; family Caviidae; genus Cavia; species Cavia porcellus. The sequence continues at coordinate 29,217,199 of NW_026947487.1, read as the reverse complement.
TAACTTAAAAGCAATTAAGATGTCCATTTGTACATTGTGATGAGAATTGAAAATAATACTGCATTCATTTTAAGTGTCCTTGTTAAAGGATACATCATAAAACTACTTAAACAGCTAAAATAAATGTTATTTTATTGTTATCAGCAACTGTTGTTTTAATAAACATTTAAAGTTATAGTTATGAAGTTAAATCCTATTTGCATAGTTTTTACTCCTTTAAGTGGCTTGCCATATTATGTTAATGCACTTAATAGAAGCAGTATTAATAACAAGAGAACACACACTTGTATTGAATGTTCTGCCTTATAAAACAGTTTAGCCTTGAAAACCTATAGCATTTCTATAATTAAAAGACAGTGACTGACAGGCTGCCAGGCACTTAGAAGTTCCAGTACATTGCTGGTGCCTGGAAAGAAGAAAACCACTTTTTTTTTCTACTTCAGAAAATAATGTTAAAATAGAAGATAGAATTAGCTTTCTAGGCCTCTAACCTTTTTCAAATTTCTGCTCTGTATTATCTTCTTGGTCACTAGCGTTCCACTATTGCTAGTCATAAAATTGAAGTCATTAGTCATGTCTTCCTAGAGGAATGGCAATAACTGCTTTTTCCAGGAAGGCCGAATGTACCCACTTAGGAAATGCAATTCTTCTTTAGACACTGAGGTAGGGAGACGGTTAGAAAACAGCTGAGTCAATTAAATTCAACAAGTATTTAATGAACTCTGACTATATGAGACTCCTCAGGCCAGGAATTTTGCTCAGTAAAAATATGAGCAGGACATGACTGCTGACCTCAAGCAGAGAGATGCAAGCACAGAGAAAGCTGGGTTAAGGAGAGTCATTTCTAATAATTGCTCTGTCACCTACATACAGCAAAATATTTGGAAAGATTTTTACATTTTGAAAGACAAAGAATATGATACTGCAATTTTGGGTGTTCTGAGTATTAAATGAAATGAAATAAAGCAATTCTTCCATACTGAGCAATAAAGCTTAAGCAAAAGATAATAGGACACAAGAAAACAGATATTTTGGAAAAGGGAAGATAATCAAGAAATGGATAGGGGAGAGGTAGGGAATATGAATAAAGAATTAAGATTTGTTACACACATGTATCAGTTACCCATGCTTGTTTTATATACTGTAAACATATAATAACAAAAATAAAAAGAAAGAATATAAAAACAGAAATACATATGGAAAGATACAGCATTAAGAAAGGATTAAGTTTCCATGCATATTTTGTGATGCTTGTGTGGATTTTAACAGACAATACTGAAGAAAACACAATTGAATTAGAAATGTGTTTAGAAATGGATCATTTCAGGAATACAAAGAATAAAATTTAAATTGTTGCTGCTTATAAAAATTCTCTCATACATGTCCATAACTTTATTTTTTTTTTATTTTGGTACTGGGGATTGAACTCAGCGTGCTTAATGTCAAAAAGTTATTAAACTATCGTCTTGTTAATTACCTACTTCACTTTATTCTAGTTTGCACTAACTCCATTAAATCATGAGAGAAGCATCTATTAATTAGTATACTATTTACAAGGTTTTTCATTACAGTCAGGACTAATGAGACTTTTATATGTTTACTATGTTCTGTGCAATGTTAAGAAATTATTATAAGACTTCTGAAAATAATAGCCAACATCATTAAAACCTTTACAAAAGTATATATAAGTTTTAATGTGTATTCCAAGTACAAAACAAATCAGTGGAAATTTCTAAATAAATAAATAGAAATTTTGAAGTTTAAAAAAATATTTAAAAACCCTAGAAAACTTTTGGAAACTAATATGAGTCACTCAGAATAATGAGAATATATGATAGAGATGAGACTGAAGAAAAATGTTAGAATTTTAAAGCCTACCAGACACTGTCTTGTGAGATTTACTTCATGTGTACTAGAGAGTTGCAAATAACTTACACCTTGGTATCAGTCAATGCTTACTTGAGAAACAAATTTAATATAAGATATACAAATGGGTAAGAATTTACAAGATCAGCTTACAATGGCCACCCACAGAGTTAGATGAGTCCTTGTGCAGAGGGTGTCTACACATGGAGGTGGAAGGATCCAATCAAAGGCCTCAAGCTTAGTTAGTGCCTGTGGGAGTTCCTATTGGGAGGCCAAAGGGTCTGCATTAGAAGCCAGGAGATGTCCCATGCACAGGTGAAGACTGGACCTCCTCTGAAGAGAGAGGCCGGCCTTCTTCCTTCACTTTTTTTTACTTTCACAGCGTTCTGGAGATAATTCTCCCTAGGGTGGGTCTCCCACACCCAGAGCTAAACTAAGTCAATTAGTTGGGTACTTCTTGCTTAAATTGATGCACTCACTTTACTGTTACACTTCGCATATCACAGCTGTCCAGACAATTGACACAGTGGAAAAAAAAAAAAAAAGAAATTAAAAAATTTTGAAGAGGAAACTGGTTTTACACAGTATTGTAGCTGTTAAATTTACTATTTTCTAAGGGTCCAGGAAGATCACATATTCATTTTTAGAAAACTGAAATCTCAACTATGACCTAAGTTGTATTTCTATCAGTACATCTCATCTTCCACAGAAAGAAATAAAGCATAAACATAAAATAAAATGTGGCCTAATCAGTGTATGTTCATAGATCCCAGGAAAAAGCACATAAAAGTTGAAGATAGAAACACATTTTTGCATACAAAGCAAGAGAATTAAACCTGAGCAAAAGAAAAAAAAAAAAGAAAGAAAGAAAAGAAAGGAAAAGAAAAGCAATTGTAAATCCCATGGAAAATTTTTTTTTAAAATTATTCACTTAAGTAATAAACATTTTAAATATTCTGAAAGCAGAGCAGAAGAAATTAGGACAACACTGTCATTCCCAATATCATTAAGAAATGTTAAATATGTAGGGAGTAATGAACTAAAGAAGTTAAGAGACTTTTATAACAGAAACTGCACTACCTTATAGGGTTGAAGAGATCATCAGAAAATGGAAACATCACCCCTCTTGGATAGGCAGAAATAGTGTCTTCTATATGAATAAGGAACCAGTGCGATACCAATCAGAATACCAATGCCATTCTTCACAAAATAGGAAAAGCAATTCTAAAATTCATATGGTATCAGAATAGACTAAAGCCTTCCAACTACATGACATTTTCTCATAAAAGTTCACTTCGCTTCCATTCTTCTTTTGGAAAATAAAGTAAAAACTAAATATGTATTTTTTTTCTGTTTTATATTTCTAAACCTTTTATATTCTGTAGCATACATAATTTCACATGAATCTTTCAGCCAACTAACACATACTCATATATATGTGCATATATGGATATGTGTGAAAATATAAATATGCATGTGCATATATTACTTTGCTCATTTTAAATTATTGCCATCTGTCTTTCTTATAAGACTAAGGCATTCATTATTTGTTTAATTATTCCCCACCAAAGTCCTGCATTACAGATAACTTTTAAAGTATGCTTCATGCTTTAATTCTCTGAGTTACTCTCTCGAATGTTGTCTACAGTACTCCTGGAAGGATTAGGAATGCAGCTCGGTGGTAGAGAACTGGCCTTCTATGTTGGAGGACCTAGGTTGTATTGCCAGAAGCAGAAGGGAAAAGGGGCAGGTTATACTTTCATACATTATATGACAGCCATGTCTCTGGAAAAAATATGACAACAGGAGACAAAGCACATTTAAAAAATTAATAATGACAATAGTAAAGCACATTTAAAATCCTAATTATGAGGAAATAGAAATGATAGCAATTTACCAGTCCAAAAGTTAAAAGGAATGAAATAGAGATTAAAAAGATTCTTTACATATCAATTAGATTGTGTTTGAATATTATCATAAAATATTAGAGTGTTTTTATTAAAAACAAATACCACTTTACCTGTCCTATTAAAGTAATTCAGAGGGGTTTTCAAGTGAAGGTGTTCCATGGTGTCAGGATCTATATCCCCTTTCCTTTCTACTAAAAATTCATCAATAGTTTCACAAATGTAGCTTCTCAATACTCTTTTGATATAGGCATATCTCATTAAGTAGAAAATAAATGTAATAAAAAGAGGTATCCTCTTAACTTTTAGGTATAGTTTTAAAGAATAATCAAAAATGCATCACCTTTGCTTCACTAATAGAGATAGCCATATAGACAAATTGCAAAGACCTTTTGAATATATAGAGAAAATTAGGGAATATGTTTTTCAAAAGAAGAGAAATAGACAATAGAAGAAAACTGTGATTCAGATACACAGCCTTAGAATGATACAGATATAGTTGATAAAATCATGGTATTAACACTTCAAACAACACACTACACTATAGCCGTGAAGCTGACAATGTAACTAAATATAAAAAAGGAAGGGAAATTTTTGGTAATTATATTTGGCTATAATAATGACACATTAATCTGTTGTTTTCTGCTCAGAAACCATTCTCTGTATCTTCTTTTGGTTAAGAAATTAATATGAGTCATCAGTTTAAGGGATAAATTAAATAACAATCTTTTACTTGATATTCAATTTTCTGGTTTACTTTTCTATTACAAACAAGCTAACTATAGTATAAGAACATCATCAGAAAATTTTATATACCTTTTATTTATAATTTTCTATGGCAAACAGAACGTTTTGGGCAACATTCAACTAATAAGCTCTGTTTTATATATTGCTTAAAAATAATATCTTTTAACATACAGATTTTAGTTTATGATATTAATTTGCTTCTGATTTTTTTTTGTCTATTTTCACATCTACTCCTCCCAAAACTTAACTTTAAAGACAGTATTTTTTATTCTTTTAATGCTCTGTCTCCAACTTTCATAAGACTTCTTGATAAAAACCTGGAGATAAATAATAGTTGAATAAGGGTAAGCTAAAAATATTGGTTTCTTCATTTTACATATGAAGAAAACAAATTCTGTTATGCAATTTGCACAAATTTAAAGGATTATTAAATCACAGAATAGTGTTTGAACCAATGTCTGCTACTTGTGAATCTCAAGTCCTTCCCAGTAAATTAGATTACCATCTGCTGATTTTTTCTAATTAAATAATTAAAAGTGTATTTGTCAAGATGGTGAAAGGCATTTCTATTTAATGAAATCAGTTGAAAGTAAAAGGAAAATGACTTTGAGTGTTTTTACTTGTTTCTTGTAGAACAGATACTTTAGTTAGTAAGAATCATCTAAAGAAATCATCCCAAATTAAATTACATAGCATTGAAATTTGGAAAAAAGAGAAACACTTGAAATTGGTTGAAGTGGCAAATGGAACATAATTTTCAGCAATACACTGTCAGTTCCCTGGAAATGTAAAATCTTTCAGTTTTATAAGTGCTAAATTTTTATTGAGCCTTTTCTATAAAACTCAGATAAGAAAAATATTGAGAATGAGCTACAGATTTTTGTACAGAGCTTAAGTGAATTAGATGTAGTTTAAACATTTTATAACCTATGAAAAGAAAGAACTATATACAAAATATGCAATTTGCTCTGCAAAATTTAAACAGCGTGACTAAATTATATCTAAAATGAGTGTGTTTGAAAGAAAGCAGAAAATGACTTTCAGACACTTACCAGCATGTTACCAAAAAGATACTACCCAACTCAACTCCTCCTTTGGGAATGTGAAATTATAATTTTTAAATAACTTGGTGACATTATATTAGAATCTTATGTTAGCATTTTCAAAAGTGAATTAAAGGGCACAAAAACTGAAGTTAAATTTAAACAATCATCATTTTGTTAAATCTTCTGCACATAAATTTTAATTAAAGTGTTCATAATTTTTATCAGTTTTTAGATTAATAATGTAATAAATTAGAAAGTTCTTATCCATTCTGGTAATGCATTACCTGTAAAAATATTCATTTTATGTTTTCTAATTGAATAGAAATTTACTCAGATCAGATTCCAACTTCTGATTATTGCAGAACCTCAAAATTTCATGCACAAATTGATTTATAAAACCTGTTTTGATTTTTGGAATACTGTTATGATATTTTCATATAAATGAGCTATGACTGAATTTTAAAAATACTGTTACTCCTATTATTGTTTTAGTATACATAAGAAAGGATTTTGCAATACTTTTATTTGACTGACTGAAAAATACTGGCTTTTTATTAATGAAATAATCATTTGACTGAAAATTTGAATTATCCTTCTATGATGTTTGTGTTTGTTTTCACTTCAGTTTAAGGATTTTGAAGATAAAGAGGAATACAGAAAAAAACTAATGAAATGATACTCCCCATTTTGGTGAGTGTCAGTGAGTGAAGCTTATTTTGTCTGGTCCTACATGTGAGTTTGGAGGTGAATAATTCATCATACAGAAATTCTTTTTTCATTTTGGAAGCAGATGAAATAGGAAAAATCACAAATATTACATATGTATCTTTTCTTAAGCCATGCCTGATTTTAATTTATATTAAACCTAAAAAATAACAAGCCTTATAATTTAATCAAAAAGGATTTCTTTTGAATCAACACAGTGGCTTTGTTATTTTACTATATATATATATTTAGCAAATAATGTTAATGGTAACATTTGTTGTGGTGTTATTATGTCTCAGGAATTTTTCCAAGTTTTTCACCTAGCTAAATGCATTTAAACTGCATGATAATCATATTAAGTAGAAGTGATTTCCTTTACCCTGTTTAGCATGAATAGAGCACATACCTTCATCTACTTCATACTGATACAATAAAAACAATGTGATGAGGATTTAAAATCAGAAATTTCAAAGCCACAAGGTGAAAACTCTGCACCAAAGTATCTTGAAACATGAAGATGAATATTTCAATAGTCTAACTTTTATAGAATACATCTTAATGATGAATATGATGAATGATGAATATGAATGATAGTATCTCTATGACATAACATAGTTTTAGCTGAAAACCTTAAACTTTTTCTACTGTTTGCTTTGAGACTTGCAATTTGAAAGTGATATATTTGGAGATACTATTTCTAGGACATTTAAAAATTATTTTCTATTTTACCTAAGCATTCACTAAGACTAAAGCTTTGCTGATAGTTCCCTAGACCTCAGTCACCAGTTTTATGCACTTGCTTTCAATCTATTTCTTAGCTGTTTGTTCACTCTGTATAGTACTCCCTGCAACTATATAGTGGCGTTTCCTGCATGGGTATGCTCATTTGTCAATATGCTTCTGGAGTTTAATTTGTCTTGTCTGTTGTTTTGCAAACTTATACTATATTATTGTGCTCTATGAATATATCCTGGAATATATTATTTAAATTGTCGTAATCTGTTATGTAATTTACAATTACAGTCTCCAAATTTAGTCATTTCAGTATGTTTTATGCTTTGTTTTTTTTTTTTTTCCTCAGCTGCAAACAAAGCTGCAGTGTTTTCTTTTCCATCCACTCTTATCTGTTTATTTATTTGAGTTAAATTCTAGGTATTGTCATTGCTATATAATGTGATTTTTTTTTAACCTGGATGAGACTAAATTCTACCCTAAGAATTCCTTTAATTTCCCTAATATAATCCTTTACATACTTTTCCTCAACATTTCCAAAGTAATACTAATTATATCATTGTTTTACTTTTTTACAGTATTAGGAATGAAACTCAGTGCCTCACACATGCAAGGTATGTACGATACCACTGAGCTACGTTCCTACCTACTTATTAATTATTTGAATAGTATCAATTTTGTTACTTGTGTATTTTTTCATTTAAATGACATAAACTGCTTTTTGATATATTTTGTGACATCTACATATTCGTATGTTTTGCACAGCTTGAATTTTTTTAATAAAACTATATTTCTTATACAAATTATCAATATATAATTTTGCTAAAATATTTAGGCAATTCCCAGTTTTCATTATATACTTGATCTCTTAGAAGCATTTAACACAGGCTCACATTTAATAATTTTTAAAAAAATTCAGTTAAGAACATTGTTACCTTTAAAACCATTTAAATATACAGTTCAATAACGTTAAATATAATCACATTATTGTGAAGAATATTTTTAAATATTTCTTCCTTTGAATATTCAACTCTATACCCACTCTTTCATCCTTACATAGTCATCTTCTACTATTTTTAAGATTTTGATTACTTCATTTACTTCACATACATGAAATCATACAGTATTTTTCATTTTGCAGCCAGTTTATTCTTCTCAGCTTAATGTCCTTGTTTAAATTTGTGACAGGATTGCCTGCTTTTGACAGACTGCATAAAGTGGCATTGTATGTATTCAATCACAGTTTTGCTTTTATCCATCCATCTGTTGATGAACTTTTTCATGTTTTTTCACATAGTGTAAATTTTCTAGCCATGAAGAAATGTGTGCAAATTTTTCTTCAGGAGCATGTTTTGAATCTTTTGGATCTATATTCTTAAATTAAATTGCTGACCATATGGGAATACTAGTTTAGTTTTTTCAGGCACCTCAAAACTATTTTCCATAGTGGCTGTATCATTTTACATTCCAAACAGTACCCAGCTTCCCTACATCATAGCCAACACTAGTGATTCTTCTATTTTTTGATAGTGTTATCCTGATGAGTGTGAGATGAGCTCATTGTGATTTTTTTGCTTGCATTTCTGTAATGATTACTGACTATTGAATATCTTGTAATGTGCTCATTAAGTATTTGTATGTATTATTTAGATAAAAGTCAATTTAAATCCTTTGTTCATTTTTAATCAGATTTTAAACTATTATTCAATTGTAAGAATTCCCTAAATGTTCTTATATGAACCCAGCATATTTGTGTTTTAAAATTATTTTCTTGCATTGTATTTGTTTCCTTTATATTCTGCATATTTTCCTTTTCTTTTGCAAATCACAATAAAACTAGAGTTTCTAATTTAGTAGCCACATCTTTTAAAATTTGTATATTGATTTCTTTTCCTTTGTGTAAACTTATACTGTTAAACTATTACAGGGTCCAGGAATTGGTCTTCTTTTCTATTTGATCATCTTCCTTGATATGAATGGCTTTATTATAACTTTAAATGACATCTAAGTATGATTGTGAGCTTACATGGCACCGCCAATATGCCTAATAGATGTCTAAAAATGAAGGCTTAACCTACACTACCCAACCTGGAATCTTATCCATCCACTTGATGGCAACTTTTTACTTGGAGTCAATTATCAAATATTTGAAGTTGCTGGGTATGTGCACTTTGACTTACAGTTTGATATCCTCTATTTTAAGGAATTTATTTCAAATTACATTCACTGTAAGAAAAGTGCAAGAGAGAGATCAAAATAACATAGGACATTTTTTAATTTCTTGAGCCATTTTACCGTTTCACATAGGTCCTGTCCAGAAAGTTTAAAGCGTCAAACATATTCTGATCTTTTGTGTATTGTAATGAATCATGTATACTATATGCAACAAAATACAATTTTAATAGATACAGAAATTATCATCCTTAGTGACTCATGTATCCTTTAGTAACAGTATTGCTTTTCAGGTCTGGGGATTTAGCTCAGCGGCATAAGTGTCTGCCTTGCAAGCAGGCAGTCGTGAGTTTGATTCCTGGTACCGATAAAAAGGAAAAAGACAAAAAAAAATGTAGTATTGCTTTTCTCTATTTTCTACTTTGTTCTATAAAGCTATCCTTGGAAACTTTTTTTTTTATATTTTAAATATCTTGTTCTATATGCTTAATTCTATTGAGATATTTAAGTCATTAATAGTATTAGAGGTCCCATTCAACCCAGCTATTCCCCTTCTGTGTATCTTCCCAGAAGGATTAAAAAACATCACACCACAGTGACATATTTGGAATCCTAAGGTCCAAAATATACAATAGTCATTGTGAAATGAGAGGAAACTGTTCAATAAAAAGAAGAAACTAAGATAGGGGAAAAGAGAAAGGATAGAAGGGAAAAGAAAAAAATGCAAGTTAGTTATACCATTAGTGTCACTTAGTTCACTGAATAGGAAAGGTTGTGCTAATATTGATTGAAGAAATTTTTATGCCCTTATTTTGTACTTGAGTGACTAAAGATAATGACGTGTAATTTATCAACAATTGTTACTTTTTTATTATTTTGTTGTGAAAATTTGTTTTACCTTTTCTCCTTAATATTAACAAATAAAGTAAAAAAAAATAGTATACTTGTTGATGATAAGTCTGTGTGGGTTTTTTTTTTTTTGGTCTCTCTTTCCAACATAATATAGTCACTGGACAGGATCTAAAGAGGTTCCCAAAGCAGCGGAAATGAGGAAATCCAGCTTACCCTTAGAAACAGGTTTTGGGTTTGCTGACCTTTATTATGGAAAAGGAATTGTCAATCCTTTTCAGTGAGAACCCTAAAGAAACATATTAAGCAGATACTTCCAAGTAGGCACTGAAAGAAATAGAGTGCAAACCCTCAAGAGAGAAAGGGACCCCGAGCACAGAAGTATAAGTGTGTATTCATATATGTACATATTACAAGAACAAAAGAAATTTCTGTATTTACAAGTTCTCTTTAGAATTTTAGCAGTTTCTCTTCTGACAAATCAAAGACGTAAGACCCTGCTCCACTAATTTAATAAACTAATCTTTAATCTTTATATCCACTGTGATTTTAAAATCTTTTGACTTTTCCCTTTTGGAGTTTTGAGGAACACAAAGATCTGACTTTTGTCTGAATGAGAAATTCAAGCAGTTTCTGTCCCTTCACATAAACTAACTAAACTGTTTTGTCTCTGATCCATCTTATCTCTTCTAAGACTGGCAGTTCTAAAACTTTGAAAGGCGTGGATATTTCAAATGGGAATAGTTTCTTAGTAATTTGCAATTCTTCACTTTCAGTATCCTTTTCTTAAACTAGTGCTTCCTGTATCAATGACTAGTTTAATACAAGAAACCATTTGTCAGGAATGCAAACTGCTCTGATGGGAGACAGATTGTTGGGGCATCTAAATTCCAATTAAATGCACTGGTGAACACTGTTCCTTCACTCGAGAAAATGTGAATAAAATCTTGGGCTGTAGCAGTGGTTTAAAAAATGGCTTGATTGATAAAGTATGCTCCTTAATTCATAGACATTTAAATTGATCGAAATATATTAGAATAATAATCTATGATTTTACAGTGAAACATACAAGGGATGTTTGACACAGACATAGTATTGACACAGAATTTTTTTTTCAGTCAGTGTACTGTATTAGAATTATTCTGAAGATAATGTAACTAACCTTTTGCTATATTGGGCTGATTATGGGCTTTAAAATAAGTTCCTTTTTCTAGATGAAAAATGACATGGTTAAAGTTTAAAGTTATTTATTTATTATTAGTATATGTTTGATTTCAAATATATTACTTCAGAACCATGATGTTCATATTTTTGTCACAAAATGAGCATCGTTGTATAATACTTAATCCAAGATGAGCTATCTGTCAATTAGAACGCAAAGGAAAAGGACTTGGGTAAAGTGTTTAGTTCATGATACATTCTTAATTTAAGATTATCAAATTTAGCCATGTAATTTGGCTTTAAATGTCAGTTATCAAACTTTGAAGGTAAAAACTTAAAATATAGAATAGCTTTAATACTTTCAGAAGATATTTTGTCCAATTTTAGCATTATTTAATTTAAATTGTTTCTTGTCTTTTTAAAACATTTAACAAAAAATATTTTAGCCTAGTATGTTAGCATATGTCTGTAATCCCACCATTTGAGAGGTAAGGGTTAGGAGGGTCTTCATTAATTTTAAACTAGCCTCGACTAAATAGTGAAATCAAGGCCAGCCTGAAATACATAGTGAGACCCTGTCTCAAAAGAAAATTACTTTAGTTACTCAAAAGGCTCTAATGGATTTAAATCTGAAATTCAGTAGTCTGTGGTGTGCTGCTCATATTCCGCGCTAAAAATCTGAATGTTATTGCCATGAAGCTTGGGATGTTAGTTCACAATCAGATTGTATACTTGGCCCAATCACTGACCTCTTCTCTTTTCTCTCTATGCCTTTTAAAAGGACACAGCTTTCATTTATGAAAATTTCTAATCAAAGAATAATGAATCTGAAAGTAAAAATTTCTTCCTTTTCTACATTTGTCTATTAGAAATCATTTCAAACAGTTACAACCCCAGAATTTATCTGAGTGAATTCTCTCTGTCTGAATAGTCAGTCCTGTGTGTGTGCTTTACTTTTTACTGCCTTAGTCTTTTGTTTTTTGAAGGAACGAATAGGCGGGAGGTTCAATATATTACATTGCAGTAAACACAAATTTAATATGTTATCTATTGAACAGAGTCATAGCGAGCTTTACTATCCAGATGAACTCCACTCATTTATTATCAACGTGCAAGGTACTGGGTTTCCAAACCATTCTCCCTCAGTGACAAGGGAACTGTCAAGCTGCTGATGCTCAGTATTTCCTCAACCATAACACATCTACTTTTGTCCGTTTCATACATGGAGGGCAATAAAAGTATAATGAACTGTCTACTCTATGAAACATAAAAATTGTTTTGTTGGATGCTAAAATGATTTCTATGCAATTTTTATACTGTTAGAAGGGTCTATAGAAACACCTTGGGTGGCCAACTACTAAGGACTTTCGTGACAGGTATCTGATACCAGTTGTGTAATAATTTTGGTCACATAATTTAAATGTTATTAAAGTTGTATTAGGAATTATAGATTATGATTTTTAGCTTCCAAGTTTATAGTGCATGACTTTGGTTTTAGCTATATTCCTCCTTTATGTATGTACATATACATATATAATATACACATATATATTTTATTATATATATATATATCATCATAGCATCATGGCTAAGGACCTGCAAATAATTGTAAAGTACATGTTGCCAAATGTTCCCATTGAAAATATTGCCTTAAATTAACACAAAATAATCATGAGTGTGAATCAAGGGAATAACATAGGACTGTAAAAATATATTTGTACTTTCATGAGAGGTACTGATGAGCTTTTTCAAAAATATTTTTTAGTAAAAATATTAACTTACTTAGCCAAATGCATTTAGCAAACTGGCCTATTAAAATTTTCACCATTTTCATTTTAACTGTTATCAGGGTTCCCCAATCTCCCCAATCTCCCAAACAAGTACATGGTGAAGGCTTAAATAAATGAGAGAAGTGGTATGATTTTAGGGGTCCAGGAGGATGAAAACCCTCTAGCAGAGTTCAAGACTCTGGGGGCTGAGACAAAGAACTTCTCTAAGCAGCCCATATTTATTGCATTTTCAAACAAAGAGAGAGGATGCTGAGGAAAGCATGTAAAATAAGCAGGACCTTGAGAACACTTCAAAGACTTCTCCAAGTAGTAAATAATGCCAGTTTAGGAAAACTCTTATCTCCATGATGACACTTACGGTAGGAGTGAAACAGCAGGAATGAGATGCTTGTAGCTGCAGTCTCTATCTGCTTAATTAGGGCTGGAGCCAAGTGTCCTCAGCTGTGGCCTTATCTTGCTCTTCGAGATATCTCTGGCCTCTCAGGCCAATACAGGCCTCTGCCAGGACAGGTGATTCATAGAGGTTCACTTACTATGAATCAGCTTTCCATCTCTATACAAGGGAGTTAGGCCTAGGAAAGACTCCCAGATAAACATAGAGAGCCAATTAGTTAATTTTAAATCCTGCTCGGAGTCACTTCATAGTGGTCTCCAACAAACTGATTCTTAGAAATGACAGTGGTCAAAATAGATTTATCTCTTTGCTTTCACTATAGGATTTTCAGGAAAATATTTTTAATTTTCATCTTTCTTAATTAACACTCTTGTAACTGGGTCACAAAAGCACACTGAGCATGTATTTTCATGAGATAAATATTGTTTTTAATTTTAATTGATTTTTATGAGGATTAAATAATGCCAACAAAAGTTATTTTCATTTGAGAAACTAGACCAAGTGTGTAAAGTTGATTTGGGTCAGTGATGAGATTCAGGAGGAAACTATTCTAAAATATACCACCTGGGCCTTTGAAAAAACTACACAAGTAGGAAGGTCACTGTCATCTTTAGTCTTCAGAAATGTCCCTCAAGAGATGCCTTCCTTTAACTTGGGAGAGCCATCCTTATCTTTAAAAACATAGGACCACAGAGAAGAATCTGAACAAACAGTCTTACAAAATTGCTCCAACCTTATTAACATTATGTCATACTAGCTTTGTCCAGTCACACTTCTGCACATCTTTCCCTACTCCCCTAAATCTTGGTATTAAGATATGAAGTTTTCCCTGTTTATTCTTCATTTTCTTTCTAAGGCCTCTGTTACATAAAATTTACATTAAATATTTCTGTATGCCTTTCTTTTGTTAATGTGTCTTTTGCTACCAAGACTCAATGGTGAACTTCAAACTAAGCATGGGGAGGTGTTTATTACCTTATGACTAGTATAAATATTCTTTGTATGTCCCATTATTTCAGCTAATGACTCACATACACATACACACAAATAAATATTTCTTTGAGTTTATACTTACTTTCAAAACAAAGGTTTTTCCATGGTATAAATATCCAAAAGAAAGATAAGTTAGCATTTATCATTTATATGGTTTGCTTTGAAATTTGAATTTGGTAGCGACTTTTATTTTTTTATTTTTTGCGAATATCTCCAAGTATGTGTCTGCCTTTGTTGGAGTAGCATGAGGGGAAAGTATGAAACAAAAATCTAAAATATAATTAGATGTATTCAGCCCACATCATTCTAAACTTGATCTCCAGAGTAGTGTTCTTATGTATTTGTTAGCTTTTTTTATAATCATATCCTGTTTTTAACTTCAATGAATGCTTCTCTAGCTAAATGTGTTGATTATAAAAAGAATTTCCACTGTATTCATGTGATATCAATACAACCTTTACACTACTGTGGAACAGGTCAGTACATTGGTTTCACAACTTCTCAAGGTCAGAATTAATTACTTCTAGGACTTCTTTGATATTTTACCTGTGCTCAAATGTCTGCTGAGACTAAATAAAATAAGCTAATCAGAGAATTTACCTGAAATCACTGCTTTTAGAAGTTTGCTTTTATAGGATGACATTCTCTATCCTTTCCCTTGAAATCTAGAAATCTGTCTGGCAAAGGGTAAAGGGGTATTGAAAAATGTATAATGCAAAACATCCTGTTGTGTGCGCTTGCAAAACACTTAAATAAATTGTCAGCTACTTATTTTTTTCTTTTTGAATTTATAAAGAATTTTAAAACAACAAAATTGTAGAAGACTTGGTTTATATCCTGCTTCTTCCCTAAAGGCATATAAGTAAGTTAGAAAATAACTCATAAGATGAAAAAATAAATTAGATACTTGGTGCATAAGAGAAAAATAAGATACACACTAGTGACAGTGTGAAAATGCAAATTCAACCAGCATAAAACACTTTACACATTTGCAAAAATGGACCACAAATTTGATTTTAAAATTCCTAACTGTCAAAGCAAAGATCTGCACAGAGATTTAGAGTGTCCCTAAGGGGCTAACAACAAACAGTTTCTCAAGAGAAGCACGGCTTTTCCTATACTTACACTGAAATAAATGTCTCCTGCGGGCCCCATAATTGAAGGATTTTCGAGGTTGTAGCTATATTAGTGCTCAGCCAGCTCAAGTGCTTATACAATGCCTGCATTTATTCTTCCCCTTCCTTTGTGAAAGATCTTATCTCCACTAAAATAAGTTAATTGGCAGACAGTTCTGTACTAATAAAGCATTATATTTGGTTATCAGATAGTATACTATTTTTAAAAATATATTTCATTGTTTAGCTTCCCATGCATAATCCTCTAGTCATAATTTTAAAGCTCTGAAACAAGTTACAACAAGGGTACTCCATATTCCACTATTAAATAATTTAAAAATAGCTGCAACTGTTTTCTACACACACATTCATTAAAAATATGCATTGTGCTACTGCAATTTACTAGGTAACATGTTACAAGTTTACATAACTTGAAACACTGCAAGCACAGTTGTTCTGCCCACAAGATGAACAAAGGTGGTTTTTTAAGCTTGTGTCTGGTTCCCTGTGTAAACTTCTTTGAGTTTTCTCTTAGAGGGCCCTTCATCCTTCACTGCCTTATTCTCTGCCCAGCAACCTGACATGATGGGTCTTTGCCTTAGAGATTCTAAAGAGAAAAAATATGGTCAGCAACTTACTCTTCAGTTAATTCCCAGTGTGAGTATCATCAGTTGCTTTGTCAGCCAAAGGTCATAGTTTCTCTCTCTCTCTCTCTCTCTCTCTCTCTCTATATATATATATATATATATATATATATATATATCTGTCTTGGTCCTCTGTATCTCCTTTTACCTACTGACTCCAACTCTTCTTTAGTTCAGTGGTGCTGAACATTCCCTTGTGTTTTCTTTTCCTACAATCTATAACATTTTTTAAATTCTACTCAACTCTTATCAAGTCACTGTTATTTTATTTCCTCCTATATCTGAAACAACAATGTACAGTACCAGAAATGCCGCCAAAATATAGCAAATGTGCCTAATTATGTGCATATTAAAAAGAGATATTTCAGAAAAATAATACTAGTAACCAAACAAGAGTATCCACCTTATTCTACATGTCTCTCTTTCTTTTCCTCTTCCTCATGATGCCCTGCCTCTCTCTCTCTCTCTATCTCTCTCTCTCTCTCTCTCTATATATATATATATATATATGCATATATATGTGTGTACAGTATGCATATGATATACTGCATACAGAGTTTGCATATAGACATGTATAAATATATATACACGTATTGATACATTGTGTATTCACATGTATGTACATACAAAATACTGAAAAGTTGTAGTTCCAAACTACATTAAAATAAGTAATTTATATAATCATATATAATCATCTTTTTCTCTCCAGATATTTTTCCATAAACATACCCAAAATACATTTTTAATAACATTATTACATCCTGAAATCACAGTAATAGCTGTTTCATTGTCACTATTTCATCGAGAATATGTTTTGGCATTGATTTTTTGATTTCGTAGCTGTAAGTGGTTGATTGTTTGTGTCAACTTGAGACACTTACAAGCTTAACTAAACTGGCTTAGCAATTCTACATCCTAGAGTGTAGAAAACCTATCCAACGGATCACCTGGACAGTATAAAGGGGAAGGAGAAGGAAGAATGAGTTTCATTCTTTGGAGGAGCTCTAGTCTTCACCTTTGGCTTGGATGTTGTCTCCTTGCTTCCAGTACAGCCTCTTTAGCTCCTTGGATCCTTCAGTCTTCCAGAATAGACTCCTCAGCCTTTCCGAGTAGACTCTTTAGGCTTCAGGCATAGACTCTTCATCCTTCTCCCACAGACTCACTGGCCTGCTAGTGCAGATTTGCATGGGATACTGGGGAGAATGTCAAATCTTGAATTGCTTCTTTCAGCCTCCGGCTTGCAGACAGTCTCTGCATGCTTCCTCATCTGATTCTTTGGTTAATCATTGTAAGTCAATCTTGTAATTTCTTATACATTTGTCTATTTCATGTCATATCTGTTTTCTCTAGTAAAGCCCTAACTAATACAGTAGTATGTACATACTTACCAAATATGACTAAAATTTAGTTAAAGAAATTTCTCTCTTGCTTCTTGACTAATGACAATGTTTTCTGATTTCAACTTTTTAATAATGTCATCATAATAGGAGAAATTACTGGTGGAGTAATTTCTGGCCCCATGCTCCAATTACATTCCAATTGCTTAATAATAATAAGTGATATTCCTATAATTATAGGACATATATAGCAAATCACTTTTTATTGTGTTATTGCACAGCAGAATATTTATATTGGTTGAAGAAATATTTGATTCAAATTGGTGAGTTAACTCAGATTAAAAACACATCAACTGGAAATATTTTCATGATCCATAAGTAAACATAATGTGTGCTATATTCTCAGATTAGAACTTGGAATCTACTTGACATGTTCAGTAAACATTTCATAGCTGACTTATTAAGGAAAGAGGAGTTAGAGCAGTCACTAAAACATAAAAATAAGTGGGAACTCATTGTTCTGCTGTAGTTTTCTCTGCCACACTGAGAGTGGAAATGTGTAACATACAGAAAATTACTAATAATTTCAGCACTTTCAGCTAAGTAGTAATAGTTAAAGTCATCAGAAACTGACCTATAATTTGGAAGAGAAAAGGTCAATATAAGTACTGTTTTAACTAATCAGATTAGAGGTGAATAAGAAATTTTTGGTATAAAATTATGAAAAAAAAACTGTAGAAATTATTACCAATTTACAAGACCTTCAACTAATGTTATCTTCTTTTTCCTCACTGATAACCAAAACTGAGAACTTTTGGGGGATGAACAGAAGTAAATAACTGGAGACAGAGCCAGTGTCATTAGCACATATGAAGGAGCATTATTTTCAGGAAGGCAATGTGAAAGTTTGAAAAATAGCAAAAGAACAATCCCTTAGACATTAGAGGAGAGGCTTAATATCCTCTGCAGGCTTGATCAAATGTCCTCAAAAATCTCAACTCTTTTTGCATTTTATTAATTTTTTTAGAGAATTTCTTCTCTGATGTACTTGCTTATTTTATTCACATGGGGCTGGGATTTCTTTGTCTTTTTAATTGGTAGGTTAAATATTTATATTTGTGATCTCTATATTACAATTCTATTTTATTGAAATGAAAAAGTACATTTTAAGCTAAGAATGTATATGCATGTGATAATTTCTGAGACACTGGGATTAATTCTAAAGAAATGATATAGTTGCCTCGAAGAAAAAAGGCTTATTAAAAATAAAAAGGAGGCATCAAAAGAAGTTCATTCTTTAGTGAAGCAACACTCATGCTTGTACTCTATCCCCTACATTCACTTGGAATATTATGACTACTTAAATAAAGTTTGTATGGGGCTGGGGATTCAGCTCAGTGGCATAAGCCCCTGCCTTGCAAGCAGGCAGTCGTGAATTCGATCCCTGGTACCGATAAAAAGGAAAAAGACAAAAAAAAAAAATTGTTGATATTTTTCCAGCCCAGTATTTCCACCTTTTGCATATCAAACATCAATACTTAGAAAGGTAGAAGTAAAATGGAGATTGCAATATGTCTTACTTGGAGTAGGGGAGATCAGTAAAATCTTCATACTACCTGCTTCATAAATAAATAGCAAAGAGTAACTATTTAGGCAATGACATGAACTACTTGACTAGACCAGCCAGGTGTAACTAGGTATACTCTCTGTGAAGCTACTACATGTAAACATGTAGATACGTTTGTGTCATTATGAACAATCTGCTCTAAAATTTATGGATATACTCATAAGAACATTTGGAGAGAGGTTCTATATATCTTTATCAGTCAAATCTTATACTGATGACAATTCATGTGCCTAGGTAAATTCAGATTTCTTATACTGTTACTAAGATTGTGCTAGTATCTAACAACAGACTTTAAATTAGATGCAGAAACTTTCATGTGTTTAGAATAAGTTTCAGTGCTTTGGTCATTCTTTATTGTTCGGAGAAATAGCTTCACACTTGGGTCAAACTCAATTTGTCTGGAAGTAAAGTTGTATAATTTATTCATTCTCCTAAGGACCGTAGGCATAATTTAGGTGAAGAATTTTTTCACACCTGTTACTTAGGAATAGTAACCAGGGTTCTTCTGATTCTAAACTCTGAAAAGCTTCTTACTTCCCTGTCTCGGCTTGCACTGGCATTGTATTTCTTTTAGTTGGATAAGAAAGATATGGCTGGGCTGGAGGAGTAGCTCAGTGGTGTGAGCTCCTGCCTGGCAAGCAAAAAGCCATGAGTTCAATCCTTGGTTACACACAAAAAAAAGAAAAAAGAAAGAAAAAAAGATATGGCATAGAGATTTTCATTGTTTTTTGTTTGTTTGTTTGTGTTTTGTGTCTTTTGTACGAGTAAAACATATCAGATCTGAAGAGTACAGAGTGCTCGATTTAGACATTTTAAAAAACTACTTCATGCTCTAAAAGCTATCCATAATGATCAATATATAACTTTTAATCCAAGAAATGTAAGAAAATATTATTTTAAGATCAGAAGAGCCTTACTACAATACCTTGAAATCACACTAGCTAGAAAACCTACTTTGTACATCATGGGCTTAACTCTTTTTAAACAAAAAGCTACATGTGAACTGGGTGAAAATATATTTTCAAACTCTTGAGAGGTCTAATAATGTATTGTCAAAAGCTATTTTCTGGTCAGCTAGTGTGTGTGTGCTTGGCTTTTGGAATATGAGGTACATGAATGCAGTGAGGGTAAGTTTTTCCATAAATGAGTATTGGGATAGAAGTGAGCTCCTCTTTCACTAAAATGGCCACTCACTAAAATAATAGAGAACAGGCAATAATTCTGTTTTTATGAAACCTATCAGTGTGCCTAGGTAAATATTACCTTATCAGAAAGGTAAGTATTGAAATTAATTTATTGTGCTATTAAATGAAATAAAATGTTAATCATCATTAAATATTTTTTTCTGTTTGTTTTGTTTTTTGTTTTTAAGAGCAGAGATATTTATGAAAGAAAGCTTCTGTTTGAGAGACAGAGATAGAAGGGGTCCCTAGTTGGTTATCAAAGATTCTGTATTTTCTTCAGATTTTTATATGAGGTGGGGGAAAAATGGGGATCTCATGAGATGGAGGAATATGAGGTAGGTCAACCAACAAGTTTAATTGTTCAGGTAAAATTGACCAAATCAGAGGCAAATGAGGAAGCAAATCACGTATCAAGGGAGTATTCTTTACTCTTCCTATAGGTATTTCTGTTTCTCAAAGTGATCCAAATTTTTTTTTATTTATAGAAAGATTAAACAAAACAGAAAATAGGTAGAAATAGTACATATGTTCAGAGAAAAAAAAACAGTAAGAAATCACTAGTTGATGTTGTCATTTTACAAATAGTTGTTCAAGGACGAAAATGGAAATTCAAACAGAGAGACTGCAAAAAGTTCTAATTAACCGTCCAACAAAAACTTAGTAACATGGTTGTCAGTCCTATACACTTAAACATACATGCAGTTATCCATATCTTCATTTATGTTTAGAGTAAACAAACTAAAGCAGGTTAAAATTCCCTAAGGATTATACTTAAGGGTGTGGTTGCATTTGTTTTGCTTTCTGTTTTGAGATCTGGCCCACAGCAAAAGGTGTTCGTCTCCTGCAAGGTCACCAGACATCTGGTCCTCTGTACCAGCTTCTTTGAGGGCCTTGTCTTGTCTGACTGCCTATAATGTTTCTAACCAGCTCAGTTTCCTTCTGAAGAAGTGTCCCATACTGCCATGAGGGAGAAATGGGCTGTGACCAATTTAGCATCTTCAGGGTGAAAGTGGTCTTAACTATTAATCAGCTGTCAGAGATATTCTACAGAAGATTGTTTTTATTTGAAAATAGATTTTCCTATTAATTCCTCTTTTACTATGGATTTTCCTAGGAGATATTACTGATACCATTGTATCTTTATTTGGTTGTAAGACACTTCCAAGTTCTCCTTTTGACTATAGTTTTAGGGGCTTTCTCATTAGCACAAAAGCATATTGGTAGTAATTTTAAAGCTCATTTCTCAGTTATAATTTACTCTCAGTTGTAAATACTCTAAAATCTTTTTCTACAATACCAATTGTGTTTTCTTTCTTCTTTCCTTTATTTATTTTTTTCATTTTTCACCCCTATATTTTTCTGATAAGGTTTAAGGATATAAGTTGGACATCTTTGGCCAAAAAAAAAATTATCATAAATTCTCACAAGTAGAAAAATGATAAGCAACTCTGACTAATCATAGTGTGGGGTTTTCCTTAGCTGGAGGCCCAGCTGAGTCTTTCTGTTTCAGGCAAGCTGATTAGAGCTCATGGTTGGTGTAGTGACACTGATGAATTGAATTTCTTTTTCATAAACAATACGAGGTGTGTGCATATAATTCAGTGAGTCTCCACCACTTTATAAAATGATGACATTTTCTCCAGTTTCCAGTAAGGTGGTCCTTATGTCCACCTGAGATCTCGACAAAAATACCTTTGGCATTCATATTTATAGCAACATTTATAATGACTTGCATATGATTTTTTTAATAGAAGTTTTCTCTACATCTCTGCTATTTATTTTGCTAGCAGTTACCAGAATATCTTTTAATACCTGTATTTCTGCCAGCAGTCTATTCAGGAAAATTTAGGTTTTATATCAAGCACCTAAAAAATGTTTTCAAGGTTATAACTACTGCTCAGTTCCAGAGTACTTCTGTAGTATGTTAAAGTGATAATTATGATTCTACTTTTAGTGCAAAGGTGGTAGATAACAGTATTACTAATTTTAGTACATTACAAAATAAAATTTAATTTCTCCCAGTTCAGGAGTCCAGAAGACTGAAATTGAGGTGCTGACCATTTTTATTTCTTTTGTGAACTGAAAAACAAGAATCTCTATTATGATTATTGGTTTGGTTTTCAAATGGCTAGTTCCTTCTTTTTGATTTTTCTTTTATATTTTTGTATTAATACGTGTTTATATTATATAATGTTTACTTTTCTTGTGGGAAGTTAATACATGTATGTAACATATCTTAATTCTTTTTAATTCATTTTTTTCCTCTCCTCTCCCCAAAAAAACTAACATAAAAATAAAGAGTAAAATAAAAAATGAATAAGGGAACATAGATTGTTTCTAAGCCTCAATTTGTTCTCAAACAATGCATGGTTGCTCTTTATAATCTAACTGTCATTGTTTTATTTCCATGCTAATTGCTTCCATTTTAGTGTCCTGTTTTTTTCTTTGTGAGCTGTTGGGGATTGAACTGAGGATTTTAACACTGAACTGCATTCCCAGCTTAATTAATTAATTAATTAAGCAAATCAATCATGGTAGGATCTTGCGAATTCCCAAATTTGTGCAACATGTGCTTAAACTAGAGATCCTCAGCCTACTAGATTTCTGAGAGCACAGCTATGTACCATCAAAATTGTCCTCAATTTCTTCATTTTAACTTGAATATCTATAAAAATTCTATACTCAAAATCATATCCTAAAGTGTTAGAGATTAGAATTTCAACATATGAATTGAAGTGGAGCATCATAGTTCAGCACATATTGAACTTGATAAGATGAAAATCATATTATTTTTCTTTAAAATTGTAAGAAAGCTAGTAAAATTGCACAAATTCTAAAAATTTATTTGGGAACAGGGTAATTACATTAGAAATATTGTAGACATTATTAAGCATCTGAATGGGCTTCATAGTTCAACTTAGATAATAACCATCTTCTGATGAAGGGACTGTCGAATTATTATTTTTATTAGTGTATGTTGTTAATACATAATGTTTACATTCCTTATATGGCATTGGTACACATACCTAACACTTGTAAATTCTTTTTTGTTCCCTATTCATACTTCCTCCCTATTGCTTTATCTCTTCCTGTATGAGAAGTCTCACTATTTCCTATTATTAAATGCTTTAGTAGCCAAATCATTAAAACTATCCACACATAATTTTGTTAATGTATAAGTAGCATTATTTCTTGACCAAAAAATGAGTTTCATCATAGTGCCTTGTATTTGTTGGAAATCAAAACTATTAAAATTATGCATGAACTTTCTTATTATATACTTTAACACATTTAAATATGTATATTTTTTTCTTTTTGAGACAAGGTCTCGCTATGCATTTCAGGCTGGTCTTGAGCTCACTTTGTAGCCCAGGCTGGTCTCGAACTTGCAATGATCCTCCTGCCTTAGCTTCCCGAGTGCTGGGATTACAGGCATGGTGATGGGATTACAGGCATGAGCCACCACAAACGGGTAACACATTTAAATATTAATAACTATAAATTATATATAATTATGTACATGAAGAAAATTCATAACTAATAGAACAGTATATTAAATTTTCTGAGTGGTATCCCCTTCATTTCTCCCAATCTCTCTGTATTTCAAACTAGTTTCTCTTCATAATAGAAATTTCATTTTTCAAGCATAGTTCTTTCAAGGACAAATTCTTTGAACTTGTGTTTCATTTTTGTGGATGCCTTCAGTCAACTTAAAGTCTCACACTGCTGCATATACACATTTGTACACGCACATACACATAGGCATATTCTTATCTCAGAATTGTGAGTCATCTGAGACTCTATCTTTTCTTGCTTTACTAAGTGCCCTGTGTGCCATGTACATTGAATAACCTCGTGTAAAATAACACATAAATAATTGGTTTACTTATTTTCTTTTCTCATTTTAAATTATAAAAATTTTTAATTCCTGGCTCCTTTAAATTGTTTTTTTTTATTTATATTTAACCCAGTGTGCATGTGCTATAAACACTCTAGTTTATACAATATTTTTTCCATTTCCAAAAACTGAATATACTTTTTATCTGTAAATAACACCACAAAAATTTCATTGATGGCATGTCAATATTGCAGCCACTATATCATTATATATTTAAAATTTCTATGAAAAATACAAAAATAAGAATATGTGTGCTGGGGATTTAGCTTAGCAGTATAAGTGCCTGCCTGGCAAGTGCGGGGTTGTAAGTTTGATCCCTGGTACAAAAATAAAAACTGAGTAGAGATGAATAAATATGTAAAAATATTCACTACCACTTTCAATGATGAAACCACAGTTTGTCGAACCCTAAAATTTAATATTTTATATATATAAAATAAATATATATATAATATATATAAATCAATAAATATATATATAAAATATATATATAAATTATATATATATATAATTTTCTACTTTAATATCACATGGTTTGTGTTAAAAGAAAACACTATAGATATCATATAAATTGTAACATGAGGATAAATGAATTTAAAATTTATTTGAGGCAGCAAGATAAAGAGGCACATAGATTGTTAGTCACTGCTCATTAGATGTTAAATCTTCTGCTAATTATTAAGCCTTACTGAATTTCATTTTTTCCATAAAATGGAAATTTCCCTAATGTTGTTATGACATTATGACAAGATGTTTAGTACCTTTTTGTTGCCTGTCAGGGTATGTTCTAACAAAATGTTTTCCAACCTTCTCTAAATAATTCAGAATTATTTCCAGGAGTACACAAAATCATACTGCATAAATAAAAATGCATATCTTTATTCATATTTAGATATAATCACTGAATTATTGCCTGAAATTTATATAAACTTTCCATTTATTAAAGTAATTCACAGTAATTATGTAAGTTCTTAATTTGTTTCAAGGATCAATAGTTATTTGTACATATCTAATGCAGTAAAAACTGACATTAAACAATATTAAAAATTGCTCATTTTGTGATTTTTTATCACCTTAACACTTCTTTTATGAAACACATGCCATTTAAAATCTTACCAGTTATGAAATAAATGTGTAGTCTAAAGCTTAACTTATCACAAAGTTTTGATCCATTTAATTATGAATAAATATTTAAATTTATATGATCCTTTCTTCCAATGAATCATTGTTTATACATCACAAAGTTCTTCTATTTTATGAAACAGATATATACATATTTTCAGGAGATAACATAGACAGCTTGCATTAGTCAATTATCATCATATTAATCACTGTCAAAGAACAGCAACATTAATCAAGAGCAGTGTGATACTGAAATAACCCATACATATGAATTAAATATTACTGATTGTACTTCTTACTTTTTTGGCAGCTTAATGGAAAGCATGTAAAATTTATTAAAATAGGAAGCTAGTGCAAAATGAAATTAAAAATTTACTGAATGTAGTAATTGAGCATGTCAATTTGATTTAACTTAAATAAATCAGTTTAGAAATTCTACATCCAAGGGTTAGATGACCCACACTAGGGTGGCTTATCTCTTGGATACTATAAAAAGGATAAAGTAATGATGTATGAAGTTCTGTTCTTTGGAGGAGCTCTAGTCTTTGCCTTCAGTTTGGATGTCATCCCCTGGCTTCCAGTACAGATTGTTTTGCTTCTGCCTTGCTAGTATCCTTCAAACTTCCAGAACAGATTCTTCAGCCTATCATCACAGACCCATTGGCCTGCTGGTATAAACCTGCATGGACCACCGCAGTGAACTCCAGACTTTGGATTAATCCTTCAGCCTCCAGCATGCAGATACCCTCTGCATGCTTCATTATCTGACTCGGTGGCTATCATAAGCCAATATTATAATTTCTTATATATTTGTATATCTTATGCTATATGTTTTCTCTAGTAAAACTCTGACTAACACAGATTTTGGTACTGGGAGTAGGGCTGTTGCTGTGATTATTTCTGACCATGTGGTTCAAGAAGCTTGGAAATGGCTTGTGGGAAGGGTTTGGAAAGGTTCAGACATGTTGACTGAAAGAGTAGCCCTTGAAAATCTTAGGCTGTTCTGTATGGGAGATTCTGGTCAGAGATCAGAAAATCAGAAAACCAGTAAAGACAGGGTTTGAGAGGTTTCTGCTGGGAAGAAGGACTGCATTGATTGTTGGACTCCAAACATTGTGTGTAGGCTTGGTAGAAAATTTGTTCACAGTTTTCTCCTGTGCAGAGACTTTACCTGAGCCTGAGATTAAGAATGTTGTACTAATTGATCTGGCAGAAGAAATTTCAAGATGGTAACATGCTATGGCTGTCTTTGGGAGCACATAGCTAGATTTATGTTCAATTCTTATGTTCAATTCAAGAGTGAAGAGTCAAGCAGCATGATTTAAAATGTTGTGAGTTTGGTCAGAAAAAACCTCCAGTAAAGCTGTGGACTGCAAAAGTAGAGCTGAGGAAATCTCAATTGCTGAGAAGCAACACAATATAAAAGATGGCCTGATGGCATCACAAGAAGCAACAAGTCTCTACCCTTTGCAGCTTCAAAACTGAAAAGTGAAAGACTTTGCTTGGAGGAGAAAGCTGCAGAGCACCGCATTCCAGAATGACAGTGGCCACATTAGGTTCCAAAATGGCAGCAATGTAGAGAAATTTTTCCTCGGTGTGAGGTTCACAGTTCTCTTTGATCCAGTCATGTGACCCCTACAGCCAAAAAGAAGAAAGCCTGGTTGGTGCTACAGCTGGCAGCAGGCCTGGGCAACATCCACATGGTGCTGGTTTTAGGTGCATACATAGTTCTAATATTGAAGATAAAAAGGTTCCACCTAGATTTCAGAAGAAAGCCTGTGAGCTTGAGCAGCGTGTCCCTGGGAAGGCAATGTGTAAAGCTGTATAGATGAAGCCAAAGTTACAGTGAAGAATCTAGAAGTCTGGAAAATCCAGGGATGTGTATCATAAGAAAAGCTATAAGAATGGAGCAGAATGGGCCTAAGAGAAAAGCCTTGGAAGCTATAACCGCTAGGTTGTACCATACCATAGGAGTGGAGTCACATAAGCACTTTGGAGCTCAAAACTTACCACAGCTTGCTTCAGACATTCTAAATGGAACTTCAGAATTTAATATTTGCTGCTGCTGAATTTTGGATCTACTTTGGTCTCAGAACTTTGTATTCTCTTGTTTGTAATTTTTGGAATGGAAATCCCTATCTTGTGCCATTGAATATTGGGAGTGTTTGACTTTCTTTTCTTGCGTACCCGGTCTCACAGCTGAGAGTCTGTCTTAAATCTCAGAGACTTGGGACTTGCACTCTTGGACAATGCTGAAACTGTTAGGGTTTTGGCAGCTCTTAGAGATGGGCCAAATACCTTTTGCATAAAGAATGTGAATGAGTCTTTGTGGGTTCAGGGGGAAAATGCTATGATTTGTGTCTAAATATACCCATAAAGCCTCATATAGTGATAAGGGCAGTCCTCTAGAATTCATCATTGATTTAGAATTGAATGCTGAGATTATAGGTGTGAGAGCTACACTCAAGGGATATATGGCCTATATACAGTATAATGAGATAAACAGTCTCCTCTTATGTTCCTTCTCTTTTGCCCTTGTTGTTTGTACTATTTTTTGCCACCATGAACTGTTATCCTCTGCCATGTGTTACTCTGACTTGGAGTCAGCCAATTATGAACTGAAACTTCCACAAACTGTGAAGCTGTGTGGATGAAGCCAAAGTTACAGTGGAGAACCTAGAAGTTTAATTTTGGGTGTTGGTTATTTTGTTTCAGTAGCGAGAGAGAGAAATAACCAAGACAGTTTCTAGTTTCTAAAAGAAGATGTAGAAAATTAATTCTTCCTGACTCCAACATGTTCTAAATTTTTTCTAGAAATTACATTATAAATTTAAAGAAAATAAAGTTTTCTTCAAGTTCATACATCTAACCTATTTTTCAGAATCTCTAAGCAAAGGATATCAACCATATTCAACTCTCATTCTCACCTGTTCTGTGCTTCAAGCCATAATTCAACTCACCACAAAATGTTTCAATTATATTCTGCCATGATTACTGATCTCAACAATTTCAATTGTTTTAGCCATAGGTTACATTTAAAGTACTTAAAATATTCTGTTCCTGAGTTTGTTGACTTTGGAGTTGCATATATTATTTCAACACTAACCTCTGCAAAAGGTCATGTGAAGTCTGAAATGTTAACTTTTATTCAAAACATACATTTTCACAAAAATCCATGAGATATTTTTTCTCTCATTTATCAAAATTGTGCAAAAGATCATGCATAGTTTCAGTGTAGAACATGTTTCCTGCTTTTTCCTCACAATCTCAAATTGATGTTCCCATTGCAAAAAACAAAGTGGAAGTGCTATTAATTACTAGAGCCTTCATCTGCACATAGTTAAATTCACACATTATATCATTAGACATTTCTGCTGTATTTATATACACCTTTGAAATTTTCTTGCTTTTGGTTCCATGATCCATAAATCTTTCCTCTTACTTTCCATTTGGTATTGATAACTTTTAAATCAATTAAAATTTTGCATAGTAATGCATTATTTTCCAATGGTAATGACATCATTAATAATTTTGTTATTAGTCATCTTAAAATACTAAGAATTAAACCAGGGCCTTTGTGCTAAGTTGCATCCCTAGCTCACCCCAGCTGACTGACTGACTGGTTGTTTGATATTTTCCTGATAAATTTCCCAAACTTGAGGCCCTCCTTCCTCAACCTCCCAGAGTGCTGGAATTACAGGCAAGTACTATCTCATTCAGTGTAACACATAATAGGACATATAAACTAGATGGTTTATTTCTGAATTTAAATTTAATAGTAAAATAAAAGATGCCACATATTTAAAAATTTTAAATTTGCTGGAAATAAAATGATTTAATGACATGTAATTCCCATTTTAAATGAGGTAAAATTTAAATAAAATTGACTATGTTTAATTTTGCAGAAACAAAAGCTAAAAAATTAAAGTGTTAATAAACCGATCAGTGATGAAGATTCTGTAACTTTAGTGTCCCCCCAAATTTGGCAGTCCATCACAAACTAATAGACATTCTTGAAAATTAAACCTAATTTTTCACAACTTTGTTAGCTTTTGGTTGTATTCCATATTGTACAGCATAGTCAATGAAAGCTTTCAATACAGTCCTTTGATATGTCTACTGTGAAGACAGAAGAACCAACAACACATTGCTTAATTGTTAATATAGTTTGTAAATTTAGGAAGTAGTTAGTCTGTTTTATTGGAAGTTTGATTTAGAGTCTTGTACTAGGTAAAACTATAAAGACATTGCATTAGTTTGGCTTCTCTAGAGTAACAGAATCTAAATAAAGACCATGAATAATATTGCAAGGTTAATTAATAGGTAGTTTTATAGGATCAAAGGTGGAATAATTCAAAATAGCACTATTTAATCATTCTGTTACTCCCGAGATATAATACCAGACATCCTCAACTTAACAACAGATAAGTTTATTTTGGCTCATGGTTATTGCCCGTAGCTGGCAGCTGCTAGTCAGAAATGAAATGGTAAATGGACATAGCAGAGGAAAACTGTTCATGTTATAGAAGCCATGAAAGAGAGAGAGAGAGAGAGAGAGAGAGAGAGAGAGAGAGAGAGAGAGAGAGAGAGGAAGTAGCCAGAGAGGGATATAACTGCTGTCCAGGTTTCATCTTCAGTAATCCCACTCTAACCAGGTTTCACCTAACAGCAATTCAGCAACGGCTCCCCATACTCCAGTTCTCTCCCAGACACGTGGGGCTTTGCCTGTCATTTAAGAACCAAATGTTAACAGATACTCTGCAGATCGGAGTTGACAGAATCTACCATAGAAGTCTGCATTCTGGAGACCCAGAGATCCAATGGCTGTACAGCTCCAAAAAATGAAAGATAAGAAGCAAGAGGGGAAAAAATGCGACACCATTCTAAGGTAAAAAGCCCGGAAGTTCACTGGAGTCACTTGTGCAGCTTTGCATTTGGAAGCATGAAACAACTGGAGGCCAGGGGACTGATGTGCAGGGACAATGATACCTGCTCAAGAAGACCAGAGCTCTTCAGGATCGGAATACTTCCTGCTATTTTGTCCTTTCTTTTCTATCATGGTTACAAGTGTATTGGTTAGTGACATCACAGCTGTAGTGCATCTCCTCTCACACAGTTTGATGGCCGATATGTTAATCATCCACAGATGCACCCAGGACCGTGATTTCCTAACCTGCTATGAGTTTCTTACTCCAGTTAAGGTGATGTATTGCAATTAACAATAAACACATTATCAACCTCACAATCAGGCTGTAATTTTGCCTAACATAATATAGCTATCTTACATAAAAGTTGAGATGTAGTTATTCCCTCCCTAGCATACAAGGCAGCTCTAGTGGCTAAGGAAGGATAACGATGAGTGTTACCATTTCCATTTTACCCTTGGATTCCTGGGCATGTAAACCCTAGCTATTGGATGAAGACTGCCTCATATTGGAGATGATTCAGAGAATATAGAATCTTCTGGAGATTCTTTCAAATACTAAGTATATCTATCATAATTATGCATTCTGGAACTAGGAAAATAACTACAAAATGGACTTAAAAACAATGTTCCACTTTGAGCTGGATATTGATTGAACAGGGGCCTCTGTAGGTCCCTATTGTTACTAAATGTTTCCGATCTTCTGATATCTGAATTAATACAAAACCTGTGTCCAGTGACACCTGAAGTGCCTCATCACTTCCTTTTCCTTACAACTACATGTGTAAGAGGCCATATGTCACTTTGTAAAAGGACAGTAAAAAGACTAACGATGTAATGCTTTGGGAAAGTGTCAGCATCCTTTATCAAAGATACTCAGTTTCCCCTTATTCAAGGGGTTCCAGGTCTATAAACAGTCTTACTCTTAGCGATTTGTGGTTGGAGAGGCTGAAAGTCTTCACTACTTATGATTCAAAAAATAATTTTATTTGTCCTAAATGTTTCCTTATATAAATTCTGTAGAAATGCAGTAGATTTTCTGTTTCACTTCTGAGAATACAATGATAAACTGTTATAGGTCTACATATGACAGACAATTCCAATAATTTATTTGTCAATTAAGTTAAGTACATCTTTGTTGCCTTTAGTAGTTGAGCACAGCCACGTGGTCCCTGCCAACCTGAGAGCCACTTACATCCATCATATTTAAGTGTCCCAGTTGAGTGATTGTGGTACCTCATGTAAATTATGACATACAAAGAGGAATAATGAAGTGCTTCAAAATATTGGCACTCCCAAATCTGTTTTTTTTTTTTTTTTTTCTATTGGTACCAGGGATTGAACTCACAACTGCCTGCTTGCAAGGCAGGTGCTTATGCCACTGAGCTAAATCCCCAGCCCTCCCAATCTGTTTCTTAAAGTACAAGTAAAGAGTACACTTTCTGGACTAATCAAGTGCGCAGGAGTAAATTTTACCTGGGAAATATACTCCAGTGTTTGCATTTCTCTGAACCTTTGACTCTGAATTAATACCAGGCATTTCCAGCTCATCTTCAGGGGGCCATTTTTAATCCACATTTTAGCCAACCACCCAAGTAAACTATTACATCATTTTTAGGCTCTATACGCTATGGCATTAACCCTAAAATCAAGAAATTTCTTTTTATTCTCATTTATATTCCTTCTACTATTATCCTACACCATTAAAAATCTATTCCAACACCATTTCCTAAGATCTCTGCTTGTAATAATTACAAATTCAATTTCTTCAGGGATGTAGTATATCTCTTCATGGATCACACTGTACCTCAGTTTTAAGAGCATTCTGATTCAGTCATAGAGGCAAAAATGAGGGGTGAAGTGTCTTGAAGTGTAATGTCATTGTCTTCCTTGGTGACTGGATCATGGAAAGATGTTACTATTTCCATAGACAATAGAATTAGTTTGCTCAGCTATAGGTGGAGCTTTAGGCCAGCACTATAGGGAATGAAGGTTGTGATGCCTCTGTCACTTAAGGTGAAGAAGTCTCCTTTGGCAAAATAACATCACCAGAATTTATCAGCTCAATAACCATAGCCTTACCAGGTTCCTCCAAAACAATTTCAACCCAAGTTATAAGATCTCATTGTTTTCTAATTAGCACCCTCACTTTAACTGTAGATAGCCTTCAAGGTTGAACTAAACTTAAAAGTGTGTGCTGTTATTTAGGTGATTAAATCAGGAGAGCCTGTCTGTGGTTTTTGCAGTGTCAGTCATACAACAAAATGAGAGAAGATTTTCCCTAGGGACCTTTAGATGCCTTTAAAGGTTTGTGTGTGTCTAGAGTTCAGAAATTGAATATTTCAGCTCATTATTTTACTTTGTCACTTTTCCCTAAGATGCTACAAAAAACAAGGCAGGATATTTATATTTATTACTCTTGCAAAAATATTGAAAATATTTTATACAGAGTTGATAAATTCTTGCATCTCACTAATGGCAATTAGGATATTCAAATGGATCTATGCTGTGCATTACTTTGAACACTTCACACCATGGACTATCACTACTTCCTACATTATCAGAAAGAAAGTCATGACCACTTTAGGTTTCAGATAATTAAAGACAGTCAACTCCAGGAGCCACTAATGGACTCAAAGAGTCCATCCTTACAATTCTATTTCTCTTAAAGCACTCTCACTACCAAAATCTGTATGAGATAAGATCCTCCAGAGAAACAGAATTGTCAGGCAATGTATATAATTATTCAAGGAAATGTAAAACAGAATTTTATAGGATCAATTGCAGGAGATTCCAACATGGCTGTGAGTGGAATTGGAAGGTGGAGACTTCGCAGTGGGTATGTGCAGAGCTGGAAGATTCAGTGAATATTCAGGACAAGGCAAAATGTATGGAACAAGAAGGATCAGTAGTGCAGCAGCAGTCAAGAGCAAATGGCTAGAAGATGCCTAAGAGTAACTACTGTGAGTCTGTATAAGAAGACTAAAGAAAATGGAGACCTAGAGACCAAAGTCCAAAGGCAGTAGCAACAAAGAATGTACCTGCTCATGAAGACTGGAGCTGTTAAAAATGAGAATAGTTCCTTCTGCTCTACCATCCAGGCTGTGAGCTCATTTTCTCCTGAAACCATGGTTTTTACCCCTCAGTTTCTGGCTTACATGTTTGCCATCCAGTGATACATCCAAAATTTGTGTCTTACAATCTACCACACATCTCTCACTACAGTCAAATTGACATATTACAATCAGCAATTATGTATCCTTACACAATACTTATGGATATTCCTTTTACCCATCTAAAAGTGAGTTTATTTTGTTCCTTTCTGAACTTTCTCTTCCTCCTTTATAGATTCACTCATAAATGAGACCATGATAAATCTAGGCAATTACATAGAAATACTGAATTTTTTTTTTGACTAGTGACCCATATATCCTCCTTTTTCACTGATTCAAGGACTTTTTGTGACACTTTTCTACATCTTAAAATTTTATTATACATTTTGTCATTTCCCTTGACATAAAAGTATGATAATCTCTCTTGTTCCCTTATTTTACTGAAAAGAAGCTAATGTTTCGTGATACTTCTTTTTAAAGCATCATTGTCATTCATTTCTACCAGCTGCAAACAATCCTTTTTAAATGGGTGTCAATATTGTTTAAACCAGTTGGTCTCCCACAAATACCTTTTAATTTTAATACCAAATATCTCTTCTTGGCTGAATATTGCTTATTGTTTTTAAATATATTACTCACAATGGGAGGTCCAAGTGGGCATAACTGGGGCCCACCCAGTGAACTCCAAGCAGCTGGCAGGGGCTCAAATTGAGTCCCAGGCCCAGAGCATGCACCGGTTGAAACCCATCACACAGGGAGTCCTTAGAATGTTGCTCTCATGAGTAAGACCATATCATGTCTGAAATCACAGGAGGTTGCACAGGAGTCCCTACGGGCCTAACTGGCCCATGCCCAGTGAACTCCAAGCAGCTAGTTGTTGCCTGCTGTCTGCTCTGGGAGCCAAAGTTTTCCAGCTGATTCTCAGCACACAGGGAAAGCCACAAAACATCACTTGTAACCTGGAAATATAGGAAAAAGAAAAAAAAAAAAGAACAAAATGCAATCTTTAACTTCCATCCCAACCCAAGCAAGCCTAGGAGAGATGGACACAGAAGAAATTATAAGTCATACACCTGAAATGCCCGATATGATATCAAGTGAAGTAAAGAAACAACTCGAACAAGCCATGAAAGAACTCCAATCAGAAATAGTCTCCAAAGTAAATGAAGAAATGCTAAATGTAAGGAAAGAAATGTAGAACACATCTAAAGAAGACATAGTTTAAAAATTAGAGAAACAGTGCAAAAAGATGGAAACTCTGAATGAGGAATATAAGAAACAAACAGAATGCATGAAGCAGATTCAAAGAGATGTACAGGAAATCAAAAATTCCATTGAAAGTTGGTAAAACTACCTCAGTGAAAGTGAAGATAGAATTTCAGACCTGAAAGACAAGATTGCAGCTAGTGAACAAGAAAGGAAATAATTTTTAAAAATGACAAGGAACCAGGAAATAACAGTTCAACAACTTCAAGATGATGCAAAGAAAAACAACATAAGATTGATAAGTATAAATGAAAAGGAAGGTG
This sequence comes from Cavia porcellus, assembly GCF_034190915.1. Classification (NCBI taxonomy): domain Eukaryota; kingdom Metazoa; phylum Chordata; class Mammalia; order Rodentia; family Caviidae; genus Cavia; species Cavia porcellus. Next base: position 29,182,344 of record NW_026947487.1, on the reverse strand, counting down.
ACAACACAAACCATATCAAGAGGCTATTTCCAGAAGTAATAGCAGAAAATTTCCCAAACATGACAATGGAAACTGACATACAGATCAGTAAAGCATGTAATTCCATATAACCATTACCAAAATAAAATTACACCCAGACATATAATTATCATATCCCAGAAATCCATAAGAGCAGAATGCTAAAAGATGCTAGCGAGAAGAGAACGATCACCTATAAAGGAAAGCCAGAATCACAGCAGACTTCTCAACATAAACAATGAAGTCAGGAAGAGCATGGAGTTAAGTATTTCAAATCCTAAAGAAAAATGATTTCCAACCCAGATGGATGTACCCCGCAAAAACTATCTTTCAAAATTGGTGGAAAAATAAGATACTTCCCTAAGAAAGAACAGTTGAATAACTTGATGACCACCAAATCAATCCCACAAAGAATACTGAAAGACATTCAAAACAGACATAGGCAAAAACCACAAAGCAAAGCAAACAATTAAACAGAGTGGAAAGGTAAAAAATCAACAACAGAAAGATAACATTTCAGAAGTAAACAAATATATATCAGTTATAACCACAAATGTAAATGGCTTCAATTCACCAATTAAAAGAAACAGACTGTCATAATGGATCAAGAAACAACACCTGACTATCTGCTGCATAGAAGAAACCCATCTAACACAAAAGGAAATTCACAGACTGAAAATCAAAGACGGAAAACAATGCTCCATGGAACTGGAACCCTAAAAATATCAGAGGTAGCTATTGTGTTTGCAGACAATGTGAACTTCAAACTAAGAATGATCAAAAGAGATAAAGAAGGTCAGTACATACTGGTTAAGAGAACATTTCAAGAAGAAGAGATAACAATCTTAAATATATATGCACCAAATATGAGAACAAACAGCTATATAAAATAAATATTAATAGAAATGACAAATCAAATAAGCAATAATACAATTATATTGGGATACTTTAATGTCCCTTTGACACAAAGACAGAGATCAATTAGAAAGAAAATCAGCAAAATAATAACAAAACTGAATCAAACTTGTGAACAAATATGCTTAGAAGATGTATACAGAGTGTTTCACCCAACAACATCAAAATACACATTCTTAGCTTCACATAGGACATCCTCTACAATAGAACATATAATAGCCCATAGGATATGCTTAAGAAAATGCAAAAATTATCCCATGTATATTGTCTTATTATAGGATCAAAGAGGAAGTTAAAGAAGAAATTAAACATTATCTACAAGCAAACAAAAATACAAATACAACTTATTGCAACTTGTGGGATACAATGAAAGCAGTCATCAGAGGGAAATTTATTGAGGTGAATTCCCCCGTTAGAAAAACAAAATCAATACAAATAAGTAACGTGATGCTACACCTCAAACATCTAGAAAAAGAAGATCAAGCCAACCCCAAAACCAAAAGAAGGGAGGGTATTATAAAGATCAGAACAGAAATTAATGCAATAGAGACTCAGAAAACACTAAGAAGAGTTAATAAGAATCAGAATTGGTTCTTTAAAAGAATAAATAAAATTGATAAATTCCTAACCAACCTTATTATAAAAAGGAAAGAAAAAACTCAAATTCTTGCAATAACAAATGACAAAGGTAAATCACTACAGACTCTGGAAATATGGAGTATCTTCCATACTTGCTTCAAAGATGTTTATTCTCATAGATTTGACAAGACAAAAGAAATGGACAGATTCCTAGAAACATACAAATTACCAAAGCTGGCTCAAAAAAATGTAAAACTGCTGATTAACTTCAGTTAACGAAATTGAATTTGAAAATGAATTAGAGCCTTTCCAACAAAGAAAAATCCAGGTCCTAATGAATTCACAGCTGAATTCTACAAGAAATTCAGGAAAACATAATGTCAACAGAATGAAATTGAAAGGGAAGCAATTCTCCCTGTCTCATTCCTTGAAGCAAGTATTACCCTAATACCAAAACCAGAGAAAGACCCAAGCAAAAAAGAGAACTACAAGTCAATCTCTCTCATGCACATAGATGTAAAATTCCTCAATAAAATACTGGTAAGCAGAGGCAGCAAGTCATCAAGATGATTATACACTATGACCAAGTGAGATTCATCCCAGGAATTCAGTGATGGTTCAACATACACAAGACAATAAACATAATATATCTTATCAATAGAGACAAAGATAAGAATCACGTGTTCATTTCAATAGATGCTAAAAAGCTTTTGATAAAATCCAACACTTATTCATAATAAGTATTATGGAAAATTGAAATAGATGATCTTTGCCTCAATCTGATAAACGCCATTTATGACAAATAAAGAGCCAGCATCATATTAAATGGACAAAAACTGAAGGTGTCATGATAAAACCAGGAACAAGGCAAACATGTGTACTATCACCATTCCTATTCAATGTAGTGCTGGTAACATTACTCAGAACAATTAGACAAGAGAAAGAAACAAAATAAATGAGGGTAGAAAAGAAGAAGTTAAATTACTTTTATTTGCAGATGACATGGTACTATACACAGAAGAGACACAAAAATCTGTTGAAAGTCTTCCAGATGTGATAACTAAATTTGGTAATGTAGCTTTATACAAAGTCAACACTCAAATATCAATATCATTCCTATACAGAATCAATAAACGCATTGAGAGAAAAGTAAGAGAATCCACAGCATAAATAATAACAGGAATCTATCTAACAAAGGAAGTAAAAGATATATTCAGTTTAAATTACAGTACTCTGAAAAAAGTAATCAAACACCTCAGAAAATGGAAACTCTTTCCATGTTCATGAATAGGAAGGACAAACATTATGAAAATGGCCTTTGGTGCTCACTTCAGCAGCACATATAATAAATTTGGAATGATACAGAGAAGGTTAAGCCTGGCCACTGCGCAAGGATGACACACAAATTCGTGAAGCATTCCATATTTTTATAAAGTCAAGAAGAGCATGCAGTGAAGTATTCCAGATCCTAAAGGAAAATGATTTCCAACCTAGACTGATGTACACTGCAAAACTATTATTCAAAATCAATGGAGAAATAAGATACTTCCATGACAAAGAACAGCTGAAGAACTTCATGATCACCAAATGAACCAAGAAAAAAAATATTGAAAGACAGTTTAGATACACAAAGGAAAAAACCACTAAGCAAAGCAGATAATTAAAAGGAACAGAAAGATAAAATGTCAACAATAAACCAACATATAAGAGTTATACCATTAATGCAAATGGTCTCAATGCACCAATAAAAAGAAACAGACTGGCAGAATGGATCAAGAAACAACACCCAACCATATGCTGTTTACAGAGAACCCAACTAACCCAGAAGGATACTCACAGACTGAAAGTCAAAGTATGGAAAACAATACTTCATGCAACAGGAATAAAAAAAAAAAAAAAAAAAAAAAAAAAAAAAAGCAGGAGTAGCCATCCTGTTTTCAGACAATGTGAACTTTAAACCAACAATGATCAGAAAAGACAAAGAAGGTCACTACATACTCGTTAGGGGAAAACTCCAAGAGGAAGAGATAACTATCTTTAATATATATGCACCAAATTCCAGAGCATCCAGATATAAAACAACTATTAACAGAAATGAAAAGTCAAATTATCAGTAACACAATTGTAACAGGAGACCTTAACACACCATTGACACCAAGGGACAGATCAACCAGACAGAAAACCAGCAAAGAAATAACAAAACTGAATCACGCCTGTGAACAAATGGACTTGATAGACATATACAGAATGTTCCACCCAACAATATCACAATACACATTCTTCTCAGCAGTACATGAGTCATTCTCTAAAATAGGCCATATTTTATCTCACAGAACATATTTAAATAAATGCAAAAATAGTTGAAATCATCTCTTGCATGTTATCAGATCACAGCATTTTGAAATTAGAAATTAATGATAAAAGATACTGCAAAAATCCCACAAACACATGGAAACTGAGTAATACACTCTTGAATAATCAGTGGGTCACAGAGGAAATTAAGGAAGAAATTAAACAATACCTACAAGAAAATGAAAATACAGATACAACTTACCGGAATCTGTGGGATGCAATGAAAGTCATCCTCAGAGGAAAATTTATTGCACTGAGTTCCCACATCAGGAAAATAAAATGAATACAGATAATTAACCTGATGCTACACCTCAAACAGCTAGAAAAAGAAAAGCAAGTCAAGCTCAAAGCCAAAAGAAGAGAGGAAATTATAAAAATCAGAGCAGAAATCAATGCAACAGAGACTAAGAAAACAATCCAAAGAATCAAGGAATCAGAGTTGGTTCTTTGAAAGAATAAATGAAATTGATAAGCCCCTAGCCAACCTTATTTAAAAAAGGGGAAAAAAGCTCAAATTCATGCATTAAGAAATGAAAAAGGTGAAATCACTACAAACTCTATAGAAATACAGAAGATCAACACCTATTTCGAAAACCTCTACTCTCAAAGGTTTGATAACACAGAAGAAATAGATAGATTCCTAGAAACATATAAAGTACCAAAGCTAGATCAAGAGGATGAAAAACTGCTGAATAATCCAGTCTCTATTAATGAAATTGAAAATGTAATTAAGTCCTTACCTACAAAGAAAAGCCCAGACAGATTCACTGCAGAATTCTATAAGAAATACAAAGAAGACCTAATGCTGATATCCCTCAAACTATTCAATGAAATTGAAAGGGAAGTAATCCTTCCTAAGTCATTCCTGGAAGCAAATTTTTATTCTAGTATCAAAACCTGAGAAAGACCCAACTAAAAAGGAGAACTATAAACCAATCTGCCTAATGAACACAGATGCAAAAACCTTCAACAAAATATTAGCAAATAGGATGCAGCAAATCATTAAGAAGATTATACACCATGACCAAGTGGGATTCATCCCAGGCATGCAGGAATGGTTCAACATACATAAATCAATAAATGTAACCCACCATATCAATAAAGCCAAAAGTAAGAATCACATTGTCATTTCTATAGATGTAGAAAAAGCTTTCAATAAGGTGCAACATTCATTCATGATAAGAACTTTACAGAAAATTGGAATAAATGTTCTTTACCACAATATAATAAAGGCCATCTACAACAAACCAACAGCCAATATTATACTAAATGGCCAAAAATTGAAGGCCTTTACTTTAAAATCAGGCATAAGACAAGGATGTCCTTTATCACCACTCCTATTTAATGTAGTACTGGAAATACTAGCCAGAGCAATTAGACAAGAGAGAGAAATAAAATGGGTAAAGTTAGGAAAAGAAGAAGTTAAATTATCAATGTTTGCAGATGACATGATACTCTACATAGAAGATCCCCTAAACTCCACTGAAAGATTCTTAGATAAATAAATTCAGTAATGTAGCTGGATACAAAATCAATACTCAGAAACAATAGCATTCCTATATACTAACAACAAAATCACAGAGAGAGAAATAAGAGAAGCCACACTCTTCACACTAGCAACCAAAAAATGAAATATTTAGGATTTACACTTACAAAAGAAGTGAAAGACCTACACAGGGAAAATTATAATACACCGAAAAAAGAAATTGAAAAGGATCTCAGAAAATGGAAAGGCACCCCTTGCTCATGATAAACATTGTGAAAATGGCCAGTCCCCCAAAACTCTTATACAGATTAAATGCAATCCCAATAAAAAATACCATCAACATACTTCATAGATCTAGAGAAATCACTCCTAAAATTCATCTTGAGTGAGAAAAAACCTAGAACAGCAAAGACAGATCTAAGCAACAAAGGCAAGGCAGGAGGCATCACAATCCCTGACTTGAAGTTATACAACAAAGCATCTGTAGTAAAATCAACATGGTACTGGAATCAAACAGAGCCGAAGATCAACTGAATAGATTAGAAGATACAACCACAACTACAAACACACTCAACTACCTTAACTTTGATAAAGGAGCCAAGCAGGTTCGCTGGAAGAACAACAGTCTGTTTAATAAATGGTGTTGGAAAAACTGGCTCTCCATTTGCCAAAAACTAAAACTAGACCCATGTCTATCACCATGTACTAAATTAAAATGTAAATAGATCAAAGATCTGAATATTAAAACAGAAACACTAAATCTATTGGAAGACAAATTGTGTAGAAACCTTGACGACCTAGGAGTAGGTAGAGAATTCATGAACAGGACTCAAACAGCAGAGGAAATACTTCCCAGAATCAATAACTGGGATCACCTCTTATTAAAATGTTTCTGCATGTCAAAAAAAATCTCCAACATAGTGAAAAGAAAACCCACAAACTGGGAAAAGATCTTAGTGAACTCCCCCTCAGACAAGGGACTCTTGTCTAAAATATATAAAGAATTAAAAAAACTCAGACCCCCAAAATTCAAAGATCAATCCAAAAATGGGCATGTGAGATGAATACACACTTCTCAGATGAAGAAATACAAATGGCAAATAAATACATGAAGAAATGTTCATCATCATTAGTCATCAGAGAGATGCAAATTAAAACCACACGGAGATTTCATCTCACTCCTGAAAGAATGGCCAGGGTCAAGAAAACTAACAACAACAAATGCTGGAGAGGCTGTGGGGAAAAGAACTCTCCTACACTGTTAGTAAGAGTGTAGACTGGTACAACCTTTGTGGAGGTCAGTCTGGAGATTTATCAAAAAGATGGGATTGGAAGTCCCATTTGTTCCAGCTATTCCACTTCTAGGCATATTCCCAGAAGAACTGAAAGTATCATACCACAACGATACATGCACACCTATGTTTTTAGCAGCAAAATTTATATTCGCCATATCTTGGAAACAACCAAAGTGTCCATCAATTGAGGAATAGATAAAAAAGTTGTGGTATTTTTATACAGTGGAGTACTACTCAGCTATAAATAAGGATCACATTGAGATATTTATCAATAAATGGGCACAGCTTGAGACCATACTCATAAGTGAAATAAATCAAACTCACATGTGTGGATACCAAATAGTTTCCCTAGTGTGAAAAAGGATTAAAATATATAAAAGTATGTGGTAATCATCATTCCCCATTATATGACCTTGAAGACTTATAAAGTTTTCACTCATTAATTGGAATGGCTTTATTCTGGGCTGCTTGATATTATTGCCTGTGATGAAATGAACAGCTATTTTGAAGAAAACAAGACATCATAATAGCTAGTGCTGATTTAATATCATCTTGATTTGAAGCCCCACCAAACTATTGCTCTTTTGTCTCCATTGGTCTTATCATGTATGTTACTGGATTTTATTATATGCAGTAGTATAAACAAAAATTTTTTGTAGGCAGAGAGATAATATAGAAACCATTGTTCATTTTCTGTTAGCTGGTTCTAAATACCCTGTAATACTTTCATCCACTTGAATAGTTTCATACTGTCTTGATATGTTTGATGCTATAGTATACAAAGTTATATTCAAATATTTCAAGGAAAAAGACACTATGGTAAGTACTATTAAGTCAGTTTATTTGTGGTGAAGCACTAGGTTTCTGAAATTGTCATGCTTTGACCTGTATTGTTATGTTGTTATGTCCTCTTTTATCTCAATCTCTCCCTTATTCATTAAACAAATTATTTATTTATTTATTTTTTAATTAAGGGGAAATTTTTTTGTCTTTTTCATTTTTATTTATCAATAAATGGGCGCAGCTTGAGACCATACTCATAGGTGAAATAAATCAATCTCGCATGTGTGAATACCGAATAGTTTCCCTAATGTAAGTAATGATTCAAATATATAAAAATATGTGGTAATCATGATTCCCCATTATGTGGCCTTGAAGCCTTATAAAGTTTTCACTTATTAATTGGAAAGTCTTTATTGGGCTTCTTGATATGGAAATATTTGAAGCTATAGTATATGAAGTTTTATTCAAATATTTCAAGGAAAAAGACAGACACTATGGTAAGTACTATTAAGTCGGGTTATTTGGTGGTGAAGCACTAGGTTGCTGAAACAGTCATGCTTTGACCTGTATTGTTATATTGTTATGTCCTGTTTTATCTCAATCTCTCCCTTATTCTTTAAAAAATTATCTAGCAAAATGAAATACTTAGAAATTAATCTAATAAAAGAAGCAAAAAAAAAAAAAAAAAACAACCCTAGATTCAGGGAAAATTATAATGCCCTGAAAAAGTAATCTAAAAGGAACTCAGAAAATGGAAAGACATCCATTGTTCAAAGATAGGAAGAACAAGCATTGTGAAAATAGTCATTCTCCCAAAATTATTATACAGATTTAATGCAATCCCTAGCCATTCTCTCAAAATTGTTATATACATTTAAAGCAACCCCAATCAAAATAACACTAGCATACTTCACAGATCTAGAGAAATCACTCCTAAAATTCATCTGGAGCCAGAAGAGACCCAAAATAGCAAAGGCAATTCTAAGCAGCAAAGACAAGGGAGGAGGTATCACAATCCCTGACTTTAAACAATACTGCAAAGATACTATAATAAATTCAGCATGGTACTGGAATAAAAATAAACCTAAAGATCAATTAAATATATCTAAAGATAAAACTACAATTACAAGCACACTCAACCACCTTATCTTTGATAAAAGGGCCAAACGCATCCACTGCAAGAAAGACAGTCTCTTCAATAAGTGGTGCTGGAAAAATTGGCTCTCCATATGCCAAATACTAAAACTAGACCCATGTCTATCACCATGTACTAAACTAAAGTCTAAATGGATAAAAAAATCTAAATATTAAACCAGAAAAACTACCTTTGTTGGAAGACAAAGTAGATAGAAGTCTTGAAGACATAAGGGTAAGTAGAAAATTCATGAACAAGAATCAAACAACACGTGAAATATTTCACAGAATCAATAACTGGGATCACATCTGATTAAAGAGATTTTGCATGTCAAAAGAAATCTTCAACATAATCAAAAGAAAACCCAAAAATTTGGAAAAAAATCTTAATGAATTTTCCCTCAGACAAATGACTTTTGTCTAGAATACATAAAGAATTTAAAAAATCAGATCCCCAAAATTCAAAGACTCTTTCTAAAAATGGGCATTTGAGGTGAATGCACAGTTCTCAGATGAAGAAATACAAATGGCAAATAAATTCATGAAAAAATGTTCAGCATTTTTGGTCATTAGAGAAATGCAAATTAAAACCACACCAAGGTTCCATCTCACTTCAGAAAGAATGGCCAGGATAAAGAAAACTACCAATGACAAATGCTGGAGAGGCTGTGGGGAAAAGGAACTCTCCTGCGCTGTTGGTGTAGACTGGTGCAACCACTGTGAAAGTGGTTCCAAAAGTTCCTCAAAAAGCTGTGATTGGAAGTCCCATTTGACCCAGCTCTCCCACTTCTGGGCATATTCTCAGAAGATTTGAAAACATCATATCACAGTGATATATATGCACCCATGTTTACAGCAGCACAATTTGTAATAATCAGATATTGGAAACAACCTAAATGTCCATCAACAGGTGAATGTTTTAAAAAAATGTATGGTATTTTTATACAATGGAGTACTACTCTGCTATAAAAAATAATCACACTGAGATATTTATAAGTAATGAATGCAACTTGAGACTATACTCATAAGTGAAATGAACCAAACTCAGATGTGTGAATACCATATAGTATCCTTAGTGTAAGAAATAGTAGGAGTAATACTGAGCCCTGGGAGAGTTTAAGATCATCACTTCCAGTGGTCAAGGACCCACCCAGCTTCACTAGACTAGACTTGGGAGGTTTTGCAGCTTGACTAGATTATACCCAGGCACCTTCTTCAATCAGAGGAGTTGAGGGCATGTAAAGTGAGTTCCAGCACATTTGTCCTTACCCGGGGAGAGCTTTAGACCATCATCTACAGTGATTAGGTGCCAGCCCAGCTTCCTGGAACACTGGAGATGGCATAAGAGGTCTTGTGGGTCTGACTGCACCACACTCAGCAATCTCCATTCACTCCCAGAAGCCAAGGGCATAGGAGACAGTTTCCAACATGCCCATGGGAAGCCTTGGAACAACACTTGCAACAAGGAAATAAAAGAAAATGAAAAATGAAAGACCAAAATGCAATCTCAAACATTCAGCCCATCCCAAGAAAGTCTAGGATCCATGTACATAGAAAAAAATACATGCCATAGAACTGAAATACCTAAACTAATAGCAACTAAAATAAAGAAGCAGCTCCAGGAAGATTTAAAGGAATTCAAACTAGAAATAATCTCCATATTCTCCAGAAGAATTGATAATATCATACCACATATGTTTATAGCAGCACAATGTGTAATAACCAGATCTTAGAAACAATCTGATTGGCCAACAATTGAGGAATGAATTAAAAATTGTGGTATTTTTATACAATGGAGTACTACTCAGCTATAAAGAATGATCACAGTGAGATTTTTATAAATAAATGGATGCAAACTGAGACCATACTCATAAGCGAAAGAAATGGTAGGAGTACATAAGATACAAAAAGCCTCAATAATTGCAGTGTAACTATCTCCTTAAATGGGAAAATAGCATCTCAGGAAAAATTCTGAAAAGAAAAAAGAAGGGAAAAGTAAAATATATAAAAGTATATAAACACACAGGATAGCTAAGATGGTTGTGCTACAAACTATAAATTTTTGGAACAAAATAGTTAACATTCATAGGAGTGAAACAATTGTGCATATTATTGTGTGGTGATCTGAATAACTCTTGAATATCATTATGTATAATAACAATCCTATTTATGCTCATACTACCTTGTTTTGAAGGCCTATATTGTCATTGTTCTGGGTTCTTTGCTATTGTTTTTATATGTCTTTTTTGTTTCATGTGTTTCTAGGAATTTTTTTATTGTGTCTTAGTTTTTTATGTTTTTCCCTCTAATATAGAAAGGATAGGTATACATGTAGGGACTCATGCATGTGTAGAACTTCTAAAAAGTTTATGAGTCTCTATAATATAATGCATGATGAAATGGACAGCTACTTTGAAAACAAAGAGGCAATAAGGTACCCAGGGCTGATTGTGTAGCATCACGATGTGCAATACAGAAATACTATTATTATTTTTTTGGAGTGATTTTAGTCTGTTTTGCTTTTTAAAATTTCAACATACATGAAGGTATGGACAGCTATTTAAAAGAGAATAAGAGACATTATGGCAGCCATTGTTGACTTCCCTATTGTCTGGTCTTAAAGACTAAAATGCCTTCATCATGTTGTTCTCATCAGTTCTCTACTATTTTGTTTTGTCTGAATTCATTGTATGTGAAGATATGGACAACTATTTGGAAGAAGACAAGAGACAACATGATAGACATTGAAGATCTCTGGTTGTCTTGCTTTGAAATCTGTGTCTGTCACCTTGTTATCTTATGATCTGTTTTGTTCTGTTTAATTTTACCCTCTTTTTATTTTTAAAAATAAAATTTAAAAATTACTCATTTCTATCATGCATGTGTACTGTGTTTATTAGATATATTTCCCTGATAAAATATAGCTCTCACTACAGCAAGCATCTTTTTCTTGATAAGTAGTGGTTGCCAAAGTTTATGAAGTTGATCAGGATAGGATGCGCAAAGATATTTCTTAAGTAAATTAATGAAGGAGTATTTTTAAATTTCTCAGTCCCTTAGCAATCTGATGTACTTCATACTCTATATCAATTCTACCATCTCTTTGTTTCTTATCTCTTCAGCCCAGTGTTGTCTACTTCAGAGTGAACACTTTCCTGTATGGTATTGCCTCTCATACGTAGACTAGTTTATTCAAAGAGCTTCCTAAATACCATTGCTGTTTTGATGATACCCTTCTTACAACACACCAGCATATAGAGGCATGAACAGCCTTTCTCCAGTGTCAATTTGTAAACATGTTACCCATGTCCCGTGAATAAAAATCTTCGCTAGTTTTTACAGAGAACTCTAAGCATAGGTCACTCTGCTCCCTGCCGTCCTATCTGCCACTACTCTCTACACTGCCATTTATGTCCCAGTTGTGCTGAAGAACTATTGTTTTCTTCTACACCATTAATGTGGAATATTTTTTTACTGAGAATATTTGTCTTTGGTATTGCTGGTAGAATTGCAGGGCTTTTTTTTTTTTTTTTTTTTTTTTGGTATCAGGGATCGAACTCACGATCTTGCGCTTACTAGGTAAGCACTTGAGACATTGAGCTGAATCCCCAAACCTGACAGAATTACTCTTATTGTCACTTTTATTTTCTTCTCTGGAATACAGTCTTGCTATATTACATAAGCTAGTCTTGATACTGTGGGCTCAGTGGATCTTTTTACCTCAGTCTCCTAAACAACCGAGACCAGAAATCAGTGCAATTACATCCAGCTCTTTATGCTAATGTAAGTACTTGCCATATTATTCCATATTTGTCTCCTTAATTCTTTTTCCACTTATTCAATAACAATTTATTTGAAATTGATTATTTCATGTTGAAAGTACAACACTGTCTCTTAGTGTTAGTTGACATTAGATAATACATAAATTCTCATTAAGTGTATTTGTACAATAGTGATGTTGTTATATTTTTAGCTAATACATTTCTCTAGAAAATTGAATAGGATGTTTAAACTCTGAAATTTATTCATGTCCTCTCCATCTTCAGAAAGGCAAGATTTATGTGAAAACAGTCTGAAAAGAGCAGCCTGAGGAACCACATTTACAAGCCAACAGAGAGAAGCATATACTTTCAGTCCATTTGGCAAAGTCTCAATTACAACTCTTAATAATACATTCTTATCTTTCTAATGCTTACTCAGTTCCATTTCATGCTGAATCTAAGTGTGCAGCGCTGAAGTTGCGTGTGTTGTGAGCTCACTTCAGAAAAGAAGGCAGATAGAGTCAGCATATTTAAGGACCTATTAAGCCATAACAATAAATATTTATATTGATAATGCATTTTCTTACTTTTTCAATGTTTTCACACTTTAAATGAGTCACAGTAATGTCATACATTTCTTAAGATGTTGAGTTGATAAAAAGTCTGTTACCATGGGCCAAGGCTATTGCTCAGCAGCACAACCCTGCCTGGAAAGTACAAGGTCCTAATTCCCAGCTGCCCCCCAAAAGTTCTCTTACCTTGGGAACATATATTCAGTTATTGTTCACCATAGCTGTCTAGAAGAATATCTGAAGAGAATTCGGGAAAGTGTCTGTTGTGATACTTAAAGAAATGAGATTTCTATTAGACATATGCTGCTGCCAGGTATGACATAACTCAACTCTAATAATGAAACTGAAAAGTTCCTATCTAAACCAGAGTAGGTAGTGGATTTTTTTTTCATGTAAAAACAATGTGTGAGCCAAAAGAAAGCTGTTTAAAAGTGAACTTAGTTGAGAAAGCTATTAGGAGAAAATGATCTTCTTTGAACCTGAATCACTCATCAAAGTTTACTTAATTATTCCTTCTAAATTCCTCTTTTATGAAAGTCTGCAACATACTAGATATTGTTAGGTTTTCTGGCAAGAATGAGCCAGAGAACACTCTGTGCCATAATTAGTCAAAAATACTCTTGGCATGGTGACTAAATGCTGTATGGTTCCTTGTATGGGCTTTTCAAATTTAAATAAAGAATATTGTGTTGAAATATATGACAACCTAGACAATAACACATATTCTACCAACTTCCTTTAAAATTTGCAATCTGATATACTTCTATGAGTCTCCTCTGTTTGAGGAATTCCTACCACTCCAGTAGAACAGCAAAGGGCTGGAGATATAGTTCTGTGCTACAGCAGTTTCCTGACATGTACAGAACACTGGGTGAAAGCTATAGCACTGAGCAAGAAGTTTGGTTTAAGCAAATAGACAGTGGAAACATTCAAATGAACTGTCAGAAAATGACAGTCCTAGTGTACAACAAATCCAAAACAATCTCCAATAGTCTCCTTGCATACAGGTGTGTGTGTGTGTGTGTGTGTGTGTGTGTGAGAGAGAGAGAGAGAGAGAGAGAGAGAGAGAGAGAGAGAGAGAGAGAGTGTGTGTGTGTGTCTGTGTCTGTGTATCTGTGTGTGTCTGTGTGCACATATCATCCTTATTCAGGCCAATAAATTTGCAGTTATTTTATTAGACAATAGGGTAAATGATACTAGTTTTTTAATGGTGCGTGAAAGTGACTGATGTTACATAGTTTTTAGGTGAGAATTGGTAACTGTTTAATCTTGAACCAGTTACTCAGGGTAAATGGAATTTGTACTTCCTTGCTAGAAGCAATGATGCTCTGTGCTAATGTTGTATCTGTGATTCTTACTGTGCAGGCTTTATTGCCTGACAGAGAAGATTTCTTTCATTTTCTAGTGTCTCAAGGGGGAAGGTGATAAGAACATACAACAGGAATATAAGATAACAATATGAATATGGTATCTGACTTATCATACAAGGGATTTATCAATTTAAATTCATTTCGTAGATCACCTACAATGCTAAATATGGTATGGAAATTCCACCTACATATTTCATGGCTGTTTTCATCTGTTAATAACCAGAATAAATTTGCTTAGAAAGATAAACCTGAAGCATCTTTGTTCAACATAACTTGGATGCTCTACAAAAATACTCTTAAAAGTGTTGCTATGTTTCTAATATATTTCTTCTGTCTTATCTAGTTAAAATGATAACCTTGTATGATCCATATGGACACAGCACACAGAGTATTTCCTACAAGGGAAACTGTAAAAATTAAAATGGTTCACAAAGTGGTAGTGAAAAGCACAGTTACACCAGCATCCCTGATGTCAAACTCTGCAATGTGTTGCTCGAAAGGTGTCAAAAACTTATTATCCTCTCATAGAACTGACAGCAAAAAAGATGACCCTACATATAACATTTTTCAAGTGAACATTTTCTTGCTTTTTCTGTTAGATACTGTATGGAGAAAATAGATTCTCCAACTGGTTTTTTTGAGGGTGTACGATATCCTTACCAACATTTTAGTGATTCTCAAAGCCAAAACAATTTGGGCAAAATTTTCTTTCCAAAAATTATGTATGAGATGAATGCAGAATGCAGACACAACAATACAGGGAAGGAGCAATTTGGAATTTAAAAGAAAGCAAAAATGCAAAAGTAATAAATCTTCATTTTCAGAATGCGGCTCTCCCTTTTGGATAGTCAATTTAACATGACCTACTTATTTAAAACATTCATATGCTTAAAATTTTGTGGGATTTAAGTCATCAAAAACCTTCAAAACAGCCTGTGCTTTTCAAAGATTATAGGCTCATGAGAAGGTTTAGGAAAATGATCAGGACATGTGAGAAGAACCATAGCATCCATCCACACAACGCTGTCATATCGGTACCAAAATTATAGATATTTTGCAAATAATAAACATAAAAGATAAAGACATAAAGCACAATACTCAAGAGTACAAGGAAAGTGAATACCTGAGCTGAGCAAGACAATGCAGCAGTAGACTCTAAAACCTCAAAACTATACTGCATTCCCCTAGACACATGATATACAAATCAGGGAAGATAGGAATGATGATTAAAAAATTTCATGAAGAATCTTGTTGAAATAAAAAAACAAACTCTGATTTTTACATAATATCCTAAGAAAGACTGTCGATATCTTGGGCAACAGTTTTGTTATAGAGCAAGCAGGAAAAGCTACTTGGAAGCGAGAGCCAAATTGAATTTTTAAGGTTTAGAAGGATGGAGAGATGAAACATAGGACATTTGGAACTGAATTAGGCATAAACTCTGCCAACACCTGGAATAAAGAAGGTTCAGGAATATCTACTCTACCATTCTGACAGTATTTAAGGAAAGCAGATGGGCATGGAATGCTCCAGTTCTTACTGAGTGGGAATTGTGGAATTAGTTCCTGTTTTGTCTGTGAAAGTTTGTGTGTGTGTGTGCTCACATATGTGTGCATGACCCCAGGTGTAAGTGTATGCTTTCTGCATATAAATGGCTAAAAACCACGAATAATTGTAAAACCAAATAAAAATTAAATAATGTAAAAACTTAAATGTTTTTACGTTTATATGGTATTTACCTCTACCCACTTAAAATTTTTTAACAATTTATAATTTTTTATTTGTTTTTAACCAGGTGAGTAAATTTTTTAAACTGATTTTTGACCCTGAGAGTAAATTGTGAAATTTTTTGATTTTTTTATTCTCCACTGAAATCTTAAGAGAAAATTATCTTTGGAAATTTGATATGGAAAGGCAAACCCATATGCAGATGTGAATACTTTTATGAAGAAGCAGAAATTATCACCAAGGATTAGACTCGAGATTAGAGGATAGGTTAGAGGATAAATTCCTTAGGTATATCTTTTAAAACTGTATGTTTGTGTTTTGCTTTACTATAGTTTGTTCGATTTTGTTGTTATATTGCCTATAGGCACGAAGCTAAAACTATGAAAACAGAGATATGACCTGATTTGCAATGTTTATTAACAAAGTGTGCTAATATATTTAAAAATTGGTAAAGATGCACTGCAAAATGTGTTTGTGTTTGAGAAATTTTGTCCAATGCATTACAATGTGAACACAGCAGAAAGATTTCATATTAGCTACAAGTCTCCTGAAAGAGATGTACTTTCCACCCTTGTAGGTCAAGAACTGTATTTCTAAGTAATGAAAGAAACTACATTTTTAGAAAAACTTCCTGAACATTTCTTTCTCACTAACCACAGCATCTTGATGATTAAGGTTAATAGCAACTTCTGAATTATGAAAGAAAAAAGCAGTATAAAAGAAAATCAAGGTGAAAAGTACTGTCTTTCAGTATTCAGGGTGCTGATGCTCTGCACAAAAGCTAGGGTTAGAAAGACCAGATTATTAGCTTTTACACTGGCAAGGTGTTATACGTACCATTTTGTCTTCTCCTTCATTTAGAAATAGAGTTTATAAGTGAAAATCCATAAAGCAATTTTGAGAAAACTTTTCCTGTCTTTGAAGCATGAATAGAAGGATAAAAATGTTGCCTCTTACTGTAAGTTATAATGATGATCATAATGATTTTTTCTTATAAATTAACTAATAAACATTTGCAAAGGGTTTTCCTCAGTCATTGAAAATCCCATTGTAAGGGTTCAGGATATTGCACAGTTGCACAGTGCCTGCCTGAAAGGTCCAAGGTCTTGAGTTCAATTTTTCACCCAAAATAAAGAAGAAAAAGAAAAAGAAGAGAAAAAAGTGAACTTTGATTTCTTATCACACAATAAATAAAATGATACTATTGAATGCTATAGAAGTTTTATGCAATAGGACTCTTTTTAGTTTAATGCAAAGCAATGTTTATAATGTATTATTTTTAATTAGCTTATATGTGGCAGTAACAATTATTTTAAGAATGAATATATTTGTAAATATATCTTAATTTCTATGCACATTAACATGATTTTTCTTCTTTTTATATCAGCTATTACATAGATGTTTAGTGTGGTGGACACAGTTAAACATGTTAAAATATATATTTTCAAAGTTAGTTTTCAGCACAAAGTTGCTTTGCAAAAAGGCTCAGCAGACTAGAGTTATCCATCATGGTGGGTAGAGGCAGCAGTTCACTCAGTGGTGTACTTTAAGATCAGTGGGGAATGTGATTGGGTTGGAAGAATAACCATCACAGGAAAAAAGCAGGAATATAGGATCTTTGGGACAAAGAGAAATGCAGCGGCTTTCCACTAGTTGGGGTCTGTGAGAACTAGGAACAGAGAAAACATTCTGCAATGGAATTAGAGAAGGCTGTCTCCTGCACAGCCTCTGAGACCACTGAAATTGGTACATGGAGAGAGACCCACCAAGCAGCAACACAGCTGGAACATAAAATTACTGTGAACAGAACGAATAGTGCAGAAAAGCCAACACAGACTCTTTTCTCCCCGTTCCTGATATCACCAAAAGCATCTCCTGTTGAGAGATCCCAGCATGCTACAGCTGAGCCGAGATGCTTGAGATATGAGTGCCAATAAAAGACACTAGAACAGTGATAGGTTGGGGAGGGAGCTAAGGATGTTTTCGGCAGGGACAATGCTGGGAGGAGGGAGAGCTGAAGAGGAGGAGAAGTTAATAAGGTGAAGACAGTTGCCAAGATTGTGACAGGTGTGACCTTGGAGCCACAGCCTGATAACTACTAAATGGAAAGATTGTAGTGACCTGCCTGAGAACTCTGGAGGCTCCTAAGAATGGTGATCCAAAGACAATGGCATAGACAAGACACTTCAAGACACTCACCAAACCACCAAAAAGTGACATTTGTCTTCTTTCAGTTTTTATTTTTTTGACATATTTGATCTGTTTTACTAAATTTTGTCTCATATATGAGTGTATGGGTGTGTCTACATGTATATTTTCTGTTTTACTTCTGTGATATTTTATGTGATTTATCCATATATATACACATAAAGTGTTTTAAGTGATATATATTCAGTTGACTATCAGTTCAACGATTGACTACAATCTTCATATCTACCATTTTCCATCTATAGTCTATACTGTTTTCTTTACTGCCTCCCACATTTTTCTCTCAGTTCACCATTTCATCATCTTTTTTCTTTTCCCTTTCAATCTTTTCTGCATAATTATTGTACCAGAGTTCATGAGAGGAGCAAATTTTATGATATAGGATATGTAAAGTATTTGCAAGACAGGCTTACAGAAGCCACCTACACAGTTAGAATTCACACTGGAGAGCCAGAGCTGAAGTCATAGAACTCATTGCTGAGTTCAGTATGAGTATGTACTACAAAGACACATGTCTACATTGAAGATCTGAAGAGTCTGCACTGGAAGGCTGGGGACTGACATCCAGCAAAAAGGCAAAGACTGGAGCTCCTCCAAAGAAGCTAAACCAGTACTTCCTGCTTCTTCCCCTTCTTATTTCATCTGGGTTACAAGTCTATTTTTTTGCTACCATCCACTTCTAGATTGAGTCTTTCATATTCAGGAAATCAGTCATCCAGACACACTCAGAAATGTGTTCAATCAATCTGCAAGATATTTTATATCCAATTTGAAATAGAATACTGTATAAATTTAGAGCTATTCTAAATATTATGAAAGTTTACTTCTTCTAGCCTATTATATTGCTTTTCCTTTCACAGGTGATCATATAACAAGAAAGATTTTTTTCTAAAAACTTTTAAATTACCTGATATTTTACATAATATTAAAGATTAATTACTTGATATTATGAAGAATTAACTTCTCAATTGTTGATGCTGAAACAGTTATAAGAAGCTAAACCTAGGATTCAGAACAGACTATTGGGAAATTCTTACATAGAGCCATAAGACTATACTGGTGACAGAAAAAAGAGAACCCCCCCCCCCAAAATCTCACATATCAAGAAAACAGATTATCTTTTCATCTGATCATCACATTTCTTCACAAAACCACCACAGTGATGAGAAAAGTAGGCCATAAGATTCCTCCAAAAACTCCCAACTTCCCGTAAGCTGATTCTATAGATATGAAAGTAGATATATTTCAAATTATTAAAGAAAATTAGTAGTGAAAATGATTAATGAGATGAAGTTACAGATAAGTAAGCAGCTCAATGAATTAATTACTAAAGATAAATGAGCTTAAAGACTGTACCAAATAAGCACATGAACAAATTGAGAGAGACAATGTCAGCTGTGAAAAAACACTTTAGTAAAGAGACATAGGTTATGAAAAAGAATGCAGCAGAAATTCTGGAAGTGAAATTCTCAGGCACAAGCAAGCTAAATGAAAAGAAAGGATATGAGGACTCAACAGCAATATAGACTTACCAGAGCATTCAGTCAGAGAAAATAACAAGATAACAATAAAAAGAAAATACAAGAACTCCTAGTCACTTCTAAATATACAAATATAAGGAACATTGGCTTTGAGGAGAATTTTGATGTAAATTAATGACATGATACTTCATTGTCATAATTCTAGAAACAGAACAAAGGAAAAAATGTAAAAAATTCGATAGACAGAAGCATGTCTTAGCTATGCTTTTTATTTCTGGGATAAAATACCTGACACTCAAATGTTAAAGAGGAAAAGATTTATTTAGTGTATAGTTTGTGCAGGTTTCAGTCCATAATCAATTGGCTCCAAGCAGCATGGAATGGAGGGATCAACAGTTCATGGCAGTGGATGACAGAGATAATAATATGAGAAAAAGGGGGAAACAAAACCTCATTTCCTTCCTTTTATTATGTGTAGGCTACCAACACTAAAAACCAAGCACTGGAGAATAAACCAACCCCAATCTCCAGAATCAGTTGCCTCTAAAAAGAAACTCCCCATGACTGCATGAAACACTGCAGCAGGGGTGGGGGGGGCATGCAGACACAAACCATAACAAAGAACCAAACCAATTATAAGAACAAACCTATTAGAATAACAGCAGCTTTGTCACCAGAAAGCACCAGGGAAGCTTACAGTGACAATTGCAAGACGTGAAGGAAATGATTGTCATCCTTAATTCCTATATCTTGCCATGTTATTAAACTAAAAGTAAAAACATAGTCCTTTCTGGGGCTGGGGATTTACCTCAGCGGCATAAGCGCCTGCCTTGCAAGCAGGCAGTCGTGAGTTTGATCCCTGGCACGGATAAAAACGAAAAAGACAAGGGAAAAAAAAAAAACAACAAAAAACAAAAAACAAAACATAGTCCTAACATAGTCCTTTCATAATAAGGATAAGGTAAATAAATGCTTGCCTAACAAAGCAGCATTGCAGAAAATACTTCAGAATGCTCTAAAAAGACTGGGTGAGAAAGAAAAACAAAAAACACAAGGCAAAGAATAAATTTCAGTGGAGAGTAGTTAAATGAATAAGCAGAAATGATTCGTTGGAAATAAGAGGAATTCATGCATATATTTCAATAGTAACATTGAATGTATATGGATTTTATGCTTGAATTAAAAAACGGAGTTGCAGATTCAGTAAAACCACAAAATCCAGTCATATATTGCCTGCAAGGGATACATCTTGTCTACAAAAAGAAACACACTGAAAATGAAAAAATAAATAATGCCACAAAAGCAATTGGAATCAGACAGCAAGTATGAGTAGGAATACTTATATCAGACAAAATTGACTAAAACTTTGCCAGAAGAGACAAAAAGAACCCACTGCAGATTGGTAAAGTCCATAGTTCCCTAAGAAGAAATAGCTATTGTAGATGTATGTGCACTAAGTGATATGTAACCAGTTTTATAAAACAAGTATTACTGGACATAAAAGGACAAATAGCAACAGAGTTAGAGTGAAGAAACTTACTACACCATTTTCTTAAAGATCCATGATACAAAAATCAAAATAGAAACATCAAAGTTAAATTATATTATAGATAAATTTGATTTATCAAATATCTATAAATTACTTCAACGAGCATATGCACTTTTCAGCATCCCATTGATGCTGTTTTTCCAAAACAGACTATATGTTAGGCTATAAAGCATCTCTCAATAAATACAAAATAATTAAAATAATCTCATGAGTCCTATCAGATCACAATAGAATGAAACTAGAAATGAAAAGCAACTGAAATCTCAAAAACTATGCAAACATATATAGACTGAATAATACACTGTTAAATGATCACTTGGTCACTGAAAAACTCAAGGTAGAAATTTAAAAATATAAAGAAATTAAAATAGAAATAGATTCTGTGGAGAGGATAAGTTCTAATAAGTTTATAGTTTTCCATACCTACATTAAAATAACAGCTAATATTCAAATGAATAACCTAGTGACATAGCTTGAGGTCTTAGAAAAAGATGAATGAATAAATCCTTAAACCAGGACAATAAAAGAAAAAAGATCAAAGTAGAAATTAATAAAATTTGAAATTGTGTAAAAAGGACTAATGAATGAAAGATTTTATTCTTTGAAAATATAAGGTTAAAAATCCCATAGTCAAACACCCCCCAAAAAATTAGAGAAAGGGAGACATAAAGATATACAGACTTCCCAAAAATAACCAAATTAAAAATGAAATCATGAAAATACCAATGTAATCCAGAAAATTATTAGACATTATTTTGAAAATGTATATTCCAGTAAAAGTAAGAATCTTTTTAAAAACTCGGATGTGTTTACAGACACAACAAGCTACCAAATTTGAACCAGGATAATCTAATCAATAGAAGGCTGAGCTTGATGCAGAAATCAAAATATTACCTACTAAGATAAGCAGAGACTCAATAAATTTTCCAGTGAATTTTACAAGAGCTTTAGAGGTCTTATAGGTAATATCAGTATTCCCCAAACAGTGCATATAATAGAAAGCAAAGAACATTTCTAAACACGTTCTAAATATTCAGCATTACCCAAATGCCAAGATCTGATAAAGTCCACAAAAAAAAGAAAACTTTAGGCCAATATCCTTAATGAACAATCTGCAAAAATCCTTAATTACATACTTGATAATTCAACAACTTACAAAAGTGATCACACAACATAATCACATATTTTTCATTACAGTGATGAAAGGATGATTTGACATATTATGTGAATAATCATGTCACATAAATAAAATCAAGGATAGAAATTATATCCTTGTAATCACTCTGATACATAAAAAACTTCTGAAAAAATCCAACAATCCTTCATGATAAATCCCTGGTGAAAAATGTTAATACATGAGTGTTCCCACAAACTGAACACTATCCTATATGACAAACCTGCAGCTGATGTAACACTGAATGGTGAAATCCTGAAATCCTTTCCTCTCAAATGATGAATGAGACAATCAACATTTTACCACTCTTGTTCAGTACACTACTTGAAACTTCAGTAATTATATGACTAAGAAAATAAGTCAAAATATTCCCCTTTGAATATGGCAAACACTCCAGATGGAGACTTAGATCTGATAAACATATTTAGCAAAATGTCAGCATACAAAATCAGCATGCAAACACAAATTGAGTATCTACACACCGATAATGAACCCACTTAAAAAATAGCAGGACAATTGCAGTCAAAATAGGTTTTTAAAAAATCAAATACCCAGTAATCAACATAACCAAGAGAGTCAAGATCTGTATAATGATAATTACAGAACATTGAAGAAAAAAATTGAAGAACACATTAGGTAAAGACCTCCTGATTTGTGGATCAGAAGATTTACTATCAGAATATTACTAAAAAGTTACTAAAAGCAACCTATAGGTTTAATCCAATTCTCATTAAAATACTAACTAAAAGCAACCTATAGGTTTAATTCAATGCTCATTAAAATACTGACAGCAATCTTTACACAGCTATCAAAACAATCCAAAACTTTACATGAAATCAGAAAAGATTTAGAATTCCAAAATTAATTCTGGTCAAAAAGTAAAACTGAAGACCCCTCAATATTGAATTTTAAATGATACTACAAAGTTACAGTACCAAGACCAACATAATATTGGCACACAAGCACACATGTAGAGTAATGGACAAAAACATAAGATACAGGCAATCTCATATACCGTTAGCCATCTGAATTTTGACAATGGAGACCAAAACCTACATTGAAAGAAGATAGTTTGTAAGTTGCTTTTTATAAAACAAAATATCTAATTGGAGAAGGTTGAAATGGATCCCCATTTCCCACTCTATACTGAAGTCATATCAAAATGTATCAAAAATTTTTGATAGAAACACAAAATTTGAAATTGTTGGAAAATAACAAAGACTTTTCAAATATATCAGTACCACAAAAATTAATATGAAGAAGCAACATATGGGAATACATAAAATAAAAACCTCAGGGTAACAGAGAAATAAACGGCAGGGTGAAGGGATAGCCTAGAAAGTGGGAGAAGAATTCTGATGTATAGAAAACTAATAGAGGGCTAGAATACATAAAGGATTTGTAAAAGTTAACACCTTCAAATGACTCAGTAAAAATTTATAAATAAACTAAATAAGCATTTATCAAAATACAAATGACCAATGAGTATATGAAGAAATGTTAACAAATTTTAGCTATTAATGATATACAAACTAAAATTATTTTGAGATTCATCCTCCCTGAATTGTTGTGGCTATCACAAAAACACAAAAACAAACAAAAAATGGCAAAGATAAACAGAAAACCACCCCTCCCACATTAAGTATTCCTTAAAAAACTAAAAATATAAATAATATTTCATACAGCTATACTTCTCCTTGGTTTATTCCTAGAAATATTAAAGACAAGATTGTATATAGTGATACATGCATATACATGTTTTCAGTAGTGAATTTCAAAATAGCTAAGCTTTGAAAATAGCCTGCTTGCCTACACACAGATGCATGGACAAAGAATATAAAGAATATACAGGGAAACTTTTTAGTGATAAAATAGAATGAAATTATGTCATTTAGAGAAAATTGGATAGAACACTCAACCATTTGCTGAGTGAAAAAAGCTTGTCTCTCAAATATAAATATTACATGCTTTCTCTTACTTGAGAAATCTAAAATATAAATAAATACCTGAATAAAATATATGGAAGATGATACAAAACTAGAAGAGACTCTTAGAGATGGAGAAGCAGGAAGTAGGAAGGAAAGAAAGTGGTGAAAAATGAGCAGGATGGTTATACGAATGAACTGCCTCTATGAAACCAACACCAATATCCCATTTGATAAGCATGTACTTAATAAAAATTGGTAAATTCAATTCAGTTCTTTATTTGGTGAAATGAGGTTTTAATCACTGTTTTTTAGATTTGATAAAGTAGATTGAACTCATAAGAAAACAGATATTATAGTGTTAAGAAAGTAGTTACCCTTAGTATATAAAAAATGAGTTAAGTAGCTAAGAGTATTGTACTATTAGAATTTATATTTGTTTGAAAAAAATATTAGTGTAATATTAAAAAAATCATCAGAAAAACTTAAAATAAAAATGAATGAAAGAAAAATTGCAAATTTCCATAACTGTTTTAAGTGGGTATACATAATATTCATTACTGTTGTTCATCTTCTTTTGTCTATAAATATCATTTAACAAATCAAATATAAAAATAATGCATTAAATACTGTTATTAAAGTCACTTTAAAGAAAATCAGTTTTTCATCGTAGAAATAATCTTAATGTTATTTAATGGCAAATGATTCTGGACACTGAAATACCTAAGAGGAATTATTCTACCAGTAATGCGTGTTCATTTTAATGTCTAAATTTAGAGTTCAATTAAATATTTAAACTTAATTGATATTTAGCAAATATTAATACAGATAAAATAGTAGTCTTTGACTTTAGTAATTGCAAATAACCATAGTATGTTATAATGCCAAGACAGACTGAGTTTGCATTTAGAGTAATAATTTGGTAACTTATCTTCTCCACAGAAGAGTCAAAATTTCTCAGCCATTTGTATTTCTTTTCACTTTATATATTTGTTAACATTTCATTCATATTTTTATCACCTTGCCAAAACAAAGTAGCATAGGATTTAGAATTTTTAAAGAGCAGAAATAAAAGAAATATGGATGTCAAAGATGTATTTTTGTTGAAGCAAATAGGACAGTCTCCAAAATAAATGGACTAGAAAATAAAGCCATATTTTAGAACTCTGTATCATATCATGTTCCTATTAATCCAGTTAACTTGTAAACACATTAAATAAAATACAACATAACAAGTTAAATGAAAGATGAAAACTACAAAGCAATAGAAAATAATAGATAAATTAGTCACTGTCACAATTGCCAAAAATCATAAAATAAAAAAAAAATTTGTGACAATTTTAGGTCAAAAAATATTTTACTTTTTTTATTCATTAACACAAAAAGAAAGCTGATGATCTTGGTAGAAATATCAATATCATTGTCATATAATGATATATATCTACAGAATTTGGGTGTTGCGATGAAGTCTCAGATGTTGAGGTCTGGCATCTTGTCACGTGTCAACTTTGCACTATATCAACTAAAAAGAAAAAATAAGTAAGTGTGGCATAGCGGTGCATGGTTGTAATCATAGCACTTCAGAAGTTTAGATAGGAAGATGGTCATGAGTTCAAGTCCAGACTGAAGCACACAGTGAGATCCTGCCTAAAAACAATAACAACAACAACAACAACAACAACAACAACAAAAATCCAACCTTTAACAAATAAAAACAATTTTCTAGTCTGAAAAATAAATACACTATTTAAAAATTAACCCAAACTGCTTGAAGTTGTCTCATAGGGAGAGAAGGAAATAAAATGTTCTTTTACTTTTTTAGTAGTAACCGTTTAGTACAACTAAGTGCAGAATATAGTTATTGAGGAATAAAGAGGTAAGTAAACGTTTCTGATGTGGTAGTTAATGTTAAGTATCCCTCATGTTGGATCTTTGCGTAGAGCAGGTGAAGTTTCTTTCAGACATTCCTGGAAAGCTTCAGCACTCTTCAGCATCTTAACTGGCTTAGTGGCCAAACAGCTGGATTCTTATGACTGAGTCCAGTAAGATTTCTGTGATAGATCGTACAGTTTCTAAAACTGAGGTTTCTTTGTGAACAGAAACCACCTGTATTTTCAGTTTTCTGGAACTGGTTATAGAATGCACGGACACACTTCGCTGGTCAAGGTGTAGAAAATCTGACATTTGCCGCTCTGCTCTCCACTCATCCTGATATCTCCAGAAGCTGTAACCAAACTTCCACATGAGTTTTCTCCAGTGAAGAAGCAAAGTGTAGCTATTATGTCATTCCAATTGCATATCTTTTGGGAAGCTACCAAAACTCTCTACACTCAGGAAAGCAAGTAAGGCTATAAAAATTTTCAGGTCCAAATCATAGCCGTCATGAAACTAGTTTTCTTAGTGTTTCCAATTCTTGGCAGGAATTACACAGAAAGATTTTATCATGTGGAGAGAAACAAGAACATAAAGCATTTGATTTCTATATCTGTGACATATCAAATTGTAGTTATTCCTGTTTAATATGTTCACAAATTAGGCCTAATGATCACAAGCAGTGTGATGCCCTTCTTTCTTATTTTTTGTCTATTAGTATTTTTGTGATACATAATCAATGCATTCATCTTGGGAATGTGAGTGTCTTGGTTATTTTTCTCTCATTGTTGAGATAAAATTCCTGATGCACAAAATGAAAGAAAGAAAAATTATATAGCTTACAGTTTGTTGAGGTTTCAGTCCATAATCTGTTGACTCCAAGGCGGAGTGGCATGGCACAGGGACAACCCTTCAAGGCAGCTACAGAAAAAGTAGTAAGAGCTAGAAGGGGAAAACAGCCAGCCTCCTGTCCTCCCTTACACTGTAAGTAGGCTATGCCCCTTGGGTAGATGCAGCACTCACACCATCTTTGTGACTTTCTTTTGCACAGGCTGAGGATGTTTACAAAGTAAGAGCACTGGACCCTGCTGAATCATTTAGTTAAACTTCTGACCTTCTAAAGTTAGTACAATGGACAACATCCTAGACAGGTAAGGGTGTATCTTTAGACCTCAGGATGAATGCTGCTGAGTTACTTAGACAAGCTTCTAGAATTCTCAAATTGACACAATGTATCAACCATAAAAGTAGCGTGTATGATATCTTGATTCTTTGACCTTCCCTTTCCCCTTTCCTCCCTCTCATCTCACACATTCCCAGACCCCTTACCAATAAACACTATTGTAAATAATGTTAAGGGCTGGGGATATAGGTTAGTGGCACAATAGCCCTTCCTGGCAAGCTCAAGGTCCTAAGTTCAATTCCAAGTAGCAATAGATAAAGTTGAGATAGTATATCTAGTGACTACCTTTAACTTACCATTTTTTGCTCTCAGTCTGAAGCTTAATGAACTTAAAATTAGAAAATTTCATCTAAATTATGCAAATTTACATTTTATATATTCATCTGTGTTTATATAACTATGGGACATGCACATAAGAATATGTATAAAACATGTTAAGTATGTAAGGTACAGAAGAATCCAAAGTGTGTGGCAAATCGTTAAAACTTTTAAATTAACCTCCTTATTGAAAAGAATGAGTGACTACAAAAGGAATCTTACACATACACTGTAAGGTTAAAATCTTATTTCCCAAGAACTCTGATAGAGATATTATTAGTAAGGTTTTAGCATGATACATGCACCTGTGCAGTTTTGAGTTTCTTGATTGTCCAAGATTACATAGCTAAAAAGTGAGCAATCAAGAAAAAGACATACATAGAAAAAGGAAATCATATTAACTTCACAATTGTTTCCAAGGGAATGGCAAAAAAAATTCTAGAAAAATAAGCCAGAATGCAATGCCTTGCATAGTACTTTGGAAACATTGCTTCATGGACAAAGTGCTGACTACATAGAGTGAAAGGATTACAAATAAGAAAAACCATTTAAGCAGAGTTAACTTGTGTCTTTTAAAAAAGGATAAGAAACTAAGGTAATTGTAATGTCTCAGAGGAAGTGCAAAATCTTAAAATAACCATATCTTGTAGTTAATTTGGCATTATAGGAAGAAGAGGAAAGGGTCCGAGTCCCATATCTCACTTCTAGCTTGCAGGTATTGAGCAGTATTGCTGTTGTCCACTGAGTGATTATTAGGAAAAAACGGATTTAAATAGGTACCTGGCAAGTGTTAAGCTTATCCGTGGCTATCAATAGAAATACTGGGAGAGGTTAATGTTCCAAAGAGAGTGGTCCACTGCAAGTCAGAAGACCAGAGTATTATAATAGATTTTTCTCTGAAAAAATCATTATTTAGGTAAACATTAACCTACAAAAGACTTTACACCATTGGTTTACATTGTAGTCATATTTGTTGTGTTAATAATTTAAGTGTGGAAAAGGTTTGCATAGCTATATTTTTATGAAAGAAATTAGCAATCAAGTATAAACAATATTTAACTCAATTATAAAAGAATTTTTGCTTACACCAAAATGATTTAATGATTTGTGCAATTGAAAGTAAATAAAAATACAAAAGAGAGATTGAATCCACATCAGGTAGGCTAAGAGAGTTGAACCGAATCTCATATTAGATAGGAGAATATGGCTTCCCAAGTAAAAGATTTTATTATATTTTTGAGATACAAAATTAGATAAAAATAAGTAAAAGCAATACATTATATCAATACACTAAACTTTACAGAAGGAGACCTTTTCTAGCTTTAAAGATGTGGAATAACAGTAGCAATTATTTAGCACACTAAGTATGGGTTGAAATTGAAAAATTGGAAGTTTTAATCTTTTCTCTGTGAAGAAAAATTGACCCAGGTAATCATTAAGAAGATATGTGAAAATACAGTATAAACTTTGAAGCAGTTGCTATGGCAAAAGGAACCAAAATGAAAAAGAAAAATATTGTGTATTGGTGTAGAAGGTTCAGCTGTAGATAAAATGAATATTCACTTTATTGGGTTATTGAATCTCATGTATAATATGCAGCACACAAATTCACATTCCACTAAATTCTATACTTTAGAATTTAGAGAATTTGGAATCTCCCTAAGAACTCATATACTAACACTTCGGTTTGCACATTGATTGTACTGACAAAAGCTGGAACCCTAGACAATTGGGACTTCATAAAATGAAGTTAGGAGTGAAAAGCATGGCCTTGAAAAAAGATACTGATACCACAAATTCTGTCTGGTATAAATATTGCAAAACTGTAATGATTTTATATGTGACAAAGTTTCAGAGGTATGGAATTTAAAAGCTTATTCTAAAGTATAGCTTAATTATATTTTGTAACTAATATATACACATTATTCTTAATAGTCATGTAATATATGACCCATAATGAAATTACCTCAGCTTGAAGTACAGATTATTTGTTAATAAAACAGTTTATTTGTTAAGAAAATTTGCACAATAATTTCATGAAATACAATTTTAATTTTTCTTAACATTCTAAATTATTTCTGAAGATAAATATCATCTGTCTAAAATCAGTTTTACATTAAATTTTCAAAGATATAAATAGTTTTTGATAGTTTATTTTGTTAATAATTATTCCAAATTTTAAAATAAGTTTTGTTCAGTGAAGCCTACATCTGTCTGGCCATAATTTAATACAAATATGTTGGCTCTCACTTGAAAGAGGATTCATTTTTAAAATATAATGACCTTTTTTTACACAAAATACAAGTTATTAGGTCACCAGCCAGCAGTTTGATCTCAAGCTGCCCTATTATCATTTATTTATTGTTCATATCATATTTCCAAACTTAAGATCATTAATTTTTCTCCCTTATGCATTCATAATTTTCTGCAAAAGGTAGAATCTAGCCAAGTGCTGCATGAGGTATTTTTATGTTTTAAAATTACTGGTTGTAGCACACAAAATAAAAACTTATTAACCTGATATTGATTAATCATTTTTAATAATGATATATTTAATTTCCATAAATTATTAATATATTTACTGGAATAAATTGAAAAGGTCTCTAACAACCAGAGCACTATTGTGCTTAAAAACTTTCATGCAAATATCTGAATAAAGAGCACATCAAAATAGCTAAGCACCTATCTGTTTCTCTTCCTGGGGCGTGTATTATGTGAGACAGTTCATCCATGTCCCTGCCCTTTGCCCCTCACTTACTCTCCTGAGTTATGCATATGCCTGAGATTTCATGTTTGTGATGCTTGTGATTTCTTTTTCTTTTCTTTTGACTTCTTTTGCACATTCCACAAAGGCCGTTGTACTCGCTCTTTAACCAAGACTGGCCTGGAATTTGTGTGAAGCAACCTGTACCACTGTGCCTGGTTTACACTCTCTTGACAGTTACTAATTGATGATTCAATATATTGTCTCACTTTCACTCATCCGATTGCATAAAAACATTTGAATGAAAGAAATTGCCAGGGGCTGGGGGTTTAGCTCAGTGGCATAAGCGCCTGCCTTGAAAGCAGGCAGTTATGAGTTTGATCCCCGGTACCGATAAAAAGGAAAAAGACAAAAAAAAAAAAAAAAAAAAAAAAAAAAGAAAAGAAAAGAAATTGCCACATATCCCTAGAGAATTCTTACAATTGGTAATTGATTTTTAAACTTCTATCATCCTTTCCACCATCTAAGTCTTCGATTTTCTCTTTAACAAAACTTTTTGTTTTCCTTGAAGGAATGATTAGTGAAAATCTTCTAAACAGCTATTAATTTTATTTTGTTTTGAGTGTGTGTGTTTAATTATATGACTCCTACTTTTTCTCCTGTTGCATACCAAATCTTGCCAAATTTGTAGCACAACTTTTATATTTATCAAACATAGATTAAAATTTCAAATGCAATTTGAGAAAACATGAGGAGATGTGGTGTCTAATCTGAGAAAAAGAAAGTATAAAAATATAAAAAATACTATTACCTACTATTGGCTTATCTACTATTACCTTTTGGAAATAAATGGCACTGCCAAATTGTTTATGACCTCTCATAGATGGGAATCTATTACCACTCCATGCAATAGTTTATTACAGGTTTCAGCAATATTCATCTTTCTTTATTAACCAGCTTTCACTGGTGCTGCCCTATCCATCTCATAAATTATATCACCAAGACTTCCCCTCCATCTCCATTTTGAAGCTTCAAGTCTTGTTTTGCTTTCTTCTTAATCCCAGAAGTTTACACGGTGTCTGATACAATGTATCATCAAAGAATGTTCATCAATTGAAATAGGTTTATAATTGTACCTAACTTCACATCTTATATGTATGGATTACAATTTTAGTGTGTTCAAGAAAGTTCCTGAAATACTTATGTAGCAGTATAAAATCATATATAAACTTGTGACTAAAGTAAAAAATAAAACTACTTGAAAACAAGAGTGTGAACAAAAGCAGGCAGCTCATACAGGGGAGTCAGTACTTCAAAGACAATAAATAATTCAGTGAGAGATCACATTTTTCCCGCTTTATCCTGAGGAGATGCTACAGCTGGAGTCAGAAGGAGTAACAAAATCTTTGATTCAGAATCTACAGACTTCCTAGCCTGAGCAAACAGATGGCAGGAAATGGCATAATATAAACTATGGAAAATAGACAGCGAGCGTTTTCAGATTGCTTCTGCTCCCTTTGCTCTTTCTTCCTTTACTGAAAATCCTGTTACATGTCAAGTAGAATTTTTAACCTTGCTATTAATATACGCTAATCTGTTTTTTCCATTTTCATCATTTTTTTCCTATGGTAGTTTGTACTTTTTAGTTGCCTTCTTAATTTTCCATTTATTAATAAGCTCTTCAGTTGTACCTAGTTTATTATTAAATTTGTTCTTTTACTTTTAATGCGTTTGTATATTTCACTCAGAAATTGAATTCTCTCAGTAGTCTTTTCCCAGATGAAACCCCACATCTCGTCATATTTCCTCAAATGTATTAATCACATTTGCAATTTTAGCATATGTTTGATAAATGTAAAAATTATTTTACACATTTATAAAGATTTATTAATTTCCACTGATTTTTTTCTAATTCAGTCTGGTTTATTGGTCTGTCTTATAATTACTTATGTGGATATATGAAATAATATAAGAAGAAAGTAAAGTACAAGAATGATACCGTTCTTCAAGAAAGTTTTATTTAGTAACCAAATAGCTAAATTCCTCAAACAAATGCCCATGCACTTTAATACTAACATCCGTTTTTATCGTTTCTCTCCTTTCTTCTCCATTGGTTTTTACCCCACTGGTCAAGTTCATGAAGCAATTAATCAAGTTAGTATACAGGCCCATTCCCCACCTTCTCTACACTTTTTAAATTATAAATTATCTTCCCAGAAGATGAGATCTGAATGTTTCATTGAACTATTTAACATGTTAGTAGCTGCTACTTTCTGACTCTGCAGAGTAGACAAGTGCAGAGGGACCTGGAGGTGCGGGTGGAGTGTCAGGCTCATTTCTCACTGGGAACTCAGCTCTTCAAGCTTGGGTGCCTTAGCTACCCTGAAATGCAATTTTCCTCGCTCTTACTGTAGAACTCTAAAAAATCCCTGGTAGCTCCAGATATTGCTCAGTTTTCTGCTGGGATTTTCAGTTTTTCTCCTTATGTTGCACATAAGCAAGAGCCTTGATAGATGATGAGGAGAAAAATGTTATTTGTTCACCAAATGGTGATCGTTTCTCACTGAGATTTTTGCCCCACCAGTTTCAGCTGATTTCATGGTTCTCTGACGCCTTTGGTGGATGTTTTTCACACTGACTCCTAATCTTTGTTGGAAATTTGATCCACTGCAAGTCAGACTACTAAATCTGAAATAAAGTGGTATTCTTATAAATAGAAAACAATTTCAAACTTCAATAATGTATAATAAATTAATATCATAAGTTAAGTGTTCCTAAAATTTTTGCATATTTTCCTACATAATTTTACTATACAACTCATATTCTACAACCCAAGGGTAATTATTCTAAAATCTTATATTTTTTTAATTGTCCGATTTATAACACGTACCTGGTATTTTGATTGTAAAGACACATGTGATATTTCTAATTCTAAGTGTATTAATTTCTATGTGGAAATGAAATGAAAATGAGTTATGAGACAACAAACTTTTTACTGCCATTGTATCAGCATTATGTCTATTTAAACCTATCTATATAGATTAATAGCACACATTAGTTTATATTTTAATGCACAACATATCATTTTCTTATTATTTCTAACACTGACTTTTTGTAAAAGCTACATTTTCATCCAGTATGCTAGTATTAGGAACAGTTACGAATTGTTTATATGTTATTTTTTCATATAGTTTTCTAGTCCAATGTATTGATTTAAGTTAGCAAAATTAGTAAACAAGTAAAATTAGTAAATTAGTAAAATTATTAACACTTCCATTTTGCAGAGAAGGCAATTAGTTACCAAGAAGTAGGAAAAATAGTAAATTTCTCATGGTCACACAAAAATGTTAAAATTAAATTTTAATCCATAATTTAAAAATATGCTCTATTCATTTCTTAATCAGTAACTATTCATAGTGATTATGTAAACCATAGTGATTGTATAAGCCAAATTAGTCTGTATATCTGAGAAATAAGACAAAAACATAAATTACAAGATAAGTCAACTCCAATGTCATAAAAATAAGATTCGTAACAAGGAGTCAATTCTGCTATCACAACTGTAATTTCCCTACCTGAGTCTTTACATTGAAGGTATAATGAATTACAGCATGAAATTAGTCATAAATCTAAAATCTGAAAACATACTGTAAGATTTTTTCTATTTTGAGTATCTTTATGGTTTCTAGTAAATGAAAATATTACTTTTGATTTCTGAAACAATTTACTCTTTAAAAGAAATTCCCCATTTTAAAACCTCCATTCCTAAAAAGGGCTTCAGTACAACATCAGCAACAGTAGTAGCAGAAATAATATGTTAACTAATTTTCTTTTCTTAAAAATATTATATTCATTAGAGATCATTTCTAACTGGAAATTGATACATCTGTAATATAGAAATGCATATAGCGATACATGCTGAATATATTGAATATATTTCTTCTATATGCTACCGTATTGTCACTTAACATACACGTCTAAATGAGTATGATACTGAAAATCAAGATACATTTTTCATAATGTTTAAAAAACATAGTGTTATATGTTAACAAGCATAGTGTTACAAAAATTAAATGTAAATATATTTTAAATTTCATCAAGGTTTTAATTCTATTTCATATTTTACAAACATATATTTGTTAATAAACAGATAAAATGAGTTGTAAAAAAATTAAAAAATGTGATAAAAAAGATGTATTATTATACAGTGGAGTACTACTCAGTTATAAAGAATGAAACACTGAGCTATATATAAGTAAATGGATGCAACTCGAGACCATACTCATAAGTGAGATAAATCAAACTCGCATGCGTAAATACCGGATAGTCTCCCTAGTATAAGAAATGGTAAGAGTAAATAAGATACAAAATACTCAGTAAGTACAGTGAAAGGGTAAGAATCTGCTCAAAGGGAAAAATAGTATCATGGAAAATGATGAAAAAGAAAAAGAAAGGGAAAATAAAAATATCTAAAATTATACATTTAGGATAGCTAAAATGATTGTGCTACAAATTCTATAAGTTCTTAGAACAAAATTTAACATTCATAGGATTGGAACAACTGTGCATAGTATCATATGGTGACCTCAGGAACTCTTGAAGATCATTATGTAAAATAACATCTCTGGTTATGTTTCTACCACCTTGTTTGGAAGGCCTATGTTGTTTTTGGGTTCTTGGCTGTTGTTATTTATTTGTCATTTTTATTTCCTGTTTTCCTAGTAATTTGTTTTGTTTTATTCTCCTTTTTAATGCAGAAAGGATAGGTATTCCTGTAGAGACTCATACATGCATGGAACTTCTCCTAAAGTTTATGAGAATCGATTATATAATGCACAATGAAATGTACAGCTACTTTGAAGAAAAAGAGACTGAGGTACCCAGTGTTGATTTCATAGTCATGCTGTGAAATCCAGCCACACTATTATTCTTTGTGCAGAGTGATTTCACTCTTTGTATTATTTAATTTCAACAAGGATGAATTTTGTATTGTTTAGTTTCAATATACAGGTAGGGAAAGCAATTTTGAAAAGAACGAGAGACATTATGGCAGCCATTGTTGATTTTCCTATTGTCTGGTTTTGAAGGCCTGTAATGCCTTCATTACTCTTTTCTGATCAGTTTAGTACTGTTTTGTTGTGTATGAGTTCATTGTATGTGACGATATGGACAACTATTTAGAAGAAAACAAGAGACAATATGATAGTCAGTGATGATCTCCTGTTTTCTTGCTTTAAAATATGTGTTACTTACATTGTTTTCTTTGACCTCCTTTGTTATGATTAGTTTTACTCTCTTTAAAATAAAAAGACAGTAAAAATGCAAAAAGTTCTAATATATTTCTAGTGCATGAAAACTTTATACATGTAAATGTTGTATCTTGGTTAATTTGGGGAGAAACAATTTAAAATTTTTATGAGTTGTTTTCATTAGTCATAAAATAGCTCACAATAGCCAATTTTTTGTCCAGAATATTTTCATATGTCCTCTTATGTCTGACAATTATAGAAATATTTGTAAAAAGTTAGTTGTATATTTCACTTACATTTTCAAGACTCCTGCCAAGTTTGGACAGCCAAGCACAAAGTATCACAGTAGTCAGTTATGACAAGAAGCAAAATAATAGATTTAGGATTTTGGTCATTTAGTGCAGTGTTAAGATAAGAGTTTAAAATGAAACTTTGACCCAACAGACAATGTTTCTCGTGAAACCCCACATAGAAGGAGAGTCTGGTGGATTAATGCATATGAAGGGCTATGTCACTATTGTGGGAAGGCTAACCAATGGTTTGCCAGGGTTTGGAACCCTGGAGTAAATGGAGGATGACAGGGGAAGGGTTAGATATGAAAAGTATGGAGAACTGAATCAGTAGGAAAAATGGTATTCCTGGTCTTCTCTGTCTTTTCTATGTAAAGGAGTCATCTATTAGAGAGAAGGAACATAAAGTGTAGTTCAAAAAGAAGATTATATAATGCAAGATGTAATGAACAGATACTGTGAAGAAGAGACACTAAGAAACCCAATGCTTATTTTGTAGCATTATGATATAAATTCTAACAATACTATTATTCACTGATCAGAATGATATTAGTCTAGTCTCTTAAATTCAATTTCAGCATATGTAAAGATAAGGACTGCTAGTACGAAGAGAATGAGAAATGCGATGGTAGTTATTATTGTCTTCCCCAATGTTAGATCTTGAAGACCTAAAAAGCCTTCATCATCCTGTAATGATTTGATTAGTTCTATAATATGCAATATGTATTTAATGTGCGTGAAGATGGGGACAACTATTTGTAAGAAACTAGAGACAATTAGATAAACAGTGAAGATCTCCAGTGGACTTGCTTTGAAATCTGTATTTCTTTAAATTGTTTTTTTAACTGTTTTGTTCTGTTTTGATATGTTTAATCTTACCCTCTTTGAGATATAAAACAAGTGTGTAGGACTGATAACCATATTACTGAGTTTTTGTTGGATCATTGAGCAGAACTGTTTGCAGTGTCACTTTTTGAATGTCATTTTACATACTTTAATTTTGTAACACGAACAGCTATTTCTAAGAGACAATATATAACTTATCAAATAGTGATTTTTTACCATTTTGTATTATTTCTACCCTTTTTATCTCCATGTATTTTTTGTTTATTTTTCTTTAAATAAAAAAGAAGATATCACAAGAAAAGTCTGAAAATATTTTACAATAAGTTAAAAATAAAATACAGTATCTACTGATGTATCTGGGATTCAGATACAGAGGTACATTAAGGAGAATTTTTCTATTAAATGCTGAGAATTGCAAGTACTGGATACAACATCCAAATTTCAAGATCCTTTTTCCTGCTCTCCCCCCCCCATTACCTGTTCTTATAATGCCTTCATTTTCTTTAAAAAAAATCTTCAATTTATCTTTCCTTAGAAAAAAATGACACCTCACTGTGCATATATATATACCACATTCTTTAATTACTGAGATTTTAATTTTATATACTAGACTAAAATCTATGTTGATGCATGGTCTTATAAAATATATTGTGTTGATGGATGAATTTTTCCCTGAATGTACTTTAAGATAATTTTCTGGTAATATTATTAAAATCTTGTTTTCAATTATGTCCTCATTTGTCAGTTACTGAAAGTGGATTGTTAATGTTAGTGACTATAATTGGGGATTCGTATATTACTTCTTTCAGTTCTATTTGTATTTCTTTCATGTACTCTAAACACTATTATAATCAGCACTGTGAATTCTTGAAAAATCGTATTTATATATAAAATTAGTGCCCTCACCATCTATTCTTGTTCAGAAGCATAATTTTTGTGTTAACACAGCATTCAAAGTTACTTTGTTTCATATTTGAATGATATACTTACTGTCTTTTATAGTTTCAATTTTAACCTACTTGTATCTTTATATTTCAAATGTGCTTCTTGTAGGGTAAATAGATTCAGATTTAACTTTTATATTCAATTGGAAAACAAATATATTCTTGATATTATATTAAATGAAGTTATTAATATGTTTGAGGATATATATAAGCTATTTCTCAGGGCTT
The DNA here is from genome assembly GCF_034190915.1 of Cavia porcellus. Taxonomy (NCBI): domain Eukaryota; kingdom Metazoa; phylum Chordata; class Mammalia; order Rodentia; family Caviidae; genus Cavia; species Cavia porcellus. The sequence continues at coordinate 29,144,380 of NW_026947487.1, read as the reverse complement.
TTTTCTGTACATTTCCTTCATTCATTTTCTTGTCTTCTCTCGTGCCAACTTATTTGACAGTTGCTTTAATTTACTTAATTAATTGATTGACATTTATTTAATAGTAGTTTTGTAACTTTACATCTTATCCTATTGATTGCACTCTGCCCTGAAATATTAGCACCATGTAGTATTTCTAGCATAAGAGACTTACAAGACGTATGTCATTTTCATGAGCTATCGCAAATTATTGTACTTCTACACTACTGAGAACTAGGCAACACCATGATAGGATTTTTCTTTAGACAACAAAATGTCATTTATAGAAATAAATATTGAATTTGTAAATGCTGCTTTAAAATTTTTCTTGTACCTTTTCATTTAAAAGATTTCTAATTTCTAATTTGTTTAGTGCTATAATCTATGTACTTAAATATGCTGTTTTACAGCTTTTCTGTCACAGAAAATGTCTTCACGTCAACACGTTTTTTAAAAATCCTATTGCTGGATAAAGAATCTGAGTTGATAAGTCTGTACTATTTTTTTCTTTTCATAACTTGAAAATGTTACTCCATTGTTTTTTGGCTTCCAATGAATTTAATTTTTTGAATTTTGGTTGCTGACAACAAATCTGTAGATATTTTGTTTTAAAATTCTGAATAGTACTCTTTTTTTTTGTTTGCTTTTTGAGACATGGTCTCACTATGTAGTTCAGGTTGGCCTTAGGCTCACTTTGTAGCCCAATTTGGTCTTGAACTTGCAAAGATACTCCTGCCTCAGCCACGCCCAGCTTAATTTTATATTTTTAGCTATCTATTTTTTTCTTCTTTTTGTTCTACTTGTAGTAATTGTTATTGTTTTCTTTGATTGTTAGTTTTGTGGGGTTTTTCCCCTTGATATCCAATTAATATGCTCATCATTATTGGAAATACTAGAAAATACTTATTTAGAGGTTACCAGTTCTAATATATCTTCTTGATTTCCATTTACCATGTTTTTTCTTATGGATTAACGTCTATGTATTTAAAACTATTTGATAACTTCCCATACCTTCTAATATCTCTGCTAAGGTCTATGTGTCCTCTCACTTGCCACTCTTTCATTTGTCTGAAGCCAATTTTTCCACATATCTTTATGCAATTTGAGTATTAATGGTAAGTGCATGAATAATGTTTTCCCCCTTTGACTGGGGAACCTGATATTTGTAATGGAAACTACTTCTTCAAGCAAAATTTACCTTTGCTCAGTGAAAGCAATTATTCTATTCTGCTAAAAGACCTTCAGTTCCAGGAAGGGATCCTGTCTCTCATTCTTACTCTCTCAGGTCTTCTCTTTTGACCAAGTGGATCTCAATAACAAGCATTTCAGGGCTGTTTAATGAGAGAGTAAATAACAACTTTCCTTATGTCTGTTGTACCAGAGATTCTTAATTTTTGTTAGCTCAGAAGTACTCATTCAGATTACATTACATATTTAGACGTTTTCTTTTGTCTACATTTGAGATGACTAAACCCACCTCTTGGATGCATCAAGGATTTAAATTCGTATGTCTGATTCCTATGAGATACTTGTTCCCATTTTGAGAAATTCACTCATTTCTTTCAGCATTCGCTATTTTAAAAGTTGAAAAACAAAAATTTTAAGAATTATCATTTCTTAAGCTTTCTGTGTTGTTCTTTTGTACCTTCTACATCCTAATCATAAAGTAAAATTTGGGGGCATTGGTATCTGAAGATATTTTGCTATAAATTCTTAATTATTGTTTTAAACTGATTTTAAAATACTACACTTTTCAATTTGATTATGTTCCTGTCATTGTTTTACTTTTATAAAAACTATGGTTATATGAATAAAGTAATACTAAAGACATTCTTGTGACTGTTTTGAGATATGTACATGGTCTTAAATATTTTCTCCATCAAGGAAATAAAAAAATATGTACAATAATCTTTTTTGGGGTGCTATTGTAGGCCATATCATAACAAGCTATAAATAATTTAATTTTTTTGTTTAATGATATGTACTTTATTGCTTTTATTCTTTAAAATACTGAAAGAATCGTTTATGTAAATACATCTTGTACACATGAGGACACTGCTTGCAAGATATTGTTAGAAACGATTATGTGTCAAGGATAGATAATGATTGTTACTCATATTTAACTTTTATTTTCTGTTGTAGATATGTGAACACAATATGTGAAATGATCCATATAGGAAACCAAATCAGCATATTAATAAAATTATGGGCATTTTCTAGAACCTATATTGACAAGTTAGCTATATGAAATCTAAGTAAAACTAAATTGATCCAAAAGGATATAATTAAAGTGTCAGAATTAAAATTGTGCATAGAATTTTTATAGTTCAATCACAATGAATATGACACAAACAAAACAAATCATTCATTAATAAGTTCAGTAGAGTTATTTTGCATTATTTTAAATCAACCATGAATAAACAATAACAATATTGCAAAATAAAAATCTCATATTAATTTAATATGTAAAACTTATATATGTAAAACAACGTCAATATTCTTTTGTTTCATACATAAATGCAAAAATTGAAGTTTTCCATCATTTTCAAAACTTTTTCTCCTTGGGAATTTACCTTATACATGTATTATAATGCATAATAGATATAAGTGTATTTAGAGGAGTAACATTAGATAATAAAATTACTGTTTGTTCTACACTGTAAAACTGAAATTCAAGGATAACTAATTAACATTTAGTAATTAGTGACGGCACTGACTAGATAATTGTAATGCACAAATTCAGGAAAACTGGAAAATATAACTTTTTTGGATGGAAAATATGAAGTTAAAAATTGATTTGTGATACTTCAGGGAACATTTATGTTACTATACATTTTTCTTGGATACAGCAGAAATAACAGAAGAAAAATCTTTCCAGGACAATACAAAAATGATAAACTATAATTTGGGGAATATTTTCTTCAGCAAAATGTCAATCTGTTGGTTTATAGACTACTGCTACATGACCAAATACATTTTTTAAATCAGGAATCAAACTCATGATCTCACACTTGCCAGGCAGGCACTATGTCACTGAGCTATATCCTTGGCTAAGTGACCAAAATTATTTTCTTTAACATATAATAAGGTTATATCTAAATATATGTATAGCATTTCTCTCTCTCTCTCTCTCTCTCTCTCTCTCTCTCTCTCTCTCTTTTTTTTATCAGTACCGGAGATCGAACTCACGACCGCCTGCTTGCAAGGCAGGTGCTTATGCCGCTGAGCTAAATCCCCAGCCCCTATGTATAGCATTTTTAATAAATCAAATAGCACTATTTGCAAATCAAATAATTTTTATATGAAATTTAAAGCTCTTGATTTCTAATTTTCTGTTGAGGTTTTCTAATTCTCTAGTTACTTCTCATCAGTTAGTTGATACTCATCATTTCTGTCAGTGTTTAAGATTTCTAGAATATTTTCTTGATTTTTTTCTTGATGTATCTATATTCACATATTCCTAGCTTCCATAATTTACTCACACAGCCCCCTTGAAAAAGTTTTTTTTAAAGTTACATAAAGAAAACACAAATCACGTTTTTGTTTCATGAATTTTATTGTTAATGAATTCATTTTCATGTCAATTTTAGATTTCCAGAAAAATTGAGAATACAGTTTTCTTATACTCCACATCTAGTTTTCCATCATTGAGATATTATGTAAGTGTGACACATTTTTAAATTTGATGAAAAAATAAAATATTGGTATACTACTATAAAACAAAGTCCACAGTACTTTAAATTTCCTGAAGTTTACACCTATTAATGTCCTTTTCAATAGTGGAATCCCATTCTATGACATCCACAGCACTTCTTGACTCTGAAATCTTCAGAAAATTTCCCAATTTTTTACATCATCAGCGGTTTGAAGCGCTTTCTCAGGTATCAAGTACAATTTTATATTCTACCATCAGTCTGTTGTTTTGCTCATGATAAGACTGGAAGTTATTTGGGAAAAAGATTCTACAGGTAAAAACCATTTTTACTTGCATTACATCTGGTGCACATATTGTCAATGTGATTGGTGACAATTAATTGGGACCTTGACACTGCCTTTATGTAGTTTACTTAAAATTTCACCACTCTCAAGATCACTTTCTCTCCCTTCTACATCACACACTCTAAAGTAAGTCACACGTGCTATCCATTATTTGAAAGTGGTAAATGATGCCACCATTTCTTAAGGTCAGAGTAAACACGTAATTTTGAATTATTTTTGCTGGTAGACTTGTCTTTACTGTCCCATTTAAAATTTGTTGTATCATTCCTGATTGAAAATATTGGTATTTATGTTATAATCTGATAATACTCCAATAATATTGTATTTTAATGTAAAAAATTGTTACATCTGTGACCAATGGGGAATCTTTCTCTTGACTTGTAAGGTGTCCTGTAACACCTTCATCAAGAGAATTGTGTGCTTATTACAGCACTTACTAATTTTCTGACAGTACAGTATGACCTAGGTTCATCTTTTATGTCAACATCTTCCCTAGTCCTAGACATATTATTTCTCCCAAGATCCAAGTATTTATTTATTTTTTTGGCGTGGGGAGGACACTGTCAGGCAAGATATGAAAATTAGTTGTTCTTATTTCTACTGGTAAATCCTTTCTATTTTTCTTTTGCTTTTCCAGAAATGTGCACATTATACCACTGTAGTCTTCTCATGGTTCTTAGCTACTCTATTCTGTTTTATTTTTCCTCATTCTTTGGATATCACTTTTGAAAATTTTCTGTTGAGGTTTTCTAATTCTCTAGTTACTTCTCATCAGTTAATTGATACTCATCATTTCTGTCAGTGTTTAAGATTTCCAGAATATTTTCTTGATTTTTTTTCTTGATATATCTATATTTTGATTTATGGTAAAAAATACGTTCTGTGCAATTGTGTGCTTTTTGTATAGGGGAAATCCATTTTCAGTTTTATCATGGTTTTTTCAAATCTCATATTTGATAATTCTTAATGCTGTCACATGTAAATCTTGTTCTGTTGCTTTATTTATCAGGTTGTTTTTTCCTTGACTTCCAGAATACTCTATAATTTTTTTTATTTTAGAACCACATTTGATGTATTTTGTAATGGAAAATGATGTCACCAGGCATTTTTGTCAACCTGTATAGGAATTTCACTGTTTTTAACAAACATTTTAGCCTATGTGCCAGCAGCTTTAATTTGTTCCATCCCTTTGCATGTTTATAAAATTATACCTTAAAAAGAGGCTGAAACCTAGTCTACTTTCATATATTCTAGGTTATGCAAAAGCTTAGATGTGCTGGCTGTTCGTAAGAAGAATGAAAAATATTCAATATTATCATCAAATCCAGTTCTTTCAGTTGGACTATATTCAATGGGTGTGGATTTTAGAAGTATTTCTCACACTGCACACTTAGGTGAGAAATGAAGCCTACAAGACACTGTAGGTAGCTAATTTTTCTTCATTTGCTGAGTGGACTTTTGTAGTTGAATGTTCCAGGAATATGTCATAATGACTGCTTTTTTCTCTCGCCTTAGCAGAAAGGAAAGTCTTTGCTTTTATTCTCTCTCTACCATGGAAACCTTGTGAGTACTGAGGAATAAAACCTATGAAATTATGGAGCTTTGAAAGACTTTAGCCCCCAGGAGTTTTCTTTCTCCCACTAGACTATATAAAACCCCCAGTGATTTTTCAAAGTTACCATTTAAGAGTCTCATCAGATGCACTAGCTTCTACTCCCAGTAAGCTGATTTTGGCAATGATTCTCTGTATGAGTCTGTCTTTCTAGATTTTCAGGTTTTGGTGTCCCCCGTGACCTCAATTTTCTGATAGGTCTATAAAAAGTCTTTGATTTTCCAATGTGTTCTCCATTATTCTTCTTGAAAGCCAGGAGTGATGACTTTCTAGCTTTTTTCATACCAGAACTGACAATCAGAAGCTTTTGAGAGGAACTTTCCTCATTTTAGTTTGAAGCTTTAATATTTACCCACAAACTTACATGTATCACAAATCTCTCTTGAAAGTTTATGCAGCCAAGCATGGTGGCACATGCCTGCAGTCCCAGCACTTGGAACTGAGGCATGAAGATTGCTATAAGCTTAAGGCCAGCCTGGGCTACAAAGTAAATTTAAAGTCAGCCTGAATTGCATAGCAAAACACTATATCAAAAAAGACAAAAATATTATATAAAATCATTTCCACTCTTAAAATTTTATATTGTTACAGTGACTTTACAGGAACTTCAAAAATGAAACAACTAAATAAGGGAAAAAACATATCACCCCCAAATCAAGTATCTGATATTAAAAGAAAAAATAAAGCTTGACCGTATTAATGTGCTTCAAACAGGAACAACAACAACAACAACAACAACAACAACAAAAACAACTACATGTAAGAGTATCAAGGAAGATGAGAAGATGGCAGTGATAAGCTGCAGAGAAAGAGCCTATCTGAGAGTTGCTATCCAGATCTTGGAATATAGCAACATGAGGAAGACAAGAAGCAGGGAAGTGGGTTTCCTGAACCCAGGAAGAATTTGAAGTGTGAGTTGGAACTCATGGAGAAGGTGAAAAGACTAACCTCAGTGAAGAAAGAGAAAATACCCACAGCATCTTCTCCCAAAGATGAGACTTACTGTATGAGAGGAATGGTTCAGATCTGCAGGTGCAGTGATGGCTAGGTACCCCAGAGGTGGGCCTCATAGAGTGACAAGACCAGGCAGTGGAGGGGAAATGCAGATGTGAAGGACTGCACTGACTGGTAGTGATTGTGGAGGGATTAGACTTTCTGCAGGAGAAAGCAATTACACTGGAACCATCTTGGAGATTGGCTGGCTGAGATCCATCATCTAATGGCTCTCAGCTGGGCTCAGGCCAGCAAAAGGTACTTGGATGACTACAAGGTGAATGAGTCTGGTCTTGGTCAGGAACTGCAGGCTCAATGAGATTGTCCACTATTCTGCCAAAAAGCAGGGTAGTGACGTCATGTGATACATCAGCATAGATTGGGACTCTGTCTTCATGTGTTGTCTATGAGTGACAACAGAGGAAAATTCTGAAAGTGGACTCTCTCTATCTATCTCTGTGTATTTTTGTTATTTGCTCTCTGTTTTAATTTTTGCTCCTTCATTGTTTGATCTTGTTTTTATGTAAGTGTGAATGTGATTTCTAGCCTCTTTGTGGTTGTGGTTTAGTTCTTTTCTTTTTGTCTCTTCCTTCTTCCTTTCTTTTGCCTCCAGTCTTCTACACTAGTTTCCCAAAGACAAAAAGATCTTTTATCCTCCAACTTTATTTATAATCTCTTCCTCTTCCTCCACTTTTCTATTTTTAAGCCCTGAAAGCAAAATTTTAGATTTCAAACCGTGAGAGCAAAATTGACATATTAAAGAACTGTATATTACATATAATTTTTTTCTTTTTGATTTTGTTATATAACTACAAATCTAGTTCACAGTTAACAGTTAAAAGTGGCAAATTAATGATTAGCTCAGTTTGCCATTTTCTAGGCTGTTTTAACGTTAAGCCTAAAGTGATATAATTGCTCTAAATGGCTGCTCTTGATATTCCATGACTGAGATGGACTTCAGGCCACAGAAAATACTGTGACACAGTGACAAACAACCAGGGACTGGGCTAAACAAGCAGTAACTTCTCAGCTCCAACTAATTGAAGAGGTAGAATCTTTTAACACTCTCAAGACCCAAAAACCAGCTACACTTGAAAGATATCACAGAGAAATAGTCATTACCTAAGGGTCCTATATTCTAGGAACAAAGTAACCCATGATAGACAATTTACAATCATCACCCCAGAAATTAAACTAAAAAAATAGAAAATGAGAAGACAATTAGACAAGATACAACTCCAGATACCCAGTTCACCAAAAGCAAACCCAGGGAGCAAGCAGTTGGAACAATCTGAAAGTCTAGCACCTGGCCTCTCTGAAATGGTAACAACAAAACAATTAAATGAGACTCTAGAGAAAAATAAAATCAGAAGTAATCTCAGACAACTGCAGAGATGGCATTCAAAATAAGACAGTGTTTACTGACTCTAAAACAGATATGGACAAAAAAATGAGTTGTAGAAACTTAATGAATGCTTAGCATAGGAAAATAAATAATCATAAGGCAGATTCATGTAGATAAACAGAATAATTAAAATTCCATTAAAATATTTGCACACAGTTTAAGCCAATGTTTTGGTTACTTTTCTCACTGCTGAGATAAAATGCTCAACACCCCAAATTAAGGAAGGAAATGCACATTTAGCTTACATTTTGTAGAATTTTCAATCTATAATCAACTGGCTCCAAAGCATGGTGGCAGAACACAAGGGCAACACTTCAAGTTTGCGGAAGACAGCAAAAGGAGCAAGAGCAAAAATAGAGACCAAACCTCTCTTCCTTCATTACATTGTGAACAGGCAACCATCCCCTAGAGCAGGTGTGGCACTCACATTAGCATGCCATCCTCTAGCACAGGATGAGGATGTTTACAAAGTAAAGACCTTGGCTTCTTGATAATTGCTTAAATAAGCTTCTGAGTTCTCAAGTTAACACAATGTATCAAAAATTACAGCCAATATGAGGACAGGATCACAGATATAGAAGACGAGCTCACAGTTAGTGATCATGAAAAGAAAGATGTCTCAAAAAAAGCAAGAACATGAGAAGTCAATCAAGCAGCTGCTAGATATAACAAAGAAGAATAATTTAAGATTGCCTAGAGTCAGAAAAAAAGCATTAAATACCACAAATGACACAAAATTAAAAAAAAATTCACAGACATCATGGCAGAAAATTTCCCTGCTAGAGAAAAAAATTGACATTCAGGTAAGAGAAGTATATAGAACTCCAACTAGTCAGGATGAAAAAGAAATCTAAAATCACACATATTATAGTCAAGATTTCAGAAATTCAGTACAAGAGTAGAATCTTAAAAGCTGTTAGGGAAAAGAAAAAAAATATTACCTTTAAAGGAGAACCAGTCATAATTGGAGCGAATGCTCAGAACAAACTCTCTCAAATCAAGGACAGCTTGAAGTGAAATGTTTCAAGTTTAAGAGGAAAACAACTTTCAACTCAAACTGATGCACCCCTGAAAACTATATTTCAAAAGTGATAGAGAAATGTCATACTTCCATGACAAAGGACATCTGAGAAAATGTATACCCAAAAAACCAGCACTGCAAAATACTCTGAAGATATTCTAGAAAAAGATAACAAGGAATACAGCTCCGAGAACTACAACAGAAGGAACTCACTAGGCAATGCAAACAAACAGAGAGGGAAAAAAAGAGGTTAGCAAACAACAGAAAAATAATCTGATAAGGAGGTGTCAATACATATCAGTTATAACTATCAATGTTAATGATAAAAGTTCACCAACCAAAAGACACAAACTGACAGAACAGATCAGGAAACAGGATCCACATAAAAGAAACATATTTAATTCTGAACTTCTTTGTCTCTCTCTCTCTTTTTTTTTTGTACCAGGGATTGAACTCATGACCGTATGCTTACAAGGCAGTCGCTTATGCGGTTGAGCTAAATCCCTGAGCCCTACACATTTAATTCAAAAATAAATTTATAGACAGAAAGTCAAAGGGAAGAAAATAATACTCCATGTGACAGAGACTCATAAAAAAGCAGGGGTAGCTGTTGTATTCACAGACAATGAGAATTTCAAGAAAAGACTGATAAAGGGTGATAAACATGGTCACTACATCTCTGTAAAGGAAAAAATACCAGAGATAACAAACATAAACATATGTGCAACAAATACTAGTGCACACAATTATATGAAACAAATATTAGTGGAGATGAAAAATCAAATAAGCACTAATACAGTTGTATTGGGGGGATCTCAGTACCTCACTGTTACAAAGACCAATCAACTAGACAAAAAGTCAATGGTGGAATATTAGAACTGAAACAAACTTGTGAATAAATGGACTTAGAAGATGCCTACAGAATCTTTTACTCTACAATATCAGCATCTACACTATTCCCAGCTGTTCATGGGATGTCCTCCAGGCCAGCTCCTAAAATATACTTCAGTAAATGTAATGAAATTATCGTGGGATAATCAGACCATAGTGCAGTGAAATTGGAAATTCATGGCCAAAGAAACAAGAATATCATAGGCACACATAGAAATTGAATAGCATTAATTCACACAATCAATGGGTCACAGATGAAATTAAAGTAGAAATTAAATAGATATTTACAGTTGAATGATTAATGACAATACAACATACTGGAATTTATATTACATAATGAAAGAAGTCCTGAGACAGAAATTTATAACAGAAAATACCCACATCAAGAAATCAGAAAAAACAAACAATATAATTAGTGAACCTTAAACTTATAAAAAAAGAACATTCAGATTAAGCCAAATGTTCATAGGAAGGATGAAATTATAAAGATAGAGCAGAAATTAATGCATTGGAGACTAAAAAATAATATACAGAATTAATGAATTAAAGAGTTGTTTTTTAAAAGGTTAAATAAAATTGACAAATTTATTTAACATTATAAAAGGAAAGAAAAGACTCAAATCTATGCAATTACGAAGGGAAAGGGTGAAAAAACAATGGACTCTGCAGAAATCCAAAAAATTGTTTACAGCTACTTTGAAATCTTATATTCTAATAAGATGGAAAGTGCAGAGTAAATAGATTCCTAGATATGAATTACAGAAGCTGCATCAAGAAGATATAAAAGTCTTAAATAAGTGAATAACAATCAGTGAAATTGAAGATGTATTTAAAATTCAACCACCAAAGAAAAGTCCAGGCCCTGATGAATTTACTGCTGATTATTACAAGAAATTTAGAGATAACGTAACACCACTGGTCTCAAACTCTTTAATGAAATTGTAATAGAAGCAATTATCCCAAATTCATGTCTGCAAGTAAGTACCACCCTGGTAACAAAACTGAAGAAGGAACCAGCTAAGAAAAAGCATTACAGGCCAATATCCCACACATTCATGCAAAAATCCTCAATAAAACACTGGCAAACAAAATTCAGCAAACCATCAAATTTAAAGACCCAATCAAAAAATGGGAACCTAAGATGAATACACACTTCTAAATAAAAAATACATGCCACTAATAAATATATGAAAAAATGTTCAGCATTACTGCTTATTTGAGAGATGAAAATTAAAATAACAATGAGAGTCCATCTTACTCCAGGAAGAATGGTTATTATCAAGAAATACAACTGATATCAAACGCAGAGGGGTTGGGTGGGAAAGAACATTTCTTCACTGTTAGCAGTTGTGCAGGTGTGTGCAAATACTCTGAAAATTAGTGTGTAGATTTCTCAAAAAACTATGTTTGGAATTTTCTTTTGACTCCGCCATTCTCCTTCTCAAGGTCTTCCCAGAAGAACTCAAAACACCACAGTGATATATGTGCACCCATGATTATAGCAACATAATTTGAAATAGCTAAACCTTTGCAACAACTTAAATGCCCATGGACTAGAGAATGGATAAATGGATGTGATATTTTTGTGCAGCGAAATACTACTCACCCATAAGCTTGAGACTTTTAAAGGTAAATCGATGCAAATAGAGACCAACCTCATAAGTGAAATAAATCAACCTCACAAATGTAAACATAATATGTGAGAGGCTGAAGGTATATATATATATATATATATATATACACACCCACATATGTATACATATATATACACAGTTAATATAATTATGCTAATTTATCTTAGGTCATTGAAAAGAAAGGTTTGTGCTAATATTGTTTGGATCATTAAATACAAATATCTTGTACTCTGAGTAACTAATTTAAAGATAATAACACACAATATATTAACTATTGTTACTCTCTAATTATGTTGTTCTGAAATTTTTTTTTTTTCTCTTTAAAGTAAAAAAGTGCTGATTTGTGGACTGGGGTTAGAGCAAACAAAGCCATACCAGAAAGCAAATCCTGTCTGGGAAGCAGCACCATGCAAAGGCCAGTGCCAGAGTGATAAAATACATGGAAAAATCACTTCTCAGCCTTTTGGCTAAGATCAAGTGCAAAATACATGTAATAATAAAACATAATGAAAAAAGCAATTGAAAATAAAATAGTGCACATACATTTCCATTTTCAATATTTGTATCTTTTGCATGTTCACTTAATATTTATGTAAAATTGAAATTAAATTTAAAATATAATCAATAGGTATTGGAGATTTAGCTCAGTGGCATAAGCACCTGACATATATATATATATATATATATATATATATATATAAAATTATTTTGTGCTAAACTTAATATATGTTTATTTTATCATTTCATCATATTGTCATCTGTATTTATTTGGCAATTTAATAAGCACAAGAAATTCTAACACATTTTCCTTTACTTATAATCAAATTGTCGCTTGATTGTGGGCTAATCAATTATATTTTTAAAACCAAAAATATTACCCATTGTCACAGAAGAAATGTTTAAGAATAATTATGTAAAAGACTTCATGTGGGACAGTAATTTCAATTACTTACAGGTATTAACAAATAGTATATAAAAAAGACAATGGTGAGAAATTCAATGAAATAAAGTCTTGTTTACTTCTAAATCATGATGTCCGACACTCAGGTTTAGGTAATTTCACTGTAATTTCATTTGAGTATATGTCAAGCAATCTAGACATTTGGATTACAAAGGGTGGGTCAATTTTTCAAAGAAAAATTGGCAAATCAAATTGTAGACATTCTTTGAATTTGGGCAAAAGCAAATACTTCAAACATTAAGCTATTGATTCATGATTAATTATATTTTTATTCAAAAATTACATATACACATGAGTAAAAATGTGCATTTACTAAAAATTTTGAGATAACTCAAAAGTAATTTCTAATCCAAGATAAAAATTCCAGAATTCTTAAATTAAAAATTCCAAATTGTGGTAGGCATTACTGTTTTTTCCCTGAAATCTAACTTGTTTCTTTGAATAGCCACAAAATCTTATTACCAAAACAGTTTATATTTTTCATAGCAATGCTTGTTACTGAATCATGACTGACACATATGTGCATCATTTATGACTTGCCACTCTTAAAGTTCTCAAGTCAGTTTCTATTTTTTTGTGTGTGTGTGTTTGTGACACAGATCATTTAGAATGCTAACGTTTAAATACTGGAGCAGTATAACAATTTAAACAGATTGAGCAAGATTTAAACAGCTCTGGCCCAGGTGACTTAATGAAAACTTTAGAAGATTGTGAACAAAAAATCAACATATTTTTTACAAAGCCACTGACATTAGAAGCTTGTTTATTATCCCAACGTAAGCTGTCTTTCTCAAAAATACAGCAGCAAATAAATCAGTATTTATAAGACAATTGTTTAACAAATCCACATACTTCAATTTTTATAATACCATGTCATAAGAATTAGAAATTTCTGAAATATATGAGAAAGTATTATATTTGATAACTTAAAACTTAACATTATTGTGTACATTAATGGAAAATCAAATCTGAAGCACAGAATATTTTGAAATGAATAGCAATATAATTTTGATCACTATATTTTATAGCCTGTAGCTCAAGGAGAGTCTAAATTGCCTAAAGATAAATTTGAGAAGTGAATTGATAAAGTCAAACATGTCAAATACAAAAAGAAAACTTAAATGACTTAAGAGTACATATTAGAAATAAGGGAACAATTTTAAAATTAAAGCTTTTGTATCACAAAGAGTTTAGAAATGGAGCAATACAAGAAACAAGATATCAATAGAACTGGTGACACAAATAAATGGACAATCACAAATCCAAAACTGTTTTCCCAAAAGAACAATATAATTGTTGTACTCACAAAATTTTTCTAAAAGAACGAAGAAAATAATGACAGAGTAAAGGGAAAAAATAAATAGAATGCAGGGAGAAAGCAGAAGACGTAGATGTGAAAAAATGTAGACATGAAGAAAGAGAGGGATAGAAGAATGAAGAACTAATTATCACTCTTGGGGGTGAAAATAAAGAAACATCATAAAGCCCAAGAAATAAAAAAAATGACTTAATAAACGAAATATTTAAACTTGAGAAAACACACTTTATATAAGGGTTAAAAAAATCATGTGAAATGAAGACATTAAGAGAGACATAAATTGACAATGATTCTTTTAGAAATATGTTTAAAAGATATGTATAAATGTGTTTATCAATTTATGCACTAGAAGAATCATACCAGCACAATTCATAGGACATTCCAATTGGAAATGACCTAAATGTACATAGTGGTAAAATGGGTAAAAATGTTCATAGAGGAGCTAATAATAGATTGCAGGTTTATAATCATTTTTCATGTAGTCACATGAGTCTTTTCACTAAGTGAACTTTTATTCCCATTGTAACAACCAGCAATAAAACTATAAGAAAAGCTCTACTAAGTTCAGAAATATTTCTTCAGATACACATTTATGATGACCTTTAAATGAAATAAGACAAATTTGCAGCATTAAATCATTGACTAATTAACCTAGCACATGTGCAACCAAAATGCATAATACTCATTAAGAAAGAATGCCCTCACCACTCAGATCATTTTGAAAATGTTCATGCCAATAATAGATACAATCTTTGACTAATTATAAAACCTCTTAGCAAATTTCACAGTGAGTCTTTATTGCTATGAAAGAGCATTGACATATTCAGGGGTATTTTCATGAGAAAGGAATTCTTAAGTGAGAGTATAGATATCATTGGTTAGAATTTAAATTCTGCATTTTTTAGTGTTTCCTTTAATGCACGTGAACTCACTCTAAGTGTATTTATGTGTGTACATGTGATACGTGTATTTATTTATTTAGCCTCTCTCTGTGTGTCTCTTTGTGTGTGTCTCTCTCTCCCTCTCTCTTTTTCTCTCTCTCTGTGCTTTAAAGCAATATATTTACATAGTCTTCTTTTGTCTAGTAAAGGAATGGAAGGTTGTGACTAATATTAAATATTGTGTGGGCTCCAGGAAAGAGAGAGTAGCACACATTTGGAGTCCTTGTTGAAATTCAATATCAAAATTCACAATTTTATCTCGTTCCTTGGCAGTAAAGAGCATGCAGTTCAAGGAGAAAGTGTTAGAAGATCGTTTAGTAAGAAAAACATTAGATCACTTGATGTTGTGATCCCCACAACAAAATGTATAATAGAAGTTGATAAGGTGCATGCTTGCTTTTTATTAACATGTGCAATTGACCACTCCTTTCAGAAAGGGCTACATGTAGAAATAATATGCTAATCATCTTTTCAGTTGCTGAAACAAAATCCTCAGCATTCATAAATTAAAGAAAGGTTTAATTTAGCTTACAGTTTCAGGGAATGCAGTACATATCAGCAGAATTCAATGCAGGAACATCGTGGTCAAAGTGGCTGAGTAGTTCACAGCATTCAGAAAGCAAATGCAGGAAGCAGCACCAATATGGAAATGCCAAGGACTTCACAGAGATCCCAAATTCATACATACTCCATGACCCGCCCAGACACACCAAGAGGTAGCAGACGTGGATCCAAATTTAACAGTTTGACACTTCATCCTAACTACTACAGAAAGAAAGACACAGAACCATTTCTATGACCTGATTTGCTGTTCTATTTCAGGTAGCATCGAAGAAATAATACATGATCATGGGGAAAAGAACAATATTTTAGTTAGAAAATAAACTGCAGCCACATTATTCAGAGAAGCAATTTCCCAGAAAGTTTCACTTGCCTGATCTAACCGCCACGTTCAGTTTCCTTTTTAAAAAACTAGCTGAATGTATGTCATATGCAGACTATGAAAGTCTTCAGCTGGCTGCTCACATTTTGTGGTGGATTATCTTACACTCATTGAAAAAAATTATGAAGAAACCTGCAAGCCTTGCTTGTCAAATGGTTTTGAACCATGAAGCTGATGAGGACTTGGCAGTGTCTCAGACTAATAAAAGGGAAAGCTACCCCTTTGGATAGAACCTTATCTCTCACTTCAGTGCCTTAAGCAAAACTGCTGGCTCAGTGAGACTTTCCATCCACAGAGGTCCCCCTAAATGCCTGAGCTTGGCTCACTGACTGCTCAGTCATGTAAAAATATGATAGTGTATATGATATTTTGTCCCTATGGAAATCTGTCTGTGCAAAGTCAGCATAGGCTACGTATAAACAAAAGCCAAGGCAGTCTCTCTGCCCCACTGGCAGACTTCGTAAAATGCCTACAGTCAGGTCATTACTTCTCTTAATGAACTTTGAAACATTTTTTAAAACTTAGGATTTTGCCTCTATGTTAGTTTTCTTGCATGTCCCTTGGAAGACTGGCAGATGAAAGATATGTTTCTTTGGAACGTCAAACTATCCGAAAAAATCATTTTCTGCTGCCAATCAGAAAAATTTATTTCCTAGTTATAATAAAGACCTATTTTGTGGTGGATAACTGAAAGGAAGCCACTCCATATTCAAAAGAATAAATACTATTGCAAAAATTGCAGCCAATACTTTACCATAAATGATAATTTTATCATGTGGCACCAAGTTACACGAAAATAGCATCTTTTTATGGGATTTTGTCCTAAATTCCTGTTACCTGAATCATAATACATTGCACCTTAGTGTGGCCATATGCAAACTTTACACACTTAAGAAATTAGCACAATCACCCTTGGCTTAAACTCAAAAATCTTTCCAACAGGAGGTAAATCTTTAACTGATGAAATTTACCAAGTTATAATTCAATTTGTACCATAGAATGAATTGTCAGCTTCACAGAATGAAGAGTCTTGGAGATGTAAATGGATTGTTGGGGTGCTGCAGTAATCAGTGGGTCAAATGATTGATATTTTAGTTGCATATACTATTAGGAGGTGGCCCATTTCGAGAATGTGAGTCATTAGTGGCATTTTATTAGAATGGATATATTTTTCTGTGGTGCTCTAAATCTATTGTCTGATTCTCAGCCACCATGAAGTGAGCAGTCTGATTCTACCCCGCCCTTCCACCATGATACTTTAGCTTTCAAGTCAGACAGCTTCCGAAAAAAATATTTGAAATGATGAGTCCAAATAAACTACTCACTTCCATTGTAGATATCAGGCATTTTATCCTAGCAACAGAAAACTAACTGGTAAAAATATTTATGCAGTCTGTGCACTTTATTGTTAATGGGAAGAATAATACAATTTGAAAAAAATTACTAAGAACGTTTTACTCATATTGTCTTATAGTATTAATGACAATACCTTGACTCTACCATGTATTCAGATCTGATTCAACTCACTGGCCAATTATGGATGACAGAATTGCCCGTGTACCCAATATAAGCATAATCAAAGTTGGTGAAATCAAAAATAAATCCTAAAATACTTGAATTATGGCCTAGTGTCAAATGAAACTTTCAACCATAGATATTAGAAGGGAGCACTTCCAGATTCATAAGGTAGAATTTTTATTTATTTATTTTTAGCATTTTCTCTCCATCCAGCTAGGCATATGATCTTAGAAGCATATTTAACAAAATTACTATATTAAGTATAATAGAATATCTTTGATTACTTTTCTCTCATTGCTAGAATAATACACTTGGAACCCAAAATTAAAGAAAGAAAGGTTTATTTAGCTTACAGTTTGTAGAAGGTTTAATCCATAATCAACTGGACTCCAAGGCAGCATGGCACAGTGGCAACTGTTCAAGGAAGCAGAAGACTGCAAAAACAGTAAAAGCAAAAAAAAGAGGAGAATCAATCCTCTTTTCCTCCCTTACATTGCATGCAGGCTATCTGCTTATGCCCTCTGTATGACCTCCTCCTGCACAAGGTCAGGGTGTTTACAGAGTGAGTCCCCTGGACTCCTGATGCATTTAGTTAAGCTTCTAAATATCTCAGTTCTCAAGCTAACATAATGTGTCAAGCATTACAATCCATCCCTTGTCAACTTGGCAACCAGATGTATTTGTTTAAATTGGTTTCCAGATACAAAGATGTGCTTATATTTATCATTTTACAACTTAAAAATATAATACAGTTTAACAATCCTTAAGAAGCAGTGTTAAAGAGTGTTAAGCCTCTCAACATTATATTACATTAGAACCACAATGTTCTGCCTATGGGCCTCAAAGACTCATGCACATCCCTTTATGTAAAAAGCATTAATCTATCTATAAGAGTTGCCAAAATTGTAACAGTTTCTGCACTGCTGAAATGTCTAAGTCCCAAGTCTCCTCTAGGATGTAATGCAAACTTTTAGCTGCAGGTCTCTACATAAATGAAAAGTTACACACTTCCAACATTTAATTTCACAAGATATACATATCCATTCCAAAAGTTATCAATAGGGAATACCAAGAATTGATACAAAGCAAGTCCAAAATCCAGCAAGGCAAACATTAAGTCCTGTAGCTCCATTTGCATCATTTGAAACACAGTGTGGCAAATTGTGGGCTCTAAAGGAGTTGAGTAACTCCACCCCCACAGCACTTCCGCTGGTTATAGCTCTCACAACTTCTCTTTTGGGCTGATTTTGCTCCCTCCTTGCAGGTTTCCTTAAATGATCCATGTTCCTGGTTTTTCCAAATTTCTGGAGTCTCCACTGCATCTTTGGCTTTGCACTCACAGCTTCACACTGCCCTTTCAAGGACACACTGCCTGATATCCCAGGCCTTTTCCTGAAATCTGGGTGGAAGGCTTTTGAACTTTAGAATTTTTGCATTCTGTACACTCCTAAAACCAGCACTACATGAATGATGCCACAGTCTACTGCCAGTTAGAGTTTGTAGCCAGGCTTTCTTCTCTCTTAGCAATAGAGTCAAGTGCCTGAATTGTTGTGTATTCTGAAGCCTGTTTTGATGAACAACTTTTCTATCTCACCACCATTCTGGAACCTGATGCAGATGCCACCACTTTGGAACCTGGTACAGGTACCACTGCCATTATGGAACCTGGTACTCTGTGACTTTCTTCTCAAAGCAAAACCTATATCACTTTTGCAGTTTTCAAGCAAGATTTGCAGATGACTAAAAAGCATATATAAAGATGTCTGGCCCTACTTAATAAGAAAATGTAAATAAAATTTAGGATTGAGATACTTCTATATACCTAATAGAAGGGATAGAATCAACTATTGAGATAATTGCAACTATTACTAAAAAAAGAATTTTAGAGAATTTAATTTCACCTTAAAAGTCTTTGTTATTGTTGTTGCTGTTGTTTTTGTTTTGTACTGGGAATCAAACACAGCACCTTACGCTTGCCAGTCAGGTGCTGTATCACTGAGTTAATCCCCAGCCCTTCACCTTAAAAGTGAACAAAAATATCTTTATATTTTTTTTTTTTGTCTTTTTCCTTTTTATCAGTACCAGGGATCGAACTCCCGACTGCCTACTTGCAAGGCAGGCGCTTATGTCACTGAGCTAAATCCCCAGCCCCTTATCTTTATAATTTTAACATAAAATAATGTTACTTCAGGTATGTAGAAAAATAATCATTATTAGAGATACAAGAAACCAGAACATCCTACTCAAATGAAGGAAATGTAAAACATTCAACTGCTTTGTAAAACAGTCATAAATTTTTAAATAAGTAAATATAAATTTACCATATGACCCAGCAAATCCACTCTTATATGTATTCTATATGGAAATAAAAATATTTTTTCAAATAAAAAGTTGAATATAAGTACTTGCAGCAAAATTTTGCATAGAAACCGATTGTTGGAAGTAAGCTAAATGTCTATCAGCTGATAAATGTATAAGTACATAAAATGTGTTGCATAATGTAATATTATTTTATTATAAAATAAAGAAATAACAGTTTAATATGGATTCACTGTGAAAACATTATGCTACATCAAAGAAGCTAATCCATTACAAAAGACCACTAAAATATTATATTCATGAAAAGTCTTGAAAATGGAAACTAATACAAAATGCAGGGGCTGGGGGTTTAGCTCTGTGACACAAGGGCCTGCTTAGCAAGTGCAAGGTCATTTGTGCAAGCACCAGTACCTCCGCACAAATAAGTTGGAAGTTAGTAGAGACAGAAAGTAGTTTAACAGTTCCCTAGCCAGTATTGAGAGTACGAAAGTTAAGGGGAAAGATTTTTCTCAGGAGTGATGAATGACCCCAATGTGATGTGGCTATTGCTTCATGACTCCAAAAATATAATTTAAGTCAGTAAATTTCATCTTGAAATTATATGTCATAACAATTTTAGCACATTACTTATGCCTCAATAAACCTGTTACCAGAAAATCTGAAAGATAAAAAAACATTCTTTATTTTAAAGTCATAGATTATTCAGTATGAGGGCATTTGTTCATAATTGAGCTACGTCAGTTACTAAAGTTAATCTCTCTGACTCAGTTTCTTATTTAAGACATAGAGATGGTGCTAAGGTACTAATTGCTTTTTCATGATATATGTATAAAATTAATCCATAAAAATGCTTGAAATTGTCACTTAAGAAGGTAGATAAATATTTTTTTAGTTATGAAAATCATTATTTGAGAAAGGAATTTTTTTAGAAACTAAATACATTTCATGGGACTCATTGGACAAGATGAGGATGTATGTATACAATGAAACATTTTTTGTTGTTAAAGATAAAAATGTATGCTAACATACATATACATGCACATATTTATATATGTTTACCAACATAAATATAATCTTTCTTAGTTAATCAAAAAGAAGAATTTGTGCTATCATTATTTGATTGATTGCTTTGGTGTCTAGATTTTGTAACTTGAACAACTAGTTCTGAGATAACAACATGCAATATATTAACTAGTGTTAATTTCCTACTTTTTTCTTTTTTGAAACTCTGCATCACTTATGTCCTTTTTTTCTGTTTTGCTTCCTAAAATAAAAAAAAGAACTAAAAAATAAATATGCTTAGCTGGGGATTTCAAACTTGTTGGATTAAACTTTTAAAAATTTTAATTATTTCAGTATCATTTTGCTGTGAATATGTCTAAGCAAGGAAGGAATAATTCTTGGATTTCTTATTTTTGAGGACTACTTGTCTTTCTAGTACAACTTAACAGATGTATTTGTTTTTAACTTAGCAGAGAATTTTGCTTTCATAGGAAGTGGATTGAGTGAGACAGAGAGATAAAGAGAGAAAGACAGAGACAAAAAGAGAAAAATAGGGAGAGAGAGATGGACAGAGAATGAGAGAAAGAGAAAATGGTCAAATTGCACTTATATGAGTAAACAATAAATCAATAAAATAATTTCAAGGATGTAAATGTTGATCATGAAGAACCTAGGAAAAGAGAAAAGATCCAAATTGACTTCTGTGCTGGTAGCTAGCAGGGCATCTCAGTAATCACCACATTAACTTTCCATGCTGTCATCAGAAACCAGTCAACTGCAACTCCATATTGTATTTTGTTAAACTTTTATATCTTTGAATGCATTTTATGCTGAAAAAAATATACAATATGTGATACTGTTGTCCTTAAATCGTCAAATTATTTATGATTAAACCATGAAGGTCAGGCACAAACTTCAACAAAAGGTAGTGAGAAGTAAAGCAGAAATATAATTTCTCAATTATTGTTTTATGCCTCTCTATTGCAGTTTGTGATTAATAAACAACAAATTAATGTCTGAATATATTTGACTGCAAACGAAGAAAATTTCACTAAAAATTATACTGGTTAACTATTTTCAGTCACATAAAAACTAAATACAATTTTGAGAATATAAATTTATCCTTTTAAAGTAAAAATGTTAATTTTGATTTTTGCTTAAAATATATGAAAAGTTACACAGTATTCTGTGAATTACAGTAGCAAAAAAGTAAAATAGCATCAAATTTAAAATATCTTTATAAATATTTCTTAAGATATTTTTGGTACCATGAGTCGATCTCAGGACCTTGTGATCTCAGGACCTTGCCAGGCAGGCATTTATGCCACTGAGCTATATTTCTGGCCCTATCTTTATAAATATATCAGCAATATTTTCTAAGAGTAATATGGATTTCTAAAAAATTAGTCTTTATTCTTCATTAGTTGTTGGTAGGAGATGATTATAAAAAATTTGACAATTGAATTAGAATTGGAAACTCATTTATGTTACTAATGATCACAAGAAATAGATCCCTTAATGTGAAATGAAAGAGGATCTGCTTCTGTAACATATTACCAGATTTGTTGTGTTTTGTATTTTAAGTAATCCTTTACTGTTCCATATGTCTCCATAGTAAAATTGCCTTGTAAATTGGTAAACAAACATTAAAGAGAGAAAAATAAGACATTTTTAGACTATGGAATGGTGCTCTTTGATGGAAGATTTTAAGGAGAAGCTGGGCCCTCTATATTTCAACAAAAATTTTCAAAACCTTTGCTGCTCTAAGTGGGAGGTGAAAATGCTAATATTGCATCCTGCATTTAAATACTCTACTATTTTAGTCTCACTACACCCATTAATATTTATATGAATGTGAATATTAAATAATCTATATTTTAAAATTCTTATCATAAAGAAATGAGAAATATTAGAGATGTAGCTATGCTTAAATTGATTTAAAAACTAAGCAGAGTATGCATGTATTTAAATATGATATGGTGTCTAGTTGTATGTGTTATTTTTCTTTTTATTCATCAGTTGAAATTTAAGATCAGTAAAAATGTTCATATATTTAAAATGTGTGCAACACCTAAATATTTGCTTATGGTAATATTTTCTTGAGTTGCAGTATGAAGACAAAATGATGTTTAGAACTTGAACTAATTTGTTTCATTTTCATTTTCATTACTTATTACCTATTTAAATGGAGGAGTTTTTTCCTTAAAATGACCCTTATCATCTTTATGATGAATGTCTGTGACTCATATTTGTGGAGAACATAGATAAAATGTTTAGAAATTTTAATCATGAGTTTCTGAATCCTTTCTTTTGCAAACATTTCCTGATTCTTGTATTATAAAGACTGCAAGTATAGATGGCTTCACTGTCACTATGTCACCTTTATGTCCTTTTTCCATGCATTATTCTCCATTCATTAATTATTCTAATTTCT
The DNA here is from genome assembly GCF_034190915.1 of Cavia porcellus. Classification (NCBI taxonomy): domain Eukaryota; kingdom Metazoa; phylum Chordata; class Mammalia; order Rodentia; family Caviidae; genus Cavia; species Cavia porcellus. Next base: position 29,121,371 of record NW_026947487.1, on the reverse strand, counting down.
TTTCAATTAATTATTCTAATTTCAAATGAAACAAAGAACAAATTTTTCTTGTGCAAAGAAATTCATGACAGAGCATATGCCACAAGAAGTTATCACTTTGGAGGAGATAACTCCATATTATTCTCATACAGCCCAGAAAATAAGCTCAAAAATCTACAGAGACAACTTTCTAATGAGAATTTTTTTAAAACGATTATGTTTTATTACAACCTATGAGAGAGCCACATTATTTGGCAACATTATTTGTACGTATAAGCTAATGAAATCAAACTAGAATGCCTCCTAGAAGTCAAATAAGTCACTTTTCTCAATAATAAATTGTTTGATTTTCAACCCATATAAATTAAAATCAACTTTATAAAGTCACAAAAGATGAATAAATGAATGTAACATTGGAAATATAAAAGGGAGGCTGAGGGAGTTGGAAAAAAAGGAAAATGAAACATACTATGTACATGTACAAATTCCCTACCATGTATGCAATCATTATATGCTGCAAACATGTACTAGTAAAAGTCAAAAAATGTAAAGGGAAGCTGGAAAGAAAGAAAGAAAGAAAGAAAGAAAGAAAGAAAGAAAGAAAGAAAGAAAGAAAGAAAGAAAGAAAGAAAGAAAGAAAGAAATTTCCTTGAAGAGAATTGAATACAGGTATTACACCCCTCAAGAAAGCAGAATTATAGTTTTCAGAGACATTTTTCTTGAACTTTGCATTATTTTGAAAATAGTAATAATGTCAACACTTTAAGGAAGTGAAACTATCTTCTCTCTTACATCACAATCTGCCTAAACAGAGCACAAGAGAAATAATTGAATTTCAGTATTTTAAATTCCTGTAGACCTCACATGATTTCTGACTTGAGTCTTATACTTCAGTACTGTCCAAACAAGTTCTAAAGAAAGTTACAAATACCACAAATTTGATCCAATGGGATTTAATGTTATGAAACATCATTATTAAGTCAGTCATTTTGTAAAATATACCAAACAAATTAAATTTCTCAGTATAATTTATTGGCTTTTCCTCAACTATTATTGTCCAACAACCACTAAAAAGCCAGTTTTGTGTGTCTCATTTGGATTGTACAATCTCCTCAGTCTTACTTTAAGCAATGATCTATTAAAAGTACATCTACATGTGGCTGAGGATTTAGCTCAGTGGCATCAGTGCCTGCCTTGCAAAGTACAGTGGTGAGTTCGATCCATGGTACAAAAAAAAAAAAAAAAAAAAAAAAAAAAGAAATCACCTACCTGCTGGACAGGATGCTAAAGGAAAAATGTGTGTAGATTTTATGACTATGAAACTATAAGTGTGAGAAAACTAGTGACAATGATATTAGTCATTGGTTTCTACAAACATTGCATTTCCTTTTTTGCTAAAATTCGACTTTTTTTCCATTTAGAAGTGAATTTAAACAAGAACTTCATTTGATTTTTTTCTCCTCACAGAGTAGGAGGAGACTAATTTATATCAAATTTGTCCTATGTTGATCGCAGATTATTAGTGAGATGCCACCATGGAGCTTGTAGCTAAGTGGCTAACTGGTCTTTTCTCTGTAGAGATCTAACATATCTTAAGTATTTGCTTGTCTGTTTCCATGGGCTTTCACAGTTACTGAAATGTTCTGCTTTCAACTTCAAAATCCTCTTCATTGATGTTAGTTGATTAAGATAGACACTTCATCCTTGTTAGATGCTCCCGTAGAGAGCTTCTGAAATGAATCAGAAAGGAGTAGGTCATTAAATTAATTTTACTGCAGAGTCACACTAATCACAAAAGGAAAGCATCAAGTTATCCTCATTTTTACTCATTCACTCATATCTTGCAATCAAATTTTGTTAACACTGCTGTAAAATGAGCTTTAGTTTCAACATAACTAAATGGAAATAATTCAATTTGTATCTGTGTCCTTCAAAATTATATATTTATCAGTATTTAGTTCATTTTTAGCTGAGAAAATACACAGAACTCCAAATTTACGTGTATGCACTTTCTTCTTATAAAAAATTAAAGTTCTAAGTTCTGCTAAAAACATATATCTCTCATTTATCATGTCTGTTATTTTTTTCATTAGAGCAGAATTGTAATACAGAGTAGAAATGTTTGTTTTGTGAAATTAATATATGCAAAAACCATATCCAATATACTTGAAATTCTTTTTCCTTCTCTCCTTTTTCTTTTCCCTCTCTCTAAGCACCTTCCCCATCTTACAGAACTTTTATGGATTTGGAAACTCTTCTCATCAGCTTTAACTTGGATGGGTGCATATGTCTATATCACTGTGATATATATCTCACCTCATTTTTAAAACAGTCATTTGATACACTTTTTTAAAAGTTAAATATAAAATGTACAGGGGAAAATTGTAATGACAACTAAAATATCTACAAAAATGACATTGATTGCACTAACAAACTTAATCAGTACTCAACTTAAACTTACATATTTACACAGTTCCTTGTGATTTACACAATTCTTTCATCTAAAATCATTTCCAGACACTTGATGTATGATTTTAATAGTATTGTGATATGAGGTGTGTTGGGATATAATAAGTTAATAGATAAGAGTAAGCAATTCTATACTAGCTGGTCTTAGTTGTCTCATTAGAGCTAGAGAATACTTAGTATTGTTTCCTGACCAAAATGTCAGAGACAGTACTTACCTTTAAGTGAGAGATTTGTCTTAATGTAGGCCTTGAATATTCATTAGTCAGCCACCTAGATAAATGCTCATTAAAAAAACATGTCTGGCATCAACTTTAGCTTATCAGTGTAAAGGAAATATATTACTTTGGAAAACTCAAGTGTATGAGACAATGAGGTTAGGTTGATATTAATTTTAATTGAAGTTACTCCTTTGTTTATCTAATATCCTCCTACTTAATGAAACACTAACTTTGATTTGGAAAGCAATACTGAAGAGCAGATTTTAAACAAGTGTTTTATATAACATTAAACTTGCTCTTAGTATTTTGATTTATCTTTAATACCATGTAGGTCAGGTCACTTAGCCTTGATGTAGTATTTCTTGAATTGCTAAAATCTCTTCCTAAGCAGTCTCCTGTGCAGGGCATGTTGTATGACATGTTGTACTGGCCAATTGTATTTGAAAAAGAATGCAATAATAATATTTACAGGGGCAATAAAGAAAATCAGAGGCCTAAAGTGCATATATGTATACATTTTCATCAGAAAAACAAAAAAGAGGGGAGGGAACAATACCTGAAAGACAGTCTTTATAAACACAAGGATAGTTACAAAATATAATAATAATCATCCAATAAAATTATACTATATATATGTGAACATACATACAAGTGGTGATCCTGATTATGGTAAATGTTTAAATTTTAAAAATTACAGTGTAAGACATACTGCTATTACTACACTTTAAAATAATCCTCCTCACAGCCAATAGACTTATCTCATCGTTCTTGTTATTTTGTGAAGCATTTGTAGAAGTCCTCTTTCATTACTGTCTTTACAAGTTATGATCCAAATATGGTGAATTCTATTTAAATTATTTTACTTTACGAACTTAGTCATGTTTTACTTTTGTTCATATTGCTTTAGGTTTAGTGATCTTTTGGGCAATGAATAGTTATACTGCATATCAAACTATGAAATATTTGAACACTTGTTTCTCAAATATTCTTTTTGTCTTGTTTTGCCGGTCTTTTGCCTGACTCTAAAATTACCATATGCTTATATCTTTGCTATTATCCCAAATATTCTGAAAGCTCTTCTCGATTTGATTTTAATGATTTTTTCTAGTTTTAATTCAGATTAGGTTATTTTGTTCTAGAAATTGAACCCAAAATTTCACACTGAATTAATCCCTAAGTATTTTGTTATTTGTTTTAAAATTTAAACACAGGATTTCACTAAGTTACTGAGTGGAGTTGGTATCTTTGTTTATTTTCCATAGTTTCTACTTGTCTACAGACCTTTCAAATCTTTTTATATTTGAAGCATTTGTCTCTTATGTTACAACTACAGTAATTATGATTCTCTTAAAAATGATTGTTTGCTGATTTCAACAGCAGAGCATCTAGGGTTATTCTTTATGTTTTTCCTCATATTCTTTTATGACATTTCTCTTTTTTGTTATGTTAAATATCCTGGATACTGTGACTATTGTAATATGATGACTCTGGGTTAAATACTATTCATTTGAGAATTTTGATTTTATGATTAAGTAAGGAATCAACAGGGCTGAAATCAAACTATGTACAGTCCATAGTTTTTAAATTTTTTTTTTTGCTGTTGAACTTGATTGATTGAAGCATGTATGACTTATGATTAGCCAGGGATTTTCTTGCATGCAAAGTAATAATTCAACATGTAATGGTATATATGGCATGGTTTTGAAAAAGTAGAATTAGCAGTTTTGCAAGGAAAAGTAAGAAACAGGACAATGTGTTGGTTACATAGTCTTGGAAGATAGACATAAAACAATTTAATATTATGAGCATATAAAAGGGAGAGAAAGAATCTGTCATTTGGGTATATAATACATAGAAACTAATATAAGTAAATCCCCTCTTAAGTAATCAGTTTAGATATAACTGCATGATCTGCAAAAAGGATGCAAGAGAAAACATTTAATTCAAGTTTATTTTCTCTTTTTTATTTTCCAATTATCTTTTATCATAATGTATTTAGTGTGTCATCACACACATTCACACATTATATACTTAGTCAAAATACATAGTTTAGTGTGTAAAACGTATTTAAATGATATTTACATGAATCAGTATTTATTGCCATTGTGATATCACAGAATTTAAACACACACAACATATCTTAGTGGCATGCACTGATCAACATTTTGTTTGTTCGTGAGGCTTTTGATCAGAGGGGAAGTTCACTGATCACTGCTGGCTCACTCTGTGTCTGTATCCAATGGAAAGATCTTCCTAGCTGGTTTCTACTCTTGAATGTTGGAGAACAGGTTATAACAACAGAGTTGCTCTTGTGAAGAGATCACTTCCTCCAGTGGGCTGGCTTCAGTGTGCTCCTGCAGTGAGGATGAAGGCCAAGGGTAGCTGCTGGAGTTCTCAAAGGCTTCTGAAGCCTGGACTCAATGTTCTCCTGCCTCCACTTCCTCCATGGAAAAGTAAGTCATAAAGCCTACCTGTATCAGGAACTGTATTCTAAGACTACAAGCAGATTCCCTGTTTTCATTATAGGACCCTTAAAGTCTGACTAAAAAGAGTATGGATATAGGAATGTAAAAATTAGGAGAAATGTTAACAACTGATTTATTATAATAATGAATTTTTTTTTTTTTTTCTGAAATGAAGTAATTGTTCTAAGTTAAGATCTGGAAATCATGTGATGGAGTTCGTTACTTGCAGGTTTAAATGAAAAAAAAAATTCAGGCCCAGTTCTACAAATACAAGAAGACTTATGATGATAATAAAGAATAAAACGTCTAGTTGTCAGAAACCCAGGAAGATTGAAAGAGAAAATTTAAAAAGCAAGGAAAAAGCTGAGGGATAAATGTCTCCAAAATATTTGTAAAAAAATTATAAACATTTTGCACATGAATTAATATCAAATATTGAGAAAAGTTAAGAAAATTATTCAATTTCAATGTTCCAAATATTGAATATTGAAAACAAAAATGGTAAAGATTAAAATAAAAACAAATCTATCAAATTATAGCAATTTTCAACAATAATTTAGAAGATAAAATACAAAAAGTGATACTAGTAAGTAAAATTATTAGAATGTTGACATTAAGAATTTTAGTTTATAATATAAAGTGAAAATTAAGCAATAAATTCATTCCATTCAATAATTAGATTTGACTTAATAATAACTATCCATATATTTATCTGTCCTAAAATACGGTATTTTTAAAAATTTTATTTAAAGAAAGACTAAACAAAACAGAAAATAGGTAGAAATAATACATACATTCAGAGAAAAAAATAAACAGTAAGAAACTACTAGTTGATGTTTACATATTGTCGTTTTACAAATAGTTGTTCAAGATACATAAATAGAACATGTAATGTGGGAATTCAAACAGCGAGACTGCAAACAGTTCTGTTCAACTGTCCAACAAAAACTTGGTAACATGGTTGTCAATCCTACACACTTAAACATACATGCGGTTATCCATAGTTTCATTTTTGTTTAGATTAAACAAACTAAAACAGGTTAAAATCATTCTGAACAAAAAAATATTAGTGTTGCTGGATTTCACATCATGACACTCCATGATCAGCACTGGGTACTGTAGTGTCTTTTTTTTAAATTTAATTTAAAGAAAGATTTAAAAAACAGAAAATGAATAGAAATAATAAATAATTTCAAAGAAAAAAATAAACAGTAAGATATCATTAGTTGACGATTATAGATTGTCTTCTTACAAATAGTTATTCAAGATACTAAAGTGGAGTTTATAAAGTGGGGATTCAACAGTGAGATTGCATAAAATACCAGTTAAAATAAAGATTAGTTAGGATAATGAAAAAAAAGAACAGATAAAAAGTGGGAATTCAGCTCAAAATTTGGAAATTCTTGCTAAGGGAATGTCAACTCTACATAACTTATTTACACTTCTCAATGTATTAGATATCTCTATCTCTATAGACTTTCTGTTATATTATGGTCTTCACTTCTACTCAGAAATGAGAGGATGGATGCATATAATTTTAGCAAAGAAATGGTAAATTTAAGAAAAATACCAATACAAATAAATTTTTATTCTTATCAGTTAATTAACCAACTTTGAAAAATAGTAATTAGTTGTTGCCTAGAAAATATCAGTAGCATGTACTGTAAAGATTGTTACATCTTTACACAATAAGGAAATACATGCTTTTAATAAATATATTACAAATAAAAAATGTTATTCTATTTCCACAGTTCAGCTATGATTCTTGGTAGTTTCTATTATCTGATTTTAATCATGGTATTTATCTCAAAACATCATTCCTGTGAATTCTGTACAACAGAAGATTTTGTAGTTTAGATGTAAAGATGTTTACATGGTGGTGTAAGCTGTTTTCTCACCACTTTTGGAGGCTAAGACAGGAGAATTACAAGTCTAGCTTGAAGAAATTTGCCAGACTCTGTCTCTAAATAAACAAATACATAAATGAATGCATAAACAAAGATTGTGGAGAGCTGGAAGTCCAGCTCAACACAATTCTAGGTGTAAGCCTTTAAATACAAAAGTCTTCTGTTTTCAGAAGTTGGGTTTTTGAAGGTGATCAGACAATGGAGACTTGATATTCATCAGTGGCTCAGTCCACGATGTCCTCATAGCTGCGAGGAGAGGGCCCTTCTGTCTCTCCTCTCTCTGTTCCTGCCTCTGCTTCTTTCACAAGATAACCAGGTGTCTTTTTCTAGTCCACTCTGCCATGGTTCATGTTACCTGAAGCCAGTTTAAGACAGACAGAAATCTCCAAAAATGTGAAGAAAGATAAACCTTTCTGTGATGGGAGCACATAGTACCCGCTTTAGGTAAACAGACCAGACTGATCAGTACTGAGAGATAAAAAATCTAACTTTATAAAGTAAAATTCAACTTAGCCTTAACAGGATGACATCATTGAACAAAAATAGAAATTTAAGAAAACAGAGCTTAGCCGAACCTATCAGGTGACCCCACTTTGTCCTTCTCATCCTGATTACCTTAACCACATCTCCTTGACCAGAACTCTGTTATAACTCAGAATTCCCTGGTCTGGGGTAGACCCCTGGCTGAATGCATTGGAGGCAATGAATCTTCACTGTAACTTTTCTCTGACCAGTTATCTTGTTGATTTTGATACAGGTCTTCTTAGATCTACCACTCTCCTCTTTTAGTTCATTGGTGCCAAGTAATTTACTGTTTCAGTGTTGTGTAAGTAGACTTATGACAATCTTTCTTAAATCTTTGTATTCCCTTTTGTGCAGGAAACCATTTCAATATCATGTTTGTTTTGTTTGTTTCCCTAAAATTGCTTGAACAAAGTAACTTTTGCTCTATCGGGCTCCTTTGCCCTACTAGGAAGGAGATGCTCACCATTTACTCTGAAACTCCACAGGGAATTTTATTTTCTTTTGAATATTTCTATCATAATCTGAGGAGAAAAATAAGGGAACCAAATCTTGGTCTTTCTAATGTTAACATCTTTCTGAAAATATTACAATCATTGCATTAAACTGTTCGGGCTAATATACAAAATATTATGACCACAGTATATTTCAAAGAAGTGGTATGTTGTTCATAAACACTAAAAATGTGAACAATGTTTTCTTTTTTAATCCTATCTATGCTAGTGAAACAGTGATCTAAGTATTTATTATCATGTATAATCAAATCAGTAGAAAGTTGAATTGCACTGTATAAATTTTTCCCAAAAGGATGTAGCATTTGTAATCCTCAAAGAACAAATTCAGGCTCAAAGTTCAGTGGTGGAAGCTAGAAAGTCTGTGCCAGTGGGGTAAAGGATCTGTGCCAGCAGGTTGAAGGTTCTGCAGTGGAGCTAGGAAAGGACACTCAAAGTAAGGATCAGAGCTCCCACTAAAAGTACCATAACCACTTCTATTGACAATGAGGTCCTGAGCTCCTCCGATGATGAGAATAGCCGAGTACATATCAGGAAGCCAGCATGACAAGCTCTCCTGGAGACTGAGCAGCACATATCTTCCCCTACAGAGATAGGAAATGTTGCTTAAAGTAAGGACCAGAGCTCCCCCAAAGTGAACCACAGCCATTCTCAGAAACAAAGTCCTGAGCTCCTTTGATGATGAGAATAGACAAGTTCATGTCAGGAAAGACGCTCAGGAGAACCCACAACAGGGGACCCAACGGCATCAAATGTCTAAAACACTCTTTCTTCTGGGTCTCCTTCTGTGCTGGCAAAAGTCCTCAGGTGGACCACCTACACCCAGCACCATGCTATTTCAGGTCTTCTGATGTTCAAATTGACCATCAGTTTTCAGTCTGCCACACTTCTCTACCATCCACCGGACAGAGAGAGGGTGGGGCAGAGTATCACCAGGCTTTTCACCTTAAGGATTCCAAATGTAGCATCCCTCTGAGTTCTCACCAAAGAGAATATGCTTATATGTTTTTGTCAGTTTGTCTGATAATATTGGAGAGTGTTGAGTACCCACAAAATGCTATAGTATATGTCACACATTAGACAACGTTTGGATCTTGGTATGTTAATGACTATACATTTTGTAGTTATGTAAGATTCCAACAGTTGTATTATGAATTTATTTGTTTATTTGTATATTCTTTTGGAGACAGAGTTTCACTGTGCAGTTCTGGCTGGCCTTGAATTCAGTTTGTAGCCCATGCTGGCCTCAAATTCATAGCAATCCTCCTGCTTCTGCTTCCTGAGTGCTGGGATTACAGGCATGAGCCACAACGCCCAGCCTATTATTACTAATTCATAATAACAAGTTTCTTTCCTTTTTAGGTCTTTGGAATATGTGAATGTCAATTAGGACAGTTTGGTAAAATAACATCACACCCTAATAGCAAAGTTCACATGAGAGTTACCTGGGTATAAAAATGTGAGTGATTGCAGCAAGTGCCAGCTTTGCTGCCAGCTCTTCAGCCCACACAATACTAACAAAAATAAATAGATGTTCAATATGTTCTGTGAGCAATCAAACCAGTTTATTCAGTCTATTCAACATTGGTCACTGTGTATCTTTTATTGAGTTTACATAAAAATATAAAGCTTATGCTCATGTTGGCACCTTGTCTACCAGGATAAACCCAAGCAACACTTTACAAAACTTAATCACCCCATGAAGTAGCCAATGAAGTTGAAGGTGTAGCAAAGCAAAGTAAACTAGTAAAATTGGAAACACAATTGGGTGTGATTAGAAGACAGTGGAGCATGGAAATGTTGATGCTGCCCTCTTTAGAGAGAATTTATATATGCAGCCAGAGGAATTTAGTGAAGAACTTCTCAGCATGAAGGCAGACAATGGTTGTGATGAAGTATCTAAGTTGAAATGATACTTAGGAGAAAATGTCACATTAAAAGAACTCCTGGAAGTGTTTTTAATATTATAAGAACGAAGGTTAAAATATTAAAAGGGGGCCAGATTTAGAAGGAGGCACAGAAAGATGCTTGTCCAACATAGGTTATAAAAGAAGGTAAGCAATGTTCACGGTGCAACTTACCATTTTGTAGATATTTGTTTTACTGTTGCTTAATTGCCTCACATTTATACAGCTGATAATAAAAGTATAAAACTAATAAAAGTAAACAAGTATAAAAGTATTCAACTGATGATAAAAGTATTTAACCTCATGAAAGTTTTATTTTAAGATGAGAACTTGGTCAAAATTTCTCCCACCAACTTTTAAAATAGCCAGGCTTGGCTTTTCCTCACAACCTCAATTTTATAAACTGATGAGAAGAATGCACTTACGAAGACAATGCAAGAAAAACTATTCACCTATTAATTCCAATTAAATAATTCAGAAACATAGTGATACATCAGAAACAAAAATGATTGAATTTCCCTTATATTTTCTTTGATTTATAATATCTGTCATCATGTTTACAGTTTTTCACCATCTATTTAAATTATTTATTTTATTCTTTTTTAGAAGACTTACTTATTTTAACTTCTATTCATAATGTACCAATTTTCAAATTATTAAGTAGGCTCAGGACATACATTATATAGACAGACAGGCAGGCTGGGTTTTAAGTGGATATATGAAGAAAGGGAGAAAAAGAGAAACAGAGAAGTGGGGGAGAATAGCAACATTTTCTTAGATTGCTGGATTGATCTTCCTCCTAGATTCCACGTTGTTCTGTTTATATAGGAGTGATTTTCTATCCCTATTACAGTATGTATTACATAAAGTGATAATCTGAGCTTTTTAAACGCCTGTTCATCTGATATCGTCTGTATCCCTAATATTAGCACAACAGTAATTTGTAGAAACAATCATTTGCATTTCACTTTTACTTAAGATTTGCTTCTTGGCTACTTAAAATGCACAAATAAAATTATGCCTTACTTTTAGAAAAGCATGTTTGAGTAATATGATTACTGAAACTTAAGTCTATGTTACTACTGTCATTGATTCTTTATCATGTTCTGAATAACAGAAAAGAGATTGGCTTCTAAATGCATCTGTGCTTTTGGATCAAATTTCAGGAAAACTCCAGGAAAAGCTGTTCACTAATTTAGAGGATACATATGTAAATAAGCAATTTGACACCTATGTATAATTCAGTGTATAAATTGCTTTAGACTACTCATGTGAGTATGTTGAATATCTTACGGCATGTAATTCATGTGTATCCTGCTGTTTGAATACATAGTTTGCACATTTACCTATAAAAAATTCAGAATAAACAGTAGGAGTTATAAACACTGGAATTATCTCTTATAAGACATCTTTCTAAGAGACACATTTAAAATCATATCATTGATGCAAAGAAGTAATTTCTGCAAAAATATAAATGTATACATAAGTATTAAATATGCTTCTGAATTTCTGAGAATTTTTAACAATACATTTAGTAAAGCAAAATTTTGTAAATAATTTAAAACAAAGCAAGCATTTTACACATGGAGATTATGCAACAAACATCTATTATGATGAGGAAGATTTTGAAAAAACAATGTTAGGCACTGTGCTTAAATTTGAAATATTATTATTTAGTTTTCTTGTTTTGTGATTTTTTTATTTTATAAACAAAACAACAATAACAAAGAATGATACAGAATTTCAAATCAAAATAATAGGAAATTAACAGTAGTTAATGTATTGCATATTCAGAGCAGTTATTCAGATTACAAGATTTAGACATGAAAAAAGTGATTGATCAATTTTCTGAACCAAATAAACTCAGTTAAGTCATATTGTGTTTGAGTTATTTACTTCATTATTCTCTGAGATTGCATTGCATATCTGCACACAGTATCCTTTCTAAACTTTCTGAGATGAGTGCAGTGTGTGATACACTGAAATAAAGCAGTGCAGTTGAGATGAGAGACTTTTTCCAACACCACACTTGTGTCAGTTTCCTATGGTGACAAAGTACTACAACTCTAATGGCTTAAATTGAGAGAAGTTTGTTTCCTCACAGTTCTGCAAGAAAGACCAAAGTCAGTTTCACTCTGCCAAAATCAGAGTGTTCCCAGTAAGGATGCACTGCTTCCAGAGACTCTAGGTGAAAACTCCTTTCTGCCTCTTCCAGGTCCTGGTGGCTATTGGCACTGATTGCCTTGCAGGGACCTCACAACATGCTCTGCTCCAGGACACAGTGCTTAACTTTATCTGTCTGTAATCTCTCATTAGGACATGGAGGTTAGCACAATGATAATCCAGGACGAACTTCCCATTTCAAATTTTTCATTGCGTCACATTGGAACATCTCTTTTAATCATATAAGAAACTACTCACACTTCTAGGACTAGAACATGGCTATCTTGGTGGGGTGAGTGGGCATTGGTCAGCTTTCCACAGTACAAACACTGTTTTTCACACTATTCAATGAGTTGTTCCAACTTTTCACATCGAAACAATGTGAATCAATATGGAAAAAAATTACTTTGGTAGCCTATAAAGTGGCAAATGAGTCAGAGTACTTTAAAAGAATGATAATTGATTATTCATTAGCATCTAGAGGCAGTTTATGACTTTTGGAATGTTTCATTCTCATTAGAAAACCATCTAAAAGTCTTTATCAGAAAACCTATTATTTCTGTGACCTCTATTGTTATGGAGTAAAATGAATTCTGTTATCATCACCGCACAATTGCTTGTAAGTGTAGAAAGGCAAAGGGGTGAGTTTCAAATGGTTCAGTTACTTCTTGAGGAGAGTGAAAAACTTACAATGATTCTACGCTCTTTAAAATATTAACACATTTCTTCCCTTCATGTAAGAAACAAATTTATTTTTGTTGTTACTGCTGCAACAGATTGGAATGCTTTCCATGTTGATTTCTTTCCTTGTTCCTCTTTTTTTATTCTGAGATTGTTGTTTGCAGTAAGTTGTTCAAATTTTTGGAGTTGGAAGTTCCCACACTTAACCTAAAGAAAAAATACAGTTTTATGTATCTTGTTTTCATAAAAATTATTATCATTTTGCTCATGGCTAGGCTAAAGGGGTGTTGTCTAAATTCCATCAGGAGGCAAGAGAGAAGAAACTCGGTAGCCCAAAGGTTTAAACTTACCCAGGATGCATTATTCAGCTCCTGCTCCCTCAAGTAAGCCAATCTCTGTGTATCGATTGTTCCTGAATCTGTAACATTTTAGGAAAATTTCCTGAAAAGACAAATTTTTATTCTACAGATTGCAAGAATAAATGTGGGGCTACAAATGCTCTGTACAGACAGTTTCCATCAGTTTTCTTGACATTTTGTCTTTAAATCCATCTTCTTTGATGTTTGGTTCTTTTAAGTCTTTAAACTGTAAAAGATTTAAGAAAAAGGTAATGTTTTCTGCTATTTGGTCTCAATGTACCCAGTTAAAATATTTATTTCTATCTAAAAATTTATCCATTTTTTTCTTCCATCCATCCATTTTTTCTTCCTCAATCTATGTTTTTCCTTCAAAAGTTATTGAGTGTAGGGGGTACATGTATAACTGATTTTTCAATCTCTTTGTATTGTCTTACAGTACTTTTATTTCATTTGCTCTGTTTTTAAGATTGACTAACTTACGTTTCCAAGTGAAAAATACATCACTCTACAAATTTTGTTCATAAATGTAACTAATATTTTAATTGCAAATTTTTTGATTCCTATTTTTATCTTCCTATAATATTGTTCAAGTACAGTGGGTGTTAATTTTAACTTGGTAGAGAAAAAAAAACACAAAAAGGTGAGAGAAATTTCAAGTATATGTAGTATAGGTAATGTTCAGAGGTATTGAGAGGCATTATATTAATTCAGTAGTTTGAAGTAGTCAGTCTTGTAGACCTACATATTACCATAGAAATTATTCAGCTGTAACCAAAAACATTATATTATTTTAGAAAAATCATATATTGTTCTGTGTTTGTGGATTTATTTTATTAAGGAGAAAAGAGAACTTTCAGACACATGGGAATTTATTTATTTATTTATTTATTTATTTATTTATTTATTTATTTATGTCTTTTTTGAAGCAGGGCTTCACTATATGGTTCAGTCTGGCCTTGGACTCCCCTTGTAGCCCAGGCTGGCCTCTAACTCTCAGGCTCCTCCTGCCTCATCCTCTTGAGTGCTGGCATTACAGGCATGCACTCTTTATTTATTTTTTTAATTTTTTATTTTAAAGAGAATAAAACCAAACAAAATAAAACAGAATAAAGTCAATCAAAACAAAACAGTGTGAGTGACACAGGGTTTTAAACAAGATAATAGGTCATAAAAATGGCTACCAAAATGCCTCTTGTCTTCAAAATAGCTACCCCAGATATAGGAAAATCAAATAAAACAGAACAGAATAGAACCAACAAAAATGAAAAAAAAAATGATCACAATACAGGACTTCAAAGCAAGATATTAGTAAATTCAAAGTAATTCATGGAAATTTAAATACACTGTCTTTTTCATGTGAATATTTTGATTAACTGAAGCATAATGCAGTAGCAATTTGTGTGTTTGTTTAACTCTGTCAAGTTACCATTACTATGTATGGTGTTAGGTTGTGAATGGTAAAAATGGTATATGTTGATTTGTAGCTTTTAATGCATTTTCTTTCACATTGTGTCACTATAATTGTATTATTGAAAAATTTTCTTAGGAATGGTTTTCTAACAGTGGAACCTGTGTAATATCACTGTATCAAATAGATAAGTACATGAATTAATCTTGTGTTGTTAGTATGAGTTGTCTTAACAGCATTTTATGTCTTTGAATATAGGTACTTCTATAATTTTTGCTTTTAATAATGGTGTGTTATAGGTTTATATAATCTTTAGCTGTACAGAGAGATGTCTCTCTGCACATATATGTGAAAGGAAAGAGAGAAAGAGAAAAAGAAAACAAGATTTGTATTAACACTGGAGGTAAATTTGAATCATTTTATGTAAACTAAATTCTAAGAAGGCCTACAGGTTTCATGAGTTAGGGTTCTGAAATTCAAGCTAATCTTTATAAACTGGCCAGAATTATTCAGACTACCTGATATGGCACCATCTATTTTTAATAATATAAAATTTAAACCCAGTTCTATGATGAAAAGTTTGTACTTAAGCAAATAAACAGACATGAAGATAAATTAACCATAAGGGAAAAACAATAAAATAATGATATTAATTTTTTCTCTTATGAAATCACTAAGAATTTCCTTTCAAATATGAAAGTGATTCCTTCAATGTCATATTTATACCTTATCCTTTAGCTCTCCAAGATGACAAAATAAACCTTTTTCGACTTGTTCTGTACCAGAAAAAAATAGCCAAGATTAATAATACATGTTTTGAAAATTTTGATTTGAGGGTTCTTTTAGTTTGATAATGAATGATACTTATGGTAGTAGAAAGAAAATTCTACCATAAGCTTCTTTGGAAAACAGTACAAAAACATGTACATTGCAATTGGAATGCACAATTGTGTGCTGCCATTTAGATTTATAGATGTCAACTTGTTTTACAGATGCGCAAAATACTTAAATGTCATGTTTTTTAAGATTTATAAGCTATTAGATTACTAACTGTGAATGGTTTACAAGTCATTTGATTAAGTTAGTGAGTGAATCGATAAAACATGTTAATATGAGGTTGACATGATTCATGTTAGCCTTAATTATTTTGTTTTATCCTATCAATATAATGCATGTTTCTCATCTTCCAAATCAGTCAAGAATCATGAAGTCAAGACACACAGCATGTAAATCAGTTTTAATTACTTGTTACCAAATGTATGACTAGGAAAAACAAAACAAAGGATCCTATGTGATAGAAAGTGAACAACTGACACTGTCACTAAAGGAATACTATTGCTTATAACACACACTGGCTTTTGAAAGAGCAATCTGCATGCAAAATGCAAGGTTTATACCATGTAGATACCATAATATTTGATATTCTCCTTTATCTTCAAAATGAATTCTAACTAAATAATGAAAGCCTCGTACATCAGCTTTTCAGCTATGAATAATATTGTAACACCTTATTAATAGCAATTTTTCTTTCTTTTTCTTCCCCTCCCTATGTCTCTCTATCTCTTCTGTTACTTTTCTGTCTCTCTGTCTGGCAGTATCTGTCTCTCTCTCCCTCTGTTTGTCTCTCTGTACATGTATGTAAAAGGAAAGGGAGAAAGGGATAAAGAAAATAAGATGTATTAACACTGGAGGTAATTTTGAAATATTTTATTTAAAATAAATTCTGAGAAGGCATACAGGTTTCATGAGTTAGGGTTCTGAAATTCAAGCTAATCTTTTTAGGCTGGCCAGAATGATTCAGACTACCACTAACAGTACTTTTCTTTATTTAGTTAGGAATGGGAATCTAAGGTGGGGCACAGTATTGAGCAAGGGTGGGTGAAATGTATTTTGGGAGAAGTTTCTCTAATACTTAAGTAATTATTTGTATTTTTATAAACAAGAACACAAAAATGTTGACACTGAATAACATCATTTCTATGAAATAGTTTAAATTTTTCAGAGGAATTGGCTATAACAAATAGAAACAGCTTCCTGTACATAGGAGAGCCCTCAAGCAATGTCATTATGAATAATAAAAAAACAAATCTCATAGCAAACACTGAAAAATGCTTTGTTTTAGTTCATCTACAAACACACAAATGAAGGAGATCAAGAGATGGATGGAGCGGGGAGAACGAGAAGGGAAAGGAGGGGAAAAGGAATGAAGATGTGCTATGTGCATCTACCGAGGAATGCGGACATTATGTGCTACACACATGTACTAATAAAAATAAGAAAGAAATCTAAACTATTAAAACAATAGAGAAAATAACTAAAGAAAAATTAAACTGCAATGAAACCTTTATAAAAGGCCATAAAATAAGAGTATGTACGCAGGAAGAGAAGTAAACAGTAGCATGAGTATTTTCAAATTTCAAAGCAAAACTAGATGTAAAACATAAATTTTGCTTTCTAAGAATGTTTTTGAATAAGATATTAAAAAACCCTAAAATTATCAAATCTAAAGAAAGCTTGCATTATCTGTTTCTTTTCTGGAAAGCACTTTTTGGTTTATATTTTGTACTATTTTGAAAAAAACTACTTTTTGTTTATGTCATTGTACTAATTAATTTCTTGTGCTGAGTTCTTTGTAACAGCTACATTATGTTTTTGTTATATGGTTGTGAAAATTTATTTTTTTCATAACATAAAAAGAAAAAAAATACAATGGAAATGCCTATAAATTTTAAAATTCAAAATATTCTGGGCCACATTTTCCTGAAAACGATGTTATAGGGACAAAAACAGTAAAAGTTTAAAAAGTAAAATAATATAGACACATTCATTTTGGAATTAAATGTATAACCTAATCATTTTAGGGTAACTTGAGATTAAAACTTCTTTGCTATAATTTTTAAATTGTATGCTAAAATGCAGAACATAGGATAGAACTGTTAGGATTAAGACTAAGTTATAATAATGGAAGATAAAATTTTAGTTAATGGTATTTTTTCTTCTGTTCATTTTGGAGATTTGCATCCGAGGCCTACCTTACACAGTAAACAACTGTAAAACTGAGCAAAATACATGAACAAATTTCACTGAACCTAGGGAAACAGGAAATGCAACACTGTGACATTAGATTGCAGGAAGACCAATAAAATGAGCTGTTCCTTCCATCTGCCTTTCAACATTAATGTACTTTCAAAACTGTGACCTAAAGATACCAGTCAGAGAGAAATAGATACTGAGCTAAGGAATATAGAAATCTGAGTTCAGTTTTCAGAAGCAGCTGTAATGTGCAGAATATTATTATAACATAGCAAGCAGTTCTGAGTTTGGCACTGGAATATATTCATTCAAATTTTTTGTCTTTGACAAAAATCTTGATCTGGTCAAGTGAAAAATGAGAAGTTTAGGCACCGAAAAGTACAATCACTGTGGAGCTAAGCTCCACAATGGAGGAGCATTGCAAATGATGAGGTTTTGTTTACTGAAGTGAAAACATACAATTGAACACTGTGGCATTCATAGTGACTTCTAAGTTCCTACACCGTCATAGGAAAACGTACGTCCTAAAGTAAGCAAGTACCCTATTACTAAGGGACAATCTCATTAGACACGAATATATATATAAAATGAATATTCCAGATATAATGAATATTCTATTACTCAAATAATGGAATATTTGAACCTAGTATTCCATTAGGTTCAAACTAGAAGAGAGCAGCTGCTCCCATCCTGTTGGGCACACTAATCATCCTCTCTTCATTTCATTAGAGTAAACCTTCTTGATAGACCTCATCATGGGTTGTTTTAAATGAAATCCATAATGAAAGGATAGAGAGAAAACATGTGGCCACCATCCCATGGCATGAATTTCCACAGAGAGTACATAATATATTTGTCTTATTTTTCAAAATTTAGTATCAGAATTTTTAATTAAAATTGTTCCAAATAATATTTTGCCCCATGTAAGCTCTGAAACAGTTCAGTTTCATTTATTTTAATAGACATAAGGCTATCAAATTTAAAATATATTTACGGGAATTAAATATATTTTATTTTTACTTTTCATTATAACATGACAATAACTGATTCATATTTATTTATTCAAATAACCAAGCATTATTCAGAATTTATGGGTAGGTTCTAATTAATTAACTCAAAATAAGAAATTTACAAATGCAAATAGAACTTGGCAATTATCATAGTCAGGGTTTCTTGGAATAAGGAATAGTAAAAACCTAGAGATATAATAAGGGACTAGATAGATGTATGCTACTGGATATCAGAAAGTTAAGTTGTTAATTCTACTGCTAGCCACACACTAAAATTTAGATCCACTACTGTCCATCATTAAACTGTATATAGGAAAGATATCAAACATAAAACCTCCACAGCAGAAAAATGATTATAAAAGCACTGAATCAGGACATTTATATAACTGACTTAAAATGAGAATAAAAATATCAAGTGCACTATTTTGACAAATGTATTCTGAAATGAAGTGAAGCTTGTACACATTACATATTTCCATGTATCTCACAATACACTGATTCAAATCAATATTAATTATCTTAAGTACTTCTGTACTATTTCAAGATGCCAACAGTTAGAAATATAAAAGCTTATGAGGAAAAAATGACTCGACTACATTTTATAGCTTCCATTCCTCTAAAGTCACAATGTTGATAAACTCAAAGTTAACGATATATTTGAAACCACAGACACACATAGAACACTATATTCCCTTATCTCCAATGTGTCTTTTATCTTCTAAGATTTTGTATATTATCTTTGCTTATTTTTACAGCAAATGCTAAATTTCATGATTTTTTAATCAAAGAATTATTTCTTTTTATCTTATTTTTTTTAGTGTACCTTAATCATGGTTTTTCATGATTTGAAATTTTTAAGTCCCTGAATTTACTCCTCTGAACTTGTTTACTTCCTGATGCTAGATCTGATTCAGCTGGAAATCAGATATATCCTTGAGCATATATGAGCACCTATAAAGAGTCTAATATTTATTAGTAAACACTGAATATGGTTATGTTCTAGCAAGTATTTATGAATACTGAAACTTAAATGTCACATGTAGTTTCCTCTTTGGAATGAGTAGTTTCTTCTTTTGTTTTTTCTAACCATTTAAAAACACGAATGATATTTTTAGACTGGGGTTGTGGAAAAGCAGGCAGCAAGATGACTTTGGCAGTAGAGGGTCCCTGGTTTGCCAATCCCTGGTAAGACAGGTTCCAAACTTTGATTTAGAGAAGAAAAGATTCCCAACTTAAGAAATACTGAAAACTAAGGTTCCTAGTTTAAAAGGTTCCTAGGTTAAAAGAGAATTATAGTTCCTAGCACAGAATGCATATAAATTGCCTGCTTCCTAAAGAAGCACTTAGTCAAGTGAAAGACATAGGAAATGGGAAATGATTCCTCCAGAATCAGAGATCAGCCAATTACAATTTGCAACAAAATTGAATCTGACATTTTTGAGAGACCAAATTGCATTTAATGAGCTTGGCTTGAAGACTATAAAATGTGGAACATGAAACTATGTGTTACTGGTGACTCATTTTAACACCTTGAGTTGTAAACTCCTTTGCAAAATTGAGCAATACAAATACTTTAGCATTGTAGAGATAGAAAATTAAAATAACTAATAAGGAAACTTTTATAGGTAGAAAACAATTTTTTATCATTCAAATATCAGCTTTCTTCTAGGATTGTGTCCACTGAAATATTTTATTTAAAGTTTGTAATATTTAATTGTTTATCTTGATAACAATGTTTTCAAACCATTGTGGTTAAACTGAACATTCTCTATATATGTAGTTTTTTCAGTGTGGTCAGTTTTAAATCACTATCAAGTTGTTTTATAGTTTTTGAAAATTATAAAAATATTCTAAAAGCAATAGTTGGCTGAATTAACACTTTTCCTATATTTTCTTCATTATATTCTGCTTGGAGTCTGGAAAAACAGGTGAGGAATAAATGTGTTTATATTGCATTAATTTTTAAAATTTAATTGATAATATCATTTCATTTTCCAATGTATTGACTCAACAAATACACACAAAGGGTAGAGAAACATACAGCAATTATCTCTACATTATAAGTTCAAATGATAGAAGCCTATTTTCTGTTGTGTACAAGCCTAAAGTATAATTAACCACCTCAGTGGGAAAGGTGCAATTCTTCACTGCCCTTCAAATAACCCCGAATCAATTATTTATTTCGCTATAAAATAAATGGTCAATTGACCACATATCATCTCCTCCCCCTTCCTGCTGTGTGTATTAAGTGCTGAGCACATAGTCTGCTGAGCTACCAGCTATGATTATGGTGCTATTTTCTTTTTATGTTAATTTTGACCTCAACATTGGACATACACTTCAGGATGCTCTCATTAAGGTCAATTTGTCTTATACACAGTGGACTTTAACTGGAAAATTAGTTCACTCAAAGCAATAAGATATGTGAAAAATGCTACAGCAAATGTTGCACTTTGTAAGATGTTTGTTTCATTAGCTTTGAGGCAATGTTGGTCATGTAGATAGGAGAAAGTGCTCTGTCCATTTTGAAAAATATGATTAATACCCTTGGAAATAAGGATGAGGCATTGAGCATCAATAAATCACATGCTAAACTGATTCTTGCTGCATCCACTTTCACTGAAGAGTAGACAATCTACAATCACCAGTTAGTAGTTACAATTTAAAATATCAACACTCTACCAAAAGACACTCATACATTCTTATTGAAAACAGATGAAGAATGCATAAGAAATATCAAATATACTCATTGTTATGGATTAAAAATTGGTGGTCAATTTAACACCAGCTGGATTACATCAATATGACACTGAGCATAGATGTCCCACCTGAGGAAAGTTGCCAGTATAAATAGAGATGTGGAGAAGAATCTGTTGTGTTGAGGTGTGGAGGCACTGTGGGGTCTCTACATGTTGCTGCTTGAGCCATTGGTTCTCCTGGAGAAGCTCTGGTCCTCACATGGAGCATTGCTTCCTGGCTCCGGAGGGGAAGACATGTGTGTATTGGTCTCCAGAATGAACTTGTCACACTGGCTTCCTAGCATGTACTCCACAGTGCTTATCTTCCGAGGAGCTCAGGGCCTCTGTGTCACTGAGGATGGCTGTGGTGCTTTTCAGAGCATCCCTGGTCTTTGTTATGAGTGTGGCTTCTTGGCTCCAGTGTAGAACGCTCATCCTACCAGCACAGCTCCTTCACCCTGTTGGCATGGACTTTCTAGCTTCCTCTGACCTTTGGGCCTTCCCAGTGCAGATCCATAAAAGAGACTGGCGTGAGTCTTTCTTGTGGGCACTGGACCTCCAGTTGGACTCATGGGAGGCATTGTCATGAGCTCTGGGTTTTCATCTGGACTCATGTGGGACATTGTTGTGGGATTTAGGCTCTTGACTAAATATTGTATGTCTTTACTATTGTGGATAGATTTCCTGCATTTTCTTGTGTTAACTGCTGTGTTAACCATCATAAAACAATATTATAAACTCCATGCCCTGATTCTAATTGTTCTGTGAACAATCCCTGACTACAACACCCATCTTTCTCTTTTACCTCCTTTTAGTAAAAAGTTACCAATTAATGGCAAAACGGATTAAACAATATTTCTGTGACTAAACCTTAGGAGCTTTGTAAGAACCAAAGACGAATTCCATTTTTAATTTACTGAGAAAAATAATTGAGCTTGGAGGCAGTTCCACGTTATTAGCAGAATGTAGTTCAATTCCTCTTTGAATATATTAGCAGTTAATGACTTCTATCTATCAGGATGAAAGGTATTTATACATGACTTGATGGTTCAGATAAACATAAAATGTCCCCAAAAGCATCATGTGTTCATAAGTGGTATTTTTTGAAAATGATTGGGTTATGAGTACAGTGTAATCTTCATTTTATTTTTCCACCTAAAGATGTGTAGCTAATTTGCTACAAGGAGGTAGAGTACGGTTGCAAGTGGCCCATTCCTGGAGGTACAACCTGGGAGTGGGAGTGATTTCCCTCTCAGTCTCCACCCTTCCCTCTGCTTCTTGGCCATGGCAATGTGAGCAGCTTTCTTCTGAGGCAGGCCCTTGCACAGTGCTGGCTCTGTATCTGAGTCTGCCATGCACACGAACTGAAACTTTCAACTATGAGAGAAAATTACCTTTTTATCCCTTGAAATTGCAAGTGTCTGGTGTTGCATCTCAGTGAAGAGAAAAGCAACTGAGAAGTCATGAGTTTTATCCAGTTTTCTTAAGTCTCTAAATTTATGGGATTAGTAATGAAACAACCATTCACTTGTAATAATCATTTAATATTTTAAAAATATAAATAAAACAGAAAAGTCGTATATTAGCATATACTGAACATTATAAAACCATCATCTGGATCTTGTTTCCTTAATAAGTTGCAATTATCCCTTAATCAGTCGTTAGTAGAGTGACTTTTTACCCACATCGCTTTTCAATATCTATGTCATTTGTTTTCTTCCCTTCCAGCAATTTTAAACTGATTTCAGATAGTTTGGCATTTTGAAATTGGTTTGAAATCTTTCTTACATTATATGTTTTTTTTTTCTGGAATTATTACTTCTACCACCTTTCTTCTAGATCCATCCACTTTTTCAGGTTACTTTTAGAGATTGTTGAAAAAAATCCTTCGGTTTCAGTTTTGAGTTCAATTTCAATTTGTAGATATTCATTTCAACTCATAGCCTATACTGTGCATTGTGGAGCTTCCAAAGACATACAAGTGAAAGACATAATTCTTCCCACTGTCACCTAACATTTAATTAAAATAACCATAATGAAATAAATAATTACCGATTGTATTTTATGTGTTAAGATTTGAATGCATCTGGTTAACATGATAATATTTAGGAGTGATACTTAATGCCCTAATAATTTAGACAAGACATGGAGGAGGTAATATATAAACTGATGTGTGAAGAAAGGTTAGTTGAACATTAAACAACAGAAGGCATTGGTGGTGTATAAAAGCCAAGAGAGACCAGTGTAAGAAAAAAAACAAAACAAACAAACAAAAAAAACAACCCTAAAAAACACATGGCCAGACGTGAGACTGAGGGAAATGGAGATAGGATTTCAAGAACCAGTGTGCCATAGTTGGAAGTTTTCACTCAAATTTGGAAAAGCTGCTGAGCCCAAGGGAATGTTTAAGCAGAGCAATATTCACGACCCAGTTTACACATATCAACTATTCTAAGTATTGAGCAAAACAGAGGTTCCCATAAGGTAAGAACGTCCAGTGTTTTACAAGACGGAGATGAAAACAGTGACAGCGTTTTATGCCAAAACACAATAGCAATGAAGCATGTGGGAAAATAGGAGAAATGAGAACACACAATGAGGTTCATGGCTCGAGTGTTTGTTTAGACACCTGAAGCAAGAAAAAGACTGTATGTGGTGAAGAGAACCAACTAAAAACTCATGTATGCCTTAAGTTTTTACTATAATGTAATGGATTTCACTATTCATAAGGAACGTATCTCAAAAAAACAGAACCAATACTGGGAACATTCTGGTAAAGTTTTGATTTTGACGTTTACCAAATACATTTTTTTTTCTTGAGCACTGTATTAGCCATGAATTTAAAAGCCTTAATAAACTATATATTTAATGTCCTTTATGTTTTATAAGTCTTGAGATATTCTTTGCTGTAAAATATTCAAAAAATAAGTTTAAAAGAAATGCCTGATATCTTCATATCTATGCCATTTCTTTATCTGTAATGTATTAAAATATATTTAACATATATTGCATATATTTAACACATATTACATATATCTTAAAACACATGAATATGTATTCTAAAAATAAAGTAAATAAGTTTATATTTTTAGCCATTGGAAATTGAAATAGGGGGCTAGTGTTGAACCTTATGAGGGAATAAATTCCTTATAAAAGTTTTTTTTTTCTAAAAGAAATTGTGTTTTAACACAGTTAATACTTAAAAATTGGGTTTTGAAAACAAGTGACTCAATTTGATACTTCATCACAGCTTATCACGTTAAGGGCTGATGTTTAAAGTGCTTTACAATTACCTTATACTTAAATACTTAAATCAAGCAGAACAGTCAAATAGTAATAATAAGAAAAGCGACGATACTAATAATGATAATAGAAGTAGTGGGAAGAAAAGATGGAACCTTAATTTTAGCAAGTCAGAATCGTTTTTCCAAAATTATAGCAGTATCATAAAAGCACATTACGAGGAAGACTATTATGATATTCAGTATGTTCTATTAATTCATTAGAGTGGGAGGGAAGCATATTTTGAGCTAGTCTAAAAATACTGGTGAAAGATAATGTAATACAGAATATTTAAGAAACAATTCTACAGCTTAGTTTCCCTAGTTTTCTCCTTATTTTATGAAGCAAATAAACAGGACACATAATTGTCCAATGATTCCTTATATTTCTTTTGTATTTTAACAACTTTTCATTCTTAAGCAATGGAGCTTGCAGTGCTCTTCAATTCGCAAATTCTAATACAGTTAAATATTATGGCAGTGGCCAGATCTTTTAATTTAATTTTTAATTCAGTTGTGGTTGAGGTTCTCACCTTTACTCTGGCCCCAAGTCTTTCTCCTATTAAATCAGCAGAAGCAGGGCTGACATGAAGGGAATTAAGATGAGGAATGAACCTCTGCTGTGCCTTTCTATAATTCATTCTCCTTCTTCACCCTGTTGTAATCACAGTGGTAAGGAAACGTGGGTAAAGAACAAGGAGCATAGGCTAGGAGGAAGGCTGTACATTTGCACAGCCCAGTTCCCCTGGATTCCTGAATATGAGTGGGAGTCAAATACTTAGAAAAGAACAGTAGAATGTCTTGATAAGTTACAGAATTCACATGTAAAATATCAAAAAAGCATGGTTTTGATCTCTAGAAAATAATTAAAAATATAATAATGAAGATGTTGTGTTGAGAGGTAGCTTGTACTTGCATATCTGGTCATCAAGATGAGTTTTTATTTAGAGAAGTCAGGTTTAATGATTTACCAGTACCAAAAGACTAATGGAAAATACACCAAAGAATTCATAATATCTGTTAAATTTGAAGACTACAGATATACACAGTATATAAAGATCATATCAAATCTCAAATAACTGCACCCTTGTGTTTAAACTCTCACATAGAATTGTCTGGAGACTTGTGTCTTCCTCCTGCTCATAATAATTACATTAACTTGTAAGTTAACTTCAGAATTCTGTTTGGTCATACACTTATATTTTCAGACAGGTCTCACAAAACTCCCTAGATGGGTTAATTTTCCTGTTGTGAACATTTATAATCCAGATACTTCTCCAAAGAAGGAGATTTACAATACACTCTGTCGTTATTTTTACTCCCCCAAAACCTCGTCCAAGTTTCAATGCCACTGCTTGTCAACTCAGGAAAATATAATCCTTGCTATTTAGTAGACAATTGAAAGAATTTTTCAAATGAATAAGCAAATACATTCTGGACATAATTTCTTCATAGTCTTTACAAAGCAACTTCAACTTTCCGGGGAGCTCACAATATTAGCTTTCACAAACAATATTCCTCCTAATGCGCTGCAAACAATTTAAATTCTATCACATTGCCTTGCAGATTTGCAGTCCATAATTACTCATTGAAATTATCTTTTCTTTCTAGTTTGGATAAAGGCAAAGTAAAAAATATTGCACCTACTTAATTTTCATATTTTTTTTTCTTTGTACCGGAGATCAAACTCAGGACCTCCTGCTAGCTAGGCAAGAGATTGCACTGCTGATCTAAATTCAAAAACTATTCAAGGTGCTCTCAAACCTACGCTAACAAAATATTTTAAAATGTAATTTTGCACTTTGCAGATTGTATTGTTATATCTGAAAACAAAACAAAACAAAACAAAAAACACATTCACTTTTCTCTCTTTATACTTATACCTATAGCTGAAAGATCTGAATGCAAATATTTAAAATATTAAAACTCTAAAAAGTCCCTTAAACCTAGTGCATCCTTGCATAATAAAGTTAAAAGCCTGGTGTGGTGGTGCATGTCTACATTCAGGAGGTCAGCACTCACGAGGCTGAGACAGGAGAATTGACCTAAATTCAAGGTTGGCCTAGGCTACATAATGTGTTCCAAGCCACTAAAATTGAACTTCAGTTGTTATGTTTATACATTTCAATAATATAAATGCCATCACGTATCAATGCTTAAGTTTTACATATCCTTGTGTTAGAAAACTTTATTTTCATATAATTTATATTTTTTAATGACATGTTTTGAAAATAATATTCTATAACGGTCCACAAAAATATCCAGAATGAAACTATCTAAATTTCATTTTATTATTTGACTAAAAATTCTATTCAGAAGAAGTAACAACATCTTTGATCACGCAAGTCAGATCTCACGCAGAACTCCTCTTCACCGTGGTCCCCAGGGTTTACGTGCATCGTACTTGAAGTCAATGAATCACCTATTATCTCCACCACAGAGAAATGAAAACTGCTCCTATTTTTTCTTCTTTTTGCTTTCCTTTATTATGATTTTTCATTTCATTTTCATCATTCAGTAGCTTATGTGACACTGATAAAAAAGAAATTCAAAACTAAATGGAAAAGAAAATGATTGCAAAAGAAACAGAATTTAACTTTGCT
The DNA here is from genome assembly GCF_034190915.1 of Cavia porcellus. NCBI lineage: Eukaryota > Metazoa > Chordata > Mammalia > Rodentia > Caviidae > Cavia > Cavia porcellus. The sequence goes on along the minus strand of NW_026947487.1, from coordinate 29,094,116 downwards.
ATATCACTGACTTAGAATTAGGAAATAAAGTACTTTTTCCATTTAGAAATATAGACACTAAATGGTGTAATCCCATAGATTTTCAAATGACTATTTTGTGTTTCCTCCTAAAATTTATAAGGAAATATGGCTTGTTGTCAGTAAAGCTATAGACATAGAGGTAATTTGAAGAAGATAGACAGTAATCTGCTTAATGAGAAGCTGGTTGAGTTGCCAGTGTTAGAGAGGGCAGACAGGGAGCAGAGGAGTGAAATCCATAGAGAGAGAATGCGGAGATGGCTCAGCTGATACTCCAGCTTTTCCTAATGAGAACTGTATATATGCATGTATTTGGTATATTGTATTTTGTTTCTTTCACATTAGAAATTTTTTATTCATGTTAACAATGAAATATCTACTCTTCTTTCAGCCAAAAGAGATTTAGAAAAAAACTATTTTAGCATTCATAATCAGGCCTGGCTTACAGTGTCCTGAACTATGCATACAGAATTACCTGGCCAGCTCTATTTTTCTAATCACTACCCTACAGATCAGATTCTGTAGTTCTAATTCCATTTTTTAAAAAGTTGAACTTTTGTTCATATTTCCACAAGAGTATTTTTATCTTAGTCTTAAACTTGTTTTAAATTTAAATTTCTATTAGAACATGTTTTCAATGCATAAAATAATATTTATTTGTCGCTTAAAAGTAATTACTAAGGTATAATGACTGTGCCCTTAGATACAGTAAGGAATCTTCTCACAGCATTTGTTTCTATGATATCTTGAATTATATGGGAACTATTGGATTTAATCTTGTCAGTTAAGATTTTGTTTTGCAAGGCATGGGCTGTTTCATTACGAATAAATTAAATAGGTCAGAAGAAAAACTTCCTCAAACATCAAGCTAAATGAAAAAGCCTTTGCTACGTAGTGTCATAAAGAAACTATATGTACAATTTCACTGGATGGAGTGAAAAATCCTGGGTATTGTACTCTAGAGAGATTCTTCTAGGTTCCAGGCAGGAAGAAGGCAAGAAAAGCAAAGTGACCGGTCAGTTGCATAAAGTTTCATGGCACAAAGATTTGTACCACTAACTTATTTTTCTGAATTTTGACATCTGTATGAAGAACTAAATAAAAACCCATCTGTCGCTATAACAAAAAAGGTGACTTAGAAAATTATAGCATCTGTGATTTTTCCTGAATGTTTTAATATACTTACCATAATAACAGAGTATTACTAAATGAACAAATAAGTGATATTATAATGAAAGTTTTTGAAGTTGTCTTGGGGGTGTAAGTTTTGTTAATAGTAGGCATGTTCCTTGAAGGAAGGGTTTATTTAAAAAAATAATTCAATAATTCCAAATTTTCTACTCCTCCTTTGCCCAAAACTAGATTTAATGTAAATATACAGTGAGTTTCTTATTCACACACATAGGAGAGTGCATGTGACTGTCTGTGACTATAAAAATCACATATCAATATACTGGATGAATTAAAGTAGGCTTATCATTGCTACTGAATCTAAATTTTAACTTCATGTACTATTAAATGCAGTTTATGCTGAGGAGAGAAAGTATCAGCTAAATAAATTGAGTTTGAATTTTTTCTACCACTTAATAATTACACAGCTTTGGTAAGTTGTTCACATTCTCTAATCTTTAATTTTCTTACTTAAACCAATGCTCAAAAAGATTGAGGGGCTAATAAATATATTCATTTACTGAAATTGTTATAAAGCATCATCTGTAAAACATCATCTGCTAAAACAGGAAGATATTAAATAGCTATAGTAGAAGCAATGAACAAGTTTGAGTTAATCTTTTAAAAAATAAGTAAACCGTTAGGTTATTTGAATTAATAATTACATTAAAAATTTGAATATCTGGTATTTGTATGAAATTTTCTGAAATTGATACACCTGCAAATCATAATTTATTTTTTTAATTGAAATCTCTGGTTACTTTGCATGTATATTCATTAGTCAGTTATAAATTTCTAGTTTGTATTTCAAAAAGTGAATAGTGTGCATAATGTAGGAAAAATAAGTCAGTCAGTTCGTGTAATGCACCACAGAGCCCTAATGTAATTGCCTTATTGACATTATGATAAATTTACTTTAGAAAGTTCAAATAAACATGTTATCTCTACTCGCAAATGTGTTCAACCACTCATGTGTCAAATGCCTATCATATTTTAAGTAAGAATAATTTATTGTATAATTATAGTCTGTCTTTTGGAGTGCTTAAATGTGACACTAAGAAAAAGGGCTTAATACAATAAAGTTTGTAGGAAAATAAACGTAATGAAAAAAATTAATAATGTGAACTTCTAGTATTAATAAAATTTTAAGTCTTATTATATGCCAAGCTATTTTTATAAACTAAGCCACAAACCTCCTACAAGATAAACTTGAAGTGATATTTGATTAAATGATTCACAACAACAACAAAAAAAGGATATTACATGCCAAAAGCATATCAACATTTTGAAAGAATTGAAAGACGTGGAACGGAGAAGGTTACTAATTGTCCTCACTGGTAGAGAAATATGTGACTGATTGATCAGATATGACTAAAGAAGAGGCAGGCTCTAGTTAGATTTCCCAAAGACACCAATTTCCATCGGTGATAGGACAACACAATTCTCTTAGCTCAACTCTTAACACACACACACACACACACACACACACACACACACACACACACAAATAAATAAATAAATAAATAAATAAATAAATAAATAAGTTTCCAGAAGTCACCTCATGCTAACCAAAAAGTTATCTTTCTGTTATTTGGTTTCTCTATCCCATCTTCCAAGAAAAGTAACTTCGAAATGACCCACCCAAGGGTTTTTTTTTTTTTTTTTAAACTTTTTATCGGTACCGGGGATTGAACTCACAACTGCCTGCTTGCAAGGCAAGTGCTTATGCCGCTGAGCTAAATCCCCAGCCCCTTATTTTTGTTTTTTGATTTTTTAATTTTCTGAAGTCTTTGTCAGTCTACAAAAATAATTTGTCCTGGTATTTATTTTATTTTATGGACTGATATGTTACACAGCCTGATTAGCATAAAAAAAAGAGAAATAAGATCGTTAAATTAAATTATTACAATTTTGCCCTTCGGAGCTACTTTTTGCATGCTTGTTATGTTACTTGGTTTACTCTTTTTCTATGTGATTTTATTCGCAGGACAAAAATTTATTTGCACTTCGGGCTTAACTTCTTGACTTCTAAGAATGAAGAAAATGCAGCAAATTCCTGCTTTCATAGTATTTATGTTTTATAGAAAAACCAGTAAGCTAGCTTTTATCACTCCCATTTCCCCCAACAGGAAGCTGTATTTTTTTTAATTGGTTTAGACATTTCTGTAACCCAGATGTCAGCCAAAGTGTGTTTTCTTCTGAGCTTCAGATAAAAACACCTGGATGCCATGTTCAATAAGAGTGGCGCAGGGGAAGACCTTTCAAACACATCTGGCTACGAGCTTCTGCTTCTGGTGCATTGTTCAGAGAAGGACTCACACTGCAAACTTTTGATTTCTCTGCAGAATCTAGATAACAATCATCACAATGCAGTTTTTAGCCAAGTCTTTAATTTACATTAAAAAGTCAAATAATGGAAACTTTCCGTCAAAATGTGTAAAAAAGTACAAAACGAACTCAAAGTACTGGAAAAAACACATTGCCTAATCAGAAAGATACCATAAAATGAAACTAGTCTACTTGTGCAAGGTGAGCTTTTATCTCTTCCCTTCTTTCATTCACTTCCTCTGTCTCCACCCTTCTCATTCCTGGATAAGACCTTTATAATACTGTAACTATTTATTTACTGTTCCCAGCTAATCCATTCCTCCAAATTTTAATTTTCTGTAATTAGTAAATATCTTAAAATAGTAGCCTATGATTAATGTGATAACTCTTAATTGCCTTTCCATTATTGAAATAATTTTTTCTCAAAATTACTAAAATAAAGCTAAAAATACTCATTTGATAAATATATAAGAAACCTTCTAAAGCAGTTACATAGGAGATTCTTATATTTTGTAAAGTTGCTAGAAAATCAGATAAAAAGCAAATTTGATACATGCATCTTCATTGTACTTTAAATTATAGTGAACTTCTAAGGAAAAAAAAAAAAACAAACACACACACATTTCACCTGAATCCAATATCATCTGTATTAAAAATAAGTAAAGGTCATATTGTATTCCACTGTAATACAAGAGATTTAAAGATAATATTTCAAAACAAATGGAAGCATGCATCTTCTTTACTTTTTAGGAACTCAAATAAAAGAGAAAAAAATACTGGCAAATGCTTTTTTGGAGAGCTGGAGGTTGACATCCAATATATAAGCTGGAGGCTGACATTACAATATATAAGCTGGAGATCTTAGAAGAAAGCCCATATTCAAAAACAAGTTCTATAAAATGTAGTACCATCAAAATGCACTGTAGTCCTATAAAAATGCACTCTGATGAACTGGGTTCTTAGTGTGAAACTTCATTTATTTGTCAAGAGGTTGAATATTTGATTGAATTTATAAAAGTCAATTCAGTACATATAATATTACCTATATGACACACTGAAGAATGTTCAGTTTAAGGAAGAAAAAAAGCATAGCCAAGTGATACTTCTGAAAATCTAGTGGGAATATAGTAACAAGTACTTATAAAATAAAAAAGGTACATCTTTTGCAAATGGAGGAAAATATAACAAGCAAAAACAAACAATAGTTGGGAAAAGGTATTGAAATCTAGTTTCTCCCTCTTCCTTTCCATTAAATTACAGCCATAAATTCCATAAATGACAGAAGGAAACTAAAGGAGAAAAAGCAAGGAGAGAAAGAGGGAAGTAAACCAGTTTTAAACCTCAAGACTGGATTAATGACAAAACAGCAATATATCACCTAAGTTCCTACCAAACAACAGAATGTTTCTACCCCAGTTCCCACCTAGCAACAGATCACTTTTGGTTCTGAACTAAAAGGGGTTCCAATGCCAAACAAGCTCAACACCAGGATAGACTGCTACATTAAAGTTTTATTTTTTTCTGACTACTGCCAAAAAGATGGAAGACTGCCACCAACCTGAAATGGCCAAAATATTGCTTTGTGCCTTTGTTTTAGTAGTTTTTGACAAAGAAAAACATCTCTCTCCCCCTCCATCACTCTGTCTCCACTGCTACAGATGTCACCAAAACAAAAGGCATGCGGGCATTGTTTAAACTAGTGGGTAAAGGTTTTGGAGATTATTAAACTTTTTATCATAAAAAATAACACGAGAAGAAACTAAAAACAATTATCCTACAAAATGTTTTTAGTGCCAAGGTACAATAAAATAAAATAATTAATTCTTATTTCAATTAATACCTAAATTTCTACTGAACAGCAAAGAATAATATGTCCCTTTAATTCATCTTATTCTGTTTCTTCATCAATTTTAAATCTTGAAACTTAGTTGTAAATAGGAAGTTACCACACAAGGGAAAAATCATAGTCCCTTTTTCTAAAAACATGCAGAAATTCAGGTGTTTCTTTTCTCTAGTGAATTTCCTCCAACTTTAATGGAAGATTGTCTTACTTTTTTCCTCAGAAAAGCTCAATTAGAGAAGCATTTATTTTTCTTAGTTCCACTGAGAATAGACAGCTACCATAAATAATGTTATAATTCAATATTTTTCATAGCAGTGGCCTGAAAGTTCAGTGGATCTTGTAATCATCATAAAAGACTTACTAATTTTAGAATACTTCAAATGTTTAAAACTTGTAATTCTAAACTTCCATGTGCAGGCAAGTTTCTAACGGATTTAGATTTTACCATTCTCTTAGAAATATAGGTGATCAAAATAAATTTTAAAATTATCTAGTTCAGTATCTTAGCTCATTGATGCTATAAATTATTAAATTAAATATTTGATATAATGCTATCTTGGTTGAAAATTTTTATTTTTAACCTGACAGATTTGCAGTGATTTTAATTCTTGTTCCATGATTTATCTTTGTAAAAATTAATATAATGATTCTGCATTATGGAGACAGCACCTGACAGTGGAAATAATCAAGTGTCTTTCAGCATGAGGTCGACCTTCTCAGTAACACTGCAATACATCATGAGGTTTCAAGTTTCTCCATTATATGTGAATGCAGAGAACAAAATGACTTTGTAACCCTGATTGCCTGGGAATATTGCCAAAAATTGGATTTTGTGCTACATTAATGCAGTGGGGAAAGACTCACTCTTGAATTGCACTTATGTTCTGTTCTTTAAAAAAAAAATCATAACCTTGACTATAGTCATTAAGTAGAAAACTCTGATGAAGTTTAAGTAAAATTAAAATTGTATGTATGGTATTACATGTATTTCTATAGCTACTAAAAGAAACAGACATTACAATAATAGTGATATTAGTGCTATGTTTACTATCCATCTCTCAAATGTACACTGAATTTACTTTGTGTTCTTATAGTTTAATTCTGTATTCTTTTGGACTCCAGAACAACAAAAGTACAAGAAATGAAAGCAGACAATTTCACATTCTCATGGGATCTATTTCTCTATTTTGGGAAGGGTTTAAATAAATCATTAAATCAAAAACTGCGTATTCCTTTACAAGGGTAACATATCTTATATGAAGTATAGCGAAATTCTTTGGTAAGTTGAACTGTCAACTTTTTAAAGGGTGCCTGAAAGTTCTAAGTTGTATATGTGACCTATTGAAAAAGCTACTTGCAAATGTAATAAAAATAAGATGAGATTACCATACAGAATCTAGTATGACTAGTATGATAATTAAAAGGAACATTTTGGGGTTGGGGATTTAGCTCCCAGTGGCGTAAGCACCTGCCTTGCAAGTGCACGGTCATTAGTTTGATCCCTGGTACCAATAAAAAGATAAATAATTAAAACAAAAGGAACATTTAGACAGAGAGGTGTAACTTTTCATGTGAAAAGAGAGGCAGATTAAAGTAATGGATCTCTATACTAAGGATTGGCCAATATCCTGAGAAAGTAGAAAAAATAAGATAGATTTTCTCTTAGAGCCCTCAAAAGATACATCTCTACTGCTGTCTTGATTTTGGACCTTTAGTGTCCAGAACTATGTGATTACAAGCCACTAAAATATGGTACTTTGTCATGGGAACCTAGGAAACTAATACACATGATACCCAACTTGTGAACGAATATACAGAACTCAGTGCTATGAAGGATTGGAGACATTTTTTTCAATCAATTACTGGAAAGAGGGCAGACAAGAGCTGTGTTACTTTCATGAGAGTAAAAGAAATGTTTATGACCATGCCGTGAAGCTAGTAGGGTCAAGAAATAGTTTTAGAGAATGATACTAAACAGATAAGAAGGTGAATATCAAATCACATTATCCAGTTAAAGAGTTCAGATTTCATTTTAACTAAACTACAAATACAAATATATTTAAATATAAAGATCTTGTAACAACATAATGTAATCTAAAAGGAATTTTATATTTATTTTTGGTTTATTTCTTATTAGTACATATTTGTGGAACATAATTATGCATTATGGGAAATTGGTATCCATCTACAAAACATCTCCTAATTCTTTTCTCATTCCCTACTTTTTCCTGGAAATGGGAAATGGCTTACAGAAAGAGTGAAAGAGAGACAAACATATGCAAAGCAGATCAAGTAGGCAAGCCTTAGCCGCAGTCATCAGAAGGTCTGGTGTTGTCATTCAGTTATGGAGCACCGGAGTTGGAAAAAATATAAAAGATTTGTGATATGCAGACAAAAGTTACTGATGGAGAAAATGCATGGAATAAAAGTGATCAGCCACAAAAAATCCTCAGTGTTTGGATTGAGACACTGGGCAGTTGTTAATATCATTTTATGGCATTGGGAGCACAGAGAGAAACAGGATCAGGTAGCACAGATTTCGTTGTAACGTGGTGGAAAAAGGTTTATTAGCTAAATGTTATGTCGACAGTATGGAGATAATGTGAGCGCTTAATTCCAGGGTTATTTTGTGCCTAAGCATGTATTTTAGAATAATAAATATGAAGTTGGTATTTAAAACTGTAGACAGTATATATATACACAGTTTTAAATTTCAACCTCATATTGACTATATATATTCATATATATATTGTATATATATATGATATATATATATATATAATGTTACCTTCATTAAATGAATAATGTGTGCCACAGATTACTTCTAAGTATTACAATATTCCAAGCTTGTTTGCAATAGGGGGCACACAAATTATATTGTACAAAAGTGAACTTGAACTAGAATAAAATTCCATAGTCAATGCAGACAAGAATTAGAAAACCCAAATTAACGCAGGGGAAAGGATTCCTGTAGAGATAAAGCACTAAAATGACTTGATTCAGACTTTTGGAAGAAAATAAAGGGCAATTCCAGGCAAATGAAAGAGCATACCTAAATTACTGAGGGCACGTGGGAGCATGGCATGCCAACATTAATGAAAAAAATTTAGTATGACTCTGTAATAAAAAATTGAATTAAGTGACAGATCAGTTGTGCATAGCAAAAACACTATATCTAATGAGCATGTGATATCTTCAAATAAGTTTGGTCAAGAGAATATGCATATCACAAAATATAGACAAATAAGTAAAACTTCTTTTATTTCTGCTGTAAAATTTGAATTTGAAGCAACACTTTTAAGCACGAGCTATATCTCTTTCCTTTTTCATCAGTAACATGATGTTACTGAAACATAATATTTCATGTTTGTTCACTAAATATGCTTCGTTTGCTATAATGCATTAATAGCAACCTCAAATATGACGCATGATGTACTTGATTATGTGACAAAGACACTTGGACTAGTCTTTGTTTCTTCCTGCATTTTGGCATAATGAAATTCACACCCTTTCATTCTCAACCTGAGCCAGCTCAGGGTTGTTCTGGAAAATGTTCAACAGCTTCTGGCGAGTAATTGATACTGCTTTGTAGCTTTAGGTGACTTCTGTGGCAAAAATATAGCCACAACATACACCAACTATAAGCTAGTCATTTTGTTATATAATCTATAAAATTTCTTTTTCACAGTCTATTCATCCAGTCCAGTGCAAGTCAGTTTTAAGACCACTACTAGCTCTATATTTTGTAAGAACTTGCTACTTATTATCCTCATCTGCACTCAAATAAGCCTGGTTTTGGGATTGGTGTTGGTGTTGGAGTTAGTGTTGGTTTTGATTTGTCTGAGACAAGGATTAGCTATGCAATGCAAACTGGCCTTGAAATTGCAAACATAAGCTAGGCTGGCATGAAACTCTCAGCAATCCTCCTGTCTCAGTCTCTTTGTATTAGGATTTGTAAGGCAATCAAGCTATACAGCACCAGAGATTGAACTGTATGATAAAACATCAAATATATATAATCTTTCTAGGAGAAAAACGTGAATTTATTACAGCAATAATTTTATAGTTAATGTATGGCATTTTATTTCATAGTGCTTTATGCAGCCTCAATAATCATAAATATTATATATATAAGATATTTCCTACTTAGATTGAAGGAGACATGTGCAGTCTCATAAACATCTTCCAAAGTTTAGTTTGAAATATTGTAAGCCGTAGCTTCTGAGTATAGGGAATTCTCACAAACTGAGTAAGTTATGTCATTATTTAATCATTATTGAATTGCTTAATAAACCTTGAAAAAACCCAAATATCTATACCAACTTATTTTAGTAATTTTTAAATTTAGGGATCAGTAACTTCTGTTATATGAGACATTTATATACGAAAGATTTTAATATGAAAAGTAATTCAACAAGTAGGAATTATGCTTTTTTATCTCAGTAACAAATAATGGCACTGAGATTTTAAAAAATTGGTTTCACATAATCCAGTTCCTTAGGTACAAAGTACCCATTTGGTCTTTTATAAAAATTATAGGTATGAATTTCTAGTGTTAAATATATGAATTGTCAGTACTATTGGATAACCAGGTGTAATCCAGACTGTCTTTTTTAATTAAGATATCTGTCAAATTAAAATGCAAATTAGGGCTAATTTACAAAAAAATGATAATGGTTTTCAGGATTCTAAGGAAATCCATACTTAGATGCAAAACAAATTCTGGTAAAGATGTTTACTTGAGAATTTTTCTGCCAAATGAGAAAGAAAGACTGAAATTTCTCTAGTGCATGTAACGCACATCCTTTTCTGTAGTGCATCCAGGATCTGAGTTATAAATGGTTCTTGTAAATGTCAGCCAGAATTCTCCACATTACGGAGAACGTTCAAGGGTACCCTGTGGGGGAAGGAGCATTTAGTTTTAATGAGTTAATCTCTCTTTCTGTTTGGTGTGCTTCAGCTTCTCTATTCCGCGTCTTAATGGTTATTGCTGGAATGGTCTCACTTGGCATATTGCAGTGAGATGGATTGCTATTTGCTCACAGGAAAAGTTTTGTAACTGACTAATTATGCAACTCATTTCAATATGTTCCTCATTTCAACAGCTTCAATCTGGATACAGATTTTCTGTGTGTGTGTGTGTGTGTGTGTGTGTGTGTGTTTCCCATATAATCTTATTGTATTATTATTCTAAGAAAAATGCTCACTCACCCATTTTATAAAAATATCCACAGATTTAGAGTATATTGGAAGATTTTAGTAAAAAGAACTCATCATTTTATTAACATTTGTTCATTAATGAATCTCCTTTATTGTTAAAATTGTGTTCATTATGTACAACATTGGTTGGATTTTTTAAATGTATATTTTCTTCTTAATGGAAGAAAGCAATGGGATATATTACTTATAACTAGAAATTTTACACAAGAGTTTATGTATGATTTAATCTATCGTTTTTTTATTGATTGGGGCTTTTAAAAAGAATATTATAGGGCAGTCTAGGAATAATATCTGCAATATACAGAAATTCAGAAAATTTTTCAAAAAACAGAAACAAAGTTTATTCATGATTCTATAAAGTAAATCAAGTTAGGTCGTTCAAACAGTTTGCTTTGTTTAATGGAATTACTTGAATTCTTTTAACTTCCCATGTGATGAAGAGTCAGATATAGAGTGGAAATATTACTTTGGCAAGATAATGTCAGCAAAAGTAGGAAAGTATGTTTCTTGCCCTTCATCTGCTCTCTATCACCTGCAATCTGCTTTCAAAGTCACACTTTAGCCATTTTCTTGCCTTCATTCAAACAGATTGACGGCACTTTCAGGAACAGTTAACTGCTAATAAAAGTATGTCTTTTCACTAGGGAAGTAAAGATGTGAGAATCCTTTCTGCTGTCAGAAGTTCTTGAGGAGCCAAAGCAACACAGCTAGACACTGTCTCAAAACAAAGCAAAATGACTAAAGAAACCAAAACAAAATATGATAAAATCCATCTTTGAAGTTTTCTAGAATTATTTCTTTATAAAATCATTTAAATTGCCAGGACTTCCCATACAACCCAGCCAATTGGTTTAGGATTTTACTGTTTTAAATTCACAGAATTACATGTTTTAACACTAAACTCATAGAAATGTGCTAATCCTAATCACAGTGTCACTGTTTTTATACTAGCACTGTGATTTTAAAGAACCAAGTACTCCTTTATTTGTCTTTCCATTTTTATTTGGATTATTATGAAATTCATAGAAATAATTTGCTCATAAATCAAGACAGACAGAATTTTCATACTAAGTATTCTATTTATGGAGGTAGGCTATTAATATATTATCAAATTTGACCTCAGCATTATGTTTGAAAATGAATTTTTTAATATGTACCATAATTTTATTATTCTGCACTATGTCTGCTATGTAATTACATTTTTAAAAGAATGTTTTAAAATTAATCTGTTTTATTGTTTTAGGCTATGTGATGCAGAAATATTAATGTACAACCCCTTTTGTATTTTGTGGAAAACAGTCGCAAATATTGATATCATTAATTGAAATTGTCAATAAATTTGTCCTTAATGTCATATAAGCTTATTCTCATTAAAATTTGACCCTGATAAATTTGCATTCACATATTCTTTTAAATCATACCACAGTTGAATTATTTCAAACCATCTTTCAAATACATTGCTATGTGCATTTTATGATGAAAAAACCTGCTCTATGTCTGATCTTGTCCTTCCAGCCTAAAAAAATCTATAATCAGTAAAGTAAAAACATTTTATTCTATGGATTTTATGACATAGACTACAGACATAAAGAAACATTATTATATGTTTCATTGTTTCCCAGTCATTAGTTGTGTTCCAGCTGTGTTTTGAGATTTCATGTAAGTGATTTATAGACTACAGAAATAATATGAATTGCTTTTATCCACATAAAATTGATGCCACAGTGGATTTTGTTTTTTTTGTTCTCAGAGGGTCATTGTTAAACACATGTGGTGTTTTTGCTTAAAAGTTTTGCATATTCTCAAAAGAAACTGCTCATTTTAAGACCTTTTGATCTAAGAATCAATTCACTCAGTGTTTAGTAAAAGCCAGAAATGAGAAACAGTGACAAATAGTGCAAAGAAAAATAGAAAAGGAAGGAGGCAAAAGAAGGAAGGAATGAGAGGAGAAGAAAGAGGGAGACAGTAGGCAAAGAGAGTAAAAAGGGCAAGAGATGAGCAAGAGAAATGAGATACAGAGGCATTAGATGGAAGTGGTTAAGAAGTAGGCTACTGGAGTGAAAAATTATCTTAGCATTTTCATCGTGCAAATTCTTAGCTTTCGGATGTAGGTCAAATTACTTAATCCCCTGAACTCTGAATACATTTAAATCTGAATAATACATTTTTCTACTTCATCAATTTTTTATGGTAATCAAATGGGCTAATTCATGTGAAGAGCTAGCCATAGTAGCTGTCAGAGAGTATGCAGTTGATAGATGTTAGCTATTACTATATACGATTGTAGAATACAATATGGATGCAATGATTTCGTGCTTCTAATGTGTAAAATTGTTACTGAGCCTTAGGTCTAAAAATCAAATAAGAATAAATGGCTTAAGGAAGGAAATCTATAATTATCCTTTCATGCATTTTATGTTTATGAATTTTCTAATATATATTAGGCCCGCTGCTAAGGAGGCAGTCATTTTGGATAAAAAGAAACATTTTAGTTTGAGAGGGAGAAAATCATAATAGAATATGGCAGAGTACTACATCCAGGAATGAAAATAGTAGTATGGAACACGTTGAAAGAATGACTGTCACTCACTTGCTAAGGAAGTGATTTCTCCAAGATGATTCCTGAGAATTAAAGAGTTATTTTGCATACTTCATTACAGATATAGAAAATATCCCATTAGGGAGAAACCAGAGAATTCCAAATAATTTAAACATATTTGAATATATCTACATGCAAGTGAAAATACCTAATATAGGTTTCAGAGAGAAAGAAAGACACAGACAGAACTTATTGATCAATCATTTATAAATTTCAATGAATAGCAGTTTCTATGGCAAAGGCAAGTACTCCCATAATATCATCCCTTACTGTATCACCATGTAACACTCAATTATATGTAAATAAATCTGTGTTTCCTGATTTTCTTTCTTTTGTTTTGAACAGTTCTTTTAGTAAAGCATAGAGAAGTACATAATGATAACATTTATCATAAAGCAATTTGTAGGTTTATTAAAAAAAAATTTTGTCCTATTCTTTTCCCATTCCTGCTTGATTTTTACAGCTCTATCCCCCATCCCATTTGCAAAAGCCCTATTTCCAATTTTATGTTCAACACTCTTTTATTTTTCATCCCCCCTTAATGTTAAGGCACAATATTATCCATGAAATAGCTTATAACTTCTGTAACATGTTTACAGTGAGTATTAGAAAGTATATTTTGCAAACTTCAACAGGAATCTTTAAAAAGGAGGAAGTTCAGTGAAATGTAGCATAAAGAACTAGTTTATTGTTAGCATATATATTATGTGTAAGCATTTTAATTAACGTCATAAAAACATATTTTTTGCTGGATTCCTTATTCTGACTTGAGTTAAAACAATTTATTTATGTAAGTATCACTAATTGGGCTGTAAATTACAGACAGAATTCAGTGGAAGAAGCTGTTCAAGTACTATCTATGCCATGAGCACTTTATTTGCAGTGCTGTTCTTGATACTCTCCCAGTTTCATCCAAGTTTACAAAAAATAGGAACCAGGGATATAGCTTAGTGGCATGGCACCTACCTGGCACCTGTGAGGTCCTGAGTTTGATTCCTGTTACTAATAAATAAATAAATAAATAAATAAATAAATAAAATACATAATTATATATGTAATTACATATACACAAGGTAGATAATTACATTACTAATATCTATTAGTTCATCAAAAAGATTGGTTTGTGTTTTCATAGTTTGATAACTTTTCATGCTTGTATCATGTAATCTGAGTCACTATTTGAAGATAACAATACCCAACATATTAAACATTGTCAATCACCTCTTCTTTCATTTTGAAATTTTGTATCATTGTATATATTCTTTTTTGTTTAAATAAAAAAGACTTTTAATATTTTATGGTATTTCATAAAAAGCAATACCTTGTTAAAATTCATCTTTTCTGAACTTCAGTAAGCATAAACCATCTTCTTTATTATTGAAATATTTACTTTTTGAGAATATATTATGTAATTCATAAAGGAATATAACACAACTTTAAAAAAAATCCGTGCATTAGAATTTAAAACTTCTTCTTTCTTTTGTTTTGTTTTCTTTCTTTTTTTTCCTTGTTTATTTTCCTTTTCATTTGTTTTCTTTGGATTCCCTTCCCTTTTCTTTCCTTTGGCTTTGTTTTGTTTCATTTTCCAGTTAGGAGATGTCTGCAATGAAATACAATTAGAGATCACATGTTCTTCTTTGGATAGTGAATTTTTCTCAGCCTCTGAGTGACTATTTTAACACAATGACTAATGAGAAAAATGGCCTTTTTGCCTCCCTGAAATGAATAGAAATATAAGCTTCATAATGTCAATCTGATCTAAGATAAATTTGATGAAACGAAAATCCAACAGTTTTATTAGACAAATTAAAAGTAATGGTAGGGGAATGAGCTATGAATTAAGAAGAATTTTCAAATTAAAATCATCAAGTACATTTCTGTGCACATTTAGTGACCTATAAATTAAGGTATGCATCTCTTCCAAGTGAAATTTCAATTTTTTTCATACATAAAGCTAAAAATTAACAAAAAGTTTAACTGTAGTAATATTATTAGTTTTGTTTTGTTTTTGGTGCTGGAGATCAAACTCATGACCTCACACTTACCAGGCATGCGCTTATGCCACTGAGCTAAATCCTCAGCCCTTGTAGGGACATTATTAAATATAAACAGAGTTAGAAAGGAATTGATGAATTATGTTTCATGCTTTTAAATTTTCTGAAACTCTAATTCCTCATTTACTGTGTTATGCTATATGCAGCCTTTCAAATCACTTTTTATATCTTTACTAATTGTTCAGTAAGTTTGAAAAATTGAAATGTAACATTCTATATCTTTGAATCTTTAATAAATGTCAATACGTAATGTATTTTCTAAGGAGGTAAGTATTTTAGAGACATATTTATCATCTTACATAAATGATGAATCTTACTTAAATGAAATTTAAAAGTCTACAAATAAAGTACAGCAGTTATATGAAGCTCACATTTTTAATTGAAACTGTACAATTAATAATGTTCATTATAGGATGGCAATTTACTTAAATCACGGGAGTCAGGATAGGTCATAGAAAAGAAATGAAAATTAGTGTGACAATGCTATTTGATTAGACAGGTGCCCTTGGGAATTCGAGGTGAATTTAGCATTATCTGTTTTGGGAGGATACACAGAGAATCTCAGGAGAAAATAACTTCATAAAAATGCAAAGCAGTGAAATAGGGAAAGTATGTAGGACCCCAATTTATGGATAAATTAACAAGTGGTGATTATAGAGCAGTGTGTAGGAAAGAACAGATTTTGATTTCAGTTCCCGTGATCATTAACAAAGGGCTCCATTCAACACCCTCAGAGTGAAAATCCATAATACCAAACAAAAAGTGAGAATTTCAAATTGGAGACATATCAGAGTCCTGGAAGAGCTTATTTTTCAGACTTACTTGGAAAATCTTCAATATTTGTGAGTTGTTGAGACAAGATAAAGGCTGTACCTTAGAAATAAGGACCATATTGTATAAATATAAAAGCATCCTTCAACTTTCAACCCAGAGCCTAAACGATAGTCTCCAGATGGTCAAGAAAGGTTTGTTATACAAGAAAACCTCAATTCTTTGTAAACAAAAAAAAATATAAGGCCTGATATTAGGAATAGCACATACAACTGTTTGAAAAATCCATCGTGATAATTAACAACATAAAACAGAAGTTCTACACAAGAGAAACCATTAAAGAAATATACCTAAAGGTACTGCTATGGTCTATGTCAGTGGCCCCCAAGCCTCATGCAATTATAGATTCTACCAAATCTAGCATTTGTCATTGGTTTGCTGTCTAGCACTTGGATTGGTAGTGTGAGTGGAGCACTTTCTCCACTGTGTGGGTGGAGCCAGGATATGATGTAATGCCAGTGGAACCTGTGTCTCTCTCTCCCTTGCCAGCTCACACTTGCTGTTTGAAGATGGCCATTAAGGCTGGCCAGCTGTGCCAAACTGCCACTTGGAGCCTACTGAGTATGGACTGAAACCTCCAAGAACTGCAAGAAATAAACTTTTCCTTCCCTAACTTTGGGAGTCAGGTATTTTGTCTCAGCAATGAGTAAATGTAACTAAGACTGAATTTGGTACCAGAGGAGTGGTGTTCCTGCTGTGACTATATCTGACCATGTGGTTCAAGAGCCTTTAGAAATGTTTTGTGGGCGGAGTTTGGAAAGGTTCAGAGATAGTTCCTGAGTTCATAGAGCTGGAAAAGCTTAGGCTGTTCTGTAGAGGAGATTCTGGTCTGAGCTCAGAGGACCAGATGGCAGATAGAAAGTCTGGCAGTAAAGACCAGGCTTGGGAAGTTCCTTCTGGGAAGAGGGTCTGCATTGGTTGTTGGACTCCACACAATGTGTGTTATGGCCTGGTACAAAGCTTGTGTGCATTGTGCTTGTACCCAGAGACTTTGCCTGAGACTGAAATTAAGGGAAATGGACTGATTAATTTGGTAAAGGGAATTTCAAGATTGTATAATGTTGAGGCAGTGGCATGGCTATTATTGGGGGCTTTTAGCTAGATATATGTTGTGCATCAAGAGCAACCAGTCCAGCAGGATGACTTAAACATTGTGAGTTTGGCCAGAAAGGTTTGGACTGTAAAGATAGAGCTGAGAAGGAACAAAGAAATAAAATTGGCCTTGGGGCATCCCAGGAAGGAGAAGGTCTCCATTCTTTGCAACGTCAAAACTGCAAAAGTGAAAGACTTTACACAGAGGAGAAAGCTGAAGAGCACCATGATCCAGAATCACAGTGGAGATTACATGAGGTTCCAGAATGGTGTTAGCCATATGTGGTTCCAGAATGGTGGCAGCCATATAAGGTTCCAAAATGGCAGCAGCCACACCACATTCCAGAATGGCAGAAGCTTTTACTGAAAATCAATCTCACAATGTCTAGAGATCCAGGCACTCGACCCCTACAGCCAAGAGAGAGAAAAGCCTGGCCACTGTTCCAGCTGGCAGCAAACCTTGGTGGCACTGATTTTAAGTACAAGGAAAATGTACAAAAACTGAGGATAAGATGGCTTCCACTCCAAGTGCAAAGGTCTGTCAGGCCAAGCAGTTTGCACTAAGAGGGAATATGTAAAGATGTAAAAGTGAAGCCAAGGGTGCTACGGAGACCCCAGAAGTTTGGAAAAGCTACGATCATGGATCATCCAAGGAAAGTGCCAAAAATGAGCAGAGGGGGCTTAAGAGAGAAGCTGTAGGAGCTGAAATCCCTGAAAGTGCCAAAGCCTTTTGGAGCTTGCAATCAGATTGCTTTAGACGCTGAACATGGAACTCTGGGACTTATTGTTTGCCCTCCTGGATGTTGGGCTTGCTTTATTGCAATGTTTTGTGTTCCCCTGTTTGTAACTTTTGGGATGATAATGTTTGTCTTTTTCCCTTGCATTTTGCAAACCTTCTTTCATTTGTACTGAGGGTTACAGTTAAGAATTTTCCATAGATATCAGAGGAGTCTTGGGACTTGAACTTTTCAGCAATGCTGGATCTCTTAGAACTTTGGCAAATCTTGGAGATGGACTAAATGTCTTTTGTATAAAGAATGTGCATGAATCTTTAGAGGACAGAGGTAGAATATCATGTTTTACGTCAGTGGCCTCCAAGCTTCATGCAATCGTGTACTGTATCAAATCTAGCATTTGTGATTGGTGTGTTGTCTAGTGCTCAGATTGGTGGTGGTGTGCTACATCCGCCTAGAGGTAAAACCAGGATATGTTGTAATGGCAGGTGGAAGGTGTGTCTCTCTCTCTCTTGCCAACTCATACTTGCTGTTTGCAGCTGCCATGAACATTGGCCTGCCATATCACCCGGCCACTTGGAGCCTACTGAGTATGGACTGAAACCTCCAAAAAATGTAAGAAATAGACCTTTGGGTGTCAAGTATTTTGCCTCAGCGAGGAGTAAAAGGTAACTAAGACAGGTACAAAATTTAAAGTGAAGATTTTATTTATGTTTTTAAATGTGAACTATTGCAGAAGTGATTCATGAGACTGAAGGACTTATCAATGAAAAAAATCCAAATTGAAACACACAGAGAAAAAGAAATTTGGTATAAAAACGATGGGTGGTTTCAGTAAGTTAAGGAATATTACCAATGAATTATGAAAATATTCCTGGGAATGCAGTAAAAGTGTATTTGGAAACTCAGAATAAATAAAGAGAATGGGCCTAAAAATAATTAAAATCAATGATTATAAATTTCCTAAATTTATTTGTTAAACCAAATCTTCCATCAAGAACCTAAAGCTTTACAAATTTCAAGTAGGGAGAAGAGAGAAAAATGAAAGAAAGAAAGAAAGAAAGAAAGAAAGAAAGAAAGAAAGAAAGAAAAAGAAAGAAATCCCACACATTGTTTATCATGATAAAACTTCTCAAAATTCAAAGAAAAAAGAAACTACATAAAGAAGCAGGAGAAAAAATGATGCACTAAAGACAGAAAGCAAGATACAAATAATTAAGTTATAATTAGGAAACAGAAATTTAAGGAAACAAAAACTTTAAAATGTTGACAGTATAATAAACTGTCAACCAACAACTTTACTCACTGTGAAAATATTCTTCAATGGATACATTGAAAATAAGAACTATTAAAGGAAACTCTTCAGAATAAAAATAAACTATACATAGGTGTAATTAGGAGCATGATAAATGATATATTGTGACTGTGAATAAGTCATTTTTCCTGCTTCAAAATGCTGTTTAAACATAATATATTTTATTGAAAGTTAGTATTTATATTATTTGAAACAAACATATAACAAAAATAACATAGGGGATAATTATTATTATGTAGACATATGATACTGAAGTTTTCCTGTAGTGGTGAGATGTGAATTGTGAAGTATGTAATAATACAGTATTAATTATGTAGTAGTAAAGGCATAGATTTCAATTTTAACACAAATGCTAAAAATTTTGAAGAGAATTGTAGGAACAGAGAAAAACATACAGGAAACAAATAGAAAACTAAAGATTTTCATTTTAGAAAAGAGAAAAAAAGATTTCAAAAGCATATTAAGTAAAATTTAATAGTGAATAGGAAAATAGTTGTTCTAAACAGAAATATTCTAGTAACCACATTCAGGATATATTGAATATATGTTCTAATAAAAATAATTAATATTAGATTTTAAAAAACTAGATAGAGCCTTGCATGCCCATAAACAGAGGAATGGATAAATTAATAATGTATTATTTTATATTGTGGTGTATGACTCAGCCATAAAGAAGGATAAACTTGACACAGTTTTAGGTAAATGGATGGACCTTGCAACCATACTTTTAACAGGAATGAAGGAGATACACATGTGTACATGTCACATTTTTTTCTTTGGTGTGAGAAATAAAGGATATAAATTCTCTTTGATAAAGCAGATCATTATTTATATCTAAATAGTGGCAATAATTTTAATTAAAATGATAACTAGATACAACAACATGCTTACATGAAACAAAAATGTTTATGCATACAAAAAGTTGTAGGTAGACTAAAATTAATAAGGTACAGAAATATACCACAAAATCATACAAGAGTTCTGTTTTTAATATTTTGAATTGTTATAATTTACAAAAATTAAATTTCACTATGAGGTAGGGAGAATAATGGTTTAGAACAATGAGTGAGTTCAGCAGCACAATGCCTGCCCTGCAAGTGCAAGGTCGTGAGTTTCATTCTCAGCACACACACAAAAAGAAAGAATAATGCATATTGAATAGCAAGATGTAGCCATGATAAATTCATAGGTGCCCAGTAAGAGAAAATTGTTAGACAGAATGCAAAATCAACCAGAACTACATAGAAAAAGTGACAAATGTGCAATTATCTTTAAGAACTTAGCATTCATTTCTCTAAAATAAAAATAAAACAAGTAGAGTAACAATAACAAAACAGCAATGTTATAGATTATCTGAATAAGACCATCTATCACTTTGACTTAATTTGCATGTACAGAACATTACACTAAAAAATGCATTACATGCAGATTTGAATTGAATTTGGAATATGTTCCAAGATAATTCTTAGTCTGGGCCATGAAATAAAACTCAATACAATTGAAACAGTTCAAATCTAAAAAAAGCAGAAGGCAGCATATCAAAATTCATATGCCGGCTATGCAGAAAATATGGAAACCCTACATATTTATAAATTTTTATCTGGGGGAAGAAGTAAGAAAATCAATGTTTTACTTTTCTACAGTAATAAGCTGAATAAAGAAAGTAAAATAAATTTGAAATAGTAAAAGAGAAAATGCTCTATTGCCTTGGTTATATTTTTCTCATTGTTTAAAAAAAAATGCCTGACACCCAAAATGAAGGAAGTAAAGGTTTATTAGCTTACAGTTTTGGGAAGATTTAGTCCATACTCACCTGGCTCCAAGATGGAGTTGCATGGCTATGCAAACGACAAGAGCTAAAAGACAAAAAGAGAAAGGAAAGTACACCTCTTTCCCTCCCATGTATTATATGCCAGCTACCCACCCCGAGGCGCTACAGTACACACACCACCAATTCTAGTATTAGACAACAAACTAATCACAAGTGCTAGATTCAGTTGCCTCCATGACTGCATGAGTCTTGGGGGGCCACCCAGATACAAACCGTAATTTCTATTCTCATTATTATTTAATTCAAAATATTTCTTAATATGATTTGCGGTTTATTTTAGTCATGGTTAATTTAATAGTATGTTGGTTAATACGTGAATACCGCATAACGTTTTAGAGATAGTATTTGTTTCTAATTTAATTTTTTATGGTAAAATGCACTTTGTAATATCTCTCAAATTGTAACTTTTATTAGAAGTTTTTGGTATTCAGCATGTCAAATACCTTTGTGAATATTCTTTGTTTACTTTGAAAATGTTACTATAGCAGATGCTGCATTCTATATATGAAAAATTGTTTAAGTTAACTGGTAATCTTATTTAATGTCTTTGCTTTCTTTTTTTAAAGTTTATTGCAACCAGTCAGTGAAGCATGAAGACACAAGATGAAACAAATCTTTGGGAAATGAAACATATTCACAAATTTTAAAATTATATTCACCTTAAACAAAATGGTTAAAAGAGATGAAGTAAAACCTCAATAATAAAAAGATATAATTGCAAATTCTGCAGACAGTTAAAAGATAACAAGGTGATATTATTCACAACTTCATCAATAATTTCTTTAACTAATGTGTCATGAAGATATTAACAAAGCTAATGTGTGTACACCTAGTAAATAAAAATAGCAGAACACTTATGAAAGCAATTAATTTCATAGTTGGAAATGCCTGAATCAAAATGACCCAGAATCAAACTGAATGAATTTTTAAGTAATAGCAATATAAAACTTTGCAGAAAAGTTTTATACTGCTGTATTTTTAATTTTAGATATGTATCCAGAAATATATTTATTAAGGCCACATATTCTTGTAGGAAGTAAGAGCTTATCATTTATATAACTGAATAGAGACTTTGTGTGTATCACTGATTTGAAAAAAAAGGCATATAAATATATCTCAGGTACGAAGGAGCTACAAGTAAATCCATGCTAGAGGGATTCAAGCATCAACGAGGAAACACTAGACATGGGGCATCATGGCACCTGCAAACTTGCTGGAAATGCCAATTCTTAGATTCCACCATATTAGGTAAATTCACAAATTAACAAATGGTCTTTGGTCCTTAGTGAATTGCACTTCATGAATTTCTCTGTTTACTAGGATAAACATTTAGGTTTGAAAACCACTTACTTTTAGTCATTTTAATCACCTCCTCTCAAGAAATAGCAGCATGCTCTATGTTGACATGGGCTGTGAAGGTAGTATTGTTGCATTATCATTTGCTGAGTACATTATTTACAAATTTGCAAAGTATATTAACATATAGCAAACTGACCATCACACCAGGATAATCAATTGAAAAATTTCATTGCATTTCCATTGTTGTATTGAATACTTGAAGTGTAATAGTCATATCTCAGACAAATCTTCCAATGAAAAGTTTGAAGACTGAAAATTCACTTAGAAAAATCCAATCTTATGTCTCCACATAGTTATTTGATCATTTTTACAATTTGAAAAACAAATATTCACCTGAAATACTAGTTTTTCAATCATTGCCTTTGACAAATGTTTACAGTATTCTAAACGTTTGGCTCAGTTGGCTGCATAATTCAGTCTGTAGTTTTAAACTAGCTGAATAGAAGTATTTTTGGATAGGATAGAAGCTACAATATGAGGTATTCCATATTTTCTAATGCTTTTATCAAAATTCTAAGCTCACAGGATTATTCTTTTTTAGTCTCATGAATTTATGCAGTTTAATTCAACCTCTAAAATTCCAAAGTGAAAACATTTATATTAATTAAAATTCAGTCACAATACACCAGCATAATTGTAACTGAAATGCTTCTGAGAAAATTACAGCACATTATTTCAAGTCTGAATATTTCAAGGACTTCTTTGTTTTGCTAAGATCCAGCTGTTAAAGAGTTTTCTGGTCCTTTCATGTTTTTTTCACAATAAATTTTACTTTCTAGTCACTTTCATAAATGAGTAACTGGAATAGCACTTTTAGTTCTCTGACGAACTAAGTAATGATGAACAAATTGCTTTGATTTATGTTCTGTCATGGAGATGATAAAACAGAAACAAAAGAAAGTCATGTGATAATGACAAATCATGGTGGCAGAATCCTTTTGCCCTTACAAAAATACTAGAGACAGAATATTAACAGTTTTGTTGTCAGCTCAAATCCTCATTCAAATATTTTTTACTGTATTTAATGTTTAAAAATTGGCACCCAGAACTTTATTTCATGTGTAAAGTAACAGAGAAGAAATCCTGAACTTAAAATCATATTTAAAATTTTATTTTCCAATTTCCTTCCAAATCAAAGTTTGAAAAACTGAAGTCTGTAAAATCATGATGTATATTTATATTCAATGTCTCAGGATATCACAGCTCCAACAATAAATATAGGAGATGTCAGTTGTTTTATATACAATAAAAGGAAGCTTATTGTTTGTGACTGTGGTGTTTTCTGTTGAATATGCAGCTCTCTGCGTAGTCAGGCAGAAGTCGCAGACCTTTAAATCATTCAGCTTTCTCATCCCCTAAAACTAGGGTCTCCTGATATAAGAGTCCTGCTGGAATAAAGACAGACGCAATTTATGGAGGGAAATACTTGTTGCTCATTGTACTCTCCTGTACCATTAAATGTCTATCTCTAAAGCCAGAGAAATGCAAAGTACTTGTGTACTTAAAGTGAGTGTGTATCTGTGATGAATGTACAGCTGTCTCTGCTGCACTCAATTGCAGCTAACTTAAAAAGTGACTTAATACTTTGCAAGTAGTTTAATTTATATAAGCAAACTGAATATATATGTGAATTTCACCCACAGCAGAAATGATGAGATACCCTAACTGACAAAGGAGAGGAGAGAGGATGATAAAGAAATCTCTTAAAACCACACCAACATCGTAAAAGTGAAATCTAAAGTTGTGTGTCTATGAATACTGATGAATGCTGCTATAGTATTTAGTTACAGTGGCTGAAAGAAAAATGCTTTTGTGTCCTTCTTTAAACATAATTCATGATGTAGTTCAGGTTTGGGACTTAATCGGATACAGTTACCTGCTTTCACTGCTTCTGTTAACACTCTTTAAATAGATAACAACATGATACATTTTTTAAAAATGTAAGAAATTTTAAAAATTGATGATAGAAGATTAATACAATTCAATAGTGTGAGTAAATGTAATCCGATCTCAGAATAATACTAAATGATTCTCAGTTTCTCTCCAAGGTTACTAAGTATTCGGATTGGTTATATAATATTTTATACAAAATTAAAATTAAGGAAGCTGTACCTATTAAGCTATGTAAGTATTTTCCTTTATTTTCCCCTTTTCTTTATACAGTGCGGAAAGGCTATATTCACCTCCTGGCTTCCTCTTTGATACTTATTACAAATTCAAGGTCTATATTTTCAATGATATGCAGTAAAATTTTATCTTTATCATCTATCTACAACTTGAAATCAACCAGTCCAAGTCATGCTTCCCAACCCTGTTTCTTCCCTTGAGGAGCAAGTGCATATCATTTTTCTCCCAGCAATCTTTATTTGATATTGTTCATTAAATTTAAAAATATGTGATTACATTACTTCACACCTTTATGCACTGGCGATCAACGTAAGAACACTTGAATTACCTGCATTGAACTTTCCTCTGTATTTTTCCACTTTTTGAAATGTGTAGCAGTTACCACATTGATTAGTATACAGAATATCATTTCATATTTTTCTGCAGCAGTAACAGACATCGAAAATTACTATCATTCATATATTTATTATAGCCAATATTTTAAATGCACAAATGATACAACTATAACTGAAAATGAATGTATCCTTCAACTTTGAAATTCATATAAAATTGAAATGCTTATACCGATTTAAACATCTCCATTCAGAAGGGAAGAAGGTACAGAGGGCATTTTGAATACATGATTTTTATAAAAAGACCATGCTAATGGTCTCAATTTGTGCCTTAAATCTATTATCACACTAAATATAGCACAGTGTACCTCATACTTATCAATTAATTTGAAAGGCAGTTTTTCTATTTCCCCTGTAGAGCTTCACCAAAAGTGAGCACTTGTAGCAGATGGGTTATTGGAGTGAAATAAGGTTTTTATTCTGGAACCTTCTCCCTACAAGTTCAGAATTAGTGGTGTTTGCATTCTGTTATCCACAGCCACAGCTACAGGTGACTGGTAAGTAGACTTCTACACACAATCTTGTGTTCATACCTTGGCATGTTTGGCCTAGAGAAAATACAGTACTTCACTAACTTTTGCTGACTTCTCAGTCAATCTTACATTAAATTTCATTATATTTTCCTCGATTACTCTCTCTTGATATAGAATTCCTTTATAGTGCACAGCTGCTTTATTCAATAATTTATGCTAGCATACCCAAAGAAACAATCCACTAAAGTGATATTTTTGGAACAGAATCTTCATGGGTTTGACTGAAATAATACCAGTGACAGTGGAAACTTTTAGGTCCACAAATTTTGAAGAAACTTTTTTAATCCATAAAAACAAGCAAAGATATTGAAAAATGTGTTATGTTTTGTATTATTCTTTTAATGTTCAGAAATACCTCCAAATTATGTCAGCTATTGTTGTCTACTAATCAGCACAAATGTAGTAGCTGATAGCAACTTTCATATAGCTTAACTTATGTCTAGTATCTTAACTCACACAGTCATTAATTATTATCACAGTGTCATGATGCTACAGGATGATTCTGCTTGTCTAAGTCTGGGAAAGCAATTCTTTCCTCAGCTTGTTGATTTAACTAAACAGATTATCAGGGCATTTGAACACTAAAAATGGATGAATGTGGCTAATCTGGGATATCCTGAGCTGTGATTGTTCAACTCTTGTATATAAGTTTTCATATTTTAACATGCTCGTCTTGGTTTGATTATGCCTTGTCATGATTCTAAGAGAAAACAGGAGCTGCAAAACCTTAACTTATGTCTAGTGTCTTAACTCACACATCATCATTTTTTTACCTTGATTTTTAGAGAATTAAATATTTTTCATTTTAGTCATTCAGGGCAACAATAATTTCAGATTAGGTTAATTATGAGTTTGCATACTAGGTGAGAATAAGGAAGACAAAATCAATAGGTTATTTTTCATGATTCATTTATTTACTAAATGGTACAGAGAAATGAATATTTTGTCTAAGTCATTTCTAAAAATCAAATAAAATACAGGGCAGGATATGTTTCATTGATTTTTAATTATTATAAAAAATTTATTTACTTGCAAGTTGGAAAGGTTTACACATTTCTTAAATATACGTGTTTTTGTTGAAAGGATTATGTAATTTAATTTTGTATGTAAGAAGCACTCCCTACATTTTACCTTCTGTTCTTCCCTTATTTCAATTAAGTTTTGCTTTAACTCTTTCTGTTGAAGACATAAAAATAGATTACTTTGGAAATAGGAAAAATGACTTTACATCAGTATAGGAGTTAAAACAGTTTTCATTATCTTTTTTAGGTACACATGTATAAAATACAAAAGAAAATTAGCTCAGTGAATATAAAGAAACCTGGTATACATAAACTATAGCACATGACCATTATCTAGCTAAACTGATTGTGTGCTTAACTCTCGCCAAAAGGAGTTTGTTAAGGAACATGACTTTGGGAAACTTGTTTTCAGGAGTTTGATACTGAGGGATTCATCAAGGTCTGTGGGAATATAACATTTCTCTGTTCATGCTCAACAGAAACAAAAGGAATTGAGAGAAAAACATGAAATTATTCATTGAAACACTTTTATTATGTTTGAAACAATAACCTGCAGTGGTTACCTTTACTAAATAACATATATATTCAATAACAATGGAATTAAACAATTAATTTAGGACACATTTATCTGTTTATATTTTCCTTCAGAGGATTGTACTTAATAAACATTGACTGGGTGAAAATCACTGAGCCAGAGTAAAAGAATGTGTATGTGCTGGTGGGAAAGATTATAGGAATGGGACATGCTCTCAGGAAAAAAAAAATGTCTTTTCCATTTAGCAGAGAGTGAGAGAAGAAAAAAAGTTTATAAACAAAAAATATTGTAGTTTGTCAATGTTAGACTACAGCGAATGTTTTCTCCCTCAGAGTTCTATAAGCTTTTTAAAAAGTTGGTATTTTAACAGTGCTCCTGAGCAGTGAATATGATTAAACAATGTAGTGGAATAAGAATCACATTTTCCAAAAATGTATTCATTAAAAACACCAATACAAAACATTATGATTGATTAGTAAAAAGCAAAACAATTACTGAGGCAGTAGTGTTAGCAACAGGAGTTTCCATCACCTGTCTTCACACAGAAACATCAGTTTCAGTATACATCAATGCACAGAGCGTTTACAACCCTATGTAAAGGAAATACAGTATAAGAGCATGTGAAGGACATTTTCATGCTAGCTGTATCATATTTTCCCAGAGTAAATGCAATGAGCAGCAGAGAGGGACATTGGGAAACAGTGAAATCAGAACCTAGCTTCACTGTGGACTCCAGAACCATGCCTGCCTTCTTGAACAATGGACCAGTGGACCAGAGCTACCACTCAGTGACTCACACACTGCCAGCTTTGGTCCACAGAGCGTAAAAATATGAAATAAATTCAAATATTCACACATGCAAATACCTAGCTGGCCCTTAACCTATGATAGTTTTGCTTAAGTATTTTTGACTTTGAAATGATGCATTTCAAAGAAATAGGACTTTGAAGTTGTGCCTTTTCCTGAGCTAGCAATATACACTAGTGTACTCTCTCCCAGTGCAGAGCAGCATCAATGAGCCATAACTCCCAGCCAGCAATATCTCAAACAAAGCAAGCAGCACTCAACAGTGAGTCGTGGTGGTAGCTAGGAGGTTCAGAAAGTTAAGAGATATTAAATGCATTTGGAAATAGGTTATTTTCAATTTGTGATGGCTTCATTAAGATATATGTATACTGTTTGTTGAGATTCATAAATGGACACCTATACAAAATATTGTTTAGCCCTTTTAAAAGAAGTAAATTCTGGCAATTGCAACAATATAATAGTTTAATTCTGAAATATTTTTATTCAAAGTTGTTCATTTTTTTACAGAATTTAAAGGAAATGTGATGCTTCTCTTATTCCTTCCTCTCTTTTCCTTTCTAATCCTTCCTTTCCTTTGCTTTTCATGGATTTTCTTTTTTTAAAAAACATTAATATATTAATTTTTTCACTGTCATTTATTCTTATTATGATGTGTCCTTTCCATGGAGTCATACTTGGGCTAGAGGATGTATTTTCATACTTGTGTCTTGAGCAGATTCAATGTTTTGCTTCTGAGCTCTGAGTGGCACTTTGGACATCATTCTTTATGCTCTTGACATCCTTGTTTACTGTTGATGTAGCCTGTACTAAATTTAGCCCTGTGTAACCACACCACCTCTTTTATTCTATGTGCTGTTGAAGTGAGCACATGCTGCCTCTTCTTTTAAGGGTCATATTTTCCTCATATGTAATTCTTGTTTAATGTTTTTACATTTATTATACAATAAACCTGAAATTTTATTACATTTTTTTCAGATTTTTTTCTCTGATGTTTTTTAAGAAAAAGGACTGTAAATATTTTCATTTAAACAAAACTTCTTACTATATTTTCCATATATCTATGTATGTATTATTTAATAAACTGAAAAAGTAGTATTTTTGACATTGTAGAATAAAATTCACATTTCCTAATATGGTATATGGGACTATATCATTTGAATAATTATCTAGTCATTTCATCTCTTATACATCATGTTCTTCCCATTCTTCTTTCATTCTAAATATTTGCAATGCTAGACTACAGAAAAAAATTCCAAGTTATGGTATCATTGCTGGCTTAGTGTAAATAGATATCATTCTTTTATGACTCTTTTTTGTGAACTGTTTATATACAGGAACAATATACAGGCTACACACCAAAAGAGGAGTCAGAGATAATCATGAGCATTGGCCAAGGTAACTGTAAATAAAAATTTAACTGAAAGATGTACTGAAATCACATGTAAGTGAAAATAAAATAAACAAGCATTTTTTTCACTGTGTTCTTGTAGCTTATCCTATAATTACTTTTACAGATAAAAACCGCTTTGATGGAAATTCTGAAACAATGTATTATAGGGACCCTCTTCTCAAGGTCATTGCAACTTATAATGAACAATATCTTCAGCCATGAAATTGAAGCTATTTTTAATACATAGTGGTACTTTAAAAATGAAATTTTCCTTTGTCAGGCTATCATAGGTTTGATAGTGTTTTGTAAACAAGTTTCTAAACTTCCTCTATTAAAACATAGATCCTTAGCAATCAAAGTTAAAGCATGAAGAAAGCTTAAATCCTATAATGGTGACTATTTTAGCATGTCCCTTAGACTAGCAAATATAATTATGAATATGGAGTTTTTGGCAGAAAATCAAGATTATTTACCTCAAGATTGTGCCTGTTGGCCAACAACACATCCATTATTTCTAATCTAAATTTGAAGATTAAAAAGGTTTTACTCTAGTTTTTGAATTAAATTGATACTTCACTTCCCAGTCAATAATATGATAAGGTTTATTTATAAAGGTGCTTTAAGGGTACAAATTTCAATATCAAACTTTTATATTTGTATAGATATTTAATGCTTTCTAAGTGCATCCTAAGAATACAGACTGTGGCCTATTGGAAATATTTTGATAGAAATATTATTTATCATTTGTCACTTGATACTTTCAATTAACTTTGGAGTCATGCAAGAATATATTTGGACTTCTGATTTATGCATGGTTGTGAATATCTGTCTGAAACTAAGTCATATTCATCAAAATTTTTTTACAAATACTACATAATTTTAGTGAATTAAACTTGCTCACTGCTAGTATCTTTGTAATTTTATGTTTATATTATCTCATACAAGACCATCAACTTGAAAAATATGTACAGATGTTTAATTAGTAAAAGAAACATTGATAGTTTTTTTTTTACTTTTCATTGCAATACTTTGCTTTACAGTAAGAGAACATCTGTGAAACTTAAATAACATTCAAGTTATTAAAATTAATTTCTTCCCTGGAGAATTTCTGTACTCTGATATCCTAAAAGGGTTGTCTTTTTTTATGTGTTGCAATTATTAGTATTTCTTGAATTCTCTCCTTTCTTTTGTAACTGATCTTTCTCGCTGATTTCACATTGAAAGTTTTTTCTTCCAACCAGATCAAATCTAAAAATCCAGAAGTAACAAGCTATTTTATTTGCAGGAAATACTTGCCAACTGAATTTTAGAAGAAAAAGAACAACAACAACAACAAAACAGTTTTCAATGAATACCTTTATTTTAATAGATTATGCTCTGGTTAAAATATTTGTATGCTCCCCCCCCCGCCTTTTTCTTGTAATCAAAATTATAAGAACTGCAGTACATTTTTCTCCATTTCAATCAAAACATTGTTAGGCATTTGATTGTGAGAGTTTGATAAATATCCAAATGAACAACAATAAATGAATAGCAAACATTCAGTGCTTTGTCGGCAATATGAAAGCTTTGAATACACCAGATCTCCCCGGTGTCTGATATTAGGAGATAACAGATGTGTTGTGTATACAACCTTCTGGTGCGTAAGAATTTTGATGAAGAGCAATTGAATGAAAATGAAAACAAACCTTCCTCAGTGGATTCATGAAACAAAAAGAGTAACTTTTATTTTCTTTTTCCTTCAATCATTACCAACACAGGTAAATTTTCCTGTGCTAACAGGATTTATATTCATTTTATTTCTCCTAATAGAAATAGAGTGGAGCCACTTATTCCGTGGCTTCCTGTTTGTGCCAGTGTCTTCTTTTGGGACAAATGTGGCTGAAAAGGTCTCTTGTGCTTTGCTACCAGTGTTCATTTTACTAAGAAATGTTTTTGAATTATTCAACGTGTATAAAGTCTAAGCAATTTCCTTCTTGATTTGAGCTAATGATCAGGTGAATTTTTCTAAATTTTAAGGTACTAAAAATAATTTTGCCTATCAAGTAATTTAAAATCAGTAAAGATTATCAAGAGCAACAAAATATATTCTTTATATTGACACTATTTTGAAAAGACATAAAACTTCTTACAGAATCATAATTTCAAGGAAAGCAATAACTTTTGCTATGTTCTAGAACTGAAGGATATATACATATATATATAGATAAATATATATAATTTTCACTGAGTTTTAATATTTAGTGATTATGAACCTGAAAAATGTGCCTAATTTTACTTTATTACAATAGTTTTCTAATATTTGAAAAACAGTAACGTCTTTTCCCAATGCCTGTGTGACAGGTGCTATTTAAACAATTTCCCAATATAAGTTAATTTAGAAAAAATTGAGGAGCTTCATCTAAAATCTATGAGCATTTTATAAACTTTTTAGTATGATCAAGATCAAAGTAATTGATACACCTTGAAAATCCTTTTCAGTTGATGACTATACACACTTCAATATATGAGCTAATTCATTTTTAGATTCCTAGATAGGTACTTTAATAAGTGAAAATAAAATTGTCAATTAAGTAACTGCTGAATGACAAGCATGAGGACTAATAACTGCCCTTGTTTGGAAAACTGTAAAGAATTTGAGACATGCAATTAATCTAGTGCCCTTCTGCTTTTTCAAGTGGCTACATGGAAATTATTACAATATGTATTATATTTATTTATATTTTAACATAAATATCTTAAGATTATTTTTCATTATTTAATTTTCCAAAAATTGAATTAATTTTGTTACATACTTAATACATGATCAACTCATATTGTGTGTTTCAAAGGAAAAATTTTTGCTGTGAATAATAGTTTTATATGAAATAACTATATTATATTTCTATTTCCAGATATTTTATCTTACAATTTTATTTGATGTATAAAATTTAACAATCTTTAATTTCCAAGATACTGCCACATGTTTAATTTTACTTATGTAATAGAGTATACTTTAGTAATCAGTATCACTTTATTTCACAAATATTTCTTTTAAAAATCATGGCCCAACTCATGCTCTTTAAACATCTTTGAACTGGATCATGTGGAAGTTATGCAATATTTTAAGTAACTCAAAGTTAATTTACATATTGAGTCATCTTATTATCTTCAAAGGTTTAAAACTAATGCAGTTTTAAAATTTGTAGTCTTTTGTGAGCAAGACTGCATCTAATTGTCCTTACAATCACATCTTTTAATAGAATGAGGTAGGAGAATACATGGCTTAATGGCTGATTTCAGAAGGGCACTCCAAAAATCCTTAAAACGATTGCAACAGTTATTTATTTATGAATTGCTGACTATATTCTTTGGTTAACTTTCCATTAATTGAATTTATGTTTTGTAGTAGATTTAGAGCTTAGTAATATTGCATTGTATGTCTCATTGATCTCTCTTATAAATATTAAAGTAAATGAACTCTTTTTAGTTTGTTAACATAAATAATTTATCTCTGCAGCCTGGAAACTTACTGGAAATTCTTTAAGTTTTAAGTAAGGCATTTCTATCCTTAAATACTCAAACAAATGATAGAGACAGAAGAAACAGCATGCACAATAAATAACTTATTACAATAAATAGCATATAATTAATAAATGATAACTTTGATAAATAAAACATGTAGTCATATAATTTCTGTATTTATTATAATTTAAACTTTACATACAATTTCAAAATCAGTATTGGATGCATAGCAATTTACAGAGTCTAAATTACTTGAATTACATATATGCATCACATATGCATATATAATACAAATACTATGTAGGCCACCTCAGATATATAAGCAGTACATTAGAGTCAGTGCGTAAAACATTAATTTGGAATGTGTATGTATGTAATTATTATATGTAATGTATGCAGTTGAACATCTAAAATGTCTTAATCATATGTCTCAAGTGAGTTTGATCAAAACCTATCAAGCTGGGTTTGAGAGTAGAAAGATTTAAAGAAATGAGGGAAGCCTATAGGAGCTGGAAAAAGAAAAGAACAAGTCATCTTTTATCAGCACTAGAAATAAATGACTTTCTATTTTTTAAACTGGGAATTGAACTCTGGACCTAGCATCTGTCAGGCAGGCATTGTGTTATTCGGATGTATATTTGGTCCTTGTTTTGATACCTATATTTTTTCCGAGTAAGAAAAATATTGTATTTCTTATTTCCAGGAATATAAAACAATAAATCCAAGTCACTATAAACCTTTGTTTTTGTACTAATTTGTCACAACAAAAATAGAAACCTGAAAAATACAAACCAAAGACTGCTAGTATATGGAATTCAAATGCAACTGGGTATTTTGTATTTGTATGTCCTTCATCTTACAATGTGAAATAAAGAAATATACTGGACAATGAAAAAGAACAATATGACATTCTGAATTTAGAATGACTAGTTAAGATTTCTTGGAGAAAACCATATTTATAGGAAACATTTTTTGTTAAACATATAAATATTGGTAAATTGTCCATTTATTTTTATAGCATGACTCTGTGTGTATTGGCTTAAAACTAATATTTTATTCACTAAATTCTTATCCTGTGTAGAATAGGGAATAAATTTTAAGACAATGAAAGACTAGCTGAAAGAATATTCTTTAAATAGAGCATACTAATATTTAGAATTCATTTTATTATGGGGGTTACTTTCTATACATATCAGACAAAGTGAAAGACATATTGAAATAAACCATGGTGAAGTAGCTATGCCCTCTAAGGTGAACTATGAAATAAAAGATGCAAAATAAAAAGATAAAAAGATGTCAGCTGTTCTGACAAGTTCAAGCAATCTAATAAATTTTATATAATTCTTCCTTATCCAAAACATAATTCTTTAATTCTTTTTAATTTATTATAAATAAATTAAATCATAATGTACCTAAATAGAAATTTTTTTTCCTGAAGAGAACACTTAGAAAAGGAATAAAATAACAACTTAAACTTATTAAAGGCAGAAAACCAATGGGAATAATATATGGATGCAGAAACAGCAAAGATAAGAAGAAAGAGCAGTCTTTCATTCTGAAACAATGAAAATATGCCTGGTACTTGCATGCAATAGTCTATAAGAGCAGAAAATCCAGTCTAGAGGCAGTTGTGGAGCAAGAAAGCAACATCTACGAAGCAGTATTCAGCAGTGCTCTGTCAGAAAAGAACATCGCAGTCTTAAAAGGAGGAATAGATGACAGAGAAAAGAACATGCTAGCTAAAACATATGTTTGTGGCAAACTCAAGCATCATGATTACAACTCTTTTACACGTTTGGAGAGAACACACACACACACACACACACACACACACACACACACACACACGCACACACACACAGGGAAAAATCCAGGCTTAAGTTTCACAGTGTAGTTGGCTTTCCATCCCTATAATGAATGCATCAAAAATTCAAGACAGACCAAAAAGACTTATTTTGTCTCATAATTTCATACTGGTTTAAGTCCCAAATCAGTTTGCCCATCTATTTTAAGTCTGTAATCTCTTCAAGGGCTTCCCTCAGGGCTTCATCCTCAATAATCAGAAGAACTTCCACTAGCCAGTCTTGAAAAATTTCCAACACTTTTGAGGAGACCCAAGATGTAGACTAACATACTAACACATGTCTTGGGGGGCATTATTTAATATCCAAATTATATGATCATCATTATACATTAATAAGTATTATCTAGACATTTAAAATGCAATTCAAGCTTGTATAAAATAGTATTTTATGATTTTATCTAACACAAACATATCAAACATCACTGAATCCATGATTTTATGAGAGTGTTGAGTCGTAAATACACTATTTCCTTAGGAAATTTTTCTTTTACTAAGTATTTTAATTATAACTTTAGTCACAAATGCTTGTATCTTCTATGCTGAGAGATGTGTAAGTTAAAATTCTGTAGTTTCTGTAGAATGAATGTGGGATAGGACGGATTGACATTAATAATCATGTATCAGGTAAATTAAAAGAGATTTTCTGTATATGTCTTTTGGATGAAAACAAACTGAGACTTGAAAGAGGTATTTGCAAATTGCCTAATTGGGTCAATTTAATGTTTCTTCTTCAGGAAATAAACCAACTTTCTTTAAAAGATGCAGGTACTTGGATTATTCCCATAACACTGTACTCATTAAAGTAAAATTTACTAAAGTAATTAGCACAATGTCAACATAAAGAAATGAATCATGGAACACTCATTTGAAAATTTCCATGAGTTAGATCTTTGCTTAAAATAGTTCCTCCCCACCATAAATTCAGCCTGTTTTGTTTTTAATATATTTTTTGTCAATTTGAATGTGACTTGCTCTAAAATGCAAATATCTACCTATTGGATTTTCTAGAATTCTAGCATATACTGTAGGGAAACTGATTTAAACCAAGACTTAAATAATGTAAAACTTGGGTATATTGTGGATAAGCTTGCTTTAATTGCCTAATTATTTGGTGCTGGTTGAATTTTTTAATTTAAAGAGGAAAAAAATCACAGCAGTAAAAGGGTACAAGTAGTACAGAATTTCAAGAAAAAGTATACAGTAAGAAATCACTAGTTAATAGGTTACATATTGTCATCTTAGAAACAGTTGTCCAAATTACAAAATTAAAGCATGCAAAGTGGACATTCATACAGTAAGATTGCAGACAGTTCGGTTCAATGATCCAACAAAAACTCAGTAATATGGTCTTCTATCCTACACACTTAAATGTAAATGCAGTTATATCCTTCAGACCACTTTCTTTTCCTCTCTTTTTTACAGTAACAATTATACTTTTTGGGTTTTGTTACTCCCACAGTTCTTATTACTTCTTTTTGAAGAGAATAAGGCCAAATGTGACAAAACAAAACAGAGTTAGTTAGAACAGAAGAATGGACATAATATATGATGCAAAAATAGAATACCAGGTGATCAAAAATGATTACCATTATAGCAAGAGGCTATATCAGTTGCCTATATCATCAGGTATAATAGAATTGAACAAAACACTACAGAACAAGATCAATAAAAACTACACTGGAGACCTTACAGGACTTCAAAAGAAGATAATAGTCAAGCCATAATGGCCATCATAGTAAAACTTATTGCCTTCAAAGTGGTTGCTTATACCCTCAAACTTGATACTATCAAACAAAACAGAATATAGTAAAACCAGAGAACAAGATGGGGAGAGCAATACTGGGATTCAAATCACGTTAATAGGAAAACAAAAAAAAAAAAGTTAATGTAATATAACCCACCATTTTTAATTTAGTTTTCCTTTATTAAAAAATAAGAAAAAATAAATTAATTTAAAAAATGGGAGATTGAGATAAAAGAGTACATAGTAACAGAACAACACAAGTCATAACCAAAAAATTTAAGCATCATTGTGTTTCACCACCAGATAACCTGACATAATAGTAGTCACCACAGTGTCTCTTTCCTTGAATTATTTGAGTATAACTTCGTATACTATAGCATCAAACATATCAAGACAGTGTGAAGCCATTCAAGAGAATGTAAGAATTACAGGGTATTTAGAACCAGCTAACAGAAAACAAATAACTGTTTCTATATTATCTCTTTGGCTATAAAAATTTTTGCTTATACTATCACATATAGTAAAATATAATAAGATACAACATATTAAAACCCATGGAAACTGATGAACAACAGCTTTATGGAACTTCAAGACAAGATTATATTAAATTGGCACTAGCTATTAAGATGTCTTGTTTTCTTCAAAATTGCTATCCGTACTATCACAGACAATAAAATCAAACAACCCAGATTAAAACCATTCCAATTAATGAGTGAAAACATTAAATGGCTTCAAATCAGTATGATTGGGAATCATGATTACCACGTATTTTTATGTATTCTTATCATTACTTACACTAGGGAAACTATTCAGTATTTATACATGTGAGTTTGATTTATGTCACTTATGAGTATGGTCTCAAGCTGCGTCCATATTTATAAATATTTCAGTGTGATCATTCTTTATAGCTGAGTAGTACTCCATTGAATAAAAATACCACAACTTTTTTATCCATTCCTCAGTTGAGGAACACTTAGGTTGTTTCCAAGATCTGGCTATTACAAATTGTGTCGCTATAAACATGGGTGCACATATAACACTGTGGTATGATGCTATCAGTTCTTCTGGGAATATGCCTAGAAATGGAATAGCTGGGTCAAATGGGGCTTCCAGTCCCAGCTTTCTGAGGAATCTCCAGACTGACCTCCACAGTGGTGCACCAGTCTACACTCCCACCAACAGTGCAGGAAAGTTCCTTTTTCCCCACAGCCTCTCCAGCATTTGTTGCTGGTGGTTTTCTTGATCTTGGCCATTCTTTCAGGAGTGAGATAATATCTCAGTGTGGTTTTAATCTGCATTTCTCTAATGACTAATGATGATGAATATTTTTTCATGTATTTATTTGCCATTTGTATTTCATCCGAGAATTGTATAGTCATCTCAGATGCCCATTTTTGCATTGGGTCTTTGAATTTTGGGGGTCTGATTTTATTTAATTCTTTATATGTTTTAGACAGAAGTTCTTTGTCTGAGGGGCAGTTCACTAAGACTTTTTCTCAGTTTTTGGGTTTTCTTTTCACTATGCTGGAGATTTCTTTTGACGTGCAGAAACTTTTTAATAAGAGGTGATCCCAGTTATTGACTGTGGAACATGTATCCCGTTCGGTTAGAGTCTTGTTCATGAATTCTCTACCTACTCCTATGTCTTCAAGGTTTTTACCCAATTAGTCTTCCAGTAGATTTAGTGTCTCTATTTTAATATTTAGATCTTTGATCCATTTAGATTTTATTTTAGTACATGGTGATAGGCATGGGTCTACTTTTAGTTTTTGGCATATAGAGAGCCAGTTTTTCCAACACCATATATTAAGGAGACTGTCGTTCTTCCAGTGAACATGTTTGGCCCCTTTATCAAAGATAAGGTGGTTGAGTGGTTTGGAATTGTGGTTGTATCTTCTAATCTATTCCACTGATCTTCGGCTCTGTTTTGGTTCCAGTACCATGTTGACTTTGCTACAGTTGCTTTGCAGTAAAATTCAAGTCAGGGATTGTGATGCCTCCTGCCTTGCCTTTGCTGCTTAGAACTTTCCTTGCTATTCAAGATCTCTTCTCACTCCAGATGAATTTTAGGAGTGATTTCTCTAGATCTATGAGGTATGTTGATGGTATTTTTATCGGGATTGCATTGAATCTGTATAACAGTTTTGGGAGAATGGCTGTTTTCACAATATTTATTCTTCCTATCCATGAGCAAGGGATGTCTTTCCATTTTCTGAGATCATCTTCAATTTCACTTTTTAGTGTATTATACTTTTGCATGTATAGGTTTTTCACTTGTTTCGTGAGTAATTCCTAACTATTTCATTTTTTTGGTTGCTAGTGTAAAGGGTGTGGCTTCTCTTATTTCTCTCTCTGTGATTTTGTTATAAGTGTATAGGAATGCTATTGATTTTTGAGTATTGATTTTGTATTCAGCCACATTGCTCAATTTATTTGTTATATCTAGGAGTCATTCAATGGAGTTTTAGGGGTCTTATATGTAGAGAATCATGTCATGTGCAAATAATGACAATTTAGCTTCTTCTTTTCCTATCTTCATGCCTTTTATTTCTCTCTCTTTTATAATTGCTCTGGCTAGTATTTCCAGTACTATATTAAATAAGAGCAGTGATAATGCAAATCCTTGTCTTTTGCCTGATTTTAAAATAAAGGCCTTCAATTTTTGGCCATTTAGTATGATACTGGCTGTTGGTTTGTCATAGATGGCCTTTATTATATTGAGATAAAGACCATCTATTCCAATTTTCTGCAAAGTTCTTATCATAAATGAATGTTGGACCTTATCAAAAGGGATCTTTTGATATCAAAAGGGATTTTTCTGCATCTATAGAAATGATCATGTGATTCTTACTTTTGGCTCTATTGATATAGTGGGTTACATTTATTGATTTACATATGTTGAACCATCCCAGTATGCCTGGGATGAATCCCACTTGGTCATGGTTTATGATCTTCTTGATGAATGCTGCATCCTATTTGCCAATATTTTATTGAGGATTTTTGCATCTGTGTTCATTAGGGAGATTGGTCTGTAGTTCTCTTTTTCAGTTGAGTCCTTCTCAGGTTTTGTTACTAGACTAATATTTGCTTCTAGGAACAATTTAGGAAGGATTGCTTCCCTTTCAATTTCACTGAAGAGTTTGAGGAGTGTTGGCATTAAGTATTCTTTGTATTTCTTGTAGAATTCTGCAGTGAATCTGTCTGGGCCTGGGCTCTTCTTTTAGGTAAGGCCTTACTTACATTTTCAATTTCATTAATAGAAATTGGGTTATTCAGCAGTTTTACATCTTCATGTCCTAGCTTTGGTACTTCATATGCGTCTACGAATCTGTCTATTTCCTCTGTGTTATCAAACCTTTGAGAGTAGAGGTTTTCAAAATAGGTGTTGATGATCTTCTGTATTTCTGTTGGGTGGTCTGTAGTAATTTCTCCTTTTTCATTCCTTATTGCATGAATTTGAGCTTTTTCTTCCCTTTTTAAAATAAGGTTGACTAGGGGCTTATCAATTTTATTTATTCTTTCAAAGAGCCAACTCTTTGATTCACTGATTTTTTGGATTTTTTTTTTTTAGTATCTATTTCATTGATTTCTGCTCTGATATTTATAAGTTCCTCTCTTCTTATGGCTTTGGACTTAACTTGCTCTTCTTTTCTAGATGTTTGAGGTGTAACATCAGGTTATTTATTGGTATTCGTTCTGTTTTCCTGATGTGGGAACTCAGTGCAATAAATTTTCCTCTGAGAACAATTTTCATTGCATCTCACAGATTCTGGTAAATTGTATTGGTGTTTCATTTGTAGGTATTTAATTTCTTCTTTAATTTGCTCTGTGACCCACTGATTACTCAAGAGTTATTCAGTTTCCATGTGTTTGTGGGATTTTTGCTGTATCTTTTATCATTAATTTCTAATTTCATGGTGCTATGATCTGATAGCATGAAAGGGATTATTTCAACCCTTTTGCATACATTTAAATATGCCCTGTGAGTTAATATATTGTCTATTTTAGAGAATGACCCATGTACTGCTGAGAAGAATGTGTATTCTGTTGTTGTTGGGTGGAATACTCTATATATGTCTATCAAGTCCTTTTGTTCACAAGTGTGATTCAGTTCTGTTATTTCTTTGCCGATTTTCTGTCTGGTTGATCTGTCCATTGGTGTCAATGATGTGTTAAAATCTCCTGTTAGAATTGTGTTGCTGCTAATTTGGTTTTTCATTTCTGCTAATACTTGTTTTATATAACTAGGTGCTCTGGAATTTGGTGCATATATATTTAAGATGGTTATCTCTTCCTCTTAAAGTTTTCTCCTAACCAGTATGTAGTGACATTCTTTATCCCTTCTGATCATTATTGGTTTGAAGTTCATGTTGTCTGCAAACAGAATAGCTACTCCTGCTTTGTTTTGGGTTCCTGTTCCATGAAGTATTGTTTTCCATCCTTTGACTTTTAGTCTGTGAGTATCCTTTTGGGTTAGATGGGTTTCTTGTAGGCAGCATATGGTTGCATTTTGTTTTTTAATCCATTCTGCCAGTCTGTTTCTTTTAATTGGTGCATTGAGACCATTTACATTAATGGTTATATATTGGTTTATTGTTGACCTGTTATCTTTCTGCTGTTGCATCTTTATCTTTCTGTTATGTTTAATTGTCTGCTTTCCTTAGTGGTTTTTTCCTAAATGTATCTAGGCTGTCTTTCAGTATTCTTTGCAAGGTTGGGTTGGTGATCATGAAATTCTTCAGCTGTTCTTTGTTATGGAAGTATCTTATTTCTCCATCAATTCTGAAGGACAGTTTTTCAGAGTACATCAGTCTAGGTTGGAAATCATTTTCCTTTCGGATCTGAAATTCTTCACTCCATGCTCTTCTTGATTTTATTGTTTGTGTTGAGAAGTCTGCTGTGATTCTGATAGGTTTTCCTTTATAGGTGATCTGTCTTTTCTCTCTGACAGCATTTAATATTCTATTCTTTTGTTCAATTTCTGGGATGGCAATTATTATATGTCTGGGTGTAGTTTTCTTTTGATTATGACTATTTGGAGTTCTGTATGCTTCATTCATCTTGATATCAGTTTCCAATCTCATGTTTGGGAAATTTTCAGCTGTTACTTCTCTAAACATCCTCTTGACATCCTTTATGTTGTTCCCTTCTTTTTCATTTATCCCTATCAACCTTATTTTGTTTCTCTTTGTGTCATCTTGCAGGTGTTGAATTGTTATTTCCTGATTTTTTGTTATTTTTAAAATATCTCTCCGTTCCTGTTCACTGGCTGCAATTTTGTCTTTGAGGTCTGAAATTCTATCTTCACATTCATTGAGGTGGTATTTACAACTTTCAATGCAATTTTTGATTTCCTGTATATCTCTTTGTATCTGCTTTATATATTCTGTTTGTTTCCTATATTGTTCATCCAGGAATTCTATCTTTTTATTTAGTTCCTCCAATTTTTTGACTGTGTCTTCTATACATATGTTCAGCATCTCCTTCATTTCTTTTATCATTTCTTCTTTTACCTGAGAGATTATTTCTAGTTTGAATTCCTTTAAGGCTTCCCAGAGTTGCTTCTTTATTTCGTTTACTATTATTTCAGTTATTTCAGGTATGTGGCATGTATTTTCTTCAATGGATATGGTTCCTAGGTTTTCTTGTGGTGGGCTGGATGTTTGAGATTGCATTTTGATCTTTTGTTTTGTCATTTTCCTATATTTTTGAGCTTTAAGTGTTGTTCCATGCTTCCCATGTGTGGGTTGGAAATTATCTCTTGTGCCCTGGATTTCTGGGACTTCTCTGGTAGTGTAGCTCTCTCCTTGGGCAGCAAAGCCCCCAGATTAAGAGAAGGTTGCCAGGCTCCTCTCAGGTAGAACTAAAGCCTCCTCAAGCTATACAGCTCCCCTCTGTGGCAGCAAAACTTCCCTCCTCAGCAGGGCTGCCCCTTCCTCCAGGTTGTGGCAGTAGTGCTGGAGCTCTCCAGGCTGAAAGAAAGTCCCAGGTAAGGTTGGAGCAGTCTCCTACAGCTTGTCCCAGTTCCCTCCTTTTGGTGGGGCAGCTGCCGTGTTTCCTCCAGGTGAGAGAGAGTGGTTGGCAAGCCTGGAATGGTGTCCCGTGGCTAGGCCCACCTCACTGTTCCTGGCAGGGAACTGCGACATGGCCCCCAGGCGAGAGAGAGAGGTCCGCCAGGATGGAAACGGGGTCCCATAACTCGGCCCACCTTACAGTTCCCGGCAGGAAGCTGCAGTGCATCCCCCAGACAAGAAAAAGAGGTCCCCCAGGCTGGAAACCTGCTGATTGATTTTTAAGTGCTCATTAGGTTATCTTCAAGGAAAATGATAAAAATTTGCAATTTTAATATTTTATTTGTGCCTATAGTGAAAAATATTCTTTTTCTAAAGCAAATTTACTGGATATATATTTATTGAGAGATAAAAATCTTCTGTCTGGAAGAGAGACAGAATGGGTCCTGAGTGGGTTGTCAAGGACTGTCTTTTCTAGGGACTTTTATAGTGTAAAACAATGAGGTTAGACAGATCCACTATGGTGAAAACATGGGAACTTGCAAGGTATATGGGCAAGAAGTGGGACAGAACTATGTTTAACCAATAAGAATAATTGTTCAGGTAAAATTGACCAAATCAGGGACAAATGGGGAAGTGAGTCACACAGCAAATGGGTATGCTTAAAGAGCAATGAATGTTTCTGTAAGGGCGTAGAAAGGTAACTCCTGGCTTCCTCAATGTGATCTATACTGATTTAGAATATCAGTCACTGATGTTTATACTTGTGGTATGGTTCTATTTGTTTTGTCTTTTGTCTTGAGATCTGGCCCAAGCAGAGGTATCTGTTTCCTCCAGTGTTATAAGGTATGTGGTTTTCTGTACTGGCTCCTTCATGGGTCCAACCCTGTTTGACTGCCTAAAATATTTCTAACTAGCTTAGCTGCATGTAACAATGCTATCAACATAAGTCTCCAAATACATATAATCTTTAACAAGATCAAAACTTTGAGGATTAGTACAAGTTTTGATTTTTACTCCTACAGGCACAGACTATACATGAAAGCATGAAGAGAACTAACAATTATTCAGTTTTCTCATTAAAGACATTTATGAACAACACATTGAAATAAATGAAAATTTATGTAAAATAAGCAGTGCAATTATTAATAATACTAAATAATTCATGACTATGTATGATTCTTCTCCATATAGCTGAATTAGTAGTCTTTAAGAACCACCATTATTTATGTTATTTGTGGAGGCTGAGGTTATTTTAAAGTCAATAATTTGCTGTTATATCTATATAAATTCTGAGAGTAGAAGTTTCATAATATGCTATAAATAAAAAAATCAATTAGAATGTCACATTCAATACAATTTTTAAAAATTCTTGGTATAGGGGCAGAGCAAAGATGGCGGATAGATAACAGCTGGCTACAGAGGCTCTCTGACATAGCCATCTTAGAATTCAACATAATACAGCATGGGGAGCCCCAAAAAGAAGGAGATAAATTCTCTCGTGCCAAGAAGAAACTAAGATGAGAAGAACCAATCAAACATACAGTCCTGGTGCTGCTATTGCAACAGCTAAAGGTTCAGTGCTCCCGCCACAGTGGGTGACTTGC
This sequence comes from Cavia porcellus, assembly GCF_034190915.1. Taxonomy (NCBI): domain Eukaryota; kingdom Metazoa; phylum Chordata; class Mammalia; order Rodentia; family Caviidae; genus Cavia; species Cavia porcellus. Next base: position 29,050,186 of record NW_026947487.1, on the reverse strand, counting down.
CGAGCCGTCAGAGGTCCTGCTGCTTGGGTGCAGCCACAGTGAGGTTGGGGGTCTGCCAGCCAAAAGGAGAGCTGAGTTGGCAGGGAGCCTGCATTGACCTGTGATGAGTGATGGGAATGGAGCCATTCCACAGAAAGGGGGCTCCCACGGATGATATTCTGGGACTGGGCAGGACTGGCAAGTACAAGGGGCAGCAATGACTTCAGTCAGTTTTTCCCTTCCCTAATGAGATTGGGGGAGTGAGCTAGGCCTGGGTTACATGACCTGGCTGAGACTCAATAGGTTATCTGAAATCAATTCTCTACGGCACTGGCACACACTAACTCAGTGAAACCTCAGAGTAGCAATACTATTATTCTTTGTTCAGAATGATTTTACCTTGCTTTAGTCTGTTTAAACCCAACATAAATGAAGATATGGATAACTGCATGTATGTTTAAGTGCATAGGATTGACAACCTTATTACTCAGTTTTTGTTGGATAGTTGAACAGAACTGTTTGCAGTCTTGCTGTTTTAATTCCCACTTTATATGTTCCACTTTTGTATCTTGAACAATTATTTGTAAAATGACAGTATATAAACATTAACTAGTGATTTTTTACTGTTTATTTTTTCTCTGAATGAATGTATTATTTCTACCCATTTTCTGTTTTGTTTAGTCTTTCTTTAAATAAAATTTTTAAAAAAATCTTGGTGTATTACAATCGCTGATTTAGATCAATTGAAAGTGGGAGAAACAGGAAGCACAGAGAATTCAACAGAAGAATCACCAGGTTCCTTGTGGAAGAGAAATACAAAACATGTTGAAAAATAAATATGATATACCAGGATGGACTTAACTAGAAAAAAGTTCTTTAACAAAACAATGAATGAAATGTATGGAGTATAGACTGTATCAAAAAGAGTTAAAAGTATTCCTTTTGGTGATGATAATAATCCTGAATAACCTGAAAACATTTGTTATAAGACAAGAAAATTATTTCCTATTTCACATTAATTCATTTATTGCAGCTTTCCTGCATAAAAATTTAGGAAATCCATGCACTACTGTCTTACATGAATGAAGCACAGCATGTGACCTCTGAAATTATCTCTCTCCAATGTGTTTCTCCTATGGTCTATTTAAATTCTTACCCATTTTCGTTTTTAAATTAAAGGTTATAATTCCTTGTCACTAAAAATATTTTATTTCACTAGTTTTGTCACCTACTGTAGCCTCTATCTTTATAGAAATTTTCCATTTCACCATAATTCCATTTAATATCGACATTTCTTTTGAATGTGACAACACAGTCATACTGAACTCTATGAATATTAAGTACATACCTACTGATTCAGCAAAGAATCAAGTTCTTACACAGGTTAGCACTAATTTGATATCTTCTAATCAGGAATTGACTACTTCAAACCCCACCTATAAATAAAACATATATCAGGGATGTTTTAAGGGTTTCAAAAATTCATGTATTTGCTTAAAGTCAATATATAAGCAATATTTAAAACTCAATAACATTCCTCCTTTTTTCTCTTTCAACCTCTTTTGCCACTAATTCTATGTATTTATAATTATTTAAATCAAGAAAAAATTATATGTAATATATTCAATGTTTTGAAGTATGCGTACATTATATAATTACTAGATTCAGCTAATAAAACATGCATTATCTCCTATAGTTATATTAGAGTGATGAGAATACTTAACATCTATGTTCATGAGTTTCCCCAAAATAAAAAATCTTATTGGTTGTAGTAACCATATTCTCAAGAGATTTCTTGAATTTATTTCTTATACCTAAATTAAATTTCTTTATTTTTTCCTTTGGTCTTGGGAATTGAACTCAGGACCTTGCACTTGCCAGACAAATACTTGTGCTGCTGAACTCTACTCCCAGCCTGAAATATCATTCAGATATATTATATTTTCAAATTATATTAATGTTTAACTAATGCATAAGGATATAAATGTTCATATTAATAAATTAATATAGTTTTTTTGGTAAATTTTAATTTGAAAACCAGAAAACTGATAGTTAATTTCTTGGAAAACAGAATTGTAAATCATTGCAATGTGAAAATTGGATATATAATAGTGAAAAAAACCCATAAAACTCTTTAAAAATGTTTGTGGAGGGTACCAGGAATTAAACTCAGAACCTCATACTTGTCAGCGAGATGCTGTACTGCTGAGTTACATCCTTGGCTAAAAGTCTGTTTTTTAAATGTGTGCTCCACTTTTTTTTACATGAAAACTGAGGTAGCCAATGGAGTCTTCAAATATTTTTGATTTCACATTTCTGATTATTATGGAACTACTTTGAAATACAATGTCCCAAAATGTTTCCATATTTTTCAAACATTGTGATGTTTTAAGGGATCTCAGCAACGTTATTTAAATTTCAGGATTTATAATTTTGTTTTTTCTCAGTACAATAATTTATTAAATTATATCTTCTTGAAATTATAAAATCTAATTCCAGTGCTATGATGTTTTCAAACTTACAATTTGCTATGGTTTGTGTTTAAATATCCCCCAAAGCCTCAAGCAGTTAAGGGGGGTTTAGCCTTGCTAAGGTTGCTGAGTGTAGTACTTGTGATTGATTGATTGTCTGATGCTAGGATTGGCAGTATGACTGCTGCTTCCGGCCAGGGACACGTAGCTGATATTACATTGAGGGGAGGAAAAGAGATGTTTTTCTCTCTTTTGCCCTTTCATTGTTGTTGCTTGAAGCTGCCATGGAAGGTTGCCCTTTAGCCACACCACCCTGCCTTGGAACTAGCTGAGTATGGACTGAGACTTCCACAACTGTAAGCTAAATAAACCTTTGCTTTCTTCATTTAGGGCTTCATGTATTTTGTCTCAACAACTAGAAAAATAGTAACCTAGACACCACTGCTCCTGACTCATAGTGCTTACGATATGTTGTAATATGGTATCTAACGCCATTTTAGCCCACAACAGATTACCTATAGGAAAACGTAAAGCTTACAGCTGAAGTCAGCAGTGAGTTTTACTACATAGATTTTCATAATCACAAACAGTGATTTACAGAGGGAGAAGAAACTACCTAAAGAAATAAATAAGTCTTTCTTTACTGTTAAGTGACCCATGACTGTGTAAGAAATTGTAGTAGTTAATGATCATTATCAGTATGACAGGGTTAAGAGATTATTGACAGATTGGTAAATGTATTTCTATGTGTGATAATGGAAGTGTCCAGAGATTATTGGTTTGTGGGCTAGCTAACTGAGAAGAAAGTCCTATCCTGATTGGGGTGGCATCATTTAATAGGCTGTAGTCAAGATGGAATAAAGGAAAAGGATGAAATTAGCCAGAATTTTTGAAGTTCCAGTCTTCATTAACAAGTATGTTTTTCCTACTGTTGTTACATGTGGACACCAGCTTCAGATTTTTCAGTCTTTCAAAGTGTGCACACCAGAAACACTCCAGGAGCTTCAGGCCTTCAATCTCAGACTAGTGCTGCAACCTTGATCCTTCATGTTCTGTGGTTTCCAGCCTCTTGGACTGAGCAGCTGCTGGATCATCTGACTCTGGCTTTCCACCATGCACATGATAATTCTAGAATATCATTTAAGTCTACCTAATAAACTGTCTTGCTTATTATGTAGATACATGATAGATGATAGATAGATAGATAGATAGATAGATAGATAGATAGATAGATAGAGGCTGAGGGACATATACTAGGTCAGAGTTAGAAAATATAAGATCAAAATAAACTGGGATTCCTAAATGCATAATCACATTCAGTATTCATGACAATATGTAATCTGTATTTAATAGATATGAACATTTAACATCATGGCTCAGTTGCCTCAGAGTTGGCTGTGAAATTTTTGTCAATTTATTTGTATCTAAATGAACATTATATTAAATAAAGGAGAAACATTAAAGCTTCTCCTTTAATCTATAGATGAAGTCACTCAAATACTGAAGAATATTAGAATGCTTGAATCGATTTATGATATAAAATTTGTTTTTCCTGCTGCTAGCTACATCTTACAGTAGTTGCAAAAGACAGCCCTTCAAGAATCTACATACCAGATTTATGAGTGATTAATGATTCTATGATGATTATTGTTTTTATGCCAAAAGTAATTGTGGGAATCACTACCAATAAACTGGGCCTTCCGAATTTTCATGAGGATAACGACGTCTGAGTTAAGTGGCAACTTTTAATTGCAAAAGACAAAATATGCATGCTCAGAAGTTAAAGGAACCAATAAAGTCATCAGAATACTCTCACGTGTTGACTAGTTGATCAGCGCATCTTTAAATGAAATATGTGGGTAACCTACTGAACTTTGATGAGCAACTCAAGTAAACATATAATGTGCAAAACTGTTAAATTCATCAAAATATAGACTCACAACGCACACACAAATTTTCACCCGCTAGCCAGTTGAATGATCAAGGTCATGTTTGAAGAGAATGGCAGCTCTTCAACCAAGTATTGTTCCATGTAACTATAAAGGTTACTTTCCCGCAAATTGTATTGCACTTTCCTGCATGAAATGTGTGGCTGTTTGCCATGGTGACACTGAACTGGAAAATGGAAGTCAGAGGGATAAAGCCTGCTTCTGAGAGGACATTAATCCTGGAGAGCTGAAATGCTACATTTTTATCCATCATTCAGAGTAGAGGTTTATGGAGGTCAAATGAGCAAAAGAGCTTTATGTACTGCTAAGTGGATTCTTACTCATACTTTATGAATAAAATAGCTATACACAAAGCAGGTACAATTTGTGCATTGCTTGCCTGGGTTCTTATTAGAAGAAAGTTCAAATAAAAGACACTAACAGTCACTCTACCAATGGAGTGATACAAAATGAATAGTGAAAGAATTTCAGAAGTTAGTGTCATTTCACAAAACTTGAAAAATGCAAGGAGGGTTATTTATGTTAGATTCTCATTCAACTAGTCTGTTTGTGTGATATAAAATCCAGACATAATTTAAAGAATAACGATGGATCGTTACTATCTCAATCACATGTTGACTCCCTCTGCAGCTGTTTTTAGAGATGAAATTTCATACCTTTGGTAGTTTTACACACCTTTAAGTTAAAACCTCATATGCTTCCACTAATCCTGGTAAATTACTCATGGGTCTTGTGTACTTAGTTGTTAATTTTATACGAATGGAAATATGGCTGGAGACGTAGGTCTCCACTGGAGGCATGTATCTCTACTGATTTGTAGATAGTAATATATGATTTGACTAAATGGTCACAGATTTTGAAAAAACATGTAATTTTTACATGAAAAATGGAGTAAGCTATAAACTTTATTTCAGCTCACAGTTTGTAGAACTTTCAGTGCATAGTCATCCAGTTACAAAACAAGGCAGCATGGCAAGGAGAAACAGCTAATGGTATTGCAGGAAGAAGGCAGGAAACATCAAGCCTCCCTTTCTCTTTTCTCTCGGCAAAGATACAAGTCTTTGGAATCATGTCATCCACAGCCAGAGTGGGTCTTTCTGGGAAAGCCCCTTCAACTACAAACATAACTATGCTAACTCCAACTGGTGGACTAATTTTTTATCACACAGCCGTCATCCTGATACCACATATTATAGATCTAGCCAGTTCTGAAAAGCACCACTTATGAGTCTGTGAGACTTTATAGGGAAATTTAGATAGAAGCCATGGGGTATTTGAAAAGCATGGTGAATATTTAAATTAAAAATATTGCCCTTAAAGATACATTGCCATTAATCACTATTAACACACATATTCCCCTTTGCTTTCATTTCATTATGCTAACATTCTTGTCACTTTCTGAAGCAGTTCTTGAAGTCCTGTTTCATAAGTATATCTATTGATTAAAAGCAATAGTGAAGGCTGTTATTGTGTGTCATCCAACAAAAACGAGGGCAGGTAAAAACATCAAAGTTTGTTCTCATATGCCTCGTTCAGTTGAGCTGGCATGAAGTGACTTCTGGTTGTACCCTCAGATCAAAATGACCATGAAAGGTAAAGGTCTTGAATTGATTCAGTGCATCAGTGTGGCCACGACAAGCAACTAAAGATATTCCCAATAAAGGACTTCCACACATTTTCTAGTAAGTGACAAGAACGATGGGGTAAGTTTGTAGAAAATAAAGTACAGAATTCAGTGAGGATTAAGGTAATCTGTCTTTTACTGGAATTATTTTTTTTTTAATTTAAACAAATTTTAATCAATCCTCATATATTCTTGTTCCAGAATAAAGCAACTGCAACTTATAGGTTTTCACTCCATCTTTCTAAATGGAATTTAATTTGTCCTAATTATCTGTACTTTTCTGTATTGGAACAAACTAAAATATTTAAAAGAACATCTGCTGTGAAAAAGACTGCATCTCAGTCTCACTTCCTTACCCTCTTGGAATTTATACAAAATAAACCTTTTGGAAACTAATTCAGAAGTTACATTTTAGGGAATCTTGGAAATAAATATAATCAAAAATTTAAAAATGTATTTGAACTTCCAAGAACAGCTAATACTTAATAGGAGATATCTTCAAAGAAGGAAACACAAGAAATACAGTGTAGCTGAAAAAATTCTGACAAAAACATCAACAGAAGAAGTGCTCATTTTCAAGTGAAATGCAATAGTGGGTAAATGAAATGCTCTAGTTAAAAAAAAGGAAAGGATGTAAAATTAAATAAATGCATAGATGGAACATATTTTGATAGGAAACAGTTTTATCTGGAGTAGCAGACATTCTTCTAATTTTGTTTTGATTCAATTGCATGTCAGATAAAAAGTATATTCATAGTTTACTTATATAGCATGATCACATGAAGATTTATCCATCAAGATTTCCCTAATTACATGTGCTGTGATAATATGTGGTCTGGTTGGAGGGGAGTGTCTTGGTTACTTGTGTCTCAATGCTCAAACAAAATATCCAAAACTCAAAATTAAGAAAGGAAGGGTTGATTTAGCTCACAATTTGTAAAGGATTCAGTCCACAATCAACTAGCTTCAAAGCAGGATGGCATATCAGAGAAATAACAGTTCAAGGCAGCAGAAGACAGCAAAAGCAGAAAGAGCCAACAAGCAGGGGGAGAACCAGCCTCTTGTCCCTCATTTTGAAAGTAGGTTCCACCCCAGTCCAGGGTAGTGTAGCACTCACCCTACCTCTGAGCCCTCCTCTCACATAGGCTGAGGATGTTTACAAAGTAAGGACCCCACTTCCCTTGAGCTGCTTAACCTTTTAAACTAAGTTGACTCAATGTATCAACCATTACTCAGTGGGAACTCAGTGCGGTTGTATCTTGGAAGTCTATATGCTCTCTTCTCAGGAGGGTTCATCACCTTTTCCTCCACCATGGCCCTGTGCCATCTTGATCCCGCTTGGGAGTCAGGCGACAATGAAATCATGAGCTAAAATAAACCTCTCCTTGAATTGTTGGTGTTCATTTTTTTTATTACAGGCACACTAAGATACATTCCAATTCCCAACTTAAATCATGTTTTACTATTACAGTGTTACACTTCAGATATCTACCATAAAGTGACGAATGATGAATACAGCATGCACTAAATGAAAGCCATTGAAAACCAAGAATAGATATAGTAAAGAACATACAGTAGAAGCAGACAGCAAAGTGCAACACAGATATGCATAGCTTTCTTTACATATTGTTAAGCAACAAAAGCATAACATTATTTAAAGAAAAACATGATTCGTATAAATTAAAAGCACATTTATGAAAAATATCATACCATTTCAGAGAAGGATGCCTAACCTACTGTATTACACACATTCAACTGAATGCCTCTGTTGTGTAGCATTTGAAAAGCATCATATTAGGGATACAGCTAAAGAAATGGGCCAAACTAAAGACTTGGACCAAATAGGGAGGTTCCTTGTTTAGTTTGTTATTTTTATGAGGTGTAAATCAAAGTATTATTAATTTTTAATCAAAGTATTTTAATTAAAGTACTATTAATTTTTCATTTGAATTATACAATTAGAACAATGTATATTAAAAGGAATATTTTGCTATGTACAGGAATTTTTTAAAAGTCACTTAGGATTGAGTAACAAGAATGTTTCCCAAGATAACAATTTTGGGCTTATGTATCTCTACATTTTAAATGGCAGAAGCCAAATTGTGAGTGTGCACATGTGTGTGTATGTGTTTGCACAAAAGAGAATACTGAAGACTATAAACAGTTTCCAAACTATAGTCTCAGAATGGTATATATTCTCAATTCTCTGCATCTATGAAAACTTTTTGCCCTAAATTATTCTATAATATGTTGTATATAAATATGATGATTAAATATACATCTGTGCCATTACAATGTGTTACTCTTTGCCACTTGTGTGTTCATTATTAAAATAAAAAAAAATCTTTTCTCAAGAAAATTTATTTGCAGTTCATTATTAAATAGTATACAAAATTTCAAAATAATTTGACTGGGTTATTGTACATATGTTCAGTTTAACATAGTTTTGTTAAATATCTATTTTTGTCAAATTTTAACTATGACTAGAAAGTTATCCCCTCTGTATTTATATCAATGAAAGATTTATATTTTGAATTTTACAGTTATTATACCACAAAGTATAACTGATTTCAGAATAAACAGCAATAATATGAGAAACATTCATACTGATTCAAATATTTTGAAGAACGTATTATGGGTAACATACTAAAAGATGTAATTTCAGCAAAATACAATCTTCCCTATTTATTTCCTCTGATAAAAGAGAACAAAATACATCCTGAAGTATAGTGATTAATCAAAATTATAAAGCTTTTGGTTGGAATTGATCTTTACATCCACTTTAGTCAACCTCTTTTCCATTGCATGAATTTTCTTATTTGAGGTCTAACCAAGATGAAATGTAAATAAATCATCAGAGAAAATTTTAAATTTGCTAAAGAGTTATGCTTTTTCTGAAATCTACTGAGAATGCATGTAACAAAAACACTGAGAATACAATAACAATTGCAGCACGTCAGTGATGGTGTCAGGAACTAACATTATACAAACCAGACATTGGACAGAATGCACAGTGAGGTCCGATGTATTAGGCAACAAGCAAATCAAATACAACTTAAGATGAGATCAGTTCAGTGTAATCAGAGACTCCTTCAATGACAGTTTCAGCCGTAGTTGATTTATAAAGGGCATAACAAAAGCGTGGATCGGAGAACAGGAAAAAAATACTGTAACAATCATACTGAGGAATAAATTTACATTCTTGCTAATCATGTGATAAAGTTAAATGGTAAGACCATCAATAGTGTATAAAATGTAATTAAATCAAAACATCAAAGAATATTAAAATGTAAATAATATATTGAATTTGGGTTAACAATATAACTTAATGTAGGAAGAGAAAAATATTCTTTGAATAGTAACGATAAAATGACCTGTAAATTTGAAAAAAGGTGAGGTCACCTTATTCTTTCAATTGATTAAACAATGAAGAAAGCGAGTTTCAAGTTTATTATAAACTGTTTAAATATGTCTTTCATCATACTCTTGAATGTTACTTTTTTGTATTTCCTGTGAGCTTTGGGAAAAAAAGAATGCATATGTTTTCAGAATATTTAAATAATTTTTATAGTTTCAGGTACAGGGTTACAACATCAGTCATTTGAATGAAAATACTTATAGTATGCATAACATGGTACAAATTCATTATCCTCTGATGTAGAAGAATAACAGGGAAATCTTAATTAGTATTTGTTTTCCATATTTAATAACCTCTTTCTTCTTAGTGTCTAGTCTAGTAAGAAACATATCTTTTATATGTCCTTGCTCTTTTTTTCTTAATAAGTAGAAGAAGGTCATGGAACAAAACCTCTTTTTTGTAATGTGAAAGCCCAAGCTCATTTAACATCTTTGCTAGGTGTCCCATTGGGGAAGTGCTTTATAATTTGAAAACCATTTCACTGTGAATTAATTCACATAAAACAACTCATTATGCTTGCCATGTTACATTTTACAAAAACATGCTCTTGTTAAATATTTACAAAGTTTCAGCAAATTGTACTGCATGGGGCAGTTTCAAAATCGTTGAATATTTTTGAAGTTTTAGTTTAGGCCTTTGATTCAAGCAATTAGCTGACTTAAATGTAAGGTTGTTTACATACATTCATATTAGAGATACTGAGAATTGCATTTTATTCATCTGATACAAAATGTACAAGTGATCAAGTCAGTCACTGTGAACAGAACTGAAGTTGCTAGGGACATTTCATCATTCATATACTGAATTGAGAACATTTCAAATGTTTTTAAAACATTAACATTTGACTTTTGTGTAAATATCTGAAAATCAAAATATCCAACAAATCTATCTCCAAATGTTGTACTTCCAAAATCCAGAAAAATCAGATTGTAATATATTTTATCAACATCTTTGTAAAACACTGTGGGCAAATAAAAAAGAATAACAGGTCTTTTGATATAGGTCAGTAGCTTGTAGGTGGTAGGCAAATGCTCAGTGATGGAGCAATTTCCTCAATGCATAAGGCCCTTAGTTGACGCCCCAGTGCTACATAAAACACAATAGCAATTAAAATTATATTGAAACTCAAAACTAACTAACTATGATTTAGCAGGAAGTCTCAGAAGCTAATATAATCACCATGTTCTATATGATGTAAGTTGAAAAGTATTTAATTATATATAATCTATATATATATATATTATGAATAGAACTTTTAAAATTTAATAATCATGCTAAGGCATGAGAGTAGAGCATGCACAATTGGACAGGATTTGTCGGTTATGGAGACCTGTTCATCATGAAAAGTATGCATGCACAGAGCAGCTTCAGAGCCCTACAAACTGGATGGCCAGAACTGATTTTAAAATGCTGTTATAAAGATGACGGATACTGGCCTTGTGGAACATGTCTTCTTGCTCTTGTAGTATGGCACGCATTGTGTGCATATGGCATTTTTTTGTTTCTTTTTTTTTAAGATTGCTTCCTGTTCACTGGAGCACTTTTCCATTTTTTCTTATTCGGTTGCTGACTTTAAAAATTATTAAGTATTTATATTATTTGTTTGTTCCATTCATTTATTTGCATGAGACAAGATTTTAGACAGGACTACTGGATACTCCACCATCCAGTAGGAGTGTTACTTGATAAAGCATTTCAGCCAGTTAGATTTCATTATAGATTTTCACTAGCTTGTTTTGCTTCCCACTGTGTTGGCAAATCCCTAGTATTAATCATTTTATCCTTAAAGTTCCATTCATAGTGTGGATATGGGACACAAAAACATTTTTTCTTTTCAAATTCTTATTCCTTGGCTTTTTCTACATAAAATATATTAATTTCATTAAAAATTCAACAAATTGCAACTTTCAGTACAAATGGGTTTTATCTGGAAAGGTTTTAATTTTCTCCAAAAGAGTACAAAAATTACAAATCCACCATTGAGTTTCAAGGATTCAACAACCTTGGAAAGGAATTTGAAACAAAGTAGCTTCTTTGGATCTTTGATACAATGGAAGAACCCCAGGATTTCTTTAGCAATCTACAGATGTAGTATAAATTTTAAAAACCTAAAAGTGTAAAATGAAACAAAGTTCTCTTGTAAACCAAGTAAAATTTCCCCTCACCACCAGTCTGGTAGTGATTTGGAATGAGTTTTGCATTTTTTCTAACACAATAGAAAAGAGTGGCCTTCTGTCTATGTCTAGTTGGGTGATTACAACTTGCTGTCGCTTATATCTGAAATATACATAAAGGCTTGGATGCTGAAGTTTTGTTTCCCAGTCCACGGCAGTAGTAGGAAGAAGTGGAACTTCTGAGGACTGGTGCCTAGGTGGAGAAAGTTAGATCTTTGGGGATGTGTCACTGGAACAGATACTGGGACTCAGGTCTCTTTCTTGGCCTCCATTTCCCTGTAGCCATGAAATGAGATTTTCTCTGCCACACACTTCCACTGTAACACTGTGCCTTGCCACAGGGCCAGAGGCAATAAAGCCACACAAGTAGGGATTGAAACATCTGACACTATAAACTTTTTACTTTATAGTTGTTTATCTAGGATATTTTTTCACAGCAATGCAAAGCTGACTAATATAAGACATATTTTACAAATGATAAGTACCTAAAATGGCATAAATTTTTGTTTGTCCTCTATCAATCCTAAGTTATTGATCTCTAGATAAAAATGAACTCTCCATAGAAAAGAAATGCTACATGTGGTTACTTGTAACATATAGTATACTTTGGATTTAATTTAAAAAGATTAATTCTCAATATTTTCAATGATTATTTTACAATGGATCATATATACACTAAAATATTCTGATGTTTATAAATAGAATGTACTCTATTAAGGCTGTGAAAATGATTATTTTAGGTTTTGAAAGCCTTGCTTGTTTTAATATTTAATTCATAGAATTAATAAACTTTAACTGTAATAACTCTGCAAAGCAGTTTAATGAATTATAATTAGTAGCTTTGTGGAATATGTTGACCTGTAAGGGCTGATAGCTGGGAGGAGATATGAATTAGATAATGAGATAGAGGAACTATAATGAACCAAGGATTGGTCATTAGAGCTAACAATTGTCATACTTCAGCTTCTTTGTATTCAAGAATTCCCTTAGTTCTATATTTTTTGTCTGAACTTCAATGGTCAGATTTCCACTACAATCCTTTTGTTCAATAAGAATTACTAGCATTCTATTTATATTTAATTATTGTTCTTATTAGTCATACTTCCAAAATTGCTATTCAAATTTAATGCAATCCTTTTTTTTTTTTTTTTTTTTTTTTTTTTTTGTCTTTTTCCTTTTTATCGGTACTGAGGATCGAACTCACAACTGCCTGCTTCACAAGGCAGGCGCTTATGCAACTGAGCTAAATCCCTAGCCCCAAATTTAATGCAATACTGATCAAACTATCAATAACATACCTAGAAAAAATAGAGAAAGCATTCCTAAAGTTGATTTAGAACCAGAGGAGACTTAGAATAGCAAAAACAATTCTGAGCAATAGAGGCAAGCCAGGGACGTTACAATCCCTGACTTGAAATTATCCTTCTTTTTTATTTTCTTTCCCAGTGATGCTTTTTATTTTCAAGTCTTTTAAATTGAAAGTATAAAATAAGAGTAATTATCACTTAATCAATATTCACATGGTTATTCTTCTTTAGATGTTGACTAAAGAATGTTTAAATAAAAGGAAACATCTCAGATTTAGGAGTAAATAATGTGGTTTTTTTCCTTGAAAGATTTTTTCTTCTGTAGATCTCATTGTGACTGGCAGTAAAACACATTGCTACAGCTGCACTCTCTTTAGTGAATTACTTTTTAATTATCAACAATTCTCTTCATCTGGCTAGGATGCCCAGAATAGCATCTGGGAATTAAGGACAAATAATAGTCACTCAAATACAACATATTTCCTTAGTTTTACAAATCTCCATTTTGTGATCTTTAGCTTTAATTGAATTTGTCTTTATTATCATTTTTAATTTCAGTACTCCTTAATAATTTTAGCCCTAAGTTCAGCAAAGAGATAAACGAATAGTTCAGGCAAAACCTGGTAATTAAATCAGCAGGTCTGACATATTTTGCTCATGCAACTTTCAAAATGAAATGCCAACTGGCACAGCCTATTTTAGAAAAGTGTAAAGTTTATTTTAGAAAAGAGCATTTTTGAGTATGAGTTATTTCTGTCATAGAAGGCTGAGTTACCTTTCAGCACTGTAGCATTTTTACTGCCTTTTGCCTCTTCCAAAAGGCTGGGAAATAAGTTCCCTAGGTAATCCACTAGACTGGAAACAGATTTTTTTTTTAAACCGGCTCAACATCCTGAATAGAAAAGAGCTTCACAACACTGTTTTCCATTTCAGAATTAGGAATAAGAGAGCCAATCCCACAGAGAGTTTTTAACATGCTCAGATACTTTGATCGTAGGAGAGACTCACACAGTGTCTGTTGGTTGGTTCCCAAATCACACCGTGGAAAGAGCTTTGCAGTTCTATTTTGTTACAAAGGGAAGGTCATTATATGCAGCATCTGCCTGTGCTACTCCCTCCATCTTTTTTGCATCTTCTGACTGCATTTTTAAACAAACATGTTTCCAAAAGAAAATACTCCTTCCTCTCTGTTTTCATTTAAATTATATATTGGATGAATGGAGAATTGATGCAGTATGTATTTTTCAACTTGATAGTACAAAAAGGCAAAGCAGTATTTAATGTTTTATAATTAGATAAAATATTTAATGTTCAACAGTAATATAATGAATGGTAACCTGTAGCCGGCTATTCTTGGCAAAGATATTCAAAATTGTGTGTAATAGCAAAGGTCTTAAGCACTTTGATTACCTACATGTTAGCCAGGAAAGTAGCAGGAGAGGGTTGAAAAGAGAAAGAAATGTCCTCAGGGATGTGTGTTATTAGGACAAATAATTAGGTTAAAATTAGAAAGAACATATTCCATAAGAGCCACAAAGATTTTGTCTTGTGAAAAACACTGAAACAATGAGCATATGATGAAGCCCAGGTAAGAAACAGTGCTGGAATTCCCAGTGACAACTGGCCCTATAAGCAAGGACTATGGACTTGTTTATGCTGTTGCTATAGTTCTTTGTTTTTTGTTGTTGTTACTTGTTTCCTTATTTTGGTTTTTGTCTTTTCCAGCAACCCAATTAATTAATTCTATGTTACAGAAAAGGATAATGTGACTTTTGCCTTAAAAACATCAATGTGTCTATCTCAATGGCAGTAATCAATTGAAATGGGACATGCGTAGATTAGAAAAAAATTTGAATTGAAGACTCGGTTCCATTTTCAATGCACTGATTCTATGGAAATTCCTCAAGAACTTAAAACTAGAAATTTCATCTCACCCAACTATAGTTTTTTTGTGTATGTTATTCAAAATTTAAAGACATAATATTTCCTGTGTTTGTAGCGGTGTAATTTATAATAGCTAAATCTTGGAAGCAACCTATATGTATATCAACAAATGCATGGATAACGAGATCCACAAGAGTGTACTCAGTCATAAACAAGGATCAACTTGAATGAGTCATTTGTAGAAACACAGATGCATCTGAGTCCTAAGGCTAAGTGAAATAAATCATATGTAAGTAAAAGATCTCATGGCTTCTCTAAGATGAGAAACCCAAATTATGAATAATTTAAAGGTTAAATAGATGATAGGAAGGATATCTGATAAGAAACAGAAGGAGTGTGGAATTTTGAAGGGGAACTAGGATGGAAGGGAGGAGAGGGGAAGTGAAAAAGGACCAAGACGTGATATGTATATATACCATTTCCTCGTATAAGACCTAGCAAAAATTTGAAAATAATAGCCAAAAACATAAACATGAATTCCCAGAAGCAAAATCAAGGAGTGTTTGAAGAAGGAGAGCAGAATACAGAGAGATAAATGCCTCTGATAATATTATGGGGGTGAAATGGTTGTTAGTTGGGCAAACATCTTGACAAGTTAGTTTTATGATAGTTCTAGGGTTCAGATTTTCTACAATAAACACATAGAGAAGATTCCATAGATGATGCTTTGAAGATGTGTTTGGTTGTTTTCAATACAAACATGAAAAGGCTTACCTATAGAGAAATATAAGAATTAAATTATTCACTAGTGATCCCCAATAATATTTTAAATTGAAGTATAACTTGCTTTTATACAAAAGAGCAGCTTTCAAAGATACCAATCACTCTAGGGGTAAGAACCACACTGCCGGTTCCTTCCAGAGTAGCCGTACTATATATATTCAATTTGATGATATCTTTTGCGCTCAATCTCATTCAAAGTAGAAACCTATGAAGAATCCTCAATATGGCAGTTGAGGAAGCATGTTCATTCTGTGCCTTCTCATCCCTCTCTTTCCTAGCTGTATTATTTTTTCCTTAACTTTACCTCATAAACAGCCAATTCTTAAAGCCGTGAGTTTATGCCATAGGCTTCTTAGCCCACAATAATGTTATAAAGGTGCCCAGGCTAGTTTGTGCTAAAAAAAAAAAAATACTCAATATATCAGATACATGATATAGAATCTTCACAAATGTAGTTCTGTTTATATTACTGTAGTTTATTGAATTCTCAGGTTTAATGTTTTACAACATTGTTATTCATAAGAGACACAAAGATTCTAAATACGGATTTTTTTATCCTTTTCTTAATTTCACAGGTTTTGATCCCATTAAACACTTTGCACCCACATTGCACTTAATCAGTCTGTTTCCAGAGAGGACAAAGGGTAAATATATTCTCAAAAGTAATAATAATTGTTTCATCACGTGAATGCTACTGTTTTGTTTACGTTACTTCTTTTTTTCAGTATTACAGGTTGAACCCAGGTCCTCTGCAATAAACATCCCCAGTGCTTCAGTCATTTTTATTTTATTTTGAGACATGGTTTCACAAAGTTCCTAAATTAACCAGACTATGCCTAACCATGATACTTTTGCCTCAGCCTCCCAGATTTCTGGGATTACAGATGTAAGCCTTCACTTTTGCCTTGCATATTAACTTGAAAAAAATTAGAACTGATGTCATTATGCATAAATTATCATCTTCTGCAGAATTAAGTATTATTAGTTTTCTACTCAACAGATGAAATACTACATACACAGTTCTTTTCAAATGAGAATATTCCCAGTATTAAATTCAAAATGACTGTTTTCTTATCCTTCATTCATTTATCTAAATCGAGATATACATTAATTTGCTTCATTTAAACTACATTTTTTTGCACAGGTTCAGTTTTACCTGAATTCTTTTTCACTGATTTTTGTTGTTTCAGTGTTGAGAAAAGAAATGGATTATTTGCCTACTTCCTGATATGATCAAGTTTTTCTTTATTTTAGCAATTGTTTCAAATACATTCTGCTGTGTTGAAGCCCACTCATCTTATTTTTCACCATTAGACATTACGTGCCATGTTGCTGCAGTGTATTTTCTCCCTGTGATTTCCAATTGTCATGTGTACATATATATGCATGTTGTATGACTCGTATTTTCAAACTTTGCCTTTATTTTTGGACATGTTTTCCTAGCTGTGTCTCATAATATTGAGTCTGTGACATAATTAATTCTTTGTCCTCATTTTAAAATAGTAAGAGCAAAGACCACTTCTGTCTTTCAATTCTTAATTTTTATATCCTAATTCATGCAGGATACGCCTTAGATTTCCCATATTACATATTATATTTTCCTGAATTTTATTCTTCACTTATCTTTCTATAGTAATACATATTTTAATAATAGACACATTGAAATTTTTAAGTTCTTTCAATTCCAAATATACATTATATATGTATATATTCATGTATCCTATTATTACTACATCATTTACACTTTGTTAAGAGAAATAATTTGGGATAGAAAGCATGTCACAGTTTTTGAAAACCAATTTCCATTGTCTTCAAGGATTCAGTATTATTCTTGTGAAATATAGTATCATGAAATCCTTGCAAATTTGTAGATTCTGTAAGAGCAAGTGTCTTTGTACTCATCATTCTGTATCTCTGGTAGTTCACAATGATTTTCATATGTTTAGGTCATTTTCTTAGACTAGCAATTGATGCATCTTCCAATTTAAAAATGCTATATAATCTTGGATTTTAAAAAGTAATTTAGGAAATATTTCCATTTTATTGTTTTCTTATTACTTTCTAGAACATATAGTTACATAAACACTGCACACTTAGTGAATTGTATCTTATTGTTTTATCAATACTGGGCCTTCAAGTAATAATTTTAACCTTTTGTTCATTTTAAAATATTTTCTTTATGTAACTTAACTGTTTATGGACATTTAAAATTATATTCTGATGATCAAAGAAATCTAACAACTTTAATTTTTATATTTGATTTAATTCTCAGGAACTCTTACTAGATATTTAGGAATGAATAAGGAAGAGTCAAAGCTGTAGAACTTATAATAGAAATTCTCAATTATAATTCAGCTACATGCATTATTTATTTTAAATATTTCAGTGATTAAAATCACATCCTTGTCATCGAGTGCTTTCTCTATCAGTACCCCAGGTGGTGAGTGCTTACAGGGTTATGTAGGGAACTGCTTGCATGGTCTCATGTTGGGCGCAGGTGCTCAACATACCATACCCCACCCGTGACTAAGGGCCACGCCAGCTTCCGAAATGCGCTACGTCCCTCTCCAAATTAGCCACCCCGTGCTCACTTCGTATTCACCACAGCTGAGTATATTAGCCAGAGCCCACGTCTCATTCCAGCCCTTCCTCCTCGTGGCAGCCCTCGTGGCAGCCTGATTGGCTACAGTCAGATATATAAGCCAGAACCCGCAACAATAAAGTTGGCAGTTCCTGTTACCCACCTGAAGCACCTCCTGTCTCATTGGGGGTCTGCACCGGTCAGTCTCATACTGGTAAGGAGAGTGTGTAAAGCACTGTGCATCCTCTGGACCCCTATTGTCTTCCATTATGAGTAGTATGAGGATGATGTGGATCATCTACTACCCAAGGTTGGGGGTCTACCAAGGATATCTGTGACCAATGATTCCTGAGGTTCTTATTCTGGTATTTTCAAGGCAACCCTAAATAACAAGGCCTACCTTAAACTTACTTTCCAAAGCAAAATGGCAGTATGTTTCTTTTTATAAGATGATTGTTTTCTATTTTGTCTTTGCATTTGTACTATAAATTTAATTACTACAAATGTAATGATTTAGTGCAACAGAAATTTATTACCACATAATTCTAGAGTTCAAAAGTAAAGTTTAAAATCAAAATGTTGGAAACACTGTGCTCTTTCTGGAATTTTTAGGTAAGAATCGGTTCCTTCATTCTCTAAATTTAAAACTTACCTCCTTTCCTTGATCTATGGTCTGCAGGAGCACAAGGAGATAAACTGTCCCCTCTTTCTGTTCTAACATTTTCCTCTCTCACTTTGGTCCACCTACTTTCTTTGATAAGGACCCTGATACTGAGTCAGTGTAATCCCATCCAAGTGCCTGCCTCGTCAGTACCAGGCAATGTGATCAGTGACATTCCATGTGCCTCTCTGAAACACTCTGAACTGGACTCAGTTAAAATTTTGAATGCTGTTTTCTGTATGTTATGGTTTATTCTGTATGTTATGGTTATTCTGAATGTTTTCTGTATGTTATGGTTTATTTCTAGAAATTTTATGCCCTAAATTTTATGCACTCATACATGGGGCTTTTGGGAGGTGATAGAACATGTGTATGTGATGGTAGATTATGAGTGTGTGATAACTGGATTAATACACTAATTGGTTTGCATAATTCTGGGTGTGGATAACAGGAAAACCTATACTGAATGTGGGTGGCTCCAATCAATACACTGGTAGCCTGGATGGAATAAAAAGATAAAAGCTCCCTGCAGGTTCTTTTCTGCCTCTTATACCACACACTGAGTTTCCTTGTATATGCCTCTCTGCCAGGCCTCTCTGCCTTGGAGCCAGCGTACCATGGACTAAAACCTCTACAAACTGTGAGCTGAAACAAACCTTTCTTATTTTATCTCGTGGGTACCGGGTATTTTTCCCAGCAATGTGAAAGCAACTAAGACACTGCACTATCACAATTTATTACCATGTTTACCTTGTTTTGTTTACTGAATGATTGAATTTATCTGTTACTGGGAAAAATCTACTTCAGATATTTAAGTTGGAACAATTAATCTGATTTCCCTTCACTCTACAGAGAAAGCTGTTATTTCCTACTCTTGGACATTAAGCAGGAAAAGTGCATAATTCTATTAATTTGTTTGCAGTGCCTTTGTATCTCTTTTTTTCCCAAATCACATGCTCTTTCTTTGCTAAAGGGATCTATTTTGCTTTGATAATTTATTGGTATGGCCTTTTTTATATAATGACTTCATGTGACTGAGTTTATGATCATCTTTTCAAATGTGTATCACTCATTATTTTATAATCTCTGCTTTTCTGAGCCTCCCCTATGAATTTGGACTAAGTTACTGTAAAATTTTGTATGTATTCATCAGAATTATACCATTTACCTTTTCTGTGCCATCATCACTGTGGAAATATCACAGAGTTGAAGGCTATATAACTTGTGTTTAAAGTATAGTTCCATGTAAATTATATAACTTTGGAAAAAGCAATATATTTTCAAGACCTTGTTTTGCTTTGATATAAAAGAAGTTATGAGACTAAACATTATTTTAAGTTTTAGGTTCTCTAATTTTAAGAAAGACACTTTTTTATATTTCTTTTCACAGATAAATATGTGAAAGTAATTGAACAAGAAGAAATTATGAATGACTTTTGGGGTGGTCCAGTGAGATGTAGAGCTGGGCATTCATTAAAGTCCTAGAACAGGTTTTATTAAGAAATTATTGCAATACAGGAAAAGAGATTTCAGGATAGACTGCAGCTCAAGTCCATATACCATAACGGTGGGACTTTTTGGACAAGCAGATGGAGTCAGTGGATCAAAAAACTACTAAGAGCCAACATCCGGATAATTCTTACTAAAGTGATAGCAAGATTTTTACTGTGGCTAGGCTGGGAAGGTTTGAATTCAAGGTCTAAGAAAAAGACTTTATATAAAAGAGGTTCAGAGAAGCCTGACCAAACTTCAAACTTCGGTTAATGACAGTCTTCATGGGTGGTGGCAATGACCAAATGAGGCTTTGCTTATGAGAAAAAGGGAGAAAAATCTAAGTTGATTTATCTATCTATCTATCTATCTATCTATTTATCTATCTGTAGCAGTGCAGACTTATCTGAAAAAATATTTATACTTTCATTATTGCATGCTTCAGTATATAATGAATATATTCACTAAAGGGAATTGGTATACATACACTGGTACACATACATAACTCATGTCAGATGTCAGTTTCTTAATTTTCTCTCTTCCCCCTCAACTCTTTTTAGTTTTCCAGCTTCAGATTCATGTATGTGTATTATATGACTGTATAAAGATTATATATATATATATATATATATATATATATATATATATATAATGTATAACCATTGTACTAAATCAAGGTACATATTTAGATACACTGTGCTGGATTTCTTTATTTTATTACTACTGTGCTGAATTCACTTTTATTTAATTAACAAGACAATATTGATCTCAGTAAAATTCTAAAAACACTTTTGTCATGGACTATAAATTTACCATATACATACATCATATTAGTTTATGCGTATAATGGAGAAATATTGGTGAACTGTAACTTATGTATTAATACATAAAATATATGATAGAATTATTTAATGGAATTTTATTTGCATATGTCAAACTAAAATGCATTGTTCTAGAGAAAGTCTATTGATAGATATAATATTTGAAAGTGACAAATACAAAAGAAAATATAAGAATAATGTCATTGGGGGCATAAATACAGTGGCAAACAAAAACACTGAAAAGACACCCAGGATTTGGAGGCAGATTTATTTACACTAGACAGGTACTGACTAGGAATCAATTGTTCCTCAAAATGTCAGATTGTAGTCTCTGGTGGTCTGGAGCTTATACAGGATAAGCAAGCAGGAATACAGAAGCAGAGTGCCTTGTCATTTGGGGATTGTTTCACACAATATGGATAGTAGTGACCAGCTATATATCACAGGAACCAGATGTTTCCAAGAGACAGAAGCAACCGAATGGGAACAGAAACTATTAACTAGACAACTAAGAAACTGAAGCATACTAGGGAAAGGGGGCATTTTCAGTTACAAAAACATAGATAAGTGGAAGTCTGAAATTTTTGTACAACCTAGGTTCTAAATTGCTTTAATAAGCTCATTGGGGGAATTTTGAGAAACTGAATTTTTCAATGAAATATGACTATAATAATATTTTCCTGCATCACTGTTCAGTTATTATATATCTATGCCTGGAATTAAAGTCCCTTGCCTTCCGTAAAAGGTCCAGAGAGAGGTTCTAGAGAAGAAAAAAAATATTTCTAATCTTATATGACTTCGAAAGAGGTGACACATCTGTATCTATGAGAACAGTTACAAGGATTTAGAGTTAACTTCTCCAAATGATAATTTTTTGAAGAATTTCCCATAATAAATATACACATATTTAGAACCTAAAACTATTAATAGAAATATATAGCATTAATTTTGGTGTATAATGTTAGCAAGACCCCATTTACTAATTCATAAAATGTGTCATTTATCTTGAACATTAAAATTGTGCTTTTTATTTTTAGAAATTCTCAGCTACAGATTAAACTCATAGCTAATAAGTAGTTTTCAATGTTAGATTTGTGTGAGAGTAATATGCTAGAACATATCCTTGTGGTGTGGAGACAACTTCATGCCAATAATGTGAAAAGTGAAGCTATTTACAAGTCAAGTGATCCTCTTTGAGTTTAAATTCTCAAACTGTGAATATCACAGGAAGCTTCTTGGCATACAGATTTCTTCCACCTGTACTTAGATGAAACATAAATGTGAACCATAGGAGATGTGATTTTCAGTTTCAAACAGAAAGCAGATAGTGTGTAACTTTGAAAGGAAAAAATGCAAGTATTTCTAATTAGGTATTGAACACTATAAATATTTCCTTTATTAATTTGAAATTTTTACCTCAATGATTTATATTTTTTAATTGCCATAATAAAAAAATCCATTGTCTACTTATTAGAAGTAAAAAGGAATTAATGGGAAAAATTAGGGTAGAAATATAAGAAAAAGAGGTTACAAAAGCTTATCATTGCATCTTATTTCATTAAGTTCAATTTGACTGGAATATTTAGATTAATATTTCAGTTAATCTGCATATACCTGTGTAAAGAAATAGCTGAACATAACAACCACAGAGCCTAAAAGTAGCTGTTCTCCTCTGCCATATGTATCATTTATAAGTAAGGATAATATAAACTGTGGTAATAATGACTATCACACCGCCGTAAGTTATAAGTAAAAAACCTAGACCTCTTAGTAGTATGTACTCTTTGTAGAACTATTTTCTCCCTCCATAATTTTGATAGGAGATTTGCACCCTTAATAACATTGGATCAAATATCTGACTCAATTTGATTCAGTAGTTGGAAGCAGGTTAATATTAATATTGAAAGTGATATTTGTCGATGGAAAAGTGCACTAAAGATTATATTTCTTCATATTTCCCTAGATATAGACACTCAAGATATACTTACATAGTAGAAATATAAAGTGATCTAAGTAGAAACAAACAAAAAGTTTTCACAAAGAGTCATAGATAAATACAAGCCATGATATCTCACATGCTTCTTGGTTTTCCCACAGTTCATATTACAAAGCTCATTAGTGTCTGGAATGTAACATTCATTCCTTTAGATCAAACCCAGGGCCTCGTACTTGTAAGTATTCTACTACTAAACTTCACTCCCAGCCCAAAATCTCTCATTTTTAAAATTACTTTAAGAAAATTTTTAACATTTGCAATCAAGAATGCTAATATAGTTTGCTTAAGATTAACAAGATTTCATTTGCCTTTCTTTAAGAAAAAATATAAGTGCTAAGATGTAATTTTATTGCCCAAATAGCAAATGCGTACTTGAAGCATAAATCTCTTTAAAGATATATTTAGAGATATTAATGTTCTTCTGCACTTGGGGAGATGAAGTAGGAGGACTGCAATTTCAAGCTTCACTTGAGCAACTTTGTGAGTTAATGTCTCAGAACCAAGCTGGGGTTGAAGTTCAGTATTAGAGAGTTCCTGGGTTCAGTTTTAAAGTTCTGTTGCAAAATTTAATACTCTTAGCAAAGATTATTCCTTAGGAAACAAATTGAAAATAGTAAAATAACAGTCAACTTCAGCAATTAATGGGCCAGAGAATTATAAAAAAAAAAAGAACAAAACTTTGAATAATATTTTATATTTATTTTTAATTGGGATATTTTAATGAAACTACACCCACATATTTGGTGTAAAAATGTGTGATAACAGCCTTTTATCACTGGGAATGCATTAAAACATGAGTTGAATCATCCTCAGGATAAATAAACATTTTTAATCTCACTAATTGCAAGTTTTTGGCAACACTTGAAAACAAATATTTGTTGTGGAAACATTTGGAAATAAAATGAACAGCTCAATATGAAAAAAATTTGTTTAAATATGATAATAAAATGAAAGAAGTAAGTTTGAACCAGCTCAGAATTATTACTATCAATAAGAAGGGTAATGGCATGGATGCTCTCACAAACCTGTAACTAACTTTCTTGTATCTTTTTATATCACTGATATGATGCTGACTTGGGGAACAGAAGACTATTACCCAACTCTCTAATTCCTGCAACAAGGCTGTAAACATGCTAAAAGGTATCCTGCAGACCAAAGAAGTTAACCTCATTTTTCTTTTTCATAATGAGTCTTTTTGTAGTCTGAGTTTATAAAGGAATACATTTAATACAGGACACATAATTTATAGAATTATTTTAAAACATTCACCCAAAAAGTCAAATGCACAGACGTACAAGAGATTCATCCATGTACTACAGACCCAGATAATCTAGCTCTGTGGCTGGATCCACAGCAATGTCCTGCATGAGTCCACCTGAACTCCTAATGCCTATTGTGATCTCTCTATGAGTCCAAATGGAGGCATAGAGCCCATGACAGTGTTTCATGAGTCTGTTTCAAAATCTACACTGAGAAGGCTCGTAGCTTGATAGCAGTAGCTGGAAAAATCTGTGCCAGGGAAGTAAAGAACTTCTGCTACCAGACTGAGGTATCTACACTGCAGCCAGGAAGGAACCCTCAATGTAAGGTCCAGAGCTCCCCCAAAGAGAACAGCAGCGATCCTCAGCAACAGTAAGGACTAGAGCACCTCCAATGACAAGAGCTGAGTTCATATCAGAAAAATCAGCACACCAAGCTTCTCCAGCAACAGCATGCCATCTTCCATGCCAGTTCTCCTTTTGTACTGTTGGCAACAATCCTCAGGTGGGTGTTTCACACTCAAAACCATGCTGACTCATTTCATCTGTGTGTTCCAAGTTTACCATTTGTTAATCCACCACAGATCTCCAAGCTTATTTTAAAATACCATTGCTCACTAATTATGTGTCCATTTATTTTTTTCAGATAAAGTCAATTTCACCTGTGATTTCATAGACAGGAATATGTATCCTTATTGACAACTCAGGATAGGCTATCTCAACATAATTCCATGTCTTACTTACTTTTCTCATTTCTGACACTCGAGTTAAAGGAGGAAAGCAACCTTCCTCCGCTGCCACCCTTCTGGAACATGGTTTTCTAAGGCTGTCTTCTCAAAGCAAAGTTTTTCACTTCTGAAGTTTTGAAGCTGCAAAGAATGGAGTCCCACTAGTGTTTGTGATCGTTTCAGCCCATCTGTTCTATTGCCCTCATCTGAGATACTTGATTTTCTCTCATTAGTGCTTTCAGCAACGAATTTCTTCTCCATTTCATCTTTGCAGGCTCCAACTTTGCTGGAGAATCCTTCTGGTCAAACTCACAACCTTTTTACATTATTCTGTTGGAATCTTTGCTCTTGATTATCAGCATTTTTCTGGATAAAAGCCCCCAAAGGTAGCCATGCTGTGGTGGCAACTTTAGACTGTCAACCACAAGACACGTCTTCTGAATCCAACAGTCAATGAAGTCTTTTTGAAATCTCCTAAAGCTAATTTTTAATAGCAGCATTTCTTTCAATGTTCTGGTCATCTGAGCTCTGACCAGAATCTCCCATCAAATACAGTTCAGGATGCTCCACGACTGCTTCTATAGCCAGCATCACAAAACCTTTCTAAACTCTTTCCACAAATCACTCCCAAAGGCTCTTGAGCCACATGATCATGTACGGGCACAGCAACCGCAACACTTTTCTAGTGCCAAATTCAGTCTTAGTTATTTTTCACAGTGCTGAGACAGAATGCCCAACATCCAAATCAAAGAGCAGAAAAGTTTAGTTACCTCACAGTTTGTAGAGAGTTATTCCATATTTGCCTTGTCCCAAGGCAGGGTGGTATGGCACATATTCATATATTTTTAGCTTGACAACCACATTATTCTACCCAATATATTGGAAAATTTCAGTGTAACTTCTACAAGTTTTTAAAATATGTTGGACCCCAAAACCATGAGACAAAATCTTTGTTATTTTATATATGTTGACCCTTATATTTTCAAGTACATGTTCTTAATTTTCCCAATTCCCATCCAAGATTTCTTTTCTTAGACTCGCATTCCATGCTGTGTTTACTCAGTGATTTTCCAGTTGTTTCATAGGGAACTAGAATAAAGATAAAATTTCTGCAGTGTACTAATTAGAGTAACAGGTAGGGAGATCAGTGAATACATGGCTCAGTGCTAAATTCTTGCAGATGTTTCTAACTGACTCTTTGCCAGGAATTTGAAAATAGTCTCACTGTTTCAGTAAGCTACAGACAATCAGCTTTCCTTTTTTTTTCATTTTTAAGTCCAATGTACTTATGAATAACATAATAAAATAACTCACATCACTCTAGTTTGATTAGCAAGGGACAGAGTTCTAAAACTTGGTGTTTTTTTTTTTTGCAAATCTTTCTAGCAACTTTTTCAAAAGCATGCTTGTATTATTATTATAATGTATTCTTTAAATCATAATTATCTGAGCCGCAAACATCTGTCAATGATTAGTACTGTTATTCATATAAAATTGTTTTTAGTCTAGAATTGTACCAGAATTTTTTAGTGTGAGATTATCTAGGGACACTGAAAAAAGTATAGATATCTTTAAAACTATTCCAACCCTAATTAATTAGAATATTCAGTAAATCCTTGTGTCAATATGTTTAATAAAGTCTCAAAGCAATGCTTATACTTGGAAAATATGTGAACCGCTGATCTGGTCTTGACCAAATGTCTGCTTCTCCTGATTTATCTCCTACCTCTTATTAGTAATCAAGGTTCTCTGTGTTGTTTGCATAAATTTTTCCTCTATCCATGGCAAAGTTTGCCTCTTCATACTGTGTCATTCATATAAACCCTTGCTTTTGGAAATGTCTTATTTCCCCATGTTTTAATTTAGCCCAACAGGATAAAATACCACCAGCTGGATGACTTTAAAAGCAAACACCTGTTTCCCACAGTCATGGGAACTGGAAAGTCCTACCTCATGGGCCAGCAGATAAAATAAGACATCTGTAAAAGGGCTTTCTTTTGCTTTGAACACGGCTGTCTCCTTGCTGTATCCTCAAATGATGAGAAATAAAGAGGGACAGAGGGAGAGAGGAAGGGGAGTAAGAAGAAAAAGAAAGCTTGGCAATCTGAAATTCAATATCTATATCACAGAATCAGATTCTTTTGTATAATCTCAATAGTTCTATTTAATTGATTCTCAACATCAATTCTCTTATCTCCACACCACTATTTCTGCTTTATATTTTTGCTGAATTGGCCACTTTTTAAAAGCTATTCACACTTTAATCAAAACAGCAAAAGCATTTTTCAGGATGATTGTAGGCTATATCCTCATGTAAAAGAATTCAGGATGTCAAAACACAAAATATAGCTGGGCATAGTGGCACTCTTCTGTAATCCCAGCACTTGGGAGGATGAGGAAGGAGAATCTTTTGCATGGTTTGAGATTAGCATGGGCTACAAAGTGAGTCCAAGGCCAGTCTGAACTGTGTAACAAGACCCCATCTCAAAAAGACAGAAAAAAAAAGGCAAAACATGTGACTCTTTCCTTTCTCATAGTTTAATTGAAGGAATTCTGAATTACACATGGGCTGGTACAGTGATAACAAACCTTTCAGAGACCTAGCACCCAAACTTCAACCTAGAACCCACTTGTTTATCCCACCTGCCCCTGTGTGCACTGTTATCTGATGCTGGGCTACTGGGTAGATACTGGGTCATTTGGCTCATGTGCTGCAGAGAGGCTGCTGCGTGCCTGCTATGTCATGTGCACCATAGGATCACCTAAATGGGCTGGCACCTCAAGAGTATATTTATTATTTAAGAAATTAAAAATAAAACAAATGGAAAAATGCTCTACAGTTTAATTGCCTGGCATCCACAAAACACTTCTTCCAACACAGGCATTTTCAAACTTAATAAAAAGAAAAACTATAACAAACAAAAAGATATTATGCTATTTATAATATAAAACTCTGTGACCATGTGACACAGAGACCAGAAAATGTATGTACATGACTAAGGATCATCCAGTTCTTTTCTGGATCTGATCTAGTGTTTGAAGCATTCCTTCACTCGTGGGTTCAATTGCATAGCTAACAAATAAAGAGTACACTTTGTATATAGTCTGGGGGAAGGAAGTAATAGAAAAATGTAGAGAGTAATGCATATATTTTATATATGAATTCTGCATATTTATGTGTACTTATGCATATATATTAGAAAAGAAAGGCAAACAGTTTTAGGAAAGGATAATTCTTCGATTCTACTTTGATCACTGAATTGCAAGTGAAATGCATCATCTTCCATCTCCATTAATTCACATGCCCCCTTCTAGTTCAATCCAGAACTCAGCTGGTCAGGTTCTAAACTTTTTTTCCTAATATAAACCGTTTTTCCCCTGAAATACCAAAGCCCATAGTGGCTCTGTCTTTCTACTATTGGTGTCATTTGCCTTTAACATTTATCATTAGAGATAAAAGTATAGTTAAAATATGCCAAGAAAAAAAAAATTGCTGGCTCCAAAAAACACTGCTCTCAATCTTTAGAAATCACTCACAACTCCATTAAAATTTACATTTTCCCTCAAATGATATTAGAAGCTAGAAAATATAAGTTGCTGTCTCATTGAAAGCTCTCATTTTGTGTAGCTAAAATCTTTAAATTGTACAAGATGGCAATCATGGAAATACTAAACAAATATTTTTGAATGAATACTTAGGAGAAACCCTGTGAATCACCATTTCCTACTTCTACTTATTGCCTCCCACACCTGTGTAAAATACATTCTGCACCGATGCTGTTGTTTACCACTGTTGACTGACTGAGGATGTGTGACATTGGCTTATCCTTCCTTATTTTGCTGGATAATGGGTTCCTTAGTCAGAGCCTCGCCTCGGCCCTAGAAAATACTAATTTAGTTTGTCATCACTCTGTAAGTGCAGGGAAAATGGTACTGGCTGAGGAATAAAGGCAGAGAATGTCATTTTAAACTTGAATGTTGCTCTCTCCAAACTGAAAGGAATAAAATAATTGATCTAATTTTAGGTTACTCTGAGGATAAAATGCAATGTTAGGAAGATCAAGGTTGTTCACTTCCACTAGCAAGTCAAGTACTCAGTGGAGCTAAGTGCATTTAGTTACGAGAAGTTTATCCTATTGATTCTATGCAAAATACACTTTTCAAAAACTAAATGTTCTGGGAAAAAGGTATGGTGACAGGTAAAGGGATTTATTTACCTTTTGACTTGAAGTAATCTCGTCTAGTTGAGTGTTAAGCTTTCTGCCATAATAGATTTTTAATAAACATTCACATATGACACATATATATATATTTCATATTCTGGATCATTGCATAAGATCCTTCTGAAAGAATTTCCATATCCTCACTACTCTCTCAAACTCAAACCATTCATTTCCTCAGCCATACAACAAAATTACTCACCTTTGCTAGATATCATGTGATGCCTTTATATTGTATCACATTTTTGAAGCAAAATGAACCATAAGATGTACCACACTAAGGAATACCTACTAGAAAGTCGTCTTTTTTCCCTGTGGACTTTCTCCCTAAAAATCATTATACTTCTGCAAAATCTATTTATTGTTTGTTTTCTAGAATTTAAATCAGAATCATTAGTAAATGTTATTTTCCATTTTCTATTCATTTTGTTATGTAATCAAAAACTATTTCTCATGAAAAAAATGTGTGGTTTGAGCCAATGGGAGTTATTTCATAAGAAATGTGAAATTGTAATGGATTTACAATGTTTTAATCAAAGACATACACACACAATTATGAAAAAAACCTTGAACATAATCATCTAAACATGATGATTATATTATAATGTACTAACCATTGAGGGTTTCTTGTATTGTACTCTTTTATTATCTATTATCAATCCAAAAATATTTTTGAAAATGTCCTCATGAAGAATTTTCAGTTGCAATTTGTTATTGACTTAATATACAACATTTCAGAATATCACAAATTCTTGTCTGATTCCAAGATTTCAGGGTCAAAAAGCCAAATGATGGTCTCATTGAATTCTCATGATGGGTTAACCAGAATTTTCCCTTACCATGACTCTCATTTACATCACCAAGTAAATAAACTACTTTCTTTGTTTGTTTAAATAGTGTTTGAAAAGAGAACATAAATCTTGTTTTTTCTCTATATGGTGAAAGAGTCACATAACTTTCTGTGAAATGGAAGCTCCACACTTTTTATGGAAACACATTTCTCATAATCTTGAAAATATGTAACAGGATTAGTTAAATTATTTATTCATTTTAGCAATAGAGTCAAATAAGGGAGGTGTTATTAATATAGTGGTTTTATGTGTTGCTATTCTTGGAATAAAAAGATAGTTGAAAATTCTGATGATCAAGAAGTGACACTCGGTTTGAGAAGTAAACTAACCCTAAGGAAAGATTTTCAGGGTACAAATATTTTTGTTTATACTATGATAAAACAACTGATGGTTTGTATTTATTGGGAGAAAGGTAAAAATTGCTGTTTTCAATTTCAGACAGGGAATAGAATGGTGTCAGAAGAACCTTACTTACAATGCTTAATGTGCTATCATTTTCCAAGACTTCTCATCTTTTATTTCCAATAAAACTGATTTACAAGTCAGTGTCCTGTATGGGTGGCCTCTGATTCTGTCTTGACCATAAAGCAGACATGTACAACATTAACTTATGGACAGCTTATGAAGATGTGGACTCAACAAAGAAATGTAAACTGCAACAACCAAATGTGGAACACTGATTACAAGCTCTTCAATTCAAGCTTTTACTGCCACATCTTCTTTGAAATTCATTTGATAAAGGCAAAATATACACTGTAATCTAGTAAACATCTCTCCAGGTATTTAATAACAAACTTAAAACTCCTATTAATCATAAGTTAATGTTGGGCTTCCCCATTACCATTTACAAGAGACCTTCCCTTCTCCCACAACATCTCAAACTTCATTTCTTCATAAATTGACAAAAATGCAGAGAAAGCAGGCCACAGTGACAGTAAGTGTGTTGTCTAAAATGATATAAATAAACGAGCCTATAGTGCCACCCACAGAAGTTGCTCAGATGTAAAGCATGGCACTTCCAATGCTATCTTTTGGAAAAACAGACAGATCTCAGAAGCAGGAGAGTTCAGAGGGGCCATTTAAATATGGAAACTAGTACATTCAATGGCCACTGTATTCAATGACAGGTTTATAGGCCAAAGTATTCAGTGATTAGGTGGCCCACATACATCTTATGGCTTTTCTCCCAAACAGCAAATATAAGAACAAGCTTATTTTAAGTCTCGTAGGTATTTTCAACCTACCTTCTGACTTATCTGTAGGGAACTCTGATTTAGTTGTTTGTAGTTTGATTTATATTATATGTCCACTATTAAATCACATTTTATGCTAAGATAATCCAAATTTCTTGATCTTTGGTTTCTCACAATCATTGTGAAGTGTTCTTTGAGATGCTTTTGTCCTATTTTTTTTTTTTTTTTGATACAGGGAGTAAAATTCAAAACCTTGCACTTTCCAGTGATATCCTCAGCTCCTGTCCATTTTCCTTCTTTTTTTCTTTTTCTTTTTGTGTTAACAGCATAATATGTTTATTGAGAGAAAGAAAGCTTCTGTCTGAGAGAAACAGAAGGGGTCCTCTATGGATTTTCCTAGAGCAAACCCTCAGTGGGAGGCAGGGCCAAGATGGGGAAAAATGGGAAATGAAAAGGTGGTCACGAAGTAGGACAGAACTATGATAAACCAATAAGGTTATAATTGCTCAGTAAAATTGGTTAAATCAAGATCAAAGTGGGGAACAATTCATATATCAAACAGGCATGAATACAGAACAAGACTTTTTTCTGGACAGCATTAAGTTAGTGGCTCCTGCTGATTTCCTTCAATGGATCAATACCTACTTAGAATAGCAATCACTTATGTGTATCCTTAGGAAGTATGTGAGTACGTTTGTCTTATCTTTTGTCTTGAGATGTGGCCCATAGCAGAGGCATCCTGTCTCCCCCATATTTGCAAGGTATTTGGTCTTCTGCACTGGCTCTTCTGAGGACATAGGCTTGGCTGCCTATAACATTCTCCCCTGTGAAGAAGTACCATGAACTGTGTGATAGAATAATGTGGTATGACTGATCTAGCTTCTTTACAGTGAAGTGGATCATAGTTGTTGATCAGCAGTCAGATATAATGCTACAGAGGGTCTATGCAAAGGACCTCAGTAGATACCAGGCATTTTCATCTCAGGTACATGCATAGCTTTAAGTCTGGCAAAGAAGCAAGTACATGTGGTTCAAATAATAGAATCAATAAGATAATTATGAGTATAGCCAACAAAGATTTCTACCAAGAAAAGCTAGTAATGGCTTCAGGAAGACAATGATAAGACCCAAGGAAATTTAGAGTCTGAGCTGTTATTGATTTTCCATCCAATGTTTTGAACAGCTGTTGATATATTATCAGAAGGTTCAGAATTGTGCACACCCCACCCATTTTTATTGTGCTCATTCTCAATTCTTTAGGGAAAAGTGTAACTCATTAAGGAAAACATTGGTATAATTTTTAACTGAGAACACGACATGTTAAACTAAATAAAAATATTCCTACATAGCAGTAAGGAATTGTGAAATTACAGTTTAGGAATGGAAAGAAGACTAAAGTGGTGAAATCAACTTTAGGACCTATTCTTCTTTGGGAGATTTAAATGATTTTTGAAGAAGAACATGATAGACTGAGTAGCTGCTACAAAGTCTGTTGGAAAAATTCCATAAGTTTGGGAGTGTGCTGAAATAAAGGGATGAAAGTAAACTATAAAGAGACTTCAAGAACTAGCCAAGGCTTAGACAGAATCAAATCAACTGAATTTCACAATAATTGGAGAAGCAAATAATGCTTTTTGGATTAGCCTCAAATTATCTTAATGAATTGTAGTGTGACAAAAACTCAAATGGCAATTAGCCACACATGTGAGAGCCTAACAGGAATAAAAGCAAAGAAGAGAAACTAGAATAGGCACTGACCCATAGGGAGTTCTGATAATTGATTTAAAAGTTGCAGAAATTAAAACAACCAAAAATCAGCATTATGAAGAAGGGAAAAGAAAATAAATGGCAATATTGACAGATAACTGAAAAGTATAACAATGAAATAAATTGAAATAATTGGAACTAAAATTATAGTAAGTGAAATATGGGTTCACTGAATTCATTTAAGAACCATTTAGATATTCATGAATGTAGGAATTTTACCCTTGGATAGATTTCAGGACATTATAGTGGTGGAAGGCCAAATTGGAAATGCTTACTCTGATGGTCACTTCCTCCTTCTCCTTACTACAACTTCCTTTTTCCTTTCCCCGTGCATAAAAAAAAAAAAAAAAAAAAAAATTCTATCAGCTCCACACGTGTCATCAATGTCCACCTCTGGTCACAAGCACAAGCACATCTGGTCAAGGGTCGCATATGTCCTAGAACCCCATATATGGGCAGAAGAGAAAGCAAAACCATTGGTGGTTGCAGGCTCCTCTCCAAGTCCTTTAAATAAAAAGGACTTTTTTTTTTTCTTATATTCTGCTCCTTTACTGCACCAGAAAGCACTCTAACAATGAATAGAGGATTATTAAACTACAAGGTAATCCAGAAAAATAATTATCCTGAAGAAAATGCAGATATACTTGTCAAAATATATAAAGTTTTGAAACTATAACCTGCTTGTAAGTTAATAAATTATCCTGGCAAAATTTTGTAGATGCTTCCAGAAAAACATTTCCTAAGTTGATGACAAAGGATATTATTAGAGGGCGCAGAAGGCAACAAGAACTTCATTTTTTTTATCTAACCTAACATTCTTTAAACTCCTCAAAATACATGTGTTGTCCTGCATATAGATTTTGAAAATTCAAGGGATTTCTTCCCCAGCTAGAGATTTCCAAGCTAAGAAAATCCCTACTCTTAGATGAAAACTGAAAGCATTGCTTCTCAAACTTTGCTCCAGAGAAATATATCATCTTTACTATCCGAGTCAGAAAACAAATGTTGCCTTTGCTCGGAAGAGAATTAGTTCTAAAGTCCATGGTTATTTATCATGAAAGCTCCCTTGAACATATAGTATCGGAGAAAATCTATCCTAACATAGAAATAGAATGAGGAGTTACTCACTAAAATGCATACTCTTAATTTCCACATTTTGATACCTTTTGGAAACCTTTTTAATGAATACTTGGTTTCATCACTTACTCAGAAAGACAAGACTGCTACTCAATCAATCTACTACTTAGAGGTCTAATCAACATTATGAGGGCAACAAGCTATGTCTCCCTATACTGTTTACAGCAATAAAACATTTCACAGTAATTTCTAAACCTGAATCTCCTAAAGGACCACCAACAGTAGACATTAATAAACTGGACTCTTTTACACACAGAATTATAGTGAGATTATACAAATTAAGACTGCATGCATCAATAGACGTGAAAACAGAGAGACACCAAAGAGTGTGGGTATCATATAATCCATTTTACATAAAGTCAAAGGGCAGAATTAACACACTAAGTAAAAGTTATCATGAGTTGGTTAGTTCCTGTGAGGAAGCATCAGATGGTAGAGCAATTTACTGTAGTCATTTTTAATCTCCACACTGGTCAACCGGAGTTTTTAAGTGTACAAATATACCACTGATTTGTACAACTAAGGTCTGCATGTGTCAATAATAGAGCCAGCATACTTTACATTTTGAATATGCAGATATATTTTTGTTTCTTTGTTTGTTTTGGTACCAAGGATTGAACTCATGACCTTGCAATTATCAGGCAGGCAATTGTGCCAGTGAGCCATATCCCCAGACAATTTGACTATCCTAACCAAAGGCGTAGAGACAAGAAACAGTCATAGTAGTGTCTAAAACCAGGCAAACACGGTAATATCTTAAATTTTGCGTGCAATACAGATAAAGGCTTTGATAACACAGTAGCCCCTCCTTATTTGCAGGTTTTCTTTCCACAGTTTTATTTACATGCT
Organism: Cavia porcellus; assembly: GCF_034190915.1. Lineage (NCBI taxonomy): Eukaryota > Metazoa > Chordata > Mammalia > Rodentia > Caviidae > Cavia > Cavia porcellus. The sequence continues at coordinate 29,015,043 of NW_026947487.1, read as the reverse complement.
GTCAAACATGATCTTAAAAATACAAAAGACAATTTCAGAAATAATATGTTTTAAATCACAGCACCATTGTTGGAAGCATGATGTAATCATATGCTTTCTGTTATATCTCAACTGACGTGAATTTGTATGTATGCTATTTACCCTATAGCCACTCAATTAATAGATCAACTGCCATGGCTTTAAAAGACTTGTATTTCAATAACCCACTACTTTGCATAGTTATAGCCCCTACGTGCAAGGATAGTTGTCTTATTTACTTACTTTTTTGCTGGGACAAAATATCCCACATTCATAATTTAAAGGAGAAAAGGTTTATTTTGGTTCACAGATTGTAAGGTTTTCAGGACATGGTCATCTGTCTTCAAAGCAGGATGTCCTGGAATAGTGAACTTGCTCACCGCATGCTAGGCAAGCACAGAGAGAGTGGGAGGGAAAGTGAGAAGAATTAAGTCCCCGTGAGGTCATGCTCCCAATGACCCACCTTCCAACAACATGCCAACTTCTGCTAACAATTCACCTATGAACTCATCAGGGACCTGCTCTCATGAGCACATAGGGTTTGAAGAGGCATCTAGATAGAAGCCATAGCAGTAGTAGATGCTAGCAATAAAATTGCAACAGAAGATTGAAAACTATGGTTAACGTTTAAATAAAAACACAAATACAGTAAAAGACATACGGTCTTTAGTCTCTTTTAGAATACTCCTTCCCATATTGAACACATTTATTTCATGTTTTTGTCACTTTCTGGATCTTCTCTTTCATGAGTACCTTTACAAGATGTGATCAAATACCACCATGAATGCTGCTGCCAGGTGACATCCAAGGGAAAGACAGGCTTTTAAATACATTACAGTTTATCCTCATCCACTTTATTTACCAGATCTAGCCAAATGTGACTTTTTAGATCCTCCTCTTTACCAAAATGATCATAAAAGATAAATGTTTTCAATTCATCCAAGTGAAGGTAGGAATGATACCACACTAAAGATACTAATATAAATGAACTTCCAGAACTGCTTCAGAAAGTGACAAAGTCAGCATGAAATAAATGCTTGAAAGAGGGAGTATTGGGTAGAATTAATGGTCGTGTGTCTCTTACTGGAATAAAATTTTGATTTTATTTATGTTGTATTTTTCAATACCTTGTAAGCCAAAGAGACATTTTAAAGACTTTTATTTTAAATGTGAATGTTCTCAAATGAATTGGAAAGGAAAAGTTGTATCTTAAGTTGCTAAAATCTACAATAGTATCCTCATTAAATTATGTAAATAAAAGGAATATGCTAGCTTTATTGCTTTATCACAAACCATAAAAAGTATAGTCATAATAAATGAAAAATGCTTATCTAACATAAATAAACAAATTTTTTATGTAAATATGGTACAAATTTATTACATAGGGAGAGCTTGGTACTATCTACAGTTTCAAGAATCTACTGATAAGTTTGAAATACATCCCTTGAGATTAAGGGTTTGTGGATATTGTACTCAAAATTTATTTAACATTTATCAATATGTTTTGGTTCAAGATTGTGCTGGACTGAAACTAGTGCTCCACTTATAACACCAGCTGAACTAAATCAGTGTGGTGCTGAGTGTGGATGACCATCTCAGGATTGTTGTCAACATAAAAAGGAGAACTGAAGAGGAAGAGATAGTGTTACTGGTTCTCCACAATGTTATTCATTCTCCTGTTGTCATTGGTTTTTCTGGAGAAGCTTGTTGAACTTATTTCCTGATATGAATTTACCTGTTCTCATTGTGAGAGAAACTCAGGACTTTGTTCTGAGAATGGTTGTGGCTCACTTTGGGAAAATTCTTCCTGCCTCCCAAGGGAAAGATGGCATGCTGTTAATCTCTCAGAGAGGTTTGTTACCGTGCTTCCTGATGTGAACTCGGTTATTCTCATCATTAGAGAAGCTTGAGAGCTTGTAGCTGCTGAGAATGGCTGTGGTACATTTTGGGGGAGCTTTGGTCCTTATTTTGAACATAGCCTTATGGCTCCACTGCAGAACTCTCAACCTACTGGCACAGAGCCTTCATCATGCAGGCCATTTTGGCTTCCACTGCTGATCTTTGGGGCTTCCCAGTGCAGATCTGTGAAACAGACTTGCACGACACATTGTCATGGGCTCTAGGTCTTCAGCTGGACTCATGCAGGATGTTGCTGTGGGATCTGGGCCCTTGGCTAGTTGATTTTTTGGGTGTGTGGATAGATTTCCTGTACTTCTCATGTTTAACTATTTGAGTGACTTATAAAATAATACTATAAATTAGATTTTCCTTGCAAACCTTGACTACAGCAAAGATCAACATGCAAAAACTATTATGTAATCACATACACAATAAATTGTATTTATATACAATACAGAAAATAGTTATAAAAGGAAACTATAAAGATGCCAAATATCTAAAAGTTGATCTAAAATGCATGCAGTGGCCTATATTGTTAAGTGAAGAGAATTTTAGCCAATAGAGCAATATAAATTTATTATGTAAGTGGAAAATTTCAAATGGTTGAAATAATAAATTTTGCAAATTGACCTAGAAATTCAATGCAAACCCAATGATAACAACAGACATCTTTTAGTAGATTAATAAATTGATGATGTGTGTGAAAAGTCAAATTGACAAGAAAAAATAGAGATTAAAGATGAACAAAGAGGGGCTGGAGGTTTAGCTCAGTGGCATAAGCGCCTGCCTTGCAAGCAGGCAGTCATGAGTTCGATCCCTGGTACCGAATAAAAGGAAAAAGAAAAAAAAAAAAAAAGATGAACAAAGAAGGATACTAACTTATGGACATAACAAATTGGTATAAAATGGCACTAGTGAAATATTCTATTGCATTTGCTAAAAGACAGGCAAGGACTGGGGATATAGCTCAGCAGCAGAGTGTCTGCCTATCACACACAAGATCATAAAGTTTGATCCCAAGTAGAGAAGAAGAAAAAAGGCAAGCAAGTATAGAAAAAATAAGTTCAAGTAAAGGCACACCACATTTAATGCAAAGGTAATAAGTGCACAAAGCTAAGTAAAGATCACTATGCTGTAAATTGTGTTGGGTCAATTATGTAGTCACACATTACAAAACATAAATTTACATTTATCCTACACTATTCTTGTAAACTATTTCTTTTTTTGGTCTTGCACCTCTAAATGTGAACAGTAAACAGGGAATCTTCAAATAAGACAATATCTTTACAAATGTAGGGACGGAAAATGTCTTACTACTGAAAATTGTAAACGTTTGCAAAAGACTGATAGCCTACATCAAAAGGAAGACATTTTCATTTTTAGAAGAGAAACAAAGACAGGAAAAGTAAGGCAGAGAGAGGAGATGCTTTTGGCATCACACATAAATTATGAGGGGCTTGAATTAAGAATACCATGAACGGCTACAAATCAAAGCAAAGTACATTCAAAATTGGGCAATGCTCCAGAAATACATGAAGTAGAAGTTTCCAGTATATTCATTCTTCAAGGAAGTGGAAACTAAATGATGTGCTATCACCAATATTGGTGGCACTGGCACCAGCAGCCTTCCTATAGAACAACATCTTGGCTCACCAAAAAACATCATCCTCAGGGCAGACATCCCAGAAAGGTACACTTCTGCAATGCAGTTTTTCTAGAAAGATCGCACAGTTTGCATTAATGATACATAATAAGTTGCACAGGCTTGAGTGATTAAAAAATAAAGACTTTGCACAATCATGCACTACCAAGAGAATCATAAAACACATGGGAAAGATCCAGAAAAGGTCCAGAACAGAAAGTACAACAACAAAGTTGGAATTTTATTAAAATACAGTTTATTAAAGAAAAAAGGGTAAGTATATCTGAAACCTTCTCTTATGGTTATATTCTAATTACCCTGATATAGTAGCAAAATATTTTGCATATAAACAAATATCAATTAAGTTTCTTTAACAAGTTAGAAAAATGTTATAAATAATTATGAAGCATCTCACTATTTCTTTGTTCTTTAAGATTTGCTTTCATTAGCTAGCTGACTAGTTCGAAGTGAGCACTTGGGACAATATGCAGGTCTCAGGATTCACACTGGGAGACATTGAGAGACAAAGCAGATTCACATTGGGAGACACAATTTGTGCCTTCTATCATTGCTTTCTCCAAAAGGCCTTTGACTGTTTAATGAAGTAAATCATGAAGACTGAATTCCCAAAAGTTTTTAATCATCTTATTTTGACTATATTGAAGAAAAAACTAGTTAATGCTGCAAAAGCAAAAATATATTTAAGATTAAAGAAATTAACCCTCTGAAGAATTTATAGAAAATTTTTTATCCTCCTGCAAATGAAACAATAGATATTTGTTAGAGGTACGCTATTCCATGTCAATATAATGATAACAGTCTGTATGCAACATAAAGAATAACATTTTAAAATCACTCGGAAAACAATATTATCTTTAAAGTCAGACATCTCTATTCAACTCACGCAATTAGAAGGGGAACATAAAAATATTTCTGACGGAAAACTCACAAAATTTTGAAACTTGGAATAATTTTGGAAATTGATGGTGGGATCAACTTCATTGAGAGCTAGAAACTCAAAACCCTAAATTTTTATTGTTATATTAAAAGCATGATTTATGGCTTCAATCTTATGTTTTTGCCATAAAATTTGGAACAGCTTGAAAATATCTCAGTACAGGATTGCTCTTTACACATTTTTTGTTTTGAGTAGGAATTTCTTCCCCATGATTGCTTTACCAAATCTACTCCTTCTCTTAGTCTACTATTTATATGACAATTACTCTATCTGAGTGTGTCTGATTTGTGACCTATCAACTCTCCCAACAAAAATTATTACCTAGTTTCTGAGTCTCAGGGCTATCTCTGAAGAGCACAACTAAGATGAAAATTAAATAAGATAGGGAAGAAATACAAGCATATAAGTTAAAATAGTCTTTAACTCAGTAAAGGATGCTTTTCCTAATACAAAAGGGAAAATGCCACATTGTTTATAATAAAATGCAAACTGAAACTTCAGTGATACTTTTGAAAACCAGTTCTGATAGTCCGATTTTAAGTTTTGTGTGTCTTAAGCAATATTAATAAAATCAATGTTTAAATGAAATATTTATTCTTCTGAATAAATTAAATTTTAGTTAATTGAATATTTAATTAATTTATTTGAAATGAACTACCAACCACAAAGAATTTCAGTCACTCTGCATTAATCTCACAAATATTTTTTAATGAATGATTTGATTATTTTTGCTTTCATCACTTCTGTTCTATTTTGATGAAAAATTAACTGGTTTTTGAATATATATATATATAATGTATTTACCAGGTGGAAGCAGCTTATATACTTTCATCTTCTTGAGAAATAAAATGATACATGAAAGTTACTCAAATGAGACTAATCAAAGATTATTCAGGCTGAAGTGGTCACATACAACAAGATTGTTTGCATTTGTCAGGGCTTTAAACATATGCTAAGAGTTCCTTTTTATATTTTTGGTTAAAACAAAGAGAAAAACTTTAGCTGTGCCCTAATTAGATATTGTTGGACAAGGAAGCTGTAGGCAATTTCAGTGAAAGTAGAGTACACTATGATTGATTAGGGGTATAAATTTGACTTTCTCTCTTTGGTCTTAAATTGCAAATAGAAGTAGTTTTTGCTGTCTAACAAGAGTAACTTTTGAGCTGCTTATATACTTAAATCTTAGTTTCTTATATGTTAAAAAATAGAATTTGTTTATGATAAAAATCAACATATGTGTGTGATTTTAGTTAAAATAAAATTTAGCTAATTATTTTCATTATGTTTGTATAGGAAAATTCCTCCAAAGTAAGAGTTATTACCCAGTTACCTTGTATATATGATGAAATCAATGTATTAACATTATTAAAAGAAGAATAAAGAATGTTGTTATTCAATAGTTATCACAGTACTGTTAAGCCAGAAAGTAACATCTTACATTGTTTTATTAAGGTGGTTAATGGGCTAATATCTAAGAAACTGTCATCTAATTTTCTCAATTAAAAATAAGAAATCAGTTTGCTAATTAGAAGAGATTTATATTGTTTGAACAAATATTTTAATGAGAATGAGATAATTTATTGACTATATTATTTGCATTTTATCCATATATAAGTATCTAATATCTAATAAACAAACTGATAACTGAAAGGCAGTGAATATTAAGGACATTTACTGTCCTTGCATTGTTTATCACATGCTGATAAATTATTATGCTACATGAAGCAAAATTGGACTAAAATCTCAAACAGCATTAAGAAAACATAGACAAACTCAAGTTTTAGTTATTATTGATAAAAAATCATTTCTAAAGGAACCGTAGAATGATAAGAAAGATGTATTTGTGAAATGGAAAACTGCATACATGCATATACATTATGATAATAACCAATGGCACAAAAGAAAAAGAAGGCATGGGTTATTTTTATGCCTAGGTTATTTCTATTAGGATTGTTTCATTTCTATTAAAATTTTTCACATTTTTACTATTGCTTGAATTGGTCCAGTGTCTATTAAGTAGGTGCTTCACTTTTATATATAATACAAAGGTTGGAATGTCCTAAATTTTTATTCAGTTTGTTTTTAAAAGTTATATGCACAGAATTTAGAAAACACTGCTCTGAAGAATATATAGATTCTTGTACTAAGATAAAATGTTATAACTTATTACTTAGATATTGATAAAAATGCAAATAATATAGTCAATAAATTATCATTGAAATACATACCTATGAAACACTTATTACTAATTCTCAGCTTACCAGTTACTAGTAGGTCTAGAACATTTTTGGAATTGGACCCTAAGAAAGAGGTTATGGAAAATTTAGACTGTTTTATGTACAAAACTTTTGAAGATTATAGTAGCAAGATTCTTATATTCTAGATTTTTCAGAAAGAAATACACAAAAATATTTTTAATGCATTACTTTTTATGGTATTCCATTTGCCACATAATACAAAGTTGAGACAACCTATAATGTCAGTTAACAGTTGGAAATGCATTTTTACTGTTTTCAAGGATTCTGTGAGAGAGATAGGAATTTACATTGCTGGATTCCTCATCTTATTTATGAAGTTCTTGTAGCTGACATGCAATAGATCTTACCTACCCTTTTGATAGGGAAGCTATATTTTTTTTCCAAACTTTTAAAACTGTGATACTTAAAATTTAGTGCTAGTAGGACTCCTCTGGGTCTTTACAAAATTAAGTTCATGTCCCAAAACCCACTAAAATGATCTGGTAGGATTCGTATGTCTGCCTTTTAATTAAACATATCATTATATTCACAATCAGGTGATTTGCGGATAATACTGTGAGAAAAAATTTCTTTCTAATCTATGCTTTTGTATATGCTTAAATTGCATGATTAACATCAGCAATACACAATTTTCTATTGGACATCACCCTTATTAAGAAATATATGCAATTTTTTACAGTGTTTTATCATGTAGTGACCTGCCCTTGAACTTGCTTATATAGCCCAGGCTGGCCTCAAAATTATGATGATCCTCATGCCTCAGCCTATGAGCGCTGGGTTACAGACGTGAGCTACCACTGCTGCCCAACACAATACATTTTTATTAGGTTATTTCTGAACATATTTGTAATACATAAAAATATTTCTGAACATAATACATTTGCTAACAAAATTTTAAAATATTATTATATTGCATATACCACATAAATAAATGTAGGCTCTTAAGCCCCTTTAATTAAATCTTTACCCTAAGCTCCAATTATTTCTCTCACATTTTGTTTAGATTTGATTAATCTCTATTCTAATCTTGCAAAGTAATTTCCAGACTCTGTTAAATTATTGTACTATAAATAAAAAATAATCACTTAAACTTCAACCTTCTCTTTTCAAAGATTATGACACTCAGGTTTGATGGCGTTACTACAGAAATGTCAACTCAATTATTTTTAGAATAATTAGCTTCATTACATATGAAAAGTACACAGATATAAAATTCAGTTTCTTCATTCTAAAGTAGCTGCAGTAGCAATCAAATTGAAATTGAAATAGTCTCACACCTGCTACCTTCAGCCTTTTTCACTTTTATGGAAAGATTTACTATCATAGGATCTAAACAATTATTAGGCATCAGTGTAATGCTGATTAGTTGACATCAGTGTACATATCCAAGAGCTGCTGGATAGAAATTACTTACTATTATTTTTCGTAATTGAAAATAGATCCATATTTAGGTATGCTTATGTTGCTACAGTCATGAAGTAACAAACTGTGTGATTTGATCAGGGCAGAGCTTGAAATGAGACTCAGGTGTTCTGGTATAATGACTTCTGGTAGCATCAGTTCATTACTTTGCATCATAAACTTCTGCTTAAAATGGGTTCATATGAGTGTTCAGGTGTAAAAATTTTATGACCAAGCAATGAATAATATACAGTTTGGAGACAAAAATGTAATACTAGTTTTAACTGCTAGAATGACCAGGAGTGTGGATTAAGGAAATTCCACGAGAAAACCTGAGGGAAGAAAAGCAACAGCTAAGAGCTGTAAGTGTGTGCACATTAATGCAGATGACACCTTTAGGCTGCTCCTGTTTTGTGTACCTGAAGTTACGTAAGTATTGATTCACTTCTGAATAAATGATATGACAATGGCCAGTAGGTCTGAAGGAGTAAATCTAGGTACAATTCCCTCCCCAAAGTTTGTTTCTGTGAGAAATATATTTCTGAGAAATTTTACATTACAACAAAAGTAGATATTTTCTCTTTGCTTTTGAAACAGACTTATTTAATACTGGATACATATCATATTTAGATTACTATATAATAACTTCACAACTCTAATGAAATAACACTAAATATTTTTCTTTATAAAAGGATCACTAGCAACTAAATGCATTTTGATTTTTTTAAAAATTGTGGTGGGATTAATTAGCATGATATTAACCTACTAACAATGTTTTACTTGTACAATATAATACTATAGGTAAAATTTCCTAAAGTATAACTCTTAGACTTACTCATTCTGTGAAATTGAAATTTTATGCCCATTAGATAGTTATTCCTCATGTCCTCTTTTTGTAATTCTGGAAATCATCATTTCACTTTGTTTCTATAAATATGCCTGTTTTATACATCTAAATAAAGGGATTGATATAGTGATGGCTGTCATGTGAATTGCTTTTTACTCAACAAGGTTCACATAGTAAGATTTTGTGTCACAAAGTAGGATTTTTTACTTTTTTACATTTTACTTTATTTCATTAGTACATTTATGTAGCACATTAGTACATTTATGTTCCCCGTGGGGATTTGTTACACTAACACAGTGATTCCTAATTCCTTTTCTCAGCCATTTTTTCTTTCATTTCCCTACCTCCACACACCTTTTGATCTTCTTTCTCTTTGCTGTGTATGTTTGGAGTACAAACTTTTTGCATTCTTTACGTGGGCTTGGTACACATGTTACACATCCTAATTACAAAGCTAAACAATCTTTGACAATGAGATACCTTCCTACAGTTGTTAGCCTGCGTATCTTTATTAAAAATAGTGAATTGATGAATGTGAGGCAAAGGGAACCTTGTGCACTGTTCAAGAAATGATAAATTGTGACAGCCTTCATGGAAAACGAGGGAGTTTTCTCAAAGAGTTAAAAATTGAATGATCATATAAGTCACAATCTTCTGGATATTTATCCAACAGAACTGAACTCAGTGTCTCAAAGATAGATAGATAATGTCCCCATATTATTAGAATATTCTTCATGATAGTTAAAATACATATAATAATTATGAATAAAAACAATGTGAATTTTTGAAATAAAAATATTGCATGAATATTAGATATTTCTATTTATATAAACCTTTTAAAAAATAAGTTAAATTATTGTCATTTAATTATTAGACACTTTCCAAAACTGGTGAATACATATTACATGGACAAATATGTCACGAAAATAAATGGATTTATCTTTTTCTCAAGGGATTATTATTATGAAAATAATTTTGAGATATTTTAACCCATAGGTTGCCATGACCTAATGTGGTTCCTGCGGTTCTTGGGTTATGAACAGTGAGAGAATGAGAAAAATAATGAAAAGACGAAGCTGGGGTCAGGTGGAGCCCTTATCTTCCTGATGGAAGGAAAGAAACTTCTCAACCACCTTTATATACTGCGAAAGATGATGTCAATTGAGCCTCTCTGCCTAGCAACCCATTACTTGGCAAGCCTGGGTCCCTTGCCTTCTTGGTGCTGGAACAACTTGTTTATGTAGCTTGTTTTGGTCTCTCTGTTTTTTCTGGGCTGGCCTTGCTTTAGCCCCACACATGTCATCAATCTCCAGCTTCAACATCTCCCTACAATAGGTTATTCAGCTTTCAAGCAAAAGCTTTCTAAGTTTTTGACCAGATAAGAATAAATCACATGGTCCTCAGTTGTCCCTTAAAGAGAAACCAGCTTAACCATAGAATAATTTACATCAGCTTATCTGTGGAATTGTTAAGCAGTGTCCTGGTTCTGATGTACTAAATACTTTGAAGAAACATGGTGCAGAACATATTTGCTGGATAGTACAAGTCTTCTGCTTCATGAAGAGGAATTTTATGGAACTAAAAAAAAATTAAAAAGATTAATATTTGGAGCAGACTATAAACCCAGTTTCTGAGCCCACCAGGCAGTCATTCAATAGATTTTTATTTTTCAGTAAAGACGCTTTGAGATATGAGACTCAAAGCATTTTACCATGGTGCACTGAGAATGATAGTGGTACTCAGATAAATATTTCCTTTGGTGGTAAGAATGACTTCAGTAAGAAGACAGGCAATGAAGAGGTTTTGCAATAATACTAATTAATGACATGATGCAAGATAGGAAAACTAACATTTTTTCATTTTGAGGAGGATAGAACCCAACAAAACAAAACAGAATAAAGCTAATCAAAACAAAGCATTGAAAGTAGTACAGAACTTCAAAACAGGATAATAGAAATAACTACCATAATATATCTTGCTATCTGCAAAACAGTTGTCCATACCATCAGACATAGCAAAATCAAACAATACAAAACAGAATAAAACCAATCAAAACATAATATTGAATAAAGCAAAACGATAAACTGGAACAAAACAAAACCATGAAAACAACACTGCACATTGTTATCTTCAAAATAATTTTTCAGGTTACCAGACACAGGGATAAAACAAAAAAATACAATGGAACAGAATACTGTATTTCAAAAACAAGAAAGGAGGAAATCCCCACAGTTGCCACAAGTACACTGCCATCCTTCAAGTAGATGCCCAGACCACCAGCCCCAGTCTTGCAGATTCAATCAAACAATACAAGCATCAAGCTGTTCCCTTTACCTCAATTGCTATCATCTCACCCAGGGTCCTCTGAATTAACAGAGCTGGAGGGGATTCTCTTCTGGTTTTTAAGCCCATGCGCTGGCTGGCTCATGCAAAGGCAAGGTTCATCTTCTGGCTGAAGCTCTTACCCATCAGCATGGTGGAGCCTGCTTCACAGGAAGGCATGGTTTCTCATCTGGCTGAGCCTCTTTCTGATCCAAATGGCAGAACCTGCTTCATGGGAAGGCTTGGTTTCTCTTCTTGTTGAGGCTCTTATCAGTCAGCATAGTGGAGCCTACTTCATGGGAAAGTGTTGTTTCTCTTCTGGCTGCGACTTTTTCGGATCAGCCAGAGAAATTATTTCCAGACACTGTGAATACTACAACAATTATTACAGAATTTCTTGAATGATTTTGTAATACATTGTGTATATTATTGGATAAAACAAATGTTAAAAAATATAATCATTTGAGTACAAAGCAATTCTATGAAATTTTATAGAAAAAACATTTCTCTCTGAAATCCTAATTCATATAGAAGTTATATAATAGGTTACAATAACTTTTAAACTTTTTGTACAAATTGAAATTTCTTAAGTAAGGGGAAAACATCTATGTCTGTGTAAAGATTAATATATACACAAGAAATTTATAGTCTCTCACAATGACTCTATGAATATTCTGCTCATTCATATTGTACTATGATTGCTTCTCCATCTGAGGAATGAGTCAAATCAGAGAAGCAAATTTAGCCTGCATAAGCTAGGGTCAACTGTTACTCTATTATTAATTTAAATGGCATGGTGAATGCATAGAACACTGACTAATATGAAGAATTATATAATCAAATTAAAATTGTTGAAAGATTTACTAGAAACCTGGCAACAAATAATTCTCCTTAATGTGAATTTCAGAAGAAGACATAAATCCTTGTATCTCATCCAAAGCAGGTTAATTACAGCTGCAGTGAGCTCCTTTTAATCTCTCTTCAGAGTGTCAATGCTTGTGTACTAGAAGATTTTACATAACTAAATCCAGCAGATTCATGTGTTTTATAGTAAGGTTTTAAAATATACCTCGACCCCATATGTACTTATAAGTTAGTGTATTTAAGGTTAATGCAGGATGTATGAAGCAAGATGGGTTAGTACTTAGAGACCCACAAACCCACCTCTCTTGACAGGGTCAGATTAACAAAGACTTGCTCTGCTGAGAGTACCTCCTAAAGTTTTATTGCTCGGTATTTATTTGTATTTTAGTCATGTTAAATTTTTTTTTTATCAATCTCCTGGTGCTTGTTACTTTTTCCCCTGCTAACTAACAACAATATTAGGTTTCCTGGACAAGATTCACACAAAAGCCTTTAATTCCTACAGCAGGCATTGCATTCCATAGAAGGAGCATAAGAAATATAAAGGTTAATTTCAGCTTTCTGTTAGGAGAAACTAAGAATTGTTTTGGAAGTTCTCTATAATTAAAAAGCATTTCCTTTGGTAAAGAAGAGAAGTGTAAGAATACATTGGCAGATATATTTCTCTTAGATATTTTTCAGTAGAAAATTGCACAAATTTATCAAATGATAATCATAATGACACTCATTTGAAATAATAATTACTGAAGTTAATATATCATATATCTATTTATTTGTCTTACTGAGTGTAATTTGTTAAATCTGGAGTTTTTCCAGGAGTCTATATTTTATCAAACAAGTTTTAGTGAGATTTTAAGAAATTCACTACTACCTAAAAAGTCATGTCATAGTCCTTAGTTACTGGCATACATTACAAAATGGATATAAACATAGTTTAGCAGTACACAAGTAACCTCAGATCTCAGGGTCAAAATGTAAAATATAAAAGAAATATATTTAAAAAAATAAAAATTGTGCAAAAATGTCTAAAGATATGTAAAGTGTGTTACACAGTATAAGAATATTTATCACTTAGGATGTGAATATGTTTCAAATTGGAAAAATACATACATATAAAACTTGCTTATTTTTAAATTTTACTTCTTTTATATTAATACATATTTTTAACACATTAACTAGAATTATGCAATTATAATCTAATTTAGAAATTATTTATTTTTTAGGTTTACTTTGTTTTTAACTAACACATGATAATTGCACACATGGTATTAATATATTGAAAAATACTAGAAGAAAGAATTCCAAAGGTTTTAACCATTAATGAAATTATAAATGTCTGAGGTATTGGATACCTTAAATACTGTAATTTGATCATTATGCAGTATACACATGTATCAAAATACCACACTGCATCCTAAAAATATGGATTATTGTTATGAGTGATGAGAATTCATTTCCTTACTGTGCTAAATTTGAGAATATTCTACCTTTTATACTTACCAGTTATATCTGTCTTCACGCATATAATAAAAACCATATTGAATATAATAGAGTCACAAATTTTAACTCACATTGCAAGTTGTACATCTTGAGACTTGCAATTGCTAACTTTGGGGGGAAGTTTTGAAATAATGCATATTTAAATACATGCAAATGATCTAGTTTAAAATTGTGTCTAATTCCACCTTAATATGCTGTTTTTAGATAAAATTGATCAGTCTCTTGATCTTCCATGGCCTTAGCTTCTCCATTCAAGAACATGCCCATGGGTTTTAAAGAGGGATGTGGAAGGTTTTTAAAAACAATGACATCTTACTTCTGACTTCTGCCTTTTACTCATCTGAAAGCTGTTTGTTTTTTTTTAATTCATGTTGTCTGGAACATGAGCCTTTGTTGCTCCCAGTTCCTCACTGAATGGTCAACCTTGCTCCTGTCACAGATGTATGCCTTTGTGAGGTCTGGGCACCATTTTGACTGAATTGCATCAGTTTGCTCTGCAAGAATAATCCAGAACTAGCTTTCATCAGGCAAACTTCTTAGACAGATTCTCAGCAATATCTGAATACTGTCATGGCTTCACTAGAAGCAAAGGCAGAAATAAACCCCTAGGGACTCCTTGTTTGCCTTAATATAAATTGCCACACATGCACTTGGATGTGACCCAGTTACAGTTTAATGTGGAACATCCTGCAAATCAGCTTCTTCCCAGAGCCTTTAATGCAAGTGTCAGAGTCTCAGTCTGCCTCCAGTGATAACCTCACTGAGCCAAACACTTTCGCATCAGTGGACTGCAGCCAGTGAGAGCAAAACTCAGACTCATGTCTCATGCTACCCTTGAATAATCTTCTATATTCAAAAATCAGTTATTTTTCTTTCATATTACCTGTTTTTTAAACATCTTTGTTACAGTCTGAACAGAACTCTCATAGATATAAAATGTTTCCTTATCTATAGTCCAAGAAAATATTACGTGAAACCTCAGTATTTCTTTTTTATCCTTTGATAAACACAATCCTGAATATTTGAAAACACTTACAATTTAAAATAATGAGGAAATAACTATTTACTTATTATTCATCAGACTTATAATTAACTGTTCCTATGGTAAATGCCAGTGGGGTAATTCATATAATTGCTGATGCTTTGGAAAGCCATGTTTCAGTAACATCATTTATCAGAAAGAATTATCAAATACTGCATTTCAGCATAAAGCTATCCACTTTAATAAAGCAAGAAAGGTATATTTTTCAGTTTTATGAAAAATGAATGTTATTAGAAATATTTAGAATTAGAATAAAGACTTTTAAATATGCTATACCAATTGTCATCTTTTTAAAAAATATTCAACTGAAGTTAATATCTTTTGAGGGATTAGTATTCTCTTTCATAAGACTTGATTTGAGTTCATTATTTTCTTTTCCGATGACAGTATGTATTATTTGTATTATACCAAACTGTTTCCTTTTCATTTTAAAATTATTCTACAAGTCTTTAAACGTGTTTAGACTTCTCAGTGCTTTGCAGAACAGGCAAAGTCTGAGAAGGAGACTACAGCAATTCCCCTTTAGGGCTTTTGCTTTGACGAAAGGAGAGCATTTGAATTTATCAGCTGGAAACAGTCTTTGGCTTCAAGCAAATACACCAGTTCATTTACTACAGTTAAAGAGACTGACTGGGGCAGTCCAGCTCCACTGTGTGGAAACCACTAGCACAGCACAATACAAGTCTTTAATTCCAGTTGAAGTGGTATTCATCTTAACCAGGTCCTGCGGTGAGCACAGCTGAGGGCCAAGCAACATGGAAGGAAAGAAATGGCTAGTGTTTATAGTTGATGATTTATACAAACCTGACCTTTGAAAATTATTTTGCATTTTAAAAAGCAAGAATCTTTCTATTTAACAATACATATTCATTGCAATAAACAAAAGAAACTCATTTGGAATTGTACTCATTTTAAATCAGTACATATGTTTAAACAGAATGTAGGAACAAATAGTTTGAAGTCAGTTTTCTTTAAAGTGCCATTGCCAATATAAATGAGAGGAAATAAAAAAATTATAATAGCCTAAGAGATGAGAGAGAAGCAGAGAGAGAGGGAGAGATGGAAAGAGAGAAAGGGAGAGACAGAAAGAGAGAGAGAGAGAGAGAGAGAGAGAGAGAGAGAGAGAGAGAGAGAGAGAGAGAGAGAGAGAGAGAGAGAGAGAGAGAGAGAGAGAGATAAAGGACACATTTTTAAAAAGAAGGGGGAGAAAGGTGGTGGATAGATAACCATTGGCTACAGAAGCTCCCTGAGAGAGTCAATTTAGAATTAAACATAATAGAGAGTGGGGAACCACAAACAGAGGGAGATGAATTCTCTTGTCCCAAGAAGAAATTAAGGTGACTTGCTGACCATCTGAGGTCCTGCTGCACCTGGCCAATGCCATGACTTGCCAGGGTCCCGCTGCAATTTGCCAAGGTCTCCCTGCAACTTGCCAGGGTCCCACCATGAAGTGCTGGGGTTCCACCACGACTGGCTGGGGTCCTGTCACAACTTGCTGAGCTGTTTGAGGTCTTTCCATTTAGACTCACTGGAGGTGCAGTTACATTGAGTTTGAGGGTCAGTGAGCCAAATGGAGAGCTGAGTTGACAGGGTGCCTACACTGACCTGTGGTGAGTGACAGAAGTGGGGCCATTCTCTAAATAGATGGGCTCTGGCAGAGGACATTCTGGAACTGGGCAGGACTGGCAAGTACAAGGGGCAGCAGTGACTTCAGTCAATAGTTCCCTTCCCAAACGGGATTGGTGGAGTGAGCTAGGACTGGGTCATATGACCCAGCTGAGACCCAATAGGTTATCTGAGCTTGAAAGAAACTAAGGATAGATTATCCAAACTGGAGGACAATTTTGCAATGAGGGAGTATGAAAGGGAAAACTTTTAAAAATAACAAGGAAACAAACAGTAATACAAAGGCTAGAAGATGACAAAAGGATCTATAACTTGAGAATAAAGAATGTAAATGAAGAAGCTGGCATAAAAACAAAAAAAAACTACATAGGTTATTCACAGAAATAATTAAGGAAAATTTCCCAAACATAGGAAAAGGAAATGATATTCTGATATATGAGGCATACAGAACTCCAGCAACCTACAACCAAAATGGAGCTACACCCAGGCATATAATAATCAAGATCCCAGAAGTTCAATATAAGAACAGAATAGGGGCCTGGGGATTTAGCTCAGCGGCATAAGTGCCTGCCTTGCAAGCAGGTAGTCGTGAGTTCGATCCCTGGTACCGATAAAAATGAAAAAGACCAAAAAAAGAACAGAATATTAAAAGCTCTTAGAGATAAGAAATAGATAACAGAGGAAGGCCCATCAGTATCACAGCAGACTTCTTGACAAAAACCATCAGGTTAAGAAGAACCTGGAGTGAAATACTCCAAGTCCTGAAAGAAAATATCCTCCATCCCAGATTGTTATACCCTGGTAAACTGTCTCTAGAAATTAATGGAGAAACAAGATGCTTCCAAGGGAAAGAGGAGCTTGAGAAATTTGCAACAACCAATCCAACTGTACAGAGAATACTCCAGGGCATTCTAGAGAGAGAGAGTAGGACTCCAGGAACAGTGGCAGAGAGGCCTCAATGAATGGAACCAAAAACAGAACAAAGAAGATAAGCAGACAACTGATGGCAAAAAAAGAGCATAACAGAAATGAGGCAGAGGAGATTTTATTCAAAATTTATATGATTGATAGTATCAAGTCTGAGAGTGTAGGCAACTACACTGAAGATGACAAGACTCAATGATACACATTCTGGTTTGATAACTCCAGGTTTTTGAAATTTTATACTATATACAAAGTTGTGTTTTTATTAATATTGTTATGTACTGACATATTCAATTATACTATGTCTGATGATATAGCCAATTCTTTTTTTTTTTTTTTTTGTCTTTTTCCTTTTTATCAGTACTAGGGATTGAACTCACAACTGCCTGCTTGCAAGGCAGGCGCTTATGCCGCTGAGCTAAATCCCCAGCCCCATATAGCCAATTCTATTGGAGATAACAAGAGACAACACAGGAACTATGGTAGAACTATTTGTACAACAGTCTTATAAGTTATTTTGTTTTATGTGTTTATAGGAATATGTTTTGCTTTGCCTTGCTTGTTTTGTTTCTCCCTCTAATATAGAAAGGATAGAAATACATATTAAGACTCATACATGTGTAGAATTTATAAACAGTTTATGAGAACTGATCATATAACACATGATGAAATGAACAGGTACTTTGAAGAAAAAGAAACACTAAAATACCCAGTACCTAGAGTGTCATAATGTGAAACACAGCAATAGTATTATTCTTTGTTCAGAGTGATATTAGCCTGCTTGGGATTGTTCAATCTCAACATAATTGAAGAGATGGATAACTGCATGTATGTTTAAGTGTATAGGATTGATAAACATATTTCTAAGTTTTTGTTGGATAGTTGAACAGAACTGGTTGCAATCTCACTGTTTGAATTCCTACTTTATAAGCTTCACTTTAGTATCTTGAATAACTATTTGTAAAATGACAATATGTAAACATCAACTAGTGATTTCTTACTGTTTATTTTTTTTCTCTGAACATATGTATTATTTCTACCTATTTTCTGTTTTGTTTAGTCTTTCTCTAAATAAAATTCTTTTAAAAAAGCAAAAACTTAAAAGAAGGGGGAAGGAAGAAAGTGAAGAAAGGAAATATACTAATTTACAGTTTTGCTTAAGAAGATATATACTAAATAATGAAATCCTAATGTTTTTAACGTGTACTATAAATCCTAATAAAAAAGAGGGAAAATATATTACTCCTTCTATGCAGAAGTTATTTCTAAGAATCAAAAATCTATCCATACTTAAGAACTGCCTAGTCAAAATAAGCACTAGGAGTTCAGGTAAGAAACCATATAGGCACATCCATTCATACTCATGCTAGTGTTTCAACAAGTATGTCAAGGTAATATCTGGAACTAAAATTAGATGAGAAAATGAAAATAACAATATATTCGAGGTCAAATTTTACATTCTTCATTAATTTCAAATACAAATATGTGCAAATCAATACATCTCTATTATTTTAAAACTTATCATAGATAAATTGAGACAATTAAACTGGGTAAGTTCCAGACCATTTGAAATCATTTTTAAGAGATTTTCATGATTCTCAAAATCATTCATCATTCTTTATAATAAAAAACAGCTTGTTATTTGTATTTCAGTGACAGCGAGTAACATTTTTTATGTACGAAGAATTGTATCATGTAAAATATATAGAGGTGGTCAATTCAAAGTTATGCATTTCAGATCTAAATAAGAATAAGTAAGCAGCAGTTTAGCTCTGAATAACCTCAACATTTGAGAATTCACCTAAATGATAAATTCAGACCTTCATTCTTTATAATTTAACTCTATCACTTAGTATTTCATATTTTATACAATTAAAGCTCCTTATGTCACATTTTGTTTTATAAATCTGAAAGGAGTTAGCTGATATTTACTCAACAGGCACAACCTTTATGAACTTATTTGCATGAGTCTGAACTTTAAAATTAATGTTAAAATTTTAGACAGCTTTGATCAGAAAATGATATTTTCAGATGTAAGTAAGAAAATATCTACTGAGATTTCTTTATGAAACAGCACTGTAATTTCAACCTTTTTCCTAAGGGAATTATTGTTTGAAATGTTTGTGTTTCATTTTTTTCATCATTTCCAGCCTCTTGTTTTGTTTCTTTTTTCTGGGTTTTAAAGTTTCTTTCGACATTTCCAATTAAGCTAGATGTTTGCTGTTTTCTTAATGGTCATATAAAAGATTTTCTGGAACAAAGCCAGTTTTCCTAACATAAAAACTGTTTCTGTGAGTGAGCTTCCTCCTCCATAATTTCTTGTGTAGCTTTGGTCATGATTAAGTAGTGTTTTTGAAGAAGTATATGAGCATCTTTCCTTTCCTTTTGTAAAATGTTTAATTTCACTGTATTACTCTTAATATATCCTAATACATGCTTGCAGTTTTATCAAACTGTACAGTGATTAGACACATAAATAATTTCAGTGAAGTGATAAAATGTTGTTCATCTTTAATAATCTGGTAACATAGTAGCTTGTCTATTATTGTCAGTGATACCATAATAGTAATCTGAAAATGAAAAACAAACTGACTCATTTTGCTTTTTATGCAAAGTGAGAATTTGAATATTCTTTGACATTCTTAGCCATTTTTAATTCATGAGTGTGGTAAGATATGTTTAAGTAAATCTTTCAGAACACATAAGTGTATTATATTTAACTTTCACAATCTTTTGGATTTTCTATTTATTCATTGCCATACTTTTGGTTCTTATAAAAATAACTTTCAATTTGAAAAGCACTATTGCTTAGTCACAGAAACAGTTAAGTAAAAATAGACAAACATCCACTTGAAAAGAAGCATCTTGTGAAAACAGAAATCAAGTGAGCACAAACTAAGGAGAAAGACAAAAAATACAATAAAAAAGACAATCCTATAACATTTGTATATATATTTAAAGATAAAAATTCTCAACATAGACTACATAATTCTCTATGATTAAATCAAAATGGATTATAAACCAGAATGTAAAATGTAAATGTATTTGTTAGAAAACTCACAAAAGACAGCACAGAAAAATATCAAGATAACCTTGATATTGGTTATAATTTTTTAGTTACGATTCCACAGGAACAATCCTTGCAAACCTTAGTGATAAACTGAACTTCATTAAAAGTAAAAACTTCTGCATTGTGGATAAAAGTTTCAAGGAAATGTAAAGGCTAATGACACACTAGAATAGTAGACTGGCAAAGGACATGATTTTTCTTGTTGCTATCATGAAGGGTATTGCTTCCCTAATTTCTTTTGGTGAGTTTGTAATTAGTGAACGGGAACACTGTTGGTTTTTGAATATTGTCTTCATATCTTGTTAAGTAAGCAAATTTTGATATTAGCCTTGGGGATGTTGGAATTTTGTAGGGGAATTTTTCATTTATTTCAATAAAAAGTGAAATATTTAAAAGTTAAACTATAGTACTCTGAAAAAGGTTACCAAAGAGGAAATCATAAAATGGAAAGCTAGCTCCTCTTCCTGGCTAAACAGAATCATTATAAGCAAAATGACGTACATGACCAAAAGTATCATATAGATTTAATGCAACTCCAATCACAACACCTAAAATACTCCTTACATAACTGGAGAACATACTCCCCAAACTCATATGGAACCAGAAGTGACCTAAAATAGCAGAAGTCATTCTGGACAACAAGAGTAAATTAAGAGACTTCACGATCTTGAACTAAAAGTTATACTATAAAGCTACTGCAATAAAAACAGAATGGTATTGTCCAAAAGACAGGCTTGTGGTTAAATAGAACAGATTAGAAGCTTACATAAACAGTTCCAAGCACATTCAGATATGTTCATTTTGACAAAGTTTTCAAATTCCTTTGTTAGGAGAAAGATAGACTCTTTATTAAATGGCACTGAGAAAACTGGCTATTCATATACCAAAGGTTATATCTGCACTGGTATCTCTCACCATTTGTTAAACTATAATCAAAATGGGTCAAAGTTCTAAACATCAGAGTAAAAATGCTTAACTTGCTGGAAGATAAAATACATAAAACTCTTGAAGACAGAGGTATAAGCAATGACTTTTTCAGCAAAAATCCTGTTACACAAGAAATAATACCAATAATCAACAAATGAAATCATATCAAATTACAAAGCTTCTGTGGAACAAAAGATATCATCAACAGAGTGAAAAGAACCTACAGAATTGAAGGGAAAAAAGCCTTTTTCAACTACTCCTCAGACAAAGGGCTAATATCTAGAATATATAAAGAAATAAAAACATTTAGAATTCCCAAATTTAAAGGCCCCACTTAAAAACGGGGATCTGAACTGAATAGATGTTATCAGATGAGGAAATACTACTAAAAAGTTCACATTCCTGGTCATTTGAGAAATGTAAATTAAAACAACAGTGAGAATTCATCTCACTCCATAAAGAATTTCAACCATCAAGAATTCAAGGAATAACCAAAGTTGGAGAGCCTGTGAGGAGAAAGAAACCCTTCTTCATTGGTGGGAATGCAAACTGATACAACCACCATGTAAATTAGTTTGGAGATTCTTCAAAAAACTTAAAATAGAAATTCCATTTTACTCAGCTATTCCCTTCTAGGTATCTTGACAAAAAAGTTAAAGACAACATATCACTGTGATATATGGATATCCATGATTATAGTTATTAGAATAGTTAAATCTTGGAGATAGTCTACATATACCTATCAAAGGATGAAAGGATATTAAAATGGGGTATTAATACACAACAGAATATTATTCTAGCATAACAAAAGATAAATGAGTCATTTCTAGGAAAGTAAATGTACCTTCAAATCACTATGTTAAGTGAAGTAACTCAGACAGACATGTGTATCATACACTTTCTCTTATGTGAAAAACTAAGTAATTATAAAGTATGAAATAAAAAACACATGATAGGCAAAAAAGAGAGATTGGAGACAGAGATATACATAGACATATATCTATAATTAACTTCATATATTCTTATTTAAGATAAAAAATCTTGCGCTTGAAAAATAAAAGAGGTGGAGGGAGGGAAAAGGGACAATGACATGTATTATGTGCATGTACTAATGTCCTAAGGTGAATGTAATCATTAGGTACTGAAAATTTGTACTAATAGGTAAAAAAAGAACCAAAGAACAAAGAAAGATTTTTTTATCATTGAATTATAAAGTACATTGAAACATACAAAAATGTAATGTGGAAGTAGGCACATTTCCAGTAACACCTGCATCATAGTTTTCCATGCATCAACATTTTGCATAGTAAATATATACAATCATCTACCAGGAACCTAACATTATTATTATAATTATATGCAAGGTGTTTACTTTATATAAATTCTCTTTGTTTCCAACTTATGTATCTTTTTAATCTGTAATCTACTCAAGAATTCCACATTGAATTTATTTACCATATCTCCTTAATCTCTGCTAACCTGTGTTTTTACCACCATTAGTATCACTCAGCTATAGAAGAAAGTTTTTTCTATGGGATCACTTGATAGGTTACCATGATTACTGAACTCCTGCATTGCAAATATGCAAATACAGTAATTGAATAGACGTTTCTAACCTTCAACACACAAACCACAGGAGATCCCGCATGCACCCTAACAAATCATAAAGTTCCAATATTATTATGTACTTTTTAATAATATTTGTCAAGACATGGTTGCAAGGTCCTTGCATACAGATTTCAAAGGCAAAGCACAAGTCAATATAGGAGAAAATGCAGTGAAGTGCCAGCTCCACCTTCTGAGCCTGCTTGATACATTCGATCAAACAGAAACTTGCATTATCAAACACGACCTGCCTTGTGCAAATTAGTGAATGTAGCACAGTTACTACCAATAACAAGCTACTTATATTTGTGTGTGCCTGTGGAAAAGTGTTCTTTGTTGTTTAGCAGATATATAAGTTTTGATGTATTAAACTTAACTTTGTCTAACTTTGCAAAATAATTTAACAAGCTAAAGATTTTTGATAACTATAGTATAAAACCATAAAAATGATTGCAGTCTTGTGCATGATATTGTTATAATTTACTTTATTAGAAAGGTTATAGTAAAATATTAGAACTAAAGTTTATCCCTTATGTACATTAACTTTACTACATTATAAATGTTATTTTTCTTCTCCCTCAATGAGTTTCACTACAAAATAAGGAGATTTCCTATGTTTATGCACAAAAATCCATATACAAGATCTGCTAAAAATGTATACACAAGAAAAGAAACACTTATGTAAAGATTTTAATACTGGGGCTGGAGATTTAGCTCAGTGGCATAAACACCTGCCTGGCAAGTGCAAGGTCATGAATTTGATCCTTGGTAAGCCACCCATAAAAAACCTTTAAGACTAAATTTATTGAGACATGATATTCATACAAGTTACTTTTGGCCTCTGCAGTTTCAAGAAGTGCTCAAAATGGTGACAATTAACTTCCAGGCACTTTTTAGTACAACTGCTGCTTGGACAACCAGTGAGACTGATACACATATATTTTCTATTTCTTCTCTAAGGGAGAGCAGTGAAGTGGGTTTTCTGTGATAAATGGCATCTTGTAAGATTCCCCATAGGAGGGGTATATATATCAGATATGTAACAGATATTTTGACATTTCTTATTTTTTATTAAAGACTTTTGTAAGCTCACTAATTTTCTACTTTTCTTTATTTTACATTCCATGGCCATAACAGGCATACCTAATAGAATGAGTTACAGGGGTTATGAAGTAATTTAATGTCCCAGATGAAGCAGATCACATGTATGAACAGACTGATTATCATTGATTCCAGTCTCCAAGCACCAGTATTTTTTCTGTTTGATTTGTTCACACTCTACAAATGTTGAAATTTGAGTTAGTCATCTAGAGTTGAATTATCAGATATTGTCTCTTAAACCTTTGTGTATCTTTCATATTAATTGCTGTGTTCCTCAGATTTTAATTTGCATCAGAATAAGCCAGGAATGCAGTGAGATGCAGATTCTAGTCTAGACTATACATAAACAGTTCTGCTTTTTTAAAACTCTCGAATAGCATTGATAGTGTTTTCAATTCAACCATATTTTTAATAAGTAAAATTAGTGAAATTCTAGGCTGATATATGTGTCCAGGTCTCTTCCTTGCCTTTCCTTATTACATCTTCCCATTTCTTGATATAGTACAGTGTCTTTTCATTTAACTCACTTTTTCTCAAGTTGAACATTACAGGAAACCAGGTGCCCACACCTTCCTGAGAGCCAGCGGCAGCCATGTGGGCTGGAAGGAGAATCAAGAAGCCAAGCCATGCCTTCCTGTGAGCCAGCCTGTTAGAAGGCTGGGAGACAAGAACAACACCACATGCCCCCAGCCTTTGGTAAGCAATCAGATGATTCAGTGGAACTCTAGATGAGAAGATAGCAACTGAAATTTTAAAAATTCAGCTTAATGCTTATATTGTTTGATTGGATTTGCATACCTAAAGCTGCTAGTCTGAGCATCTATTTGGAAGATAACAATATGAGTTATAGTAAATGTGGGGGATTTCTTCTGTCTTGTTTTTGAAATCCAATATTTTGTTCTGTTTTATTGTTTTGTTTTATTTCTGTATATGTAAGCTAAACAACTATTTTGAAGATAAGAACATACAATATAAAATTATTGTTAAATTCCCATCTTCATGTTTTGAAATTCTATATCACTGTTGTTCTTTTTTTGTTGATTTTTTGGTTTGTTTGCTTCTTGATTTTTCTATTTTTTTTCTTAAAAATAAATAAAGAAAGTTGAATGTTAGAGTACAGTTTTTACAGCAAACGCGATGTTGCTCTATGTACACTTTAGAACTATAGGTGCTGGCAATGCATTTTATTGATTTTCTCTGTTAATTAGCTTGTGGAAACATAAATGAATTAGCAGAGTAATTACATTCTTTACTTTTCATGAGAGCATCTGCTCTGTTATCAACAAATATTATCTGTTAAAATAAGAATCTGTTCAATTAAAAATGTTCTATTCCTTCCCAACATGATTTGCTGCAAATAGTCTATTTGCCTAATAATTATAGTCCATCTCATTTAATAGCCTCTAAATGTAAATGAGTTTTTGATATTAAATGAACATCAGATAATCAGTACAGTAGTAATGATAAAACACATGTCATAAATCTTTATGTAGGAAAATACAGAATGAGTAAAAGATATTATTCTAATGTGGATGACAGTGAGTTTTACATCACTACTGGAATTTAGGATTTAATTTTGACCCATTTATTATTTCACTTATTAAAATATTTATAAATATATAATTTTTCATTGAGAAATAGTAATCACTCAATGGAAAAACAGTACTAGATCAAATCATATTAGTAATAATGAGAATTGTTTTAAGCATGAAACAATTTTATTTGTAGTTGACACTTAATTCATCAATGTATTTATAATACATAAATTTGGGAAATTTATGTGACACAAGGAAAACAACGTATTATAAATTAAAGTATATTGCTTTCATAGCATTCTTGAACTCAAATTCCTTATTATCCTAACTAACAATTATAAAAACAATACATAGAAGTACCACTAATTTTTTTTACCTATGGTGACTATTTGCTATTTTTAATATGAATAAATATTTCATATTTCTATCAAACACATTACTTTGTTTTTAAAGTAACATGTTCATCAATGATCTGTCTAAAAATGGATTCTATTGAGATCCCCTGATTGTAGGCTACCTAATAAATTCTGATCAAACTTTTCAGAGTGACTCTGTGGGATGGACCTTAGGATGGGACTTTAACCTACCTATCAACAGCCAGTGAGCTCTACATCCAAGAAAGCAACATTTCTCTGTGTCAGAAATGCCTGAGGAGATTTTTTTTTAAAATATTATAAGGAAAATATATTGATGAGGGAGAAAAGATACAAAAGTGAAATGTGATCTCATGTTTGTAAAATTTAAATATAACACAGAAGAAAAATTTTCTTATAATTATCCATGGTTATCACCAAATGGCAAGAGAATTGTTTTTTACTTTTTCAGTAAAAAATTTAGTATTTCCCAATATTTATAAACAACTTCTAAACGGTAAGGGAAAAGAACAACAACATGACAAATACAGAGACAGTTTGCAATGCAGCATTATCTAATTTTACTCCCCCTAAATCTTTTTTTTTTTTTTTTTTGGATTACATATTGTCATCTTAGAAATAATTGTTCAAGTCACAAAATTAAAGCTTGTAAAGTGGACATTCCATCAATGATACTGCAAACAGTTCTGTTCAATGATCCAATAAAACTCTGTGATATGATATTCTATCTTATACACTTAAATATACATGCAGTTATATAGTTTAGAGCACTTTCTTTTCCTCTCTTTTGTACAATGACTATTACACATTTTGGGTTTCATTGCTCCCACGGTTCTTATTGCTTTTTTGGAAGAGAGTAAAACCAAATGAGACATAACAGAACAGAATCGGTCAAGTCAAAAGGGTGGACATAATAGATAATGTAAAAACATAATACAAGGTGATCAACAATGGTTACCATAATGCCTCCTGCTATCTCTAATAGAATTGCCTATATCCTTAGTTATAATACAATTGAACAAAACAGTAAAGAACAAAACCGACAAAACCAAACCATTGGAGACATTGTAGGTCTTCAAAAGTAGATAAAAGTCAACGAGAATGGGCGTTATAATGAATCTCATTATCTTCTAAGCTGATGCCTAAATTTTCAAACCTGATACTATCCAGCAAAACAGAATAGGGGAACATCAGTTAAAAACCAGATGGTGAGAGTAATACAGGGCTTTAAATCGAGGTAACGGAAAGTCAAAGTGGGTTACTATAATATATCCTGCTATTTTTTTCCTTTAATTAAAAGGATAAAAATTTTTAAAAAAGTATTAAAAAAGTAAATAATGAAGTGGAGATTGAGATAAAAGAGGGCATAACAACGAAACAGCACAGATCAAAACATAACCATTTAAGCAGAATAGTGTTTCACCACCAGATAATCCTGACCTAAAAGTAGTTACCATATTGTCTCTTTCCTTGAAATCCTTGAGTACAACTTCGTATACTGTAGCATTAAGTATATCAAAACAATGTAAAACCATTCAAGAGAATGACAGCATTACAGAGTATTTAGAATCGACTAACAGAAAATGAACAATGGTTTCTGTATAATCTCCTTGTCTTTAAAAGGTTTTTGCTTATACTATCGTACATAATAAAATCCAGTAAGATACAGCCTATTTAGACCATTGGAGACAGAAGGACAAAAGCTAGATGAGACTTCACAACAAGATGATACTAAATCAGTATTACCTATTAAGATGTCATTTTCTCCAAAATAGCTTTTCCTATCATCCAATCTTCTCTGTCTCATTTCTGTTGAGCTCTTATTCTGTCAGTAGTTGTCAGTTTGTCTTCTTCGCTTTGTTCTCTGCTGCCTGAGGAGATTTTAAGCATAATGTGAATGTGCACACCCTTAACCAATTAAGATAGAATCTGAGGAGTTAATCTTTTGGATACAGCAGAAGGACACTTCCATTCTTTTTGAGTACTGGGCAATGATGGTAAAATCAAAGGATTTTACTTATAGAAAACTGGAGGTGGTGGAATCAATTTGGTATCTAGACTCTACATCTGTAAGCAACAAAATTTACATAAAGGGACATTTTCAAGGAAAACTAACGGTATCACTGGTGAAACTAAAATTTTTATTTTACCACTCTTTGATATAGTTAATAATAGAACACTAGAATAATGTTACTGACACATATGAGAGCTTTGGTCTTTATAATTTGCTTAAAGCAAACTGGAATTGGAACATCACTATATTTCTTGAGGGATACTCAGGTATAAACTTTATGTGCTGGCTAATCGTTCTTAATATGTCCTTAGCAGTTCTTAAGTAAGACAGAGATTGAAATAAAATCAGGACAAAAATCTATATGCATAAAAATCATATAACTGAATAAAAATAGGTCTATGGACTCAAAAATTCGGTTTTCATGTATTAGTAGAACGAAACATTGCATTTAAGTGGTAACTGAAGGAAGATTCTCTAAGAGTGAGCATCTTGGTACAATTAACCTAACTAAAATTCAAAAACATCTCCTAAATAAGCTAGTCAGTATGCCATTGATTCTTGTACGTGAACAATGTGAAGTATATCAGTAGATGAGAGATACAAACACATAATAAAACAAAGGCATAGCAAAATAGCTTATCCTAGAGAACCATAAATGAAAAGTCAGTTTACAAAACTGTTTAGAGTAGGTGGATACTTTCACCTTGTGAAATTATTACTTCTTGTACAGTGTTAGTGAACATTTATTTCAAGAAAAGTCATTTATTTTCAAATTAATAATTTCAAAATATTTATTGGAAAATGAAGAATATTGGGGATCATGAAATAAAATTAAAGACTTTCTCACCTTATTATGGTGAGTCCATCATCCAGAAATAAATTATGAGCACTTCAGAAATATAGGCATATAACAAGAAAAAGAAATGATCAGTTTTTGATGGTGAAAATTTGGAATTTATAAGATTTTGCATTTTAAGATGGGTGTGGTGGCTCATGCCTGTAATTCCAGCACTCAGGAGGCTGAGGAAGGAGGATCATTGCGAGTTCGAGACCAGCCGGGGCTACAAAGTAAGCTCAAGGCCAGCCTGAACTGCATAGCGAGACCCTGTCTCAAAAAGACAAAAAAAAAAAAAAAAAAAAAAAAGATTTTGGATTTTAAAATCAAATAATATGTAAGTTTTCTACTAAAATAGCATTTTCAATCCAAGATTCTTTTCTAAGTTTGGAGACATATAGCCAGCAGTCAGCCTGGAGCTACTCAAGTGCATAGAACAGGAAAAATTCTTAAAATCTAAGGAAAATTGGATTGTTTGTGGGCACATCATATCTCACCAATCAAAGTGTGTCCGTGAAGCAATATATTTAAAAATGAATCTGTTTTCCCTCACCACTGAGAGTGACAGCATCCATGGGTGTGTTTACCACCTGTTGCCAATAAGTGAAAATTTCTTTAAACCAAATGCAAGCAACATGAGAATCGCAAAGGCTTTTGTGATAATCTACATTGCAGCAATGATCTACATTATAGCAAATTTTATATCTAAATAACATTTGACATTCTTTTTCTCCCCTTTGGGAGAAAAATAAATACTATACATAGCTATACAATGTATTTTTTCCCCTGAAAACAAGCTTCTTCAGTGTATCTAATAAGTTTCCACATACACTCAGTAATTCATGAAATATATTTTCTCCCAGCATCTTTCTGTCATATAAAATTTGAGAGTGTAGACAGAATTAAAGGAACTGTTATGGACTAAAAATGGATGGTCAACTTAATGCCAGCTGAATTAAATCAGCATGGTGTTGAGTGTAGATGGCCCACCTGAGGAAAATTACCAGCATAGAGACT
Source organism: Cavia porcellus (assembly GCF_034190915.1). Taxonomy (NCBI): domain Eukaryota; kingdom Metazoa; phylum Chordata; class Mammalia; order Rodentia; family Caviidae; genus Cavia; species Cavia porcellus. The sequence goes on along the minus strand of NW_026947487.1, from coordinate 28,985,264 downwards.
TGGAGAAGAACAGTGAGGAGTGGGTTTCTCTTGGTGTTGCTGTTTTGAGCCATTGGTTCTCCTGGAGGAGCTCGTCATGACTAGCTTCCCCAGTGTGAGTTAAACCATCGTCATCAGAGGACCTTGGGACCTGTTGGTAAGAGCAGCTGTCGTTCACTTTGAGGTTGCTCTGTTCCTTATATGGAGCATTACTTCTTGGGCCTGGAGGCAAAGATACCAAAGATACGTACTGTTTAATTTGCAAGACAAACTGGTCATGCTGGTTTTCTGGCATGTATTTGATTGTTCTTATTTTCAGAGGAGCTCAGGACCTCCATATTGCAAAGGATGACTGTGGTGCTTTTTGGGACATCCCTGGTTGTTTTATGAGCATGACTTCTCAGCTCCAGTATAGAACCCTCAACCTACCAGCACAGCTCCTTCACCCCACTGGCATAGACTTTCTAGCTTCCACCACTGACCTATGGGCCTTTCCAGTGCAGATGCACAAAACAGACTGACATGAGTCTTTCTTGTGGACTCTAGACCTCCAGTTGGACTTGTGGGAGGCATTGTCAGGAGTTGGGCTCTTCATCTGGACTCATGTAGGACGTGGCTGTGGAATGCAGGCCCTTGGCTAAATACCTGTGTCTTTACTGTTGTGGACAGATTTTCTGCACTTTCTTGTGTTAAACTCTGGGTGACCAGCATGAAATAATGTTATAAACTTTGTGTCCTGATTTGAATTGTTCGCCCCACAAGCCCTGACTACAATAGGAACCAATACTGAAGCATAAGGATACAGTCTTAGAACACCACTAGAATCCATGTCTGAACTGCAAATTACCGCAAAGACCTCAACCACTTTACAATCAACACTTCTCTCACACAGCTCAACTCAAATTTAAGTTTATTGCTTTGACATAGATCAGCTCTAATTCAAATTTATCTCTTGTGTTGGATTACAAGGTCTAGAAATATTGTAAATGAAAAACATTTCAAGTATTTTGTCATTTTTATTTAGTTTCTAATCAAATATATCTGTACTTATTTATGTATTTGCGGAACCGAGCGAATTTCTAAGCCATGAACATGACTTAGAAAATAGTTTTACTGAATTAAAGATATCACAAAACTTCAACCTTCTATACCACCTCTGCAAAACATGAATATCATTATTGATAAACTCCATTTTAACTTTATAGTGTTCACATTTTAGTAAAATAGGTATTTTGTATGAAAATTGCTAAATTTTATATATATATATTATATCTCCAATGGAAATTTGAAATATGCATTGACTTTTAATGGAGTATTTAAAACATGTATTCATTTAAAATAATAGTTTAGAAGCCCATATAAGTATAAAAACAAGTTGATGCTAGTTTGAAATAAAATTTGTCAAAATTTGAGTATGTAATTTTTTCAATCCAGAGAATGAAGATCTGAGCTTAATGGTTTCATTTCTGTACTCAAACAACTTACTGAAAAGGTCAAAACAGAAGCTATCTGTAGATTTTTACTGCTTTTTAATATTTACTATGATTTTTCAGTGTGTCTATTCTTAATAAGATGTGACAGCTTGGCAATGGAAGTAATTTCAACATTTTCATGGTATCAGTTGCACATGCTATTTCCTGTGATCCCTGGTAGTGATTTTAAAATATTTTATAGCAATAATTTCTTCAATATTTGACTAAATTTCTCTTGACATTTTATAAGCCATTTTTCTTCATGTGTTCACTGTACTTTTTCTTTTAACTTATAGGAACTGTTGATTTCTTTGCACTATTATAAAACAAAGTAAATTGCCAGGAGTTATTATTTTTCCTTAAAGTTCTTCTGGATCTATTAATTTATTAATTGGTTTAAACAACAAAGTTTCAAGATTGTAATGATATAACTGTTAATGCAGTCTGTATTCAAAATGAATTTTAAAAAGTGCTACAATTTCAGTACTCTCAGAAGGGATATCAGAGCAAAAGTATGTTGTGACACAAATCTCAGTTCATTTTGGGCATTCTAAGTTGTAAAATTTTATTTTCCTTGTAATTATTAAATTGTAACAAAATTCTAGCCACCTTTATTAAACTTCAGTGGTGAAATTATTATCTGTATATGATTTGATCGAATCCAGTCAAAACCAAATACGTCATTTGGTTTGTTCAGTCACAAATAAATACAAATTGTTTCTAACAAAAGTCAAAGTATTTTTATTTCATAAATATACACTTTAATCTCATATTATGTATATATATTCAGTTATTCAAATGAATTCATACTTAAATCCATACAAGAAAGAGTCCATGGTGGTCAGGAGTTAGTGAAAGAGAACAAAGTGATTATGTGGAGCAGCTTATGGCAGTTAGAATACGATTGGATACTGTATTTATGGACACATAAAAATATATATTCGTCAGAATCAATAGTGTGCAACAAGGAAGAATCTCATAAACTACAGATTTGACTTAGAAATAGGTGTTCACAAATGAATGTAACAATGGCTTATACTTTGGGTGGGTTTTAATGGAAGCTAAAAACAGAAGCATAGAATTGTTATCTTGAAAGCTGGCAGTAGGCTTGGCTCCTAAGAGCTTCCTAAAGGTAGCTCAGTAACATGTTAAAAACTCACATATGTTCTGACTTTGGGTGATTAAATTTGGTAGATAAACCATGGAATGCTAAAAATCCTTACAAGAAATCTGTCCTTACTAGATAATACCCATTTCTGTCCTGAAACACAGCCTCATGTTTTATTTATATATTTTGAAACACCTAGTTGCCTTGGTGGGAAATCAACACCAACAGCTCTACAGATTTTTTTATTCTAAAGAGAAAAAAATAAAAGTAAAAGAAGAATTTAAAAAATTTTCAAGAGAATTGTAACTCTACATGTTAATAGAATTATAATAATTGACATTGTATGTTGTTGTCTTTGTAACTCATACAGAGTACAATATACCTTATCTAAACAATATTAACACAAAACTTCTAATCAATGAAATAAGAAAAACTAGCTGTATAACTATCTTATCATGTGTATAAATATATATATATATATTTTTTTTTTCTTTTTTCTTTTTTCCCTTCCATCCTATTTGGTGAAGGGTTGCAAGGAGAACAATTACATACGGGATACAGAACTTATAATATTATTTTATTATAGTCACCCAGAGTTAAACATGAGAAAGTACAGGAAAGCTGTCCACAAAACTAGACATAGAAAAATCCAGCAGGGGGCCTGGATCCCACAGCAGTATCCTGCATGAGTCTAGCTGAACACCTAGAGCTCATAATACTGCTTCACATGAGTTCAGCTGGAGGCCAAGAGCCCATAGTACGGACTTGTGCCAGTCTGTTTTCTAGATCTATGCTGGGAAGGCCCAAAAGTCAGTGGTAGAAACTAGAAAGTCTGTGCCAGTGGGGTGATGGATCTGTGCTAGTAGGTTGAGTATTATACACTGAGGCCAAGAAGAGACACTCAAAATAAGGACCAGGGCTCCTCCAAAAAGTACCAGAGCCATCCTCAGCGACAGTGAGGTCCCAAATAACTCTGACAATGAGAAGAGTTAAGTAGAATGAGGAAGCCAGTGTGACAGGCTTCTCCTGGAGATTAAATAGCACACATCTTCCAGAACCAGGAAGTGAGACTCAATGTAAGGACCAGAATTCTCCCAATGTGAACCGCAGCCACTAGCAGCAACAAAGTCACAAGCTGATATGATAATTGCTGATTTCACATCAGGGAATCTAGCCATGACAAGCTCCTCCAGAAAAACCAATGGATCCAATCAACACTTGAGGAAAACCCCACAATTCCTTGGTCTTCCTTTCTATATTTCCTTTTATGATGGCAAATTTCCAATTGCACTCAGCCCATGTTGATTTAATTCAACTGGTGTTAAGTTGACCACCAGTTTTTCATTCCTAACACTTCCTTTCCCTTTCCCTTATCACAGTTTGTCTTTTCTTTTGAACAATTACTTCCTGATTCATAAAATCTATTATACATTTTGGACCCCATTCACTTGGTCAGTTTCTAACAGTAGAGAAACAGTACAATGTTCACCCACAGGGGGTCTTTCTGTATCACTTCAAAAACTCAAATTAAAATTATTCCATTTAAATATCAATCATTGACTTAAAAGAATCATATATGCATCATTTTCATTATTGCTCATAAAACACCTGGTGCTGTGTGTACACAGTAAAAGATACTATTATCCTTCTCAAACACAAAACTGTTTCACCATATTTGCAATGTATGGGTCACCCAGACTCGGGTTCCAAGGACACCAAAGGACAACAGCAAGGCATCACCTCCTGGCACAAGATCAGAGCCTCTGATTGAAATTTCACACTTACTGCAATTAGAAATTCAAGCTTAAACATTTTTGCCCTAAAACACTGATATTTCTTCTTACTTCTTTTTCTCTGATACATGCAAGTACACAAATCATATTGCTTAGAGATTAATTATCCAAACTTAGGTAGTAATTACAATCAAAACAATATGCTTTCACATTTAAATTATCTTAGGTTGCTAAGCTCTTTTGATTTTGAATCCCAGTGATTTAGTCACTAATGAGGATTGTTTTCTCTCTGAACAATATAGGCTTAAATATGTCTTTATTTAGCTGATTTCTCTCTTTATCTCAAAACTCATTAATTAGAAGCTGACTTTAAATCAGTAGTAGCTTTTTAATATGCTGTTTAGAAAAGCCTTACCATCTTAGCATTAAGATGTCAATGGATCCAAGCAACTTTTACTATCTCCTAGAGAAAAGATTTTAATTGCAAAGACAATAGCCCTTTAAGCAAAAAACTGAAATAATAAATATATTTTGCATTTGAGTTATGTTTTCAGCTTTCATTGTTTTCTTTTGAAAAGCATGGAACTAGTTAAGCAATTTAGAGTTTTCTGAGTAGCATAACCCTAAAACTGAGACGATGTTCTTTGAGTAAACTGAACCTGTAGCTTTCCCTGTTTATTTAAACCACACTACAATCTCTATTGAGTTATTCTTAGATTCACAGATTATTATCTCCTGTGCTTTACAAAGTTTATTGGAAACCTGCTTGTATTACTTGGACCTTACTTGGTACTTGCAAATAAGTCTATGCTTATGTTAATAGCAGACATCATTGACATCTGGGTTCCCTGTGAAATTTTGTTTCACTTCCATTTTTCACTCATAGGCTTGTTTTCCCTATTTCATAAGTTACTACTTAAAATATTTTTTTAATTTTATTTTGAAAGTATACAATAGAACAAGTCAGAATAAAGCCAACTAAGATTGTACAGTGAAATTGGTACAGAACTTTGAGTAACATGCATTGCAGTTTTATGTGCATATATATAAATATTTCAAAGTAGATTATTTTAACACCATAACCATTTTTTCATGTGTATATCATTTTATTTCTTGCATAATCATCCTTAACATTTGCATTACATATTCCTGTTTTGAGCACAATGAGTATATGCAACTTTTATACCATTTGCATAGAGACACACATATACACATATGTATACTTACCTCTGTGATAAGTATACACCCTCATAAACCTAAATTTTTGAAATTTATGAAAATTTTTCTATGGTCCCAATGTGATAATAAGTTTGTTTATTGATAGTCTTCAAACATAATCAGTTTAAATCATGCTTTCCATTGTAGCAGATGCTAACACTAAAAGAAACGAAATTCTCTCTCAGGACACACTTAGAAACTTTTAAATTTTTCATGTGTGCGTAGACCTGGAATTTAGAAACTTTGAATTCCTATTTTTTTTTTATTTTGTCTTCACAGTGAGAAGACATTAGATTTTCTAAGGATGTTTTGAGCTGATTGGTTTCCTTCATTAGTTTGTCAGAGATGCTAAGGGTGACCAGTCAACATCATTATATTTCCCACTTTGAATATGTTCAAAAGTTTCATAAATGGAATTGCTGTATTTCCCACCTTCAATGTGTTCAAAAGTATCATAAATGGAGTTGCCTTCCATTTCTAAGTTTATGAATTAGAATAATCAAGTAGATCTACACTGTGTATTACATTAGGCAGTTCATACCAAGGACTATCAGTATTCCTCACCATAACAGAAGGAGAGAGTGTGACATCTTTAGGTAGAGAACCATATCCAGAAACCACTAAAGCTTTTAAAGCATTACTTCTTTAGGTTTCTGTTACTCTAAAGCCACTCCCAGTACCAAAATCTGTATCAGTTAATGCTCACTATAGAAATAGGTTTAATTCAAATTATATAATATACATGGATTTGCAAGGAATGTTTAGAATGATGGATGACCCATAGTATCAGGTGTGGAAGAGTGCAAAAGGGATGTATGCAAGCTGGAGATATAAGGGATCTAGGTGCAGGTAGAAGGCTAGATGTATTCTAGAGTCCTGTGCAAATCCGTATCAGGAGAGGCAAGGGTCTGCACTGGAAGACTGAAGGATCTATGCTGGACACTGAAGAGTCTACACTGGAAGTCATGTGCTAGTGTCCAAGAGGAAGGTGAAGACCAGCTCTTCCGAAGAAATGGAAAGAATCTTCCTTCTTCATTTCCCTTTTATGCCATTCAGACTAAAGGTCTATTGGTAGGTGCCACTCAGACCCAAGATTGGTTTTCTGTCTTCACCAAATCTATTCAGCCACACCCAGAATTACTCTGATCATATTTAGTTGGGTGGCTTTTGATATAATCAATTAACTATCACAGTGGGCAAGAGCTGGAGGTGCAGGGAGACAAAGGGATAAAAGAAAGAAATGAGATGTATTGTGTACATGTACCAATTTCTGAGAAAGAATATAGCCCTTGTGTAGTATCAACCTGCATATACTAAAAAAAGATAAATTGCAAAAATGAAGCTTAAAAAATGATGTCAAAACCTAAGGAAAACAAAAGAAATACTTGAAATGTTGAAAAAAATGAAAAAGAAAAGAAGTTTGATAGGAAAAGGAATAAGTGAGATTCAGAGCAAGCCCATAAAATAATTCAAAATGATTAAATAATATGTGGAATTTGGAGAAGTACCAAGTCTGATGACTTAATCTTACAAAATTCACCAACTTGTTGATCACCTTGTATCATGTTTTTACATTATCTACTATGTCTACCCTTTTGATTTAACTGATTCTGTTCTGTGTCACATTTACTCTCTTCCAAAAAAAGCAATAAGAACGGTGGGAACAATAAAACCCAAAATGTGTAATAGTCATTGTACAAAAGAGAGGAAAAGAAAGTGCTCTAAATGGTATAACTGCATGTAAATTTAAGTGTATGATAGACAATGATATTACTGAGTTTTGTTGGATCATTGAACAGAACTGTTTGCAGTCTCGCTGTTTGAATGTCCACTTTATATGCTTTAATCTTGTAACTTGAACAAATATTTCTAAGATGACAATATGTAATCCATTAACTAGTGATTTCCTACTGTTTATTTTTTTTCTGAAATTCTGTATAACTTGTACCCTTTTTCTGCTTTTTTTCCCTTTTTCTCCTTAAATAAAAAAAAAAAAAAAATTCACCAACTGTGTTTGAAATCTGAGTCTTTATTGGCCTACTTGATGTTGACCAAAAACTATTGTTCTTCATGCAAACACAGTCTGTAGAAAAATGGCCATTGGAGTGAGAAGTAACCACTAGATTTAGCCTCTTTAATTATAGTGATTCTGTACATTATAATTTTTGCAAACAGACTATCTATAACTCTGATATCTCTTAATTAACTAGGTGGGATATCAAACATACAATTCTTAAATTTTCATTCTGAGTCCTCGTTATTCAACAAATTTAAAAAACAAGATTTTTATTAAATGGATTGAGCTGTAAAAAGGGATTCTAATAAAAACAACTTTGCTTTTGATTTATATACACAGTGAACTGTAATTGTTCCTATTCCTTCTTTTGTCCCAGCTTTGATATAAAACCCAGGCATATGTGTGGTCTAACTCAACCAAGGATTAACAAAGCAACATTACATTTTTCACATTTTTTCTGTGCTAACATAAAACCAAATTAATCTTATATTTTCTTTCTCACTAATTTTATAGTTCATACCACATTTTAAAATTAATACTGAATAAAAACATCTTTCATTATATAAGCTTTTTGGATAGCATACTGTCCAAATTAATTTAGAAGCTTTTTTAAAAATAAAGTGAAATCTTCCAAGAAAAAGCTCTATTAAACATGTCCGCAATTTCCCTGTCACAGTAACTGATTTAATTGAAATCCCATTTTAAAGTGATTGATAGTCCAAATGTACTCCCTTTATTTGATTAATTATCACAGTTCTTAGAGTTTGCACTAATTAAAAACAGTTTATATTTAGAGCCAAGCAAAAATGAATGCAAATGAAGTCTTTTCCCCTGGAACTACAAAGACATTTTAAAACCAATAAGAATATGTGAAAATTAGTGATTTCTTCAATGTTGTATTTACAGCAATCACTACTGTTGTTTATTCTACAATGACACCATCAGAAGCCTTAAAAATAAGCCAATTTATCTTATTTTTTGTGTCTTAATTACTCACAAATAATTTTGGAAGTGTCACAAGTTGGTTCTGATTTAAAAGGGGTGCATATGGCCAATTTCAGCTTTTTCTCTAAAACAAAACTTTCTAAGAGATTAGGGAATTTAATTATTCCCTGTATTTTTAATGGTGTCTCTTTAAATTTTGAAAATTCTGTGCTTCTAAAAGAAATGTTTGTGCTGGATGTGGTGGCACACTTCTGCAGTTCCAGCACTCAGGAGGCTGAGACAGGAAGACTGTTGTAAGTTTGAGACCAGCCTGATCTACAAAGTTAGCCAAAGTCCAGCTTGAACTGCATAACGAGACCCTGTCTCAAAAAGAGAGAGAGAAAAAATATGTTTGCATTAATCATTATCATGGAATGGAATGTGGATTTATGAACATGAATAACTGAATACATTGTGGTTAACAAATTAATAAGTTTACTAAAATGACTTTTAAAATTCCCTAATTGTCTTGCATATTTTGCAAATAAATACTTGGTTCTGGAATTTCAAATTTTTCTTGATGTCTTACATTATTATATAAAAATGCCTCAAAAGAGGAGAATTTCAGGAGTTCATGTTTGAAAGGACAGATCTTTCTCATGGTAAAAAAAAAAACTAGTTAGTTTTCTGCATATTTGTCTTCCTGAATATTTGTCTTAATTGTGCTTACAATACACATTATCGCATGAGGGCCAAAATTAACCTTTACCTTTAGAAAGATTGTTCCACTTTACTTTTTATTCTACTCTGATATAACCAGAATCTTAATCTTAATTCTTCATCAGTCTAGACTAGATGACAACAATCATACTTAAGACTTAGAGGACACAGGAGTATTTTAAGCAATTTTGTAAAAAAAAAAAAAAAAATCTACATAACTTGTATGAATATGGTACTGTTATTGTCAATAATCTTTAAGTGAAGAGAAGCACGTAGAATTTGAGTAACATACAAAAAGATTGCAGAGATTTGCTTCAAATCTAAAAATTACCTTAATTTCTAGATTTTCTTTTATTTTTGTCCCTCTCAGACACACTGCCAATTCTGTCACTTACTTAGGCTAGGTTAATTTGACAGTAATACACAACCTCTTTTCCAAACCTACTACTGTGCTAATAATATTTCCCTTTGAAATATTCAATTTTATTTACTACATACCGCATAATGAATAATAAATAAAAAAATTTAATGAAATTTGGAAAAAACTTTTTAAAATTCCAATTCAGTAAGTTTATAGGAAGGTAGGCTGGTAGGTGGACATGAAATTGTGGCATATACAAAGTGCTCATCTATTTTTTATAATGTCTAAGTATCTATACACTATATACATACCAGAAGAAAAAATGGACATGAATCCATTCAAGAAGTAAAAAGGTAAGAGGAATTTATTGCTGAAATAATCGGTAGAATGTAGTGTACAATGATGGCGCTCCTTGTATGGATAGGTACATATACAGAGCACATCTCTATTTGAGTTTTCATCCTCTTTTCCTCCCCTTCCTCACCAATCACTCAGTCTCTTGACTGCTTCCCATTCAAGAAAGATGCATCTGTGTACCTCTTATGACACATCTTTTATTTTAACCTTTATTTAGATATTGAATTCTCATATAAGTGCAAATATACTTAAGCTTGTATGGCAGATTTCTTTTCACATTGCAAATATCTTTTTTCTTTCCTTCTCGCCTTTCCTGGTGTGTTCTGCTGGAACTTTTGGCTCTGCAGTTTCACGATCTGTAGGATACTTTTTTGGGGTGTGGTTTTAGTGTTCATTGATTTCTTTAGAGGCTCCGTATAATGAACACATCTTTTTTCTCTAACACATTTAAAAGATAATTTTGCAAACTATAGCGGTCTGAGTCAGAAATTACTTTCTTTAAGAGCTTGAAACACTTTACTCAAGTCCTATAGGCTTTTAACTTTTGAATCAAGAAGTCTGCTGTATTTCTAATAGGTTTTCCTTTACAAGTGATTTATTGATTTTTTTCCAAAAGCTTTTAAGAATCTATTCTTGTGTTGGACTTCTGAGATCTTTAGTATAAACTCCCTTGGAGAGGATCCTTTCTGATTGTGGCAATTTGGGTTCCATGTGCCTCACTTATCTCTATATGTTGAATTAATTTCCCATATTTAAAAAGTTTGTACAATAATTTTTGCAAAGAGATTTTTTTAAATTTTTATTTAAAGAGAAAAAGAAAAAAAAAACAGAAAAAGGGTACAAATTATACAGAATTTCAGAAAAAAATAAACAGTAGGAAATCACTAGTTAATAGATCACATATTGTCATCTTAGAAATAGTTGTTCAAGTTACAAAATTAAAACGTATTTGGTGGGCATCCAAATAGTGAGACTACAAACAGTTCTGTTCAGTGATCCAGTAAAACTCGGTAATATGGTTACCTGTCTTATACACTTAAATATACATGCAGTTATATCCTTTAGAGCACTTTCTTTTCCTCTCGCAAAGAGGTTTTTAAAATACATCTGTGTTGTACATTTTTCAATAGATTCAGTTAATTAGATTAGTTTTCAATTTGTCATCAGGAAGCTGCTGTATTCATTTTTCATGTTTCATCATGGGTTTTAAGATATCTCAATAATCAGTCACTTACCTGTGTCCTCGATTCTAGTTCTCACACTCTCTCAGATAGAAGCTTCCTTTTTTTTAAGTAAATATAGTCTGCTTTTAAACTCTATTGTTCCTAAAATTCATTATTTGATTTTAGAGAACATGAACTTTTACCAGACATCTAGTCGGTTGGGAGTTTCTTTGCCCTTTATCGTTACGACTAGTGCACAGTTTCATGAAAATGTAACTCCCCATTTTCAGTATTCCAGTTAATACTGTTTTGAGATGAGTCATATTTTTACATGTATAATATTACAGAAGGTAGAAATCATAAGGTTTGCTATAACCCTTAATCGTGATTTCTTGTGTGCTTGTGAAACAGCACAGTAAATGTTAGACCCATTCCACCCAGCCTCTCCAAGTTCGTGATAAAATAACAGTGAAAACAACTTCTCTTCGATGGTAGTACAATCATGTATAGCCTAAGGGGCGGTTCTTGGTAAAGGCTAGGAAGGAGACTGAACATTCAGAACTCTAAGGGGTTCAGGCTGACTTGGACTCACTATATAGTCCAGAAGGGCTTCAAACTGGTGATGATCCTGCCTCAGCCTCCTAAGTGCTGGAATTTTAGCATGCACCATCATGCCTAGCAATAGTAATTTTCAACTTGACTATTTTAACAGACTTCTGGCAGATTAGTAAAGTATGCTTCTTGATGTCTCTGGGGTAGCATCCAGAGATTACTGTCATGCAGACCAGCAAACTGAGGGAGAAGATCCACCTTAATGTGGGCTTGCAGCTTCCATTGGATGAAAAGAAGGCAAGAGTTGCCCTGTATTTGGAAAGCACCATTCTGCTTGAGCAAGTGCATCTCAGTAGTGCCAGTCTCTTTGAATGCCCGATCAGCTTCTTCAGCTTTTCAAAGCAAGCTGACACCAGTGAGCCCTCTGGGAGCTGCCAAGTCTTTATTCTCATCCTGAGCCTGCATCTCTGATTCCTCTTTCTCTGTGATTTCCAGCTTTGTGAATTGAGCCATGATCATATACCCTTCGGAGTCTTCTGGTTCTTTAGTATGCAAACAGACACTGTAAACTATCTGCTCTTTGCTCCTGTAACCCTATCTAATAAATCTTCACATAATTTTATAAACATATAAGTATATGTTTTTCTATTGATTCTGTCACTCTACAGAAGCTTAAGCAATATAATAATTCTAGCCCATGCATTAATTTCTAATTTAAGAACCATATTTTACAGGAAATAAAAATGTAAAATATTTTACATAGTGAGTTACTTGTAAAGTTGAATGTCATCCAAGTCTTAACTCTCAAGCAAAGAACTTTTTCAATCTCTACAGCATAATTTGAAACAACTTTCCTATTTCAAGCCATTGAAGAAGACCCAGATTTAATAATACAGAATACTATTCTATCAGAAAAAGTTCCTATCTCCTATTTGTAATGCAATCCTATCACAAGAAATTACTTTATCAAATATTTTAAAATAAAACATGTGGCAACTGTAATGTGTTCCAATTTCGTTGGGCCATTATAATTTTTTTCTTTGACTCCAACCTATCTAGAAATTCTAGTTTTTGGATCACATAAGATACAATGTCATCAGTTTAGTGTCAGATTACACTGGTAGTGAAAACAAATGATAGAGTAGTAAAAAGGTAAGCTCTTTAACAAGACAGACTAAGATCTAAAACCAATGTTGAGCAAGTATTTCTGGTATTATGTCATGTACTAAAAAGTTGACAGTGAGTGTCAGCATATAACTTCTTTTGTCTCTAGAAAATTTCAGCTGCTTAAGTATAGCACAGAAAGAGGTTTAGTTGGTTTCACCTGTGATTTCAGTTCACCAGTTAAGCATGATAGTAGAAAGTATAGTGACTCAATAATACTTTCAAAAATCGTATTAAATCTCTTAAAATCTAACTCTGAAAGAAAAGAAAATGTTGGGTTTTGTGCACAAATGACCTTCAGATATTATAAAGGTGGCAAGGAAGTGTTTCAGTGATGAACTGGAAGGATGGAATGTGGTAATCTGTGGTTACTCATTAATTATGAAGTTACCAGTGATGGCAAAGGAGTTTAGGAGTCATCATCTGTAAAACAGGTGCTTCAGAGAGAAGTACAAAGTGTCACTAGAAAGAGGAAAGAATGGTCAAAATTTCTGAAATGTATTGTGGAGCAGAGAGGTCTCTCAGCATTGTGAAACATTACAGTATGTGTTGGATCCATTCCACCCAGCCTCTCCAAGTTCTGTGATAAAATAACAGTGAAAACAGCTTCTCTTTGATAATAATAGTACAATCATGGATACCTGAGGGGTGGTTCTTGGTAAGGGTTAGGAAGGAGACAGAACATTCAGAGAGAAAGTTAATGATAAAACAGAGCGTGCTGCTTCCCAGTGATACAACAAATAATAATAATACGGGGTTAGTAAAAAGAAAGGTCCTGAAAATCATAATAATAATGTGGAATAATTATACATGTCTACAAAACTCAGCAAAATGGAGTGTTCTCACAGAAAACACTATTTAGACAGTCAACAGTTAAATCACAATGTCAAACACTAAATGCTGGATAATTTATCTGTATAAAAGATTCTCAGGCTCTCAAATCTATTCAATTAATTTGTTTTCCAGCTAAAACACAGATTAAACTCAGCAAGTTGACAGGGGTATTTACTAGGAATTTGTTTAATAGGATAAACTAGCAATTATATGAAGTAGTGGTAACCTCATTGAAGGAAGTCAGAAAAAGGAAGAAGACATCCAGGATGCACCTGCTCTCCCCTAATCGGGTCTTTTTTAGCTTTATGTGTTCTGTTCAGTCCCCATTGCTATATCCAGTCTTACATCATGTTGTGTTTCTTATAAACTAGAAAGGGCCTCTTATTGTAAATTGTAAATTTTCTTCTTCCTTGAGACATGGGTTTGTTAATTCTTCTTTCTAGTTTTGCAACTCAGAAAGCAGCTTTCACAGGGCCTCGAGTAGCGCTCTGTTCTGCTCCTCTTGTAGACACTTTCTGCAGGTAACTTAATGCTTCTATTATTATTCTCTTTAAATATATTTTGAAATTACAGTTGTGTGCTGTTATTAGTTCTGTTCAAAGGTACATAGGGCCCATAAAGGGAGTTATGGAATTGATATTAAATGAAACCAGTATGTTCTTTTAAAATTCTGGTTTAAAATGCTATGCTTAATTACTAATAATCTCTACATGTTCATAGTGTTTGGCAGTATGGACTCAAATCTAAGTAGGAGTGAAATCACATGGTGTCTTTGCACACATACTTCCGTACTTAATGTTCTCCTTTTTTCCGCCTTTTTTTTTTTTAAGTCTTTCTGTCCACTCAGCATATCTAGGGCAGTGACAAGCACAACTACAGCAGCTGGTTGCAAATTATCTTGGAAAAATAGTTGATTCTAAGAACAAGTTAAAGAGGGAATAATTTGAAGTAGAAATAATATTCTTTTTTAGAAATGAGGAATTTATCATAAAATGATGATATCAAATGAATATAACAGTCAGTTTTATGGAGGCTTGGGTAATTAGATCTAGAGAGATCTTTGTTTATAAAAGTACTACTAATAATGTTTATTACTCATTAGATAAAAAGAAGTCTATGAATCAACACTGAGATTTATAAACTATAAATAAGTGGAAGGAAATATAAATCCCTTACTTTAAAACATCAACTAACAAATATAAAACATAATATTGAATTAACAAACAGCCATTGTAATAATCATTAATTCATTCAATAAATATCAATAAATAGTACAGTCATTGGGAGAAATTAGAAAAAATAACAAAACATGATTTTAAATAGCTTCAACAAGTTTTGCTATGAAACTCTCATTAATCAAGTCACCTTTTGATGGAGAAACCTAGCAGACACCATATAAATCAAGAATCATAAGGTAACACAGGTAGTGTATCATGTAGACAGTGCAACTCACTAGACAAAATGCATTGAGAAGGAATTAATGTTTCTTGTAGTCAATTTAAACAATCCATGAACTGAATATTCTTTAAGGAAAGATACACAGAACACATGAAAAGTTGATCTGCAAAGCTACCAACTTTGTAGTCAAACCTCTTGATCATGATTGCCAAGAATAGCTGATAAAGACTTCTAGATTGAATAAAGCAATAATGATACAATAAAAGCCAAACTAATACAAGTTCATCATATAAGAACTGAATTGTCCCCTTTTGATGGAAAACAAAACAAAACAAGATAGGGATAATTTTAGAGTCTGATTGACAGATTTATGGGACTGTTTTGTGTTAGCACAGCAATTTTTCATTCAGCATGTTATTTGAGTTTAGAAGTTCAATTAGGCAATGTAGTGCATTCAAGAACATAAGCACTTTCAATAACTTTAGAAACAGTTAATTCTGAGTTATTTTGTGTTACATGCTTAAGTATAATGTAGGTCACATAGAAATAAATTTTTAAAATATAAAAATTATATTAATAAAATGTAACATGAAATACTTTTTGAAGTTTTTTTGGTACTGGAGAATGAACTCACGACCTCCTACTTGCCAAGGTATTGCGCTCACCGAGCTCAATTCCCAGCCCATAACATAAACTAAAAATTGAAAATTTCAAACACATATGAAGGTAGAAATATTAAAACTCTAACTTGCATATTTTTCTTTCCCCTAATTAAAAATTGCGGATGAAAAATTAAACAGAACAAATATCCTCCATTTTTATAACACATTTGTTATTTTAGATTTTGAAATACTTTCACATTTGTAGAAAGTTTAGAGAGGGTGAAAGAGAGAGAACAAGTAATTTATGCTCAGAAAAATATCAGTAGACTCTGAGAACTAAGCCCCTCTGCAGTAGTGAGTAAGAGATGATCATAACTCTTATATTCTTAGTTTGCTGTATACACTATACTGTGTTAAAATGGAATTTCACTAACTTGAAATACTCTCTGAATCTCAGTGTAACTTTATATAGAGTATGACTTTAGTGTTTAAGATTATAACTTACATGAGTTCCTTCAACTGTAAAATCAGAGCCTTCTCCTTTTATGAGTCGCTCCTAAACTCAGGCTATTATAAGTTCATTCAATGAACCCCTGAAAATGGAATGGTAATTCTCTATTACATTTTATGGTGATGTTCAATCTCACTTACTACCTCAAAAAGTCAGATGAACTGTTTAGAAAATTAAGAGTTGAAAGCAAATTCCTTTTATTATAGCAATAATTATCACACAGTATGTAGTAAGAATCTGGTGAGCACTGAATAATGTTGACACTAGTGTTGTTTCTGCCATATGGCAAAGTGCTGAGAGCACTGCACTATTTTGTTGTAAAGAGACAATCTTTGCATACATACATCTAACCATGTAGTCTTTCAGAACAGCAGTTTTCCCTATCAACGTCAGAAAAGTAGCTAGAGCCCATAACAAATTCAAATTACACAGTCTAGTGTTTAGTATCCTTTTTATTGTGTTTTTCCACTAAATTCAAACTTGTTTGTTTTTACTATACCATTTACTACACATTTATCTACTTACTATAATTTAGTACTGCAGTTCAAGCCAGAAATCAACAAGCCTTTTAGAGGTAGTCTTCTTTCCTTGTCCTCAGGTACTTTTCTTGTGTCTCATCAATTATTAACAATTACGACAACTACTGCTTCAACATCTCTAAAATAAGGTAATATTATCATCTTCTGGGCATTCAGTGGTTCTCCAGAATTCAGCAACTGAACATACATATCTTTAAGTGTAAATACTGGACACTTTAAAATCTTTTTAGATATCAGGATTACAGCTACAGTGGCAGAGAGGCCTCAGTGAACGGGGCAGACCATGGAATGAGGGAATAAGGTGGACAAATTATAGCAGAAAAGTGGAGTAGCAGACATGAGGCAGAGACGGTAAGCTAGTCTTTAGTAGAGACAGCTCTGAAACTATATTAAAAAAAAAAAAAGCAGAGGTCATTGCTAATGGTGTATAACGATTTAAAAGACACAGTAGTCCTAGTGCCATATTTAGATTGAATTAAATTTGTTCTGGTCTGTCCACTCATATCAGATTTGAGGACACAGACCTCTAGAACCAAAAATAGCAGGTTATACCAGGGTAACTATCCTTACTTTCCTATTGACTTAGGCTGAAATCCTGTATTACTTACATTGTCTTACTATGACTGATCTTAATTGTATCTGAATCATAAGACTATTGGTTGGCCTTGACTGATCCTATTTGAAATCGGTATGCGTGTTAGAATCAACCCTAAAAGTAGAGGAAACTACTCTGAGCATGACAAGATGTAAAGGATATCCATACTGGTATGAATCAGTAACAGCTCTCAAATACTACAATGCAGTCAAAGATAAGTTTTTATAAAAATAGGTGATAGTATGTTTAACTATAATAAGCCAGTGTTGTCGACAAATCTATTGAAAATGACAAGAGAAAACATAGTAGCTACGGAAGATCATTTATATTATAGTTTTATAAGTCTTATCCATTGCATGTTTATCTAGGAAATTGTTTCGCTGTCTTGTTATGACTTGGTTTTCCCTATAATACAGAGAGGATAGGAACAAATACTCTGAGGAAGAGACCTGAAAAACCCGAGGCTTATTTTGTAGCATTATAATATAAATTCTAGCAATCTATTGCTTGCTGATTAAAATGACTCTGGACTGGTTTCTTCAGCTCAACTTCAGCATATGCAGAGATGGGGACGGCTATCACAAAGAGAATGAGAGATGCGATGGTAGTTGGTATTGTCTTCCCTAATTTGGAACTTGAGGACCTAAAAAGACTCCATCATCCTGTAATGATTTGATTAGTTCTATAATATGCAATAAGTATAGAAAGTGGGTGAAGTTAGGGACAACTATTTGTAAGAAGCTAGAGACAGTTAGATAAGGTAGATCTCCAGTGGACTTGCTTTGAAATCTGTATTTCTTTAAATTGTTCTTTATTTTTTTTTAAATGTTCTGTTCTGTTTTGATATGGTTAACCTTATCCTCTTAGAGATGTAAAACAAATAGGTGGGACTGATAATCATATTACGGAGCTTTTGTTCGGCCATAGAGCAGAATGGTTTGTAGGGTCACTTTTTTGAATGTCATTCTAAATACTTTAATTCTATAACCTGAACAGCCATTTCGAAGATGACAATTTGTAACTTATCAACTGGCAATTTCTTACCTTTTGTTTGTCTGTAATTTAGTATTATTTCTACCCTTTTTTTTAAATCTCCATGTATTTTTTTTTTCGTTTCCTTTTCTTTAAATAAAAAAAAATCTTTTTAGATCTGCAGTCCTGTATCCATCACTTACTACTTAGGTACAGTAATATCTTTCAAGTCACCTGCAGTGGCATAATCTGCACTAATATACCTGAAAGTCAAAACTTCAAATGCCCTACTCTGCTTGATATTGGCTCCTCATTGTGTGATGTGCCTTTTCCTCTTTCAAGACATAGTTTAGAAGTATTCTGTGTTAGTATCACTCACATAATCATGAAATACAGTCTTTTACTCATTGTGGACATCTGCATCTCATGATTGTCACTCAGAACTGGGTGACATCTTTACATGCTGTGGTGCCTTCAATATCCACCTAAGCTCCTTGAGCATAAATATTACTT
This sequence comes from Cavia porcellus, assembly GCF_034190915.1. Classification (NCBI taxonomy): domain Eukaryota; kingdom Metazoa; phylum Chordata; class Mammalia; order Rodentia; family Caviidae; genus Cavia; species Cavia porcellus. The sequence continues at coordinate 28,966,532 of NW_026947487.1, read as the reverse complement.
CCAATTAATTTTGTGTCCCCATAAAAGGTAAAGTACTTAAACTAAACCATGTACTCAGAAAATGAGTTCCTGCATTGATTTAGAAAGTACTTACCAGAAAAATTAAAGCGGAAAAGAAAAAAAATACTTGTAGTCCTTTTAAAATAGTACCTAATTCTGGGCATGGTGACCTAAGCCTTTTACTGCACTCAGGAGATTGAGGCAGAAGGATTGCCTCAAATTGAAGGCCTGTCTGGGCTACATAGTGAGTTCAAGGCCAGCCTGAAATACATAGTGAGGACAGGTCTCAAAACAAAACAAAAAACCAACAAATACAGTCTCTCTAAAATAGAATCTAAATAAAGGGAAGACTGTATAAAAATGGTTTAATAGATAACTCTGAATGTAATTTTAATGACATAGCCTCAATCTTTAGTTTAATTCCCTTTTTAAAAATTCAAGTTTAGTTTAATAACAACAGCAATTCAACACTGAAATTCGATCAGCAGGATGGACTACTTTAGATGATCATAAATTCCATGGAAATATTTTATTATAAAATATTATCATCTCAGAAAGAATTGTAATAAAAGATAGGTTTAACTGATCAAATATCCATTGAAAACTATCTACTTTTAAAATCTGACTCATCATAATTCTTTTTCAAGTAAATGTCAAGATGAATATTTAATTTTAATGAGCAGTTATTCTGTACTAATGATTATGCCCTATCTTGGTTCATTTCATCCTCAAAATAGCCATGTGGAACTGCAATTATCGTTATTTACCATATGAGGAAACTGAGAAGTGGGGATATAGAGTAACCTTGTTAACATCACACAATTGGTTAGTAATGCTGTGTCATTTTAACCAGGAAAGGACGGTCCGGAAAAACCTGTCCTCATGCATTAAAACTTTAAAATGTTGCTTATGCACACTTACAGGATATTACATTTACTAGTTATTATTAAATATTAGCTTGTTTTTGGTGATTTCATTTTTAAATGCAGCTAATGACTGAATGTTTTCCAGGTATTAGTGTTATTTTCCCCTTCAGATTATTGGGGTAGAAATACACTGATCTTCCTTTTTAAAGAGTTATATAATTGACCTTAAGAAATAATGTATTATAACTGTGTAAATCAGTGTTTTCTACTCACATTTTCTCCTTTGGCATGTATAAAAGAAAATAAATTTGCACTCAAATGTTAATCAAAATTTAACATTTTTATGTTGTTTATTTTTTCTAATTCTACAGCTTACATCATACTTACAAATATTTGTACAGTAAATGTAATATGTAAAGAATTATTTCATATTAACTAATTTTTTATTATTTTTAATGTAAAGTACAATAGAACAAGGTGGAACAAAGCCAATTGAGAAAGTGCAGTGAAATTGGTAGAGAACTTCACAGCAGGTTACGAGGATAACAGCAATAGGTACCCTAGTATATCTCATTCGGCATAGCAAAATCAAATGAAATACAGATTATTGAACTTATCAAAACAGAACATTGACTAGAGCAATATCATTAATCAGAACAAAGCAAAACAGTGATAAAAATATTTGCCTTCAAAGAGATGGTAGAAAGAAATCCCCTTTAGTTGCTATATCGCATATTGTCAACCTCCCAAGAGATGCTCAGATCTCTGGCTCCTATTTGCTAATGGGGAGTGAGGGGTTGAGCGGGGGATGGGATGTTTGAGTCTCAGCCCACAGGCGGGTAGGCTCACAGCTGCCTACTAGGGAGGCAAGCTGGCTGTTTTGTTTCCCAGTGCCCCAAGTTCCAACATGGTGCAGATTTTGGGAGACGCTGGTGGTTCTCCTCCTGGGGCGGCTGCAGCTTGCCTGAGCCATAGCCCGCTCACCAGGGAGGCAGGCTGGTTGTTTCTCATATTCACTAATGATTGATGGAAAGTTTTCAAAATACTTGATTCAATGGATGACCCATTTGCTGGTGATAATGTTTCAGGTAGCCAATCAATCCAGGATGTCTACTGTGTGCCATTCTGTTTTATGATTTTTCACAATGTAGTTTAATATTTCACATTTTTCTCATTCAATAAATAGGCAAACATATTGTGTCAGTTATAAAATGCTTTGGTCAACTCAGGCTTGCTGTGGCCAAACTTAATATTATCATATGCAACTTTTCCATTGCAGGAGTAGCAGACTGCAGAAATCTGGCATAATTTATTCTTTCTCTAAAGTTTAACTACTTTCCAGCATATTTAATCTGAAGGTATTTATATTCTATACAAAGATTCCAAGTTAAAAAAGGTGAATTAGGAAAAAAAAATATTTTCCTTTCACGGCTGCTGAAAATTAGACTTTAGGATATTCTATCAGTCAGCAAAGGCTGTAGTAAATTCAAAACACAAGCCCCTTAAAATCTCAAGGTTTTATTTCTTTCTCATATTGCACATGGAATCACTTCTTAAATGCTTTTACCTCCAAGTGTCACATGTCACTGTCCCCCAGATGTCTCTAGTAAAAGCACATCACGTGACTACCCCTTAGCAGGTAACTGGGCCTTGGGCCCAGAAACAGGAGAAAGGACACAGTAATTCAAGAGTGGTAACGGTGCCATAGACATTGACAAGATGATGGTGGTTGTTGTTTGCATTACTACAAATATTTGCTGTTTTGACTTTTCCACTGTTTTGTGTATTTCCATATTTTTGCTTCCCAATCTACTCATTTTTAAAAATTTTTTATTTTTGGTAATGAGGTATTGTTGAATTGTTTTTCTGTAGCTGACTTTGTTGTTTCCCATTTTTTGGGCCTCTCCATACTTAATAAGACCTTAAAGAAAGACAGAGGAGGTCCATGTACTTAGATTTTTTAATTTAAAAGTATTTTACAAGGTTATTTCCTGCTCAGGAAGGTTTAGATTTAATGAAAACGGCATTTCAGTAAGAATTACTTGCTATGAATGATCATTTAGAAGGAAGGTATATTAATAGCAAGAAACAATGTTACCTTAAAAGCAGTACAAGGACTTCAACCTTGGGGAAAAGCAAATATCAGATCAAAACACGATGTGCGTTAAAAAAAAGTAAACTCCTGCCAGAGTCAAGTTTCAGGATAAGACAAAAGAAAAAATCTGGATCTGTCCTACAATTTCTCAAACATCTAAGTGAGAGTGAAGAAGTACATTTGACCACCATCACCTGTCTCTTACTATAGTCTCCCTGGACCCTGCAACTTGAGGCTATGCATTATCTTCATATGATCAAAGTTATGTAAGAATAACAAAGATTTATATGAAGATACTTCACTCTTCCTTCACTATAAGAGTTTAAGAATAAATCTAACCCTATAAAGAAAGTTTTAAGTTTTATAAATTTCAATGAAAACAAACCACTGCCTTGCTGTTTACTGTGAGGTCTTAGATGTCTTCAATAACAATGTACAGTGACACACTACCTGTGCAAATGTGTAACTGACTTACTTTTGTGCACAATATCAATATTACTTCCCTAGCCAGAGCAGGTTCATCACAGAAATTGCTGAAATTCAGAAGCTGCAACAAAATTAAAGTGAAATAAAATAAACTTTCCATTCTAAAAGGGAAGACATCCATGTCCTTCTGAGAGTCTTTAGCATACCATTTCAAATATAATTTCCTTTATCGCCTGAACAATATGAATATTAAATTAATAGCCCCAGAGTTGTAAGCATACCATGTAGGTCCAAGAATGTAAATTCAAAAGAATAGAAAATCTAAGCATTTAGGAAAATAGTACTTTTAAATCATCTTTCTGCTGTAATATTGCATTGGCATAATTTCATGAAAACTCACGTCATATTCTATACACAAGAATTGATATTATCCATTTAAATATAACATATCATCCTTTAAATAAAACTGAATGGACAGTTAAAGCATATGTTGACCTGTTTACATGAATAAATTTGCTTTCAAGCTACAGATGTCATACAATTAAAACAGAAGAAAATGCTTAGCAAATTGAAGTGTGGTAAAATGTTGCAAAATACCAGGAAGCAAGCCTAGTCTGGGAGTCTGTGCCATGCATGGACCACTGCTGGATGGGAACAGACCACAGCCCCTAAAAAAGTATCACCCCAACTCCCCATCCCTGCTGTAAGTGACCAGCTGAAGCAGAAAAACACAGGCTTAATGGTAGCTATGGAGGTGAAATGCAGTTGGATGCCTGTGGTGGTGTTCCACTAACAATGCAGAGCTAGGCCTAGTGTCTGATCATAGGTTCAGAGGACAGTGATAGGCAGTGTGGCATCTGCGGGCAGGGGAAGCAGATAATCTCCTTCTGGCAGTTGCAGCCATTGTTGATTCCTTGTGAGGTTGTTTTGGAAGTCCAAAATCATTCCCATTAATTTGGAGAATTGCATTTTGTTTTGTTTTGCTTTGCTTTGTTTGATTATATCAAATCCAAAAGCAGGAGCAGCTGTTTCAAACATAGCAAGAAATATTATGGTAGCAGTTCTGGATTTGCTATTGGCTTGTTTGGAAGTCCTTTATTGCATTTACTGTTTTGTTTTTATTGTTTCTATTCTGTTTGGTTCCATTGGATTTTTACTGGGTCTGAAGTTATCTGCTGTTGTTTTGAGGACATCAGGAGGTATTATGGTAACTATTGTTGATTTTGTAATATTTTAAGTCCTATTATCTCTTGCACTGGTTTGATTATGCTTTATCCTCTTTAATATTAAAAAATTTTTAAATTAAATGTCTCTACATATTACTACTTAGGAAGTTGGTCATATATGTATGTGATCGTAAGTTTTTTTTATAAAATTTTGTTTCAGAGTCTATGCCATGGAGTTCAGTATAATTAATAACTAACAATATTAGTTATAAAATTGCTTTACTCTCTTTAAAAGAAAAAAATAGCTTTGAATATTTCAGAATTTTTTCCCAAAGATCCAAGATACTTTTAAACTGACATTTCTTGTGTTAAAGTAAGAAGTGAGTATATCCGTCACAAACAATTACCAAATGCTAAACATATGGAACAACTTAAATATACTTAAAGAAAAGCTTTTTATCAGTGAATTACTGTCTTCTCTATCTCCTTCCTCTTTTAATTTCTTATGTCCTCTTTCTTTCACAATGTACAAAATCATATTCTGACAGATAAAAAAGATAGTTCTTAGGGCCTGGAATTTAGCTCAGCATCATTGCACCTGGCAAGTGCAAAGTCTTGAATTCAATCCCTGGTACAGAAAAAAAAAAGTTAATTCTTGAAGGCTTCAACTAATTGTAAGTTGAAGTTCATTAGTTCTTATAAACTGTCAGAAGTGTTAATGTCATATTTTGTTTCTCTGCTGATTTTATTTTCTTTGTGTCTTAACAGTTACAGGTGAAGGATTTTTTTGATATTTCTTCAAAATAATTTAGGAATCTTTTAAGTTTCATGAATGTTTGACTTTATTCATATACGTTTTAGTAAAAAGGTACATACTTTATACAATAAATAATTATAATATTAATTTCAGATTTTAAAAATCCGTACTTTCTTCAATCAATGACTATTGAAATTTGTATGTTGGAAACAATTCTCCACTCTTTAATCATCTTACCTAGAGCTAAGCATTACTCAAGAAAAAATGGTGGAATAGTATCCAACCTTGTGATAACAAACCTTAAGTTTTTATAAAAATAAACACTTTATTTTGAGAAAAATTTGTAAAAATGAGATTCAATTTACTCAAAAACATATGATCTAAAACATGTATGTCACATATGTTTCCACCACAATTTTGGACCATTTATTTATAATTTCTCAGAGTATATATCTTCTTTGTGACAGATTGGAAATGCCATATTTAAGAGAGACTGAAATGAAGGTTATAAATAATTGAGAATCCAGTATTTGGGGTTTAATAATGAGTCCTGAAGTGTCATTTTGGGTAGTCCAAATATAGATTTTAAATACTGTTGAGGACAAACTGATAGGCAAATAGATGCTAAAAGATACTTGCTATTGACTAAGTCCCAAAGAAAATGATTATAGCAAGCTATGTACTAATCAAAGGAAAGTCATCCAAATGATTGGCCTTTTTACTGAGTAGAACAACTTTCTTTTACACATGATTAGACCATTTTATGGGTTCCTATTTGAAGGTGACTAACCTGAAAATAGCACTTTAAAATAGTTTAGAAGACACATGAAATTTAATTGGTACTTTCTTCAAACATGCCAGTTGTCCTCATAACTATTCCTCTTTGTGGACTCAATGTGTTTGTACAAATCTGGCTCCAAATTCAAAGCAGTTGAAGACAGGAGTCATCTTTCAGCATCATCCTAGTACTACTGCTCAGGAGAGTAGATGGCACGTAACAGGGCTTTGGCATCATATATCAAATGGTACAATCTCAGAGTCTACTCATTTTTGATTCTCACTATTATGCTAGGAACTTTTCTATACTTTTGTATTCTACATTACTTTTAGAATTCCTAGGCTATCCTAGATGAGAATCATGTCCTCCATGGCACAAAGGAATAAGACTTTTGTACTTTTGGTGGATGTCTAATATATACTTCCATTTTCTCTTTTAATTTTTTGTTGCCATGCACTTTGAAAGTCATGACTTATGTCCTTCAGTAAAGGTCAGAATCTTTTATTAGGCATGTGATTGTCATCAAATAATGTATAACATTCATAAATTCACAGCAACAATGATGAAAGGAATAATCTTTTAACTATTTTTCCCATGTGAAGAAATTGAATTTTTTTAGTATTTTCTAAAATAGAATCTTTGGGTTACAATTTATTTTCTTATAGTATATACTTGTTAATGACATTAGTCTACAAAATATATTTATATTTAAAATGAAGATTGCAATTAGATAAGCATTTTACAGCTCAGTGGCACAGTGCCTGCCTGGCAAGCACAAGGTAGTGAGTTTAATCCTGATACCAAAAAACAAGACAACAACAAATAAAAAACCAAAAAAAAAAAAAAAAGAGAGAGAGAGAGAGAAAAGAAAACTATTATTGATTTGGTAAATATTAATAATTGTCAAAGTATCACATATGATACTATTTGTCATTTTAAAATTATTTTAAAATTATTAGTTTTATTTAAGTAAATGCAAAAGAATTAAAATTATCCCTTGCATATTATCTGATCATAGCACAAAGAAACTAGAAATTAATGACAAAAGGAGCTGCAAAACCTCTATAAACGCGTAGAAATTAAGTCGAACACTCTTGAACAATCAGTGGGTCATGGAGGAAATTAAAGAAGAAATTAAGCAATGTCTACAAGCAAGCAAAATACAAATACAAACTATTGGAGCCTATGGGATGCAATGGAAGGAGTCCTCAGACAGAATTTTATTGCAGTGAATTCCCACATCAGAAAAACAAAATGAACACAAATAAACAACCTAATGCTACACTTTAGACATCTAGAAAAAGAAGAGCAAGTCAAGCCCAAGGCCAAAAGAGGGGAGGAAATTATAAAACACAGCAGAAATTGATGCAATAGAGACTAAGAAAACAATAAAAAGAATTAACAAAGAGTTGGTTCTTTGAAAAAATAAATATAATTGATAAGCTCCTAGCCAACCTTATTTTAAAAAGGGAAGAAAAAAACCTCAAATTTATGTGATAAAGAATGAAAAAGGTGAAATCACTAACAGATCCTGTGGAAAAACAGAAGACCATCAATATCTACTTCAAAAACGTTTACTCTCATAGGTTTGATAATACAAAAGAAATCACTGTCCATGTTTTTATTCCTAAAAACATATGAATAATCAAAGCTGGACCAAGAAGATATAAAACTTCTCAATATCAGTTAATCTATAAGCTTGTATATGCCTAGAGCTTCTCCTAAAGAGTTTATAAGAATTAATTTTATTACATGTAATGCTAGCAATAGCTACTTCTAGGAAAATGAGACATTGTGGTAGCCATTGCTGATTTCCTATCATTTTTCTTTGTTTTGAACAGTTTTAATCTGTTTTCTGCTATTTGATTTCAATATATGTGAAGGTATGGACAGCTATTTTGAAGATATTAAGAGACATGTAACCATTGTTGATTTTCCTGTTTTCTGATTTTGAAGACCTGTAATGTTTTAATTCTTCTGTTTTGAATGGTTTTATATTATTTTTGTCTTGATTGAATTCATTATGTGTGAGGATATGGACAACTATTTTGAAGAAAACAAGAGACATTATGGTAGCTACTGGTGATTTCCTGTTGTGTTTTGAAATCCTGCACTGCTTGCTTTGTTTTGTTCTAATCTGCTTTGTTCTGTTTCATTTTGTTTATTCTCTTTAAAATAAAACATAGGAAAAGAAAATTAGTATTAATTTCATACACCTTAATAGTTGCCAAAGTATTCCATATAAGATACTATTTGTCTTTAAAAATATTATTTGGTTAAATAAGGTTGTTGATCACTGTATTATGATATACATCCCTTTTGAAAATTCAAAGTTCATGTCAGCAAAATAATGTCCACAGCAAAAGACATTTACTTCAGTTTATTTGCATATGGAAATTGACTACAATATGAAAAATGGCTGTCAATAATTGTTTCATCATATAGTAGTTGGCAAATTTTGACACAGAGTAATACATGTATTCATTAATTGCAAATATCAAAAGATTAAATAAAATAAAAATTATGAATTTTCTATCTCTAAGCTAGGGAAGGATAAAAAGCCCTATTGTAATGTTTAAACATTTTCAAATATAACATAGGGGTTATATTGATAAAATTGATAAACATTTCTAAATGACTGCACACTATTAATATATTTTAGAAAAAAAGAACATAAAGTTAAAAAAAATCAAGGCAAATTTAATAGAAAAATTTGGTCCACAATTTGAGTGTTTTAAAACACATAGCTTAGGGCTGGGGATGCAGCTCAGTGGTGTGAGTGCCTGTCGGGCAAGCATGAGGCCATGAGTTCGATCCCTAGTACCAAAAACAAACAAAATAAGAACACATACTTTTCCTCTGATGTGAGAAACCAAAAGTGGAAATAAGAATCAAAATATATAATAGGTCTTGTGAATTAGAAAGAGAATGTTCAAAAAGTGAAAGGAACAAGCAAGAGGGGAGGAAAAAGGAAAGAAGGGAAAAGTAAAAATTAAAAAAAAGGAGAAAAGAAAGAAAACATGGAAATAAAGCTTTTGCACATGGAAAAGTTAGGAAGAGTTGAAGCAGGTTAGAGGAATGGGGAAAAACAAGTTATATTATGTAGAAGTATAAATTCTCTAAGGTGAATGTGATCTTCATGTACATCAAAATGTTCCAATAAAACAATTTAAAAAACATATCTTTCATGTGAATAAACTTTATAGGAGTTGAATTCAAGAACAACAGAAAAAGTAGGTAAACTGACAACCTTGGACTTCATGGGAATAAGAGGAAAACAAATGTAGAATTTTATCAGATAGCTGCAAGGAAGTTGTTTTTGAATAACACCGAAGACAGGCTGAAAAGTACGAATAGTCTAAAGACCAAAATAACACAGAATATTTGGTCTTTGATAAAGGTTTATGACGTAAAGTGAAGTTAGTAGCAGAGGCACTGAAACACAAGTCATGGGAAGTTTTCTATATCATCCTCAAGGCCAGCAGAAGTAATTCAAAGTACAAGAAGAAGGATGGGAACAGATTGACTTCATACTGAAAACATCAGGGTTTGCAGTCCACAAAGGAACTGTGCTTTGTACTCTCTTGAAAGAGTAAACCCAAGATAGATACACACGGAGAGGAATTTGGTGCCTCACAGAAAGTGAGAAGAGCTATATTTCTGGGTTAGGTGGTGAACTAGAACTAAGTACCACTGACACAGTCAGTGGAACAGATTTAAATAGAGGGGATTAGTGAGATCCAGCAAAGGGAGTTTCAATATTTAGTATGCTAGGAAAAATGCAAATATGGTTGGCTATCACATGATATATGTATCCCTACTGTAAGATGAAATAGAGATTCACTGTGAAAATCACCCAACACACAGAGATAGGACGGAGTCAGAGATATAAAGAGAACATTTAGGTGGCATTATTGAGGAGGAAACTTCCTGGTAAGAGGAGGACTCGTGCAGAAAGACATCACAATAAAAGGGTTACTCATGATGGAGCCACAACAAAACTGTCAGGTGTGATACATTCAGGAAAGAAAGTTCCGGTCAGCACAATAGATGCATACACTAAAATCACAGCTATAAGGATCACAAGTTTGAGTTTTGCCTGGAAAAATAGCAAGACCCCAAATCAACATCCAATTTTTTTTAAAGATTCACTGGTAGTTTCAACAGAGTTGTACTTTTGAAGAAAAAAACGTGTATAAACAAATTTAGAGCTTAACATTTCATGTTTATTAATTTTCCTAGAGAATTTCCTTTGATGAGCTTTCTATAGAATGAAATGGAAGTTAACTTCTAGGATTATAAATTTTCCTGACCATGGCTAAGGAACTAGCTCAATGGGGAGGGTTTGACTCATGTGTGCAAGGCTCTGGATTTAACAACCATTTTGTTTTTAAAAAGATGAAACAAAGAATAAATGTAAACATTTTTGACAAAACAGATCAGGACATAAATGTTCTATATAACTCCTGATATTTTGCTAAAGAAAGTTGGAGACTATCTCAGAAAATTTCTAAAAAGGAACATAGATTTAGAAAAAAATAATCATAGGAAAATTCATATTTAAGTCTCAGTTTTACAAATGAGGAAACTAATGGATTATGATGAAAAAATGGAAAAATAAAAGTTTATTAACATTAGTAGATAGCCACCCTCAACAATATTTTCAATAATCTTTAGTGTATTATGAAACAGGGCATGCTTTATATTAAAATATGAAAAAATCTATTTTAAAAGTATATTAAATAATTCAGAGATATGATTAAATTCTGCAATAAAAATTGTTTTTTGAACAATATGTTCATATCTTCCAAGGTGCATTCTAGTAGATAATCAAACTTAGTATTTTGTACTTTAATGCTATTATTTCACAGCTTTGATTGAACTATAAATAATAACCTTTAAAAGTTATGATTACTTCCTGCTTTTACAATGAAATGACATAAAAAATTGAAATAAAAAGAGGAAACATCCTTATTCCTGACTTGTAATAAACCTGTTTTTTTCTTTTTGTACAACTTCTACATGGAGTGATTTTTTTTTCTTTAGTAGAAACAGAACTAATACAAAAAATAGAATAGGTAGTCTTTCCCTTGAGTAATTCACCAGTGACCACTGTGAATTTCTTTAATATAATAAAGATTGTATATACACTGGTGATCCTCAAAGAGGACAATTAGCAGTAGAAATGCCAAGAAAAGTAGGGGGATAAGTTGTAAAGGGAATAGATTCAGTAGTAAAATACAATGAGGAACAGTATAATGTAATATTCTGTGGTGTGAAGCTTCCGACCTGATGCAATATTCACAAAATAACATGATAGAAAAATGCACCAAAGATACATAAAGCAATAAGATAGATACTAAGGGAGAGAAACATTCAGAATCAGCAGACCAAAAAATATAGGATTATAGTTCTGAGAATTGAGAGTGAAGAAAGAAGCTGAACAAGACTGACAGGAAAAGGATAACAAGAAGAGAGAAAGCTGACATGCACAGGACAAGGAAAGTAACACGCTAAAAGAACGGAAGGGAGCAAGTTCATTGTGAACTCTCAAAGATCAGCAAGACTGTAAATAATACAAAAGGCAAGGTGGAACTCATCAATTGGACACACTGCTAGATGTGGGGACATAAAACAAACTTACCTGTCTTCTATGCTGACAGAAAAAAATTACATTTCTTTAAGGGTTTATTGTATTTATAAAATAAGCTCATTATCAAATTTAAGTAATGCACCCACTTAGGAAATATACTTCTGAGCATATCTGGCTTCTGGTGAATATGAAATATTTTAGTGTGATTATTATCAAGCTCTCCTAAAGAGGCCGTAAGTTACCATATGAATAATGGGGAATTTGAAATTTGTATGCATGTGAAAAGGTTTAGGCACATTAGGGAATATATAATTCATCCGTTATATTTGCCCAAAGTAAAATAGTTTTCACAGAGCTGCCAAATTGTCTCTGAGCGCAAGAAGTCAATTTAAATAGATTAGTCTGCTTCTGGGTCAGACTTTGGAGTGAAAGGAGGTTCACATTTGCAGACCTTAGATGAGCCGAGTTCATTTGGTGAAATGAACTACTTAATTCCTGCAAAAATTCTCTTTCCATGACTTTATATGACGCTGTTTTTAGTTTTATTTTCTTTGGTTCCTTTCTATTGCTCTGACAAGATACTCTAATAAAATAGTGCCTTGATTACTTCTGTCTCTGTGTCCCTGTCTCTATACATTCACATGCACATCCATGTGTACAATTTCAAAGTAGTAACCAAACATGCTATTTTCTTCACTTCTGCCTTAACTACTTTCCATAATCTGACACTTACAAGGAAAACAACTCCAAAATTTGTATAATTAGCTATAAGTTTCTTCAACATTTTGCATTGATTTGATGGAACTTTTTATTTTTGTACTTTGCTGTCTTGTTGGACAACATAATTATTCTGAACTTAATTGCTTTGCAAATTTTTCTAATATTCTCTTTTATCTTATTTCTTCCTCTTGTTTTTCCTGTTAATGATCTCAATTGCTCAAACTGAAAGCTTTGAAAAATGTCTCCTTTCACCTCTCTCCTCAAATCATAGTTTACAATCTATTTAGTATTCCTTAATAGTGTTGTATATGTCTCATTCGTGCTTTCATTAAAAAATATCAAAATCTGGTTCCAAGTTTAAATACTATTATCCAAGTACTATAGCTGCAACTGGAATGTGGAAGAAAATTTACCACTGATATCCTTTGCCTTTATCATTGACATCTTTGTGTGTGTTCAACTCATAAAGGATTTCTAGTTTTGGGAGAAAAATTATAAAACATAAGCACTCAAAGTAGTATGGTATTCTCTTGAACACTGTCTGAAAGTAAAACATCTCTTTCTTCACATTCAATAAAAAAAAAACTTATTCCAAAAATTTATTTAAACAAAATTCCTATTAAAAATAAGTTTTATCTAGAGACACAATCTATAAAGATCTTTGTATAATAAATGTCCATTTTATGTTGATCAATAATTAAATATTCCTAAGCACCTTGAATTTCTATTTTATAAATGCCTCATATGACTGGACTAGAATTTATTACAAATTTGGAGATCTAGCTTACTCTGCAGAAACCTTTCAAATGAGATGTTTACAGCACCCTTTAAAATCTGGTCTGGTTTTGAGTGACAGTACTTAAGCCAAGTGTACTTCCATAAGTGTCACTGTATTTTATTCTCTCTTCAGTAAAAGCCAAAAAACAAAGAAAGAAAAGCAGAATAAACTTTCTACTACAACATTAAGGGCTACATTTTGCATTTAAATTACACAATCTGCAGTTCCCTTAGTTTTTGTTGCTGGAAAATTATTTTGACTTTATATATTTGGCTTGCCATCTCCTAAACATCCACTTGGAAAATTTTGGGTACTAAAATAAGGTGAAGTATTCTAATATAATTCTGCCCTTTCCTTTCTGTATTTTATCTAAATGCTTTTCTCAAACAGTTGCAATGATGTTCTAAAATATTTTATGCTCTATTTTCCAATGCAGTCTTGCATTTACTCTGGGTTTATCAAATCATATAATAATTGCTCAGTAGTCATTTAAAATGTTCAATAAAAGAAAAACTAAATGACCGCCTGAGGTCACTAGCATTTTTAAATTAACATCGGAAGCAGTTTTTCAATTAAATGTAACTCAGATAATTACTTGGAAGTAATATCTGTAAGAAAGGGCTTTACATAATCAGTAGCGATTCGATAGTGTTTTGTAATTTTTATCTTGTCAGTTGAAAAAGATTGCCTGTAACTACCTGTGCCTTTCTGAGTGCTTCAAAACTATTGACTGTTTCTTTCATTTCTGCAATTTCCTGTTGATATAGTTAAAAAACAAAGAAAGTTGAATAATTCAACGATCAAGGAACGTTTTATTATTAGTTTATTCCAGGTTTATTCTATCACTATTAATAAGCATCTCTTACTTCCAAGGTCTCCTCAGTGTTTAATGTTGTAAAGTCATTTCCCCTTTTCTTTCTTTTTCTCTGCTCTGTCTCTCTAATGCCCCATTTTATCATATCCCAACATAAACACACACATTTCCACACAGACACGTCTCTATACCACAAAGAGGAACTGTAATGGCTGTCTTCTGTTTGCCTGACAAGATTGGTACTTGTAATTTAAAAAAAAGTTAAATTTTTAATCAAGTTCATGTAAATCATAGAACTTACCCTAAACTTATGCACTATGACAATTCAAAAATGAAAGTAATCTCTACAACTTATTTTTAACCTGAAGAAAGCTAAGGCCTATAGTAGCAGCTTCTGACTAAGACAGGAAATAAAAATTAATGAAATACGGTATTTCACCATATAATGAGCTTTAGTTCTGGGACAACAAACAAGATGCTCAGGCAGTTCAGGATGATAAATCACTCATACAGAGGAACCTTCTTTAGTTATAAATTATTTTTATCCCACACTCCATTAATTGCATAGTTTAGATTAGTTTCTAGTTAGTCATGGCCCTGTTGATACAGAGAGTCTAGACTCATTTATAATAGTGGTAATGGTACTGTTAATAATATTATGTATAATGTTAGAAAATACCAAGATAATTATGCAGATTCAGTAACTTTGACCAATGTGGCATCATCCAAAAGATTCAAATTAGGAAGTTTCTAGGTGGCTTCACTTGCCCTAATGGACAAGGTTCCCCTGAATCCAGCAGCCCGTCCTGTACCCACTTATATGTAATTCCCTGAACACTGAAACTGTTCTTTGAGGTCTGTTTTAAAAAGCAAAAGATGCTCTCCTTTTCAAAGCTTTTGTATACACTGTATTCATAATGCTAGGCTAGCTTTTAGTATTGAAAGCATGCTTTCCTCTCATCATTCCCCAAGGCATAAAAACTTACTTATTTTGAAATAGCCATCTTCAAAGTTGAAAGTCAAATAAACAGCTAAAGTTGAGGACAAAGGCATTAAAGTGAACTAATTTACGTGTACAGTTAGGAACTATGTCTTGAAGAAATGTTTAAAAGATGTTGGAAATACCCTTAAGAATACTAATTCTAGTTACAATAAGAAAAGTAATCTTAAAATTTTAGATGTAATTAAAATATACATTATGTATAAAAATTCATACTCTGTATCTACATCTATATACTTTTACTGAGTACAAAAATAGTACTTACTCAGGAAAATTCATTTTTCCTTTTGCACAGAAACTGAGGTTCATAATGGTGGAACAAATTTCTTAATTCTACAAGGCAGAGCCTAGAAAGGATAATATGGTGAGCCTTAATGTTCATAAGCCTTATAATATTAAGATATTACCATTTGTCTTATATTAATATGACTAGTCCAATTCATGATTAATGCATTTTTATTGAATATTTCTATTTTAGGCAGCAGAATCAAATGCTCCCGGGTCCTGGCTTTCCTGCCCCTTTGACACAGTGTCTTCCTTAAATCCAGATACAAATCACTTCTGTATTCATCTCCTACTTTGCACCATACTCAGTATCACTTTTTCACCTGAAAATGTCTTTGCTTTCTAATATTTATCAGAAAATCACACCAAAAACAACTAAATAATGAATAAACTTAAACTAACATAGAAGTATAGTAAATTTTGCCTCATAAAAGTTGGAATTTTAAAAAAAACTATGGTTTTATAAAAATGATAACATTCAGACACATTATACCTTATTTTGTGAAAAGTGAATTTTGGCATGAAAGCTCACCAAGTAATACTGATAAATTTTAATACCCTAAGTGTGAACATCGTGTATTACATTGCATTAAAATTCATTTAAGCCATCAGGTGTAAGTCTACAGAGGTTTACATTTCAGAAAGAGTTTTTTTTTTTTTTTTTTTTTTTTTTTTCAGATTGTGAAGATTCTCGAAAGGATCAAAAGCAGAACACTTTAGCACTAAATCATCAACAAGATAAAGTTTTGGAAGTTTTCCCTGTAGGATTAGTACACTGTAGCTAATTTAGTTAACTTGTAGTAAGTGATTTGAAAAGCCTGACCTAATCTGTAAGTATTGCTCTCTGAAATGTTCTGGGTCTCCTATTTACTGTGCTTTTGAAGAGTCAATATATGTCTACCTAACTGCAAACCTACTTTTCTATTCCCTTGTTATTTTCCTTAGCAGAGCCACACTATATTATTAGTATTTTTAAGTATAAGAGTTGCCTGCTGCCCTGTAGCCCCTAACCACCTCAATTCCCTCTTGATTTTCTAAAGAAAAGGTTGGAAAGGCACGTAGTTGCAACTTTCAAAAATTCATTGAACCTGAAAAACTAAAAAAAAAAAAAAAAAAAAAAAAAAAAAAAAACCTTGTGGAATGTTGGAGCAACACACCAAGAAAAAGTGTAAACAGTTCAGGAGTATAGTACAAAATTAATGATCTTACAACATGAAGTAAAGCAATCAAAATTGAGTAAAAAAGTACCTGGAGAGGAAAGAAACTATAACCCTATTTTATATTCCTTAATTAAAACACAGTTCTCCTTAGTTTTAAAATATATACATAGACGCATATTTTTCTTTTCTCTT
The DNA here is from genome assembly GCF_034190915.1 of Cavia porcellus. Lineage (NCBI taxonomy): Eukaryota > Metazoa > Chordata > Mammalia > Rodentia > Caviidae > Cavia > Cavia porcellus. The sequence goes on along the minus strand of NW_026947487.1, from coordinate 28,949,902 downwards.
TAAATGATTTTTTAAACTATGGAAAATGTTAATCTATGTTCTAGTTTTCCATAATCTTTACTGTCATGTGTTACAAGGATTTCCAAGGGAACAAATTCAATACAGGACACATAAATTTATAGTATTGTTTAGTAAAATTTACCCAAAAATTCTGATGCAGAGATTTGTATGCATACTAAGAACCCTAACAATCTAGCACAGGACCTGTATCGCAAGGCAGTGATCCACAGGAGGCCAGCCTGGAGGCACAGAGCCCAGGGCAACTGTCAAGAAAGTCCCGATCAAGGGAAGGGTAGAGGAGCTCCCAAGGACCAGCGGTAGAAACTAGAAAGTCTGTGCCTGCTGACAGTGAAGGATCTGTGCAGGAAGCCTGAAGAATCCACACTAGAACCAGAAATCGATGCTCCTAAACAAAGGCGCAAACCAGAGCTCCCCAGAGGAGCACAACAGCCACCCCCAGTGACAGCCAGGACCAGAGCTCCTCCAAGGACTGGAATTGCAGGGTTCCTATCAGGAAAATCAACCACAGCAAAGCTTCTTCCTGGGAATCAGCAGCCTGCAATCTTCCCCTTCTCTTTCTTCTTTTTTGTCATTCCTGCAGCAATCCTCCCGTGGCTCTTCCGGGCCCAGAACAAGGCCGAGTCAGTTCAGCGGGCATTTCCACTCAGGCTGCCCTTTAATTAGTCCACCATAGCAAATTTTTAGAACTGATATTTCTTTTTAAGTAATTTATTTACTTTACTATACTTTTTAAAAATTTCAAGGATAAACAGATTATCTGAAACTGAATTTAAAAAGAAAACAATTTAGTATTTTCTCAGTAAAATGAACTACAGAGACAGGATAATGAAACATTAATTGACTCCAGAAGAGGCACATCTCTTTGAAATTTGTTAAGGCTGAGGAAACAGTCCATTTCATCTCTCATGGCTACATAGCCAATCACTTATTATGCAGTCCATATTTTATCTTATATCTTGTTATTTTGTGTCTAAATTCTTAAACCTAAATTCCTTGAGTACATAATCAGTGCTTGGTTTCTCTTCCTGTATTAATGCATTGTTTTGTCTGGTGCTTTATTAAGATTACTACAGAGGAAAAAAAAAACTTAAAAGGAAATAAGATAGAAAAGAAGGGAGGGAATGAAAGTCGTTATTCAGATAAATGTATAAATGATTATAAAGGAGAAAGTTCTAGCATGATTTGTTGAAAACTCATCATTACTAAATTAAATTATTTTTGGTCCTTTTTTGACAAAGGACACTTTGACGACTCATTGACTCTATTTACTTAAGTCTATTTCTAAATTCTCAGTTCAGTTCTTTAATCAATTTGCCTATTCTTCTTCAATATCGTGCTGTTCTCCTTACTGGAAATTTAGAATTAATGCTGATGTTGAATAGTTTAAAAATAATTCTAATCCAAAAAAGTAAAATATCTATAAAAGTAAAATAAATCTGTAAATCTAAAGTATGACCATTGTATGTACTTTCCTAGTAAATAAAAAATGATTAAAAGGTTTTAATATGGTGTTTTTCAGTTATGGTCAGTTTATGTCATAGGCAGAGTGATACATTATACAAGATTGTATGGGAAAAGAAGAAAATAGTGAAGAGAATACAGATCTACAAAACAAAACAAAATAATCTTCTATGTATCTTGTAATTTGAGCAACAATTTCCTATCATCTTGTTTTGAAATTTTACCTTGTTTTTACTGTTTTGTTTTACTTTAATCTCTAACAAAAAAGAATTGAATGGGAAAATTATTAAAATAAATAAGTACCAACAATATCCAAAGCCAAAATATAGATTTAGTAAATTTAATGAATTCTACACACAATGAACACTAAAAACAGCCAATCCACTTATGCTAGTATTACATATTTAAAAACTGAAGAAAAGACAGATTTTGAAGATGGCTACATTATTCAGGATAAAGACTCCAATGATACTGGTTTACTGTCAAAAACAATACAGTCTATATTCATTGAAAATAAAGCTAATATTGTTTGCACAAGATATCATGCCTTTATCTTGCACTCTAAATAACTACTACAAAGAAAACAATACAAATGTATTAATTATTGTAACTCATTTATTCACCTATTTTAAAACTGTTTTTTTTTTTCTGTTAAAAAAAAAGAAACAAAAAAATCCAGATAATGCTGAAAAAAATAAAGGGGTAAATCAGAATTAGAAGCTATGATTACTAACCAGATTATACTCTGCTCAATATCACGCAACCATACATCCCAGACTGCCATATTTCTTGGCATGATTAAACAACACTATTCCAAACTCTCACAAGGCATTTGTTTGTCTAATTATCCGTGCATATATGATTGAAATGAAAACATGACCTATCAAAGAATTGATCTGAAGAAAACTTATGATTGGTTTCTATCATGTAATATACTGTTAATAAGGTGCAAAACGCATATACTTTATTTAGCCCATTAATCGTGTACAAATTATGTATTAAATGTTTATTTTGAAATAACTACTAAATATTTTCATTAACTGTAATCCATAAGGCCTAGATATGTAGCTCTTTGGTAAAGCGTTTTCCTAGCATACCCAAAACCCTGAGGTTAATCTCAAGTGTCATGAAGAATAAGTAAATAAATAAATGACAAATATTTCGTAGTTCTTCACTTTCATCACAGTTGTGCCCATCTGACCGCTCCTCAAGAGCAGCTACATAATAAACTCATATATTTTGTTTTCTAAAAATAAGTTGTGTATGTATTCACAGAATCACTTTTGAAACAAATTTTTTGATGAGTAAGAAAATATTTAAAATCATGCTTAAGTACCTTAGGCACAGAATAAGCCAGGGTAAAAATAAAATAGATAAGTCTTTTTAACTCATTATGTTACCTTATTTTTAAAGATAAGGAATTGAATGAACCAAATAATATAGAAGTGTCTGCTTGTCATATGAATAGGAAGTGAAATGAATTTTAAAATCTTTCATAAGTTTCTTAATGCATGACACCATAAGAATATGAGTTGAAGGTACAGCACACTTTAAGTCTTGGAATATAATATAGACTGGTTCAACATTTTATTGAGAACTATGTCCAAATGGTGACTACCCAAAGAACTGCAATGTGAACTTGAGTAAGTCATTTAACTTTCAGACCTTCAATTCACTTCTCTTTGAGTTAAAAAAAGTTTAATTTGCATAATTTAAAAAGTCTTCTAGATTCTTAAATATCTGCCTACCAAGAGAAGCCCAAACTTAAAGGAAGAACATGCATTTACATATCTCATTGTCATAAAAATATAAACTGGGGTTTTTAAAAAATCTGTTTTACAGAGAGCATTTTGTGGAATGATCAATTTGTACATGAAATCAATTAACTTTACACTCTAAAAGGATTGAATACTAATGTCCCTTACTGAATAGTTACCTCTAGTCCCTTACATTAATAATAATAATGCTATACTTCACATATATTATATATGCACTGATTTTATTGAGAAAAAAATATGACGATTATATTCATAAAGTTGTGAACAAAGGCAAGTTTTTTTTTTCCTTTTCTTTTACTCCATTGGCTTTTATGGGATTTTATTTCAAAAGATAATCAAACCCCCAGGAAATTAGAAACATTTGATTGCTATTAATTTTCTCAATATCTTTGCGCTTCTTTGGTCTCATTGTTAAATGTCTTATTTGTATAGCTTTATGAGAAGGAAAAACAAAGTCTAGATTTAACAAAACCATTTGTAATTTGTTTGATCTGTGATAATTACAAGGTACTAAATAACCAGGAATAATTCCAGTCTTATTATAAATGAATCTATAATGAACATTACAAATACAGAATATACATTATATATTTTCTCAATTTTAAAAATTGATATTCTGATGATTTAAAAATATAATAAAATTCCACAATTCCTTGTATTTGAACTCATCTCATTCTTCCTCCAGAAAATATATAAAATAATGTTTAACCTATTATATCACATTCAAATAGCTGAGGATATAGCTCAGCAGCACAGCACCTCCCCCGCCAAGTGCAAGGTCCTGAGTTCAATACCTGGCACCCTCTCCCTACCAAAAATATATAGAGATATAGATACATTTACATAGAAATTTATATTACATTAAAATAATGAAGCTCTAAAGAGTGAAATGTTTGTTATTACATTTAAACATGATTTTGCAGTGTTACTCAATTTAAATAGAAAAACTTTCTGTAGGTTTTTCATGTTTATTGAAGATTTTAATGGAAATAAATTTTATGGTAGTATGTTTTCTATCCTTTAATGTACAAAAGTTCGGGTGTGGGGGTAAACCAGAAGTGCAAGACTGTGTACTATGTACTGACAAACCAAGGAGAGAAACCCTCTATATTTCTGAAAGTACACTACATATTTTTTAAGTAGACATGTGGAAAATTGGTGAGTCCATCCAACATAGAATCTTTGCATTCACTATATCTGAGTGGAGGTGTGACTTCTCTCCATTCATTCAGACTCTAGTCAAGGGGAAAAAGACACATTTCTTGACATTGTCTTAAAAATCTTAGTCTTCACTCTATTACAATCATTTTTTTTTCTCTTTTATATTTTTCACAGGAACTCTATACTTTTAATAATTGCAGTAGGCTTGAAAAGGTAGTGCACAAAGTTCTAATATGCCTTTCACTCAGTTTCAATTCACCCTTTTGTCATTACTATGTATTATAGTAGTATTTTGTGAAAACTAAAACATTAATATCACTATATTACAGCCCAAGAATATGCAAACTTGACCAGTTTCTTCAAAAAATCAAGTTTACGCTCCAGCTATCAATCCAAAGTATGGCTTTGTAATTACTAACCATGTCTCTTTAGTGTTTTCTTACTATTAACAGTATTTTGATCTTCTTTTAACTTTTCACAACTTTTCCATTTTGTGAGACTACAGGTAGGATATTTTGCTCCCCATGAATCAAGTTAACATATTCAATCCACAAACATATGTGATAGAAACTGAAGCAATGAGACAGACAGAATCAGTAAAAAAAAAAAAAAAAAAAAAAAAAAGGCGGGGGGGAGACCAGGAAAGTGAGGAAACAGTGCAGCCCTATGTATCAGGTGAAGATGTTTTTCAAAAAGCAGTTAACATACGTGCCAGCTGCTACTGAAGACATGTTGACAAAGATATGATAGTGTGGTAACACTGTGACATTGTGATCCTCCTACCTCAGCCTCACTAAGGTTTTCATGCTAGAAACAATCTTATTTCCTGAGAGAATGAGAGAATCTTATTTTTTTCTATCTTTATTGAAATGGAATTCAAATATTACTATGCCTAGGATATGTTCAGAATAAGAAAGCAAGCGCCATTTTTGGAATTTCAGGTCTTAAATCTGAAAGGAAAATCAATACTCCTTTGGAGCCATGAATGTTTTCCTAGCTCCATCTGTTGCTCAGATGGGAAGTTTAGTGAAATTGTTGGATAGGCAGCCACAGCAGACTCCTGCTGCTCCATGTTCTTCCATCCTAGTGATTCATTCATTGAATTCAGACAAAAATTTTTGAGTAACTTTTAAAAATTTTGCTTCACTTGTGTTCACTCTGGTCCAGATGGCACCGTCATGCTAAAATGTTCTTTCTTACAAATGTGGTATGGTTTGAAAACTTTCAAAGTTGACCAGCACAGAACCCTATCTGGAAGGCAGAAATTGGAATGCAATGATTTTAATGGAAATAAAGAGAGGTCACTTCAAGTAAAGGATTTTTGTTTTTCAAAAAATAATAAGATGTCAGTGTGCATTTGTAATCTAATGGTAATAATGCAGTAAGGAGGGAAATTTACATGGAGAGATGAGGAGCCAAAGCATGGATCAATACTTTGTAGTAGGTAAGCCACTCTGGGTTCCGATGATAAGAAGAGCTGGCATTAGCTATAAGCACAGTCGCAAAGCTCTTAATTGCTGGAGAGATGACAACACCACAGCCGCAGAGGTGGATTTGTTGGTTTCTGGTAAGGAGAGCATGCAGAATATTTCTCTTTGGGTTTATTTTCTCCACAAATCAAACAAAATGATTACATGGCAGTGGAAAGAAAATTTGAGAGTATGTTGGTATTTTGAAGAGCAAGAAAAAATCGTGAAATAATCTTCAAAGAAAATAGGATATTAAAGTAGGAATAATTTCAGATAGGTTTCATTAAAGTACAATATCAGATAGGTTTCATTTTTTGAGGGAGGAGGGAGTAGATGTGTTAAGGTGGAAAATTATTAACCTAAAGTGAGTTGAATTGAGTGATTTTATGTTTTCCTTTAACCACATTTAATCACTTAAATGGAGACTGAAAATATGCAGATTTTTTTTTATTTTCAGAGAAAAAGCAAAGTGAATTGAGCATATATGCGAGAAATTGACCTTAATGATGAATCTAGAAAGTGTTAAGTAAAACTAAGAAGAAGAAGAAGGATAAAAAAAAAAAAGAAACAAGGTTAAGCAAAATTAATAATGTCAGTGGATGCTATGTCCTGGACTTAGAGGAACCTGAGAAATCTGTAGATGCCAATTGTGTTGTGGAGATGGAAAAATAGGGTTAATATTTAGTGTTTACTATACATGAAATTTAATTATGGAGAGTTGTCTGTTACAGGTAATGCAAACATTTAGACATTACCATATTTAAAAGAAACTAAAAGAAGGTAGAAGCAGATTTGTAGTCTGATGAAAATTTTAAATTTTAAAAAGAAGCTAATCATAGATATTAAAAACATCTGAACTTTGCTATTAAAACCGTAGGAACCATGTCAAGAGCAAAGCTGTTAACAGCAAAATCTTAAAAGAATGAGTAAAGTCAATGAATAATAAGTTCAGAATAGAACTTATTATTGTTGAGATTACATTAGTGGATACGATAGCATGGACCTAGAACTAGGGGCTCGAGGGTGAAGATATATAAACAGCAATGTGGCTCACTTAATTCTCAACTATATTTTGCACATCAATCACAGTTCTTGAAAGTACAGAGTTCCTCAAGCATGTATTTGCTAAATGAATGAAAATAGAGATGTAAGAAAAAATCCATTAAAAAGGAGAAATTGCAACACTTTAAAAATAATTTCAACAAAGTTTGCATAGATTAGAATGTTGAATGTTAAAAAATATCAAATTACATTGCTCAATATGTTCTCGACTTTGTGATGATTATAAAATGAAAATTAATGAAAACTGCTTCATTTTTACCACAGTTATCTCACTCAAGTTCAATCACTAAGTTAATTAAATCTCATTTTACTATTTTTTTTTAGTGAGTCTTGGATTCAGCAATAATCCATGTTTACTGTTTTGTATAATTTGGACTATTCTGTAGCTACGATAGGTGAAATTTTAAGTCTATGAAAACCAATTTTGTAGTTTGAGTTTGTTATGGTTTGTGTCTAGATGCCCTTCCAAAGCCTCATGCAGTCATTGGTGGGGCTTTTTCAGAAGTGAATAGATCTAGATTAGGTAATGCTAGGATTGGTTCACAGTGCAATACTAGAATTAAGAAGCCTAGATTGAGATTGCTACCTGTCCTAAGTAGCCTAGGTACAACATAATGAATAGAAGGAGCCATAATAGGCCATTGTTGGCTTCTCAATATCATGATCTGTTTCTGCTCTGCACTGTCCGTCTGCCATGTCACCCTGCCTTGAAGCCAGACAATTATGGACTGAAACCTCCACAAACCATGAGGTAAATGAGTATTTCTCACTTTAACTTAGTACTTTGTCTCAGCAACAAGAAAAGCAACTAAAACAGGATTCTTATTATCTTTTGCTGGTCTTTTTTTACTTATACTGGTCTTCTAAGTATCAGAACCTCTTGACAAACTACAGCATCTTTCCTCAATAAACATTATAAATTCCATAATTTACTTCAAAATACTTTAACCTTACCTCTTTATATTTAGTCCTCCTTTACTTTCGATAACTTTTCATTTGTATGTTAAATTATTTTTTGTAAACACATTCTTGCTTACATGTGTCCAAATTAAAAAAAAAAAAAAAAAAAAAAAAAAAAAAAAAACTTGCCTTCTGAACTGAGACTTTCAATGTAGACTTCTACATTTTAATTTTTCTTTTTGTCTGTTCTAAAACTGCTTAAATTCTAATGATAACAAGTTTTAAAATCCCATTGAAGAATATTTGTGTGACATATAGTAAGGATATGTGTGATGTGTTTTGTAAATATTCAAATAAATTTCTAATACTCTGATATGCCATATTTAAGAATAAATAGTGATTTATAAAGGTGGTATCAAAAATTCTGAGCTTCACTATGAACAAGAGTATTCTACAATGAGAAATAATATATACAAACTCAGACATCACAAGCATCACAATATAAATAGCAGGGTTTCTTTGGCACAATAATATTAAGTTGTAGAATAGAAAAATATTTAGTCTAGTCATCTGGCTTACAAGCAAGCTAATGAAATGCATGGCAGCATGTATTAGAGAGGAGAGACTATACCCAGCTCTAACAAATCCTCAGTGTGGGAGGGGTGCATTAGCCTGGCACTCTTATGCTCCTTTTACATACTCACAATTTATTTCCTGGATGAGTTCAGAAAAATTCATCTGGAAATAACTGCCTCAGGGTCTTGTTCTGTTTCATACTTGGAATCTTTTTTCTCTATTGGGAATATATCTTCTGCTCTGTTTCTCTATGCACAGGTTTTACAACATGTTTAATTGTTCAAATCCAAAAATCCTGTCAAGAACAAAATGCCTTTTGCCAGAGTTATAAATTTTTACTAGCCACTTTCTGAAACCTATTTTCACTTTGTCTTTTTTTTGTTTTCACATGGATTGTGCACAGTAATTTCTCCCTGATTCCCCCTTAATATCTATGCTTCCTTGAAGTCATCCTTCTATAGTGATTAACAACACAATCTTCTCATTTTAGAGTTACGAAAAATTTGCTCATTACTTTTATTTTGGTTTATTTTAACATCTGGAAAGTGAGTCTAATAAGTGTAAAAATACTATTGTGTAATTTATTGGTTATCATTCTGTCTCAAAGAATTAATAGCTCCCTCCACAGATTCTACAGCATTAGTAAATGAATGATATCAGACTTTTTCCTGTTTTTGCCCTACTTCAGAGTTACAAATAAATATATTTTTACATTATCTTAGACCAAAGAAGTAATCTCACTTGTATATTGAAAAGACCCTGTACAAAAATTATTTTAGAGTTAATAATGCATAAAAATCTTAATTTAAAATTGAGAATACTATGCACATTTAAATCATATTGGTCGTATTTTCCCCAACACATTCACTTACCATTGTGGCTTATATCTAGATGTTCCCCCAAAGCCTCATATGGTCATACATGTGGATTTTCAAAGGTGGCTGTATCTACACTGTGCAATGCTTAGGTCAAAGGTGTGTAATTACTAATCAATCTATTGATTGGTTTTGGCATCTTTCTTGGTGTGTATAATGGGGAGGCACAACCTGGGTCTGAGTGCTAAGGGCTTGTAGTCCTTATATAAGGGACAAGAAAAGGCCCGCTGCTGTTCCTTGAAACTTTTCTGTCTTCTGCCCACCATAGACTCTTTATCTTCTGCCATGCCTTTCTCCCATGCCACCCTGTCTTGGATCCAGCTAACATGAAGTGAAACTTCTACAATCATAAACTTTGCTCCTTTAAATTTGATGTCAGATATTTTGTCTCAGCAATGAGAAATGTAACACTTACCTTGCCACATATATTCCAGGAAGCCTGAATGAAAGAGAATATGCTGAGTGTTATATAGTGGCATACTAAACTCTAGAAAATTGAATTAAATGATGGTATATCTCTGGCTTTCAGATTGAGAAACACAACCTTTGACTAGTAATTCCATATAGAAATACTAATGTATAGGCATTGATTTTTCTCTTTTTGATACCAATAATAAATGGAAATACTATTTTTTGTTTGTTAAGACTAAAGATATCATAAGTGAATTTTATGAGTATGCACAAAACATGAGTTTTGCATTACAGTAGCAGATTTCTTTTTGAGATAAGCTCTTGAAATGTGGCTCAGGCAGGGCTTCCACATACAATGTAGGCCACACTAACTTTGAACTCACAGTGATTCTCTCAAGTGCTGGAATCATAAACCTGAACCAAAACCTGGCAAATATTTATTTTTTATCTATAGATTCTTGTTTCTTTTTTATCATTAAAGACATAAATTTCTTTTTCTAAACATAGTGAAACTAGTTTTATTATTAACATAAAGACTGAATGACAAATTTCACAGGAATTTCTATCTTTAGTGATAATCATTAGACTTCCTTTAGAAACACTTCGGTATTAAACATAACTTCTCAGAAGTTAAATACTTGCTTGAAACACTAACATGTATGTAATTATATTAACATAAGTTGTTTTACTTTGTATTCAATATACAATTTAGAGTTTAAATCCTTTCTAGGATTTCTGCCTCCATATGAAATTCTCAATATCTATCCAAAATAATTAGAGCCCTCTACTAATGAGGCCAAGCTATGTGCTGCAATCGATCAGCTGTCCAGCAGTAATGGTGTCTGAAAGAAATACATCAAACTAATGAACAGCTAAGAGACATAAGAGTAATCTTGGCTCTTTAGTTCTAGACTTTCAATGGATGTTTGAAATACTTGAAAGATAAAATAAGTCCTTTAAACAAATTCTTGATTACTTTTCACAGTTGAAAAGGAGAGCATTTTAGTTGGAGTATTTATTGTGAAATAGATTATTGTGAATACATAAAAGTGAACACAACTGTACTCCTTTCTCTCAGGGTCTTGCTAAATGAACACATTCTAGGTGTGTTTTGTTTTGAAAACTAAATTGTGCTATAACATAGATATTGTTAGTATTCCAGTTTTTTTTCCAGTGAGAAAAAAAAGCATGACTTAGTAGCATACATTTTCAAAACACAATCATAGTATTAAAAGTCAGGATTGTGCCTATAAAGTCTAGTTCAACACTGATGCTTTACACATGCATGCCATGCTATTTTTTTTAATTAGTTGTGCTTTAGAATAGCACCATTTAATTATAGTTTGACAAATTTGAAGCACAATATTCCTTCCATTCCTAAAACTCACTTCTGTTATTATTTCCTCAAAAATCACAGTCTTATGCAGTATTGTCCTATACAAATGTCTTCTCTATGCTATAAATATTCTGTAATTTTTGTTGTTTAATAAAGTGACTTTTAGCTCAAGTTAAAATTTAACTACTCAATTGAGATATTTATTTTAAAATTTCATTTAATTTTAAGTTTAGTACAGTATAAGCTTATCTTTAAAGAGCTGAGTGTTACACTGTAGACCTGGAGAACTGTTATCTAGACTTTTTGATGGATATAGCTATATTAAAAGACAATTGCCAGCCTAATAGTGTCTCCACAAATTTGGCTTGGAATTCATGTTCTTAATCCTAATTATAAATTTTATTCTTTTCCCAAAAATATAGTCTTGATCTCAGACCTTATCTGTCCTAAATCCCTTTATCTATATACAATTCAGAAATTTGCAGGACTAGTATATTATAGAAGTTAAATATTTAGGACAGTAATTACTGAGTAGAACCACAAGTGGATCAAATTAAAGTTTATTAAAGTAGGGTTAAATGTTTAGACTACGGAAAGTTGGTTCTTTTACCAACATGACTTCATTGGTGATCTTCAAGTGACTCTCTTTTTTCATCTGTCCACTGATTGCTTCATTCACATTTCTCTGTAGTGTCCACTGATACTGCTACAAGCCAGGTTGTTTATAAAATAGGATTCAGTTTATTGACTTTACTATATTTTTCTTTGATGGGATTCAATGCGTGTCATTTTGAAATGTGCTAGTATACATACTGCTAAAGAAGGCAAAACTAATAAGTGAAAAAGAATACTTTGCTGTATGAAGCATTTTTCTGTTTTTTTTTTTTTGCTTGTTTTCATGTTGAAAAGCCAATTTGCTTATTCTGATTATTTTTAAATACCCAGAAAAAATCTATTTAAAAAAAAAAAGCTGTCTCCAAGTATTTCATAAGAAAACTAACCTTAAAGTATAGCAAAGTTAAGGCATTGACGATTAAAAAATGTATAAGTGAAATGATATTAATGATAATAACAGTGCATGCTAGGGATTCAAAAATGGTAAAAGAAATATTATTACAGTAACCTTATCAAATATGCAAGTTTTAAGATAAGAAACCATTCCTACCCCAGTTTAAGACATCTGCTTGGCAGTGAATGTGCCAAAATTTTGGCAACCAACATCTATTTGGGAAAAAGCAAATAAAAGAATATGGTGCAAAGAATTAGAGAGGTATTTCAACAATTTCCATGAGATGGCTGTAATTTAGAGATTTTCAACCCTATATCTCTAAATATTTAGTAGCATATACTTCAGGGTCTTAAATCTCTGACTCTTAAACAAAGATAATCAGGGTCTTCATTACTAAATGCATATATTTCCCAGCCTAGAAAACATAACATATTTATTGTATATAAATATTGAAGTAGATACACATAGGTGAATCATTGGAGTGATTAAAAACCAACAGGCGAATGGATAGACTGTTCAGGTCTCAGTATTAAAAATATAAAATTATAATGAATCTGAAAGACACAGACAAGGTCTGAACTAAAAATCTAGATTTGTGACAATTCATTTTGTCATCTGCTTACAACTGCTTAAGCTCAGAAATTTACTCGGATATTGTTCCTGCACCACAGGCAGTATTCACATGGATGAAAGGACACCTTACGTTACTATAAGTATCCTATAAGCAAGACTTAGATATTTTGAGATGGTGTTTCACAGCACTGTGCTGGAAAATGTACATTCTGTCTCAATAGGTGGGCATTTTCCTCTGTTAAATTCTGTTGCACTCTTATAAACAACAGAGGGAGTGGGCAGAGGCAGGAATTGTTTCTGCTTATTATTACAGGCAGGAAAATGTGACCAAAGAGCTATAGGATTTGATTCTTAATAAAGTCTCATTCTCTTAAAAATTATGGCTTTCACCAGATTAACGAAATTTTTGGCATAATGTGCAGCCTAACCTTGGAAACTCCTAAGTGTCAGGTGGGCTAGAAGCATCTTTTATTCCAAGATTTTATTCTAAGATTTAGTTTCTGGTAGCAGTTCTTAACTTGGATATCTTGGAATTCTTTGGAATATCCTGATAACCGGAAGATCTCTTGTACTAGTAAAGTGGTTCTTGTTAGATGCATGGATAGCAACTTGTCACTAGCAAGAGGAAGTTCTGTTTAGAATTTAGAATTTTCAGACCCATTACCACTCTTCTGGAAGTGAAAAGGAGATGGAAACTGGGTCAAAAATTGGCCATATTTTCTATGATAAAGCTTCCATAAAAAAAAAAATGAAAGCTACAAGTGCCAAAAGCTTTCAAACAAGTGAACCCAGGGATGTGCCAAGAGGGTGACATTCCAGGAAGAATGCGGAACCTCCTTGCTCCTTCTCCCACATCTTGCCCTGTGCATCTCTTCTATTTGGTTGTTCTAGAGTTTTATCCTCTCATAAATTAGTAATAAAGTAAGTGTGATGACTTTAAGTTTCTGTGAGTCATTCTGGAAGTGTTAGCAGCAATTGACGAAGTCAACTTACAAGATATAACTGGTTGGTCAGAATGACAGACACCAACCTGGATTTGCGATTAATGTACAAAATGGAAGAAATTTGGTGGAACATAACAAGAAGGAATCTAAACCTGTCTCCAGGTGCATAGTGTCAAGGCTGAGTTAAATTGTTGCATACCTACACTAGAAATGAAGAACTGGAGAAATGAATCGCTCAGTGAGTAAATCCTATAATCATCTGGTCATCGAAGAAAATTAATGATGTGAATGTTGAGAGTTAATATGGACAAATAAAAACAGCTGAATTTTCCTTTTATTTTTCTAAAGAAAGTTTTGAAACTTCCCAAAAGTTAAGAAATATTAAATTATAGAAGCAAAAATTAAAAGCAAGGAATAAGTTTACAATGAGACTAAAAAATTAATAGTAAGAAGAAAGAGAAAGCATCAGCATTTTGGAAACCTAAATTTCACTGTTTTTATGCTTTTCCCTTTTTAAATTTTCATGTATGACTTTTTCCCTATTTTTTGGTAAACAGAAATGACATCTAGAGAAACCATACCTCACTATGAAAATGACAAGGTTAAGGACAATACAGCTTGTTCTACATTTAAAAATGAACAGTTTAATACACTCTTGTATCAGTTAGGTCATAACTTAACACTTTCATACCATTCCAAAGAAAAAGGAATAGCAAATAGTCTGGGGGTACATAAGAAACATATGTATGAATTGTTCAGCATCCATGCATATTTTTCATAAAGGGCCAGTGAAGTAATCGTATGGGAAAACAAAACCACTATGTATAAGAATTAAACAGAATAAGTATTTCATTGTAGCTCTTTTCTCTAGTCTTGCTATATGAATTTTAGCTGCCTTGGTCACTTCAAGTTTGAGGTCTGCTTTTTCCATTCAGTGAGATTCTGTGTGAAAGCAAGGATGCTCTTTATAGGTAGAAAGCCGATGTAATCATCAATTTCACTGCTCTTATTTTTCTCCTCTTAGAAATGCAGAGCCTGGATGCTTGTTTCTCCTTTTCTGAAAGTTATCATTTCTCTCTTTTTGTTTGTGGCAAAAAAAGATTAATAAAATGCATGCTATACTCCTATGTCTGAATAAGAAAGATTAGTGATTTAACATAAAAAATTGGGTGCTCCTGAAATCAATTACACATTTATTTATTTGTTGTGAGAGAAACCAAAAACAATAGAAGTGTTATATTTTGGAGTAATTTTACAATGTGAAATGAATGGTGAAATATGTCTGAAAAAAGTGATGCAATGTCCATGATAAAGCATGTAGTAAGACATAATAAATATCTACATACAGGCTTTTAAACTTCTTGTCTTAGTGGAATGTTAAATGCTTATGTCTTTTACTGTATTATTTGTATGAGTTCATTTTGGCTGCAATATTAAAGCTCAATAAACTGAGTAGCTCATAAACAACAGAAACTAATTTCTCATAGTTCTGTAGATTAGGAAACCTAAGGCCAACCTACTGACAGTTTAATTTCCAAGTTCATGGATAATACCATCTCTATGTGTGTCCTCATGTGGTGAAAGAGAAACACAGTTCTCACAGACTCTAAGAGAATTCTAGAGTATTCTACATCTATGACCTAATTATGTGCCTGAAAGTCCCATGTCTTCACACTATCATCCATGGATTTAGGATATCTATATTGAAATGTTCAGGAAAAACATTTAGAATATATCAGCAGTCTTTTTGTACATATGATTGTAGTCATAACTCATGTCTATAGTTTTAAAGTGATACACAACAAGTGAACATACTTGTAATTATACAGTTTTATAAAAATCAATTCACAGTAAAAAGTAAAACATTACCATAAGAAAAGTCAATAGACAGTTTACAAACCGTGACGATCTATTCCCAACTTAAGAAGAAGGTGCCATAAAAATGTGGAAGATAAAAACTAAAAAAAATGTAAGAAATGGGAAAAAAGATTGACATTCTTGTCACAACATAAATGCATGTATTGAATGACATGACTACAAATAAGGACAGGTCAAATTAAAAATGCTATTTATCATTTATTAGAATGTAAAAATCTCAAGCTTGACAATATAGCTCATACATTATTGATAACAATGCAAATGGCACAGCACTTGTGGAGGAAAATATGACAACATCTAGAGAAATTGCATTTGTGTTCAGGTTTTCTTTTGGTATAGCACTCACGCTTCTAAACATCTATCCTATCCATATATTTACAAAAAGGATTATGAGCAAAGATTTATATTATTGTATTATTTTTAACACATAGGTTAGAAATAATCAAAATGCTTACTAATAAAGAAGTACACAAGAAAGAGGAAGGAAGGAAAGTAGAAAAAGAGAGAGATAAAATAAGAAACAAAAGGAAAAAAAAGAAGGGAGAAAGAAGAAATCCAACATTATCTAGTCAGAGAAAAGAATAATACGGCATATCAAAACATAAGCAAGAGTTTCATATAATGGTGCAAAGGGATTCAAAAACTTATAAATAGAAAAAAGACACAAGTCAGAATATGTATTTCACTGCTATATGAAAACAAGGACAAAAAAAGTGAATAAACCATCATTACATTAGAAAAAGCTAGTAAACACGAAGCAAATACCAATAAAAGTATAGACATAGTTAAAAGAGTTCCAGTGAATGCATATATATTTCAACATTACCTCATGTAAAATTGTATATGATCAAAACACAAAATAAAATCATACAAAAATCTTAAACTATATGCAAACACACACTCATACATAATTTTATGTACTTTGGATAACATATTTAATAGATAAAACAACTCACGTATGTTCACAACAATATATTGTGCAAAATTAAACACAACTTGAATTTAATCTAGTTGTATTACTATGATTTTGAACATACTTCAGATATAATTTTCAATATAAAGTCTAAAGAAAAAACTAACACTATGGAAATGTTTTCATGAAATTTTTCTTTTAATAAGAAATTTTATATGTAAGTTGAATAAAGAAATGCCATATTTTAAAACAAGACTGTGTAGAGAGTTCATGAGCAAAAATCAAACTGCAGGGGAGTATTTCCGAAAATCAAACAACTGGAATCTCATTTTATTAAAAAGTTTTAGCAACTCAAAAGAAATCACCAACAAAGTGAAAAAGAAAATCCACAGATTAGAAAAATATTTAGCCAACTATCCTTCAGACAAATGATTTCTTTCTAGAATATATAAAGAACTGAAAAAAACAAATTAAAAAAATTCAAGGACCTTTTTCAAATGTGGAGAGCTGAGATAAACATGCACTTTCCAGATGAAGAAATACAAATGACAAATAAATGCTTGAAAATGTTCAAATTAAAACAACACTGAGATTCCATTTCACTTCAGAAAGAATGGTTATCTTCAAGAAATCAACCAAAAATAAATGTTGGCAAGGCTGTGGGGAAAAAGGAATCCTGCACCAGAGTTGCCTGGTACAGCCACTGTGGTAGTAAGTGTGGAGATTCCTCAAAAAACTAAAATTAAAGGCCCCATTCGACCCAGTTATTCCATTTCCAGGTATTTTTCCAGAAGAATTCACTTCATACCACATCCGTATATGCACATTCATGTTTATAGCAGCACAATTTGCAACAGGTAATCCTAGAAATAAATGCCCATCAACCAAGGAATGGATAAAACAGATGTGGTATTTTTACACAACTGAAACAACTCAGCTGTATAGAAGGATAAACTTGAGGCTTTTATAGATGGCAACTCGAGACCATACTCACAAGTGAAACAAATCAGACTCACATCTGTAATTATCTTCCTAGGGCAAGAAATTAAAAGAGTAAATTAGATCCAAAATCTAAAATAGATATAATGAAAGAAAAAGAAATTGCTTAAAATGAAAGAACTGGGAATAGAGAAAGAAAAGAAGAAAGGGAAGAGAAAAAATACACACACACAAGATAAATAAGATAGCTATAATACTAATTTCTTTTAGTTCATTGAAGAGAATGATTTGTGCTTATATTGCTTGAACGATTTTGCATACCTATATCTTGTAATTTGAGCAACTACTTTGAAGATAACAATGTATAATTTATTAGCCATTTTTAATCTCTTATCTTATTTTTAAATTCTGTGTCTTTTTATTGGATTTTCTTATTAAAAAACAAATGCAATGATTTACTTTTTATTTTTTAAATAAAAGTTTTAATGTTGTCCACTGAAAAATATTTTAGACTGACAGCAGCTCAATAACAATGAAAACAGCATTCATAGCCAAATTTTACTTATTAAATACATTTCCACAGTATAAGGTGGCTTTGTAGAGAAAGAGCTTTTAGTGCTAAGCAGAAAAGTTATAAGCATGGGGAGTACAGATGAGTGTAAAGAAAGGGAGCACTAGGGATTTTATGTTCCCCAAAATTCACATGCTGAAATTCTGAATGTGGAATACCTTATGGATAGGAGCTTTCAGATATGGATTAGGACCACCTTTGGAAGGTCAGTTAATAGACAAAGCCCTTATGAATGGAAGAATGGGATGATTACTAGGAAGAAATGGGATGATTATTCTCCCATCCATGCAAGGATTCTGAGAAAAGAAAGCTATGTGCAAACAGAAGATAGGGCCTCCTCATCTGAGATGCATAGAGTAGCACCTTGAGTTTGAACTTCCTAGGGTTTAGACTGATGAGAAATAAATATAGGATGTTTAAGACACCCAACCTCTGGTGATTTGTTATAGTAGCCAGATGAAAACAGAACACTTCAAAGTTCATTAAAGTTCATTAAAAAACTACAGGAGTCGGTACATAGGTACAATTTCTGCTGTAAGTTTGAATCATTTTTAATTTCCATAGAATGATGACTTTACACAAATTTAATTTTCTAAATATATCTAATTCCTGTGTGTATGCATCTATGAAAGTAATTCTTAAGAAGTAAAAGTAATACAAATTAAAAATGTGTACTAGAAAACACTGATTTTTCTCAGGGTACCGACATATATAATATTGATAGTTAAATGAAGAAAATTAAAACTTTATTCTGTTCTTCCTGTATTTCAGTCTTACCAAAGTCTAATAGCTTGTTGGAAGAAGGAAATTAAAGGCACTAATTTTGAGTAATAAATTCAAAAAGTTGAAATACTTACGAAGTCTCCATTATGCAATTCTGAAGAAAATGACTGATTGCAGCCATTCTGTTATTTATATTTAGTTTTGCTCTCACTGAAGGATCAATGAATCAAAAACTTACCAAAATCTAAAACTTAGTAGCAAGCAGTAATTTCATTGTTCTATTACCATAACTCTCTTACTGGACAGTAGTAAAGTAATTAGTAAAGATAGAAGACCATAAAGAGTTAATTGCAATCCACTCAAAGAGTTTTAACGTATTTTTAAGTCTCGAATTAATTCTTATTTCTTGTAAGGGGAAGGTCTATGCTCAGCTAGGAGACCGCTATGAAACATTAAACACTGTCAATTCTTACTGTGATACCGCATTAATACTGCATAACATCAATATTTTATATTAAGAATGTTAATTATCCCTGAGTTTCTGAGATGCCTAACAGTGCTAAAATAGTAATGCACTAATTTTATTTTTAATTCACTTTCTTTATTCCATTGGCTGTTTTGTCTGGATTTGATTCTTCTCCCTGCCGTGAGAAATGAGTTAAATCAACTCTCACTGTCAACTGGAACAGCCTTGGAGCTGAGTTAATTCATCACCTACTGACAAAAGGTTAAAAATATTGAATATCAATATCCAGAATGTTTTCCAACTCACAGCAATTGTTTGGCAGTGCTGATGTGTCAGCTCTGGGAATAAAGTACAGGATGTAGCATTCTCTGTGTCCATCAAGTTACTTTCTTAATGGTCTTTATACACTAATGTAATATAAATTTTTACTTTTCTTATAATGTATTTGATACCAGCAATGTAGCAATTTTGATACTAAAGCTCATATAACATTGTAAGATATACATCAACATTCACAAAAGGAAATTTACACAACTAACGCGCAGTTAGATCTATATTGTACAACTAATTATGTATTCACAATCTAGTCTCCTACACATGTTGAACAATAGCACCATGAGTCTTAAATAATCTTAATTAATACTCTCTTGGACACTGGGCAAACTAATTAAAAAATTCTGTATCTAAAATCAGAGGATCACCATTCTAGTAATTCAGGATAAGAAACATTTATGTGTAGGTTGAACATATACATTGATGTTTGAAAGTATGATAGTTTAGAAGAGACATTATTTTGATGTGTCTACCTCCATGGAAGTGATTTCCCTGAAATTTAATAGTTGAAGATATAAAGTGGGCTTTAAAAATAGATAAAAATCATGGTAAGCAAAAATTGTGATTATCTCACAAATCTCATGGATTCTAGACATATAATACAGTGTAAAGAAAGGTGCATATAAGAATGGTCAAACATGTTAGATTTATAACTTGCTTTTGCAAAATTCAAAGTGTCTTAGTGGGAGATGATAATGTGCCCAATGAGGGAAATGTTAATGATAAAAAGAATTATGACATTCATTAGAGCTTCAGAAAATGAGAAACAGAAATTTAAACTGGGAATTATAAAAAAATAAGGACAGTACCAGAGATTTTTAAAAATATAATTCTTGCATTGAGTGGAACAAGTGTATCAGTAAAAGGCAAACTATATTTAAGGAGACAAGGAAAATCAAATATAGTAACTCAATTAGTACCAATTCTGGAGCAAACTGACAATAGGAAATGGAGGGAACGTAGACTTATAGACAAAACCCATGTGATTGCTCATAGGAGCCAACATGAGGGGAAAGAGACGTATGAATTCTGGAGCTTCAGGATTCAGTGACTACACATTATATATGATGATCCCTGGAACTGGGATGTAAGTAGATAGGAAAGCACATGCATGAGATTCATGTAAATGCATTCATCAGCACACATCCATCACTGACATCTGTGAGTGAATGTATACTGAATATGGATATAATACTCCATGCAGCATCAAAATAGTGAAATATAAGGACAGGAAAGGTTAATTTGCTGAAAATTGAAATTCCAACTTAAAAATTGGAAGGAATTTTAATACGTAATATTTTATATTTTTCTAAAGATTTCACCAAAATTTAGATAGAAGATACATTTACTTGATTTCTTTATACAAAAAACCAGTGTCTGTTGCTTGTTTTGTTTTTGAGATAGGGTTGCTATGTAGTTCAGGCTAGCTTTGAACTCATTATGTAGCCTAGGCTAGCCTCAAACTTATGGCTATACTCCTGCCTCAGCCTCCCAAGTGCTGGGATTACAGGTGTGTGCCACCATGTCCAGACTGTTATTTTGTTTATTGTTTATTTTGAGATTCTGATTGGAACTTTCTGATATCTGAGGATCTTTACAGTTCATTTAGACATTTCAGTCTATAACCAAGGCAGGATGGCACAGGACAGAGGGACAGGAACTCATGTGGGCGGAACACTTCAAAAGAAACAAGGGATCTTAACAGCATCGTTCAGCTCCTTCTTTTGTTTTTTTTTTTTTTAAATTTTACTCAGACTACTTAGGACAGGTAGCACTCACATCCGTAATCTTAGTATCCTTAAACCTGGCATTGTACCATGAATCAATGCTTGAAATTTTAAAGTTATTCTTAGGAGGGCAGAAAAGTTCAAAGCTTTTATTTCTAATGTGTTGGGGGGTAAGTGTGGAAATGAATTCACAGTGTTGAGGCCATCAGCTTTCCCTTTGTTCACATCTGTCAGGGGTATCTTTATCCATCTGTTTTCACTGAAACTTTGCTCTATTCTATGACATAGATACTACTTATATTTCTCTGCAGGACATTGCTAACTTCTTATGTTTGTTCTTTCACACCAGTCATCCCTGTCATTCTTTTACTCACTGGATTTTCTGGCATACAAAGTACACATATTGCTTAATTTTCATTTTTCTCACTAGATAAGAGCTGAATAAAGCAAGTAAAAGTATTTATTTTTCACTATATCTGGCTGCCAATAAAGGGTTGGAATGAGTCTGTTTCACCTAAGTGGTAAGTTGAGCCAGTAATATTTGTCATTATTCTAATAATTGCATTCATTTTATATATGTATTTTAGTTGAATTTTGCTAGCTTTATGCATTGTTTCACACTTCTAATACAATGTTGATATTTTTATTATATTCCCCTACAATTCTTTGAATTTTTAAATTATCCTTTTCATAGCTATCTTTAGAATGTTCAACAAATATGCTTCACTTGATATCATAAAAGAATTATTTATCTCAAAGAATACCTAGAATGAGTTTAAGGTTCCTCCCATCTGATGTTTTCTTACTTAGCATTTTAGTAGAAATTTGATTTTCTATATATTCAAGCTTATAACTTTAGCATATATTTAATATGTCTACCTTTCTAGATTCATCATGGCTTTTGACCATTTTACTCTTTGCTGATTCAGTTAGCTTTTTGTCATCTTAACAAGGACATCTTAATACTAAATTCCTTATGATCAACAGTGATAGAAAAATGTTTTCCATTGTGTCTACTAAATGTTTCCTTTCTCTGTGTTTTGTTCATGTTTTCATGTTTTACTTCAAATCAAAAAGTAAAACAAATAAAAAACCTTGATGGCTTTGCTGATTCATACAATTTTGCCCAGGCATTCAAGAAGGATGTACTATTTAGCTCTTCTCTTCTCATTCTGGCTGATTCCCTGTCTTCTGTCTCTGCCTCCTTTGGTATGTGGGAAATGCAGTCTGTCACAGTTTGCTGTTACTGCTCTGAACCTGCATTGCCTTTACAGTCTGGGAAGCCTGGTCATTGTATTCACCATCTATGGTAAGACTCTAAAATCAATGTAATTGAATTTCACGTATTAAATTCCATCTGCAATAAATCGACCAAGTGAGAAACTTAGCAGTTCACAAGAAATCTGCTAATCCAGATGATACACACAAACATTAGTGAACCAGAGAATTTGTGATTATGATACATATGAAATTGTTTTCTGAAAAATGTTTTAGCTTCCTATTAGTAGGTATATTGTCCAGTACATTTTTCTCTAGAAATCGTGGCATTTTACTTTACTTATAAGGAAAAAATGAGTTCAAAAAACATAAAGACTGTATTTTACTTCCTTCCTGCACTTTGGTCTAATACTGGGAATCTTACAAACCCTTTTCTCAACTTTAGTGATTATTGTAGACATCTAAATTATAATTCTTATTAATACACTCAATCAAAAAGAAAAACATTTATCTATATTCTATTATTTTATCTTTTTTTATTTTTGAGCATTTATTTCGACAACTAATTTTCTAAGAAAGAAAAATATTGTCAAAAGAAGAAAAGTAATGCTGAAAATGAAACATCTGAGAGCAATGCTATATTGTTGCAAAAACAAATGCCAGACTTGTCAATATCTGAGAATTCAATAATGCTCTGCACACCAAGTTCTGAGAATCAAAGAAAAGGTTGCCTCTGAAAAGTAAACTACAAGTACAAGATCCAATTGATTGGAACAGAGCCACACTAAAAGGTTCTAGTGGGACTTTTGCTAACATTGAACTGTATCTTAGTGAATATAGGTGTAATTTTTCTAAAAAGTAATACATCAGTAAAGGACAGTATTATTGCTATAAACTATCAATTTTTTTTTCATGCTACATTGCATTCTTGCCCAAGAAAGAAAATCTTAGTATTTTGTGTGCAACGTTATAGTAACAAATCATATGTGACAGTTAAAATGCAATTGAAAATTAATTCAAATTAAAATAATCAACATTTCAATTAGTTGTGCTATCAATAGTTGTTTGCCCAATAATCTAAAGTGCTTAGTCATAATAAATCAAGACAGGAAAGTGAGTGTTTTTATCATTGTACACTCTCCTTGAAAATGCTACATTAGACATCAAATTTCAAATATTTACAATATCCTTTAAGAATGGTACACTAAGTTGCAGGTAATCAACTTGCAATATTCTAATTTTACATTTCTAAAATTTCCCCATTATAAAATAAAGTCATAAAGTTATTCTAGCATTCTGCCACTACCTATTAGAAACCTTTGTTGTTTTTGCTTTAAACCATACCACTAAGTAACCCTTACACTGTAATTTATTTTGTGACTATTCTGTGTCTTTTAAAAGACATGGGGCTGGCACAAGCACTCCATTTTGCCAGCCCTTTCACATATTCCTCACTGAGAATGAACAAACTGGTTATCTGATTTGATTTGACTTTGCAAGTAAACTTCTAGGGAATAATATGTTAATTGTACCATATCTATACAATGCATTTCTCCTGGCATTAGTTCTATTATTTATTTCAAATTAATATATTATTTTTCACCTTTATATACCAATTATTTGTGACTGGTTATTGCTGAATGGAACCAAAATACTTTTTCAATTCTTAATTCATGTCATACATTTTCATTAAAAATTTGATAACTACAAGAGGCAGTTAGGTGCCAAATTATATATAGTCACATAATAATAAAAATGTCAAGAAGTCAGACAGATGTGTACATGCATATGAAGGTCTCCTGAAAATTACTCTGATATATAGCTCCAAGTGAGTTCTTCTTTATTAAAAAAACAAACTACATTTTTCAAAAATTCAAGATTAATTGAACCTGTTTTCTTGTAGTTAAATTACAAACACAGTGTTGCAAAAATGTAACCAACATTTATGTCAACATAAACAAATAATTTTGCTTTTGCATTTATTATTGGGTTCCTTATAGCAAATTATTGAACCTCTCTATTGATCTGTGTTATTTATAAAATTGAAATAGTAATAGATTTTTCTTACACATCTTTGCATCACCTCAATATTAGTAATGTAAAGTAAGCATTCAATGAACAGTGGTCACTATTACTGGAGTATTTTATTACTTCTATAATTAACTATCACTTAAATCTACATTATTTTAAGAAACTCTAAATTGGTATTGATGTTTGGTAAAAATCTTTAATAAGTTACATAGAATTCACTGCAATCTTAGGTTAATTACAAAAAGAAATTCTTAGCACTAGCTTCTGTCATGTGTAAAATAATTGGGCCACTTGAATTTTTCCCGAAGGGAAGTCAAGTGAAACATTACACAATATATTTCTAAAATCTATCAATGTAGTAAAAAGTTCAGATGAAGATTTGAAATTATTCTATAGGAAACAGTCTCAGCTCCAGAAGTCAGAGGAAGTGAAGCCTCCCTTCTGCCTCTCAATCTATTGGAGTTTTCCATGACCTGGATAATATCTTAGCACGTTAGTGAGGAGAGACCTTCTTTATGCAGTCACTTACATAATTGTCAGTCTCTTGCAGAACAATCCACAGACATAACCAGAAATAATGTTTGATCAGCTATCTACGAATCCATTTCAGCTTGATTCATAAACCTCCCACCAATCACATCAACTAAATAATTTTCTTCATGTATTTGCACGAGGCCATTTATCATAAATAATGTTCCAAGGTATAGAAGTGTTTATTATTTCTTGTTCATTTGTCCATTGCTGTGTCACTGTTCTTTAGCAAAGATTTGTGGTACGAACGTGCCACTTCATCATTGAATAATACTTCATTTTGTGCTTATTCTTACGTTGACTGACACTGAAATTGTTCACAACTGTTGGAAATACAATGCTATGATTTTCATGATTTTGTGCTTCTCTGTATTTTAACTTTTTATCTTGGGTTGTTAATAAAAGAGGAAACCATGTACTAAGTGTTAAGTTTATGCTTCCTGAAAAGACTTTATCATTTTATGTTTATGAAATGCATGATGATTGTAAGATTCCCATATCCTCACCAGCACTTGATATTGTGCAGCCACAATTATTATATGTATCATGATTGATCAATTATGCACTCTGTTAATATTACATTTTGTGATTTTTTTTGTTCGTTGTTTTTTCTTTGTGGTATATTGTGAAGTACCAAATTTGCCACATTGACTTTATTTTCCCTGTGAAGTTTAATTGTTATATCTGTTGTTTTATCATTTCATTATTTAGTATGTTGACTTGACTGTGAAAATATTTCCCTGCAATAATATGGCAGCTGGCATTTTTCCATAGTTTTGTTTAATGGCTTTTCAGGATTATGTCTGAACCATTCTTGTGTATGTGGTCAACCAATGATTGCATGGCTCTTCTCCAATATCTTAATTCTGTGAAAAATCCTTCTGCTAATTATGGGTACCTGTGGGCAAGCAAGTCATTGTGTTTGCCTTGACTTGAACATTCCCTTGGGCCCCTAATGGCTCCGTATTGTTCATGATTCAGCTTCTAGGCAAACCCAGAACATTACCATAGCTTACGCCCTCCCTGGTCTTCCTGGTGCAGAGCAGCCTCAACTGGAGCTGTGTCAGCCTCAACCAACTGGAGGCTACTAAAACTTTGGCCTTTTTATTTGTCCACCTCTGAGTGTGCTTCTGTCTGCCATGTGCCACAGGATACCAGTCCTCACAACCTGCCTGTTCCTCAGTAAAATTCTATCTCTACCCAGGTAATGTGGAACAGAGATTATCACCTGGACTAAGGGCAAAAGAGTTGTAGATTCTCTGT
Organism: Cavia porcellus; assembly: GCF_034190915.1. Taxonomy (NCBI): domain Eukaryota; kingdom Metazoa; phylum Chordata; class Mammalia; order Rodentia; family Caviidae; genus Cavia; species Cavia porcellus. The sequence continues at coordinate 28,923,733 of NW_026947487.1, read as the reverse complement.
GTTTTGCCTTTCAGTTTCACATTCTTTTTGAAGAATAATTGCTTATCTGATTATTAAAAACATTCAATAAATGCTAAAATGTTTTCTCATTTGTCTTCTTTTGCTGTGTTTTCTGTTTTGTCCAGGTTTATAGCTAATTTTGTAGAAAAATGTTTTGAATGTCTCTTGGCTATAGCCAAAATTACATTCTTGCTCTTCATGAAATGCATGAAGCATGTTGTTACCTGCACATACTCATGTGTTATTTATTCTCTCAGCCTGAATGTATGTATATATATATATATATATATATATATATATATATAGGCACAGACCTTGGTTCATTTCTTTAGGTAGCTAAGGCTTCATCTTGAGTAGTGTTCTATTATGGAAACTAACCTAACCCAAGAAGATAGCCTTTCTCTTGTGGTACCTTATCCTTGTTTCATTTTTCATTTTTTCCTTATTCCTTCCTTTTCCTGACAGCCAACTTTATTTCACTCATTGTTCTATGGCTGATTTGTACAAACACTATGTGCGACAAAGAATGTAGTCAATAGGTATTGAACTAATGATTAGAGAATAAAGTAAAAAAGTGGAGAGTAAAGAACACTTTTCTAAAAGCATTCATCATCTTTTCAAGTCACAATGAAGCATGTAAATAGGAAAATATTGTTGTGCTCTGCCTGAAAATGGAATCCAAAAGAACAGTGCTCTAGCCCACGTTCTAAGACTGTTTTAACAACATTCATCCATAGATACTGAAGGAATATTTTCTTTTTTCCTATAACTTAAGAAAAGTTGCAGAAATTTCTTCAAATAATTTCAACTGTGAGGGTCCCAAATTTGAGGCTAGTCCATTGACCAGTGTAGAAAAAAAAATAATCATTACCTATCACACTCTGCAAAAATTTATGATAAATGACTTCTTTGTAAGTTCAAGAAACATATTCTTTACTTTAAATATAACCAAAAGTTCTTCTCTGTATTAAGTACTGAACATTAAGTGATAATGTTATGCAAGAATCAGTGTCCAAATATTTTATCAGATAGATAAATATCATCGGAGCAAGAGTAGCAAACAGGGAGATGAGAAACTGAAGGACGAAACATAGACACAGCACTATACAAGATATTTAGAAATAGGAATATACAAATTTTTCAGAGGCTGTTAAGAGCCTCTAATAGTGATGCAGATGAAATGCACCGTGTCTTTTTCTGTATCTTTAATGTAATTTCAATTATCTTTAATGTCTATTCTGACTTGAATATTCACTAATAAAACATTCAGCAGTCAGTTAATGAGCAATTCAGGAAAAAATCATACAGTAAAGGTGAGATTGTCTGTTTTATATGTTAAAATGATGTAAATTCTAGTATGTTAAAATGTAATACTATAATAGTTATCTTCTATATAATAGAGTTCAAAGAAAATTTTGTTTCTATATTATATGATTTAGAAAAAAATATATTTTGTGTCCTCTGAAATAGGAATTTTATCACGTGTAGGTAATTAAACCATTCAGTCGTTTTTAAATAAGTAGTGATGACGAAGACGTCAGCACTACTTTGGGTTTTTTTCTGCAGGCTGTCCTTGATCTTACTGAACGAGCTTGGAGCTACCATAATTTTTCCAGGTGTTAGGAAAAAGTGCTGCAAATACATGAAGCATATTGAAATAAATCGCTAATGCATCAAATTTTATAATTTCTTGATGTACATAAAAGCAGTGATTTGGAGGGATAGTCAACAATTTTATTCAATTGTCTCTGGCATAATGAGTGTTAGTTTAGAAACAAAATGAATGATAATATTATATGAACATTCATCCAAATGCAAAGAGAAACAAGTAGTTTATTAATAGTAAATGCAAATAAGGTGGAAAATCTATTTACTTAGAAAAGTTAGTATCATTGTATAATATACATGAACAATGACATAAAGAAATTTTTACCCTATAAGGCAAATTTATGCTTTGGCTAAATTCTATGCCAAAGTACGTGCTTATTTATTATGTGGATAGTGTGTTTTACCATCAAGAATATTCTAAAATTATAGAGCTGCTTTCACTCTGAGAATATACGACCAGAGAAAGTATTGACCCTTGCCAAAAATTTATGGAAATTTGGGCAGCTAAAGTATTTATAGAGATTTATGTAAAGGAGTAGTATATTACTTATTTTATATGCTAGTCACTTAAACCACAATGAAGGTAAAGGTTATAATTCTGAAACTCCCTATGTACTATATTTGTGCATTTCATCTTAGAAAATTCATCATATTAAACTTAACTTCAAAGCAAAATATTTGCTTGTACAATTACTTTCTTATTTTGATACAGAATAGTTCCATTTCAAGTTTATGGCAAACTAGGGATTAGGAACATTTTGCTAGTCTCCTTTAAACAATGCAACATTTTAGAATTCTGTCTTCAAATCAGAAGAATTGTCTTCAGATTTCTTCATCAGTAAAAAGTATATTCAAACCACATTTTGATGTGAAACACCACTGTATTTACAAAAATTTCCACCTTTGTGAAGCCTTCTATTTAGCTCAGGTGCTCAGGGGCGTGTATGTGTGTGTGTGTGTGTGTGTGTGTGTGTGTGTATGTGTGTGTGTGTGTGTGATTATTTTGATATGGGATTTAACTGACTTAAAATCAATTTTCTTGTTAATATATAAATAAAACAGTGACATTCTTAAAATACCAGGGAGTAAGGATTTTACTTTACTTCCAAACCAGTTTCATTTGATAGGCTTTGCAATTATTAGGTAACACTAAAACTAAACAGGAATTAATTACTCTCATGAACATGTTATCAAATTTATGGAAATAAAGGATTAGAATCATAAAGTACCAATAGGATTTGCTTTAAAACTCACTCTTCTCTTTGTCAGCAGAGAAATTTGGAGACTGAATAATGGCCTTTCAACTGTGCTTTCTTTCTTTCTTTGTAGGAAAAGCTAGCGGACAGACTCCACCTTATTTGCATTACTATAACCTGTGTTTTGTCTTTCCTAGCAACTCCCGGATCAATGGTCTGTGATCGCATTAGAAACAGTATGGAACATTCACTTTCATGTAGTCTGCTATTGAAAAACTGACAAATCTAAAACAAAAGCAATAACAGAAAAATAAAAGTAAACAATTCTGCTTTCTGCCGAAACATTTCTAAATGTCTCTAGTCTTCTTTCTATCCCTTGTCTGTGTAGAGATTATTCACCCTGCCTCTGTTTGGACTCTTGTTCAATGCCCAAGTTATTGGACATTGAAAACTTATATGTGAGATGGAAAAAAGGAGCTGTATAGAATTACATTTTAACACTTCGTTGACAATTGAGATGCCCAGGATGCTTCTCTCGATAATTTAGACACCTATATGTCATTGGTTATATCATTGACTATAATGTCTCATAGTTTTGAGATAGCAGCTCGACTAATGTAAAGTGGTTATGGACTACTTATGTATTATAACTATAAAAGACACTTCTATGTATTTTATGTTTTTATATTGTAGAAGACAAGCTAAATGGCATGTGCATCACAAAATGCCAAGAATAATGATGTTAATGAGACTGTCCCAGAGGCCAGTATTCACTGTTAAGCTACATATAATGAACAAGACCGACAATTCTTCTCCATTCCTTTTTTCTTGTAGATGTGAATTGCAGAATATAGAAATTGTAGATTGGCGACTTTACTCTTTATTATTTTAAAATATTAATTCAATATTCTAAATTTAGCATTCTAAAATATTGCTCCATAATGAGTTGTCAGTGTTGTTCACCTGAATATTAGAGGAAGAGTGATAAAAATTATCTGCATTCAATCAGTACCCAAATAAGATTATTTTACAAAATGAAAATATTTTTTTAAAAATCATTAATACATGATAAAATATGAAATAAAAAAAGAAATGCTCATCTTTATTTAACCATTCTTCAAGGAGCTGTTGTAAGGAAATATTTTAATCTTATTATTAATCAAGGGTATCAAATATCTTCCTAATCAAGGTTATCAACTTTTGAGTATTTTTTGTATCAAGCATAAATATAGTGCTTTGTACATGACATTTCATGCAATCATATAAAAACAATAGTAGGTACTTTCATTATCACAATTTTACTGGTTAGAAAACTGTCAAGTAGAAAATTATACAAATTGTGGAAATTCACAGAAAAGTAAATAGTCATGGCAGCATTCAATTACATGTTTGTTACCAGAGCTTCCCAGAATGTTCCTGAATATCAAGTATAAACAATTATTTTGTGTATTAACTATTAGTCTTTAGATATTGGCACTTCACTTATGGCAAAACATAATTTATTACATTACTAAATAAATGATTGCATTTGTAGTATAAAACTAAATTATACTAGATTGTGAACATGGTATTTATGTTGCAAAATAATGATCCAGTGGAGAGGAATAACAAGAATTATAGAAAAACTTTTGAAATTTTTCTTATTATTATCTAACATAACATTTTCATAAAAGCATTAGACAGCTTTTTAAAAAATGAACCATATCAAACAATATGTATTTTAGTATTACAGGTCATAATACATCTAATCTCTGTGAAAGATATTCTTTTGATTTATTCTACATTCCTAAGTATGATCTTAATAAAAATAATGCAATAAATAAGAAGATAAGGTGAGAGAAAAAAATTCTGCTAATCTTCAATGAACAACTTACACAATGGAAAAAGAATTGCCCATTATTCTTCAAGTAGAGGGCGACCATCTAGAATATATAAAGACCTTAGTTCAGAACCCCACAAAGTAAAGATCCCAATCAAACATGGACAACTGAAATGAACAGGCACTTCTCAGAAATGCAAATGCAGTAGCATATGAAAAATATCTGTCATTACTGGTCATTAGAGCACTGTGAGATTCCATCTTACTCCACCAAGTAAAGCGATCATCAAGAAGTCAAATAATAATAAATGCTGCAAAGGCTACGGCAAGTAAAAAATATTCCTTCTACACTGTTGAGAGAAACGTCAACTAGTAGAGCCATATGGAAATCAGTATGGAGAGCCCTCAGAAAACTAAAACTAGAAACCCCATTCACCCAAGTTATTCACCTCCTAAGTATTTTTTTGAAACAGTTATTACACTGATACGTTGCAAATGAAAGGTAGTACATTGATACATACATACCCATGTTTATAGCAGGACAACTCATAACAATTTTGTAAGTGGCCTACATATCTATCAACAGGGAAATAGATAAAAGTAATTGTGGCATTCTTATATAATGCAATACCCTATACATAAATATGAATAAACTTGAGCCATGAATAGGAAATTTGAGAGACTTTAAGAACATATTGTTAATTAAAATAATTCAAACACACAGTTCAAATATCATGTGGTTTCTGCCATGTGAAAAACTCAAAGAATAAAGTACAAAACAACTGATAGATAATAGAAAAGGAGATAGATTTTAATTTTACAAAAGTGGAGGGGACCAAGAGACGGAGGAGGGCAGAGGGAAAGAAAAGGGAATGAAAAAGGATTAACAAGATGAGACCACTTGTTCATATTTGCATCTCTGAGTTAACATCATTGGTTATCTTCCCTAGGGACCAAACCAGTGGTGATGCCCAATCTTTGACTTTAAGCCATCAACTGTTGGTTAAAAAACTTTTTTCTTTATAAAATGTATTTTTTATGTGAATGTACCAATTCCTATAAGAAATGTAATCACTATGCACTGCAAACATGTTCCAATACAATAAATAAATAAATATACACAAACCTTATTAAGATCATTCATACCATTAGCAAAAAGTTAAGAAATGGCATAAGTCCTGGGATATCTAAAACTGAATAAAACCAATTTTAGTAATAATGTAATAGCAGGTGCTGGTATTTTGCATCTATCAACAGCCAAAAGCAAGACCAGATGCTTTGAAGCATTTTTTCCTGTTTCTCTATTGCATTTATTTTTAGAGTTAGCATCATAGAAAGAAATGGTTAATAGTATTGACTCTTGATTAATATATTAATGAAATTCCTGTTCTGTTATTTACAAACATCAAATTACCTAATATTATTAAACCATAGTATTGTAATTTTTTCATATGGGCATATAAACTCCTTGCTATATTATTAAACAGGTCATATGATAAAATGGGAACAACATAAAACTCTTACATGGTGAGTATTCTACATATAGTAGTTTAATTTTTTTTCTAATGACTCCTGCACTGGAAGGATTACAACATTTATTGTATGTACATCTAACTACAAACATTCTTGTTAGCAAATATTTACTGTGTATTTAACTTTGAAGGCAACAGAAGTTGACCATGTATAACAAATATCCTTAATATGACACAGATGTGGTTGCATTTTATATCAATGAAACCTTGAAAGAACTGAAAGTTCTAAACCAGGGGGAGAGGAAGAAAATATAGAGCTGTATTCTAACAAATATGTCAATACTGATGAATACAGAGTGCTCCTCCCCTGCTGAAAATTTAAGTATTAGGAGAATTCTAAGCTGTTCAAAAGTTTTATTTCAGAAGATAGTGGTAACCTGGTTTGAGACCAGACAGAATCGAGAATATTTAATTTTTCCTAAAATTACATTTTATGAAATCGATCTAGCTTAAAATATTTCTTCTCTCAGCAGAAATTTCATGTAGTTCTAAGATTTCATGCATGTTTTTACTTTTGGTTTCCAATTATAATTTTGTTGCTTTTAGTTGTGAAACTATAAAATGGAACCCTCAGCACTTTCTAGGCAGTTGTTTTATCTTTTCATGGACTTCTTTAAAGAGAAACTAAACTAGCATTTTTGCAGTAAAAGTAAGCAGAAATTGAAAACTGGATTTATATTTTAAAGTGTTCACTTACAATAGCACTTTTCACAGCAAAACATGTGGCTCAGTTACATAAATTATTCATTAAGATGAAGCATTCTGACCTAACAACTTATATTGCAGTTCCAAGGACTGCAGTTGAAAACTTGTGAATACAAAGCATACTAACTGCAAAGCAATGTGTACCACACATTGTGCACAACAACTAAATGCTGCATGTAAGCCTACATGTCATAATTCTTTGAGCCTAAAAGTGGGAAAAATGCATGATATTAAGAAATTGTCTAAGGCAGTCCCTGACATGAATGCCTAACTGGAACATATTCTTCCTGAACGTATGAATATAGTGATCTTCACAAATAATGTACTTTTTAATAGTTCATGAACTTCTTTCTTCCTCTACAGGATACTTCCTCATGTCTTTATTTTACCTTACTCTTCAAAACATTACCATTTATTGTGTTGTTATATCCTCTGGCTTCCTGTAGAATCACTGATAAGCACCCAAGCCACAGACAACTTAAAACAGAAACAAAAAAATACAACAATAAAAATCTTTGGGAAATTTGAGATTAACTTATAATTTTTAGTGATAAAATATTTTGCAACACTTTAGAACTCATTAACTTACATATATCTGACCATTATGTAAACAATATGCATTCATGTATATGATCTTGCCACCTATTAATTAAGGGTCAAATTCTTAAAGTCAGAATATTTTCAGAGTATTAGTTTTTGAAGTTCTTATCTTAACAAAGTGTTCTCTACACAAGAAACTTCCAAATCCAGTGCTTTTCTGGACATCAAGGGATCTCTTTGCAATTTCTTATTGGAAGTTATGTCTATAATATAAATAAAATATCTTCATGCAAAAGCTTTAATGAAAAAAATACTTAGATAAAGAGAATTTATAAAAAGTTTTAGGTAAAAAATATATGAAGGACATGGTGGGACATTGTACAGTTTGTTTCCTAGGTAGGGATATATCCTTAAATATTTTATACAATGACTTTTCTTATGAATCAGATTGGCCTTTGATCTTTAATTAATCACAAAACCCAGTCTTTAGACCTGTAAGGACATGAGCTCCATATCGCTATGAGTATTGCCTTTCAGCATATCAGAACACTTCTCCAGCAATGGAACTAGTTTCAGCATGCTTGGGAGAGACCAGAGGAAACATAATCTAAGAGGAAGAAACATTTTCAGTATTCTACAGCATGAAACCAAAAATTGTTAGTTATAATGATGCCTGAATACATGTTCCACTTTCTAAAAGCAACACTTTTCATTGTCTCTTTTACCTTTATTTGTTTTATTAACTTTATCTACCATATATAAGGTTATATATCAGTTAATGTGATACCTTTCTATTTATCGAAGCAGAGGATAGATATAGATATATACAGAGAGAGCTATGGAGGAGAGAGAAGCACATCACATAAAGATTTTGCAGTTTAATTCTCATTTGTATTACTCCATGTTAAGTTAGAAGAGAATGATAAGAATTTTTAAATACCACGATAGTGATTTGTGTTCCTATTGGATACTATTATTTATATAGGCAGTGTAGAACCATAGATGCAATGTTTACCTTAATATATAAAAGAATGGAAGCACCACCAACGGAAGGATTGTAATGCAGAGTGGAATTCCAAATTTCAAATTCTAAATTAGATGTCTGATGTACTAGCAGAGAAGGTAATAGGTACATATAATACATTTGGAAGACGAAAGATCAGAGTGTATAATGGATACAAAATCAAAGAGATTGTGAATGGTGCTGGAAGAACTGGCTTTCCACATATTGAAGATTAAAATAACACTCATGCCTATCACCATACATTGAACTAGTGTCAGTCCACCAAATTCAGACTCAGTTAAAAAATGGGCATCTGAGATGAATGCACACTCCTCAGATGAAGAAATACAAATGGTATATAAATATATGAAAAACTGTTCAACTTTATTGGTCATTCAAGCAATACACATTAAAACACTGAGATTCCATCTCACCATAGAAAGAATGGCTATCATCAAGAAATCCACCAGTAACAAATGTTGGAGAAAAAGGAACTCTTTTCCACTGTTGGTGGGAGTGTGTACTCATGTAACCACAGTAGAAATTAGTGTGGAGATTCTTAAAAACTATCAGGATTAATAGTCCTATTCAACCCAGATATTCCCTTTCTGGGTATTTTTCCAGAAAAATTGAAAACATCACATTACACTGATATATGTGCACCCACGTTTATAGCAGAACAATTTGTAATAGCTTAATCTTAGAAATAACTCATATTTGGTTAAAGCCCAAGTTATATGGATAAAATAGGTGGCATGTTTATATAATGGTTTACTACTCAGCTATAAAGAAAAATAAACTCAAGGCTTTTATAAGTGAATAGATCCAACTAGAGACCATACTGACAAGTGAAATTAATCAAAATGTATGTATAATTGTTGTATGGTCTCCCTAGTACAAGAAATTGAAAGAGTAAATAAGATCCAAAAGATAGATATTGTGTAAGGGAAATATACTGCTCAAAAGGAAAGAATAACTGGAATAGGAGAAAAGAGAAAAGAAGGGGAAAATTTATATATATAAATATTATATATACTATATAGATACATACATACATGGTAGTTAAGACAATTGTACTCGGTAGTTTTTAAATTTGCCATATAAAAAGCATTGTTAATTTATCATCTTATTTTGAAATCTTATATCTTTCTATTGTTTTTTTATTCTCCTTAAAATAAAAAATAATTTAAAGTTTTACCTGTGCTATAATTCACAGTCATGTAAGCATTTTAAATAAAGAAGTGACTTATCTGATAAAATCTTTTTATTACTGAAATTCTATGGGAAATAATTTATAAAGGAGTAAAAGTAGAAGCATGGAGACTTTGCAGAGGTAATTGCAGTTATAGAGTTAAAGAGTTAATGTGGCTGGGATTAAATGGATGACTGACATTTTAAAAGATATGAATGAATGCTAGGTACATTTTAGAGGCAGACATACAGATTTGGCTTTTCATTGATGGTAAAGGTTAAACATAGTAATTAAAAATAACTCCTGACCTTTTTTTTTTTGCTTAATGAATAAAAATAGTTTCATATAGCAAACAATATGAGAAGAATAAGTTTGAGCATAAAATAGTCTATTATTCAGTTACTGTGATTCATACAAGGATTATTAGTAAAAGATATTTGAGCTCTATTTCAAATTTCTAATATGTTTGCTCAAACATCTAAATTTTTCTATGTTTCTAAGAGCTGCAAACTTTTTCACATAATACCTAGTTTGTTGTCCCCAAAAACTTCTTGCAAACTTAGCTTAGATTTTGCCATCAGAAAGCATCAGAAAGCTTTTGTTTCTTTTTTTTAAGAGAATGAAGCAAAACAAAACAAAATGGAACAAAGTGAAGCAGAATTAAAAAAATGCAAATAACACAGGATTTCAGAAAAAGACAACAGTAAATCAACAGTGGTTACCATAATGTTTCTTGCTTTCCTGAGGGGCCAGGAATTTAGCTCAGTGGCAAAAGCACCTGCTTGGCAAGTGCGATGTCATGAGTTTGAATCCTGGCACACACACACACACACACACAAAGAGCAAACGTTTCTGATCTCAGTCTTATGCCAACAATACTCTCCATTCAATTACCACCTCACTTGTCTTTCTTTTCCCAATATAATCAAACTGACAAGGGAACCTCCTTCTGTGTTTTTCCCCTAGACACTAGCCTAGTAATAAATTTATGTTTATCTGAAGATCTTCCTATTTGGCATTCTAACAATGTAAATAATTAATGATTATGAAGATATCACTCCAGTGTGTAAATATATCTGTGGGGAGAACATGCCAATCCAAAGTCTAGAGAATGCAAGGGGTAAAAACTTTCACGTAAACACATGGTTCAGGGTGCTGTTTGCATCTGTTTTGACATCTGTGCATTATATTTAGAGACAGGAACAATGATTATGTATTTTGGTTAGTTTGGCTTCTCTACTTAACCCAATTAATATCTTGATACAAAGAATTGCTGGCCTTTAAACTATGACAATCAGGATATTGTTGGGGAGAAAAGTGTAAAATTTAGGCCAACAAATATTATAACCTTAATATAGCAGAAATGATTAATGGAAAGAGCAAAGGAAGACAAATAGTGACACAGAAGCAACAATACAGGACTGCTTTCTCCACTCTTACTCTGAACATACTATTTTTTAATTTCAGATAAACTCTCACTCCAAAAGTTGGAATGGAGTTACTAACCCTATGATTTTAGTAATGAGGGAACAGAGTGAAAGAGAAGAGTGTATTCTATCATATCTCTAATAACTAGTTTAGAAAAATGCATTCCATTTTTATATTAATTTCAGAATTTTGTTTTGCTTTGTTAGTCAAAATATATCCTTTCCTTTGCATTAATGTAATGATTAATTATGAGAATATAGATTAAAAACTAAGCTCAAGCATGATTTACTTTGGGCTTGTGTTACCACATTAAATAAGTTTGGTTAGGGTGACTTTTGAATTGATGAAACTTATTGATGTGAGAAGGAAACGGATCTGGGAGTTGAAAACATCTCTAAGTAGAACATATAGTAGGTTGTGATGGATTCATTTTTGAAACCCATGCAATTTATGAGCTTGGAATGTGAAATCTAAAAACAAACTTAACCCTAAAATGAAATATTCTAGCAAATTATTTCTTCATAGTTTTTCATTTCAATTTTTAAGCAGAATGGTGTCTTCATGAGCTCTTAGTTTTATTTTTATTGTTTTCTGTTCTACCACATATATGATCATATCTTGCTTAGTATTCTCTAATAATATTTAGAAACTGAAAAGAAGACTTTATTTTTTAAATTTTATTCTATGCACTGTTTCCTTCTTAAAAATTACATGATGTTTTTATTTTGCTACAGATAGAAGAAAGTTTCACATGCAGTACTCAATTCTTGAGTTGCAATAGCTTGATCTAAGGTATAGTAAAATTATACGAAAACCCAAAGAAAAAAAAACAAAACTAACATTAAAATAATATGATTGTAAACTCTGAAAAACATTTTGCTTACTTTCTTTTACTAGTTTTTTGTATTGGTATGAAAATATTCTGGAATACTTTAGGATCTAACTATCCATCTATCTACCTATCTATCTATCAAGATGGTAATGAATCATACATTACTTGTCAAAAATAACAACTAGAATTAACATTTGTCATTGAGGTTATCATTAATGTTTATCATTTTTGAAAAACTACACCATTGGTACTTATTTTCTTATTACAGGAAGTCTTTTATGATTCATTTATTACAGTTTATCATGATTATATTAGGCAGCAATATTTAATTCTTGACCATCATTAATTCTAATATCAGCAAACATTTTTTCATGAAGATACTTAATTATAATGTATCTTCTATTACAAAGTGTGTGCTTAATTAATGACTAAAAATTAAATGCAGTGAACTCATTATATACTGAAACTGCTCTCATTTTGATGATGATTCTGTTTATAAAAATAATGAATACAAGATTAATGTTTTTACTAATATAGTAGAACATAATCTTAAATTCACAATAAGAAAACATTCTAGATATAATTAGCATCTTTTTAAATTTGAGTGTATGGGGATATACCATGGTTACTATTATATAAATAGTACAGAACTTGTTTCTCTCTGCAATAAATTCTTCTTTAATTCTTTGTGCTCCTTTTTTCCAAGTTTGTTTTCTATTAGACAAGTTCATTTTGTTGTGCATTTTCACTATTTAAAAAAGCCTTTATTCTCTCTAATTTGAATTAAGCACATGTAAAACAAATGCTTTCAGAACTTACCTTTTTAAGCAGCTTTTTATCAGTGAATATGGTTGTCCTCTTTTTCTACTAGTCTAATATTTCATTTCATGAATACTATAAGCATAGTCAAACTTTTCCCCTATTTTACCTACACTTGTATTCCAGTAACCTGAGAAAGTTGGTATTTTATGCTGCATTGTTTTTAGAATTCTTATTATTGTATATAATTTCGAAGAAAAGTTTATTCATTCTCCAAATATTCACTGTACACTGATGAATCCTACACACATATATGTATACCTACACACATATATGTATACCTTTCCCAAATTCCTGGTTTGAGTCATTTTTATACAGTCTCTAGGAATATCCAGTCAAGAATAAATAATGATAGTCAAAACAAAATTAATCCCTACCCTATCATTTCATTCCAAATTTCTGTCCATTAATCTTACATAAAAACAATGCACTACCCAGTGATAAGATTATATCCAAAAATGAGAAGTATAAAACAAAAGAGGCCTTTATTCTGAGAACACGGAGAGAGAAAACCAAAACCCCTGACTGCTGGAGTCTGGCTTTCTCTCTGGCAGATACGTGGCGTGGGGGTATGTAAGTAGCCTTGGTTTGAGATGGAACCTAAAGGGGCATCAGGGATGCACGGATAGCCCATTGGTCTTTGTTTGGCACCATAGGTAAATTCCTAAGGGGTGGGGAAGATGGAGTCACAGGTAAATTACTAGAGGTGGGGGAGATAGGATCTCCTTGGTTCTGTCTCTGAGGCTTCACCAGCTACATTGTCCTGTCTGGGCCAAAACCCTTTCATATCCCATCTTATGATTATTATTATGAAAAGGGGTGAAGATTTTTCTCTTTAACTACTTCCTGCTGGCAGGGGCGCTGTTCTGGAGCCTAGGGGAGTCGACAGGATGATAGTTGATGCCCAGTTAGAGGCTGGTGCCAGGTGTTTTAGCCAGGACAACTTCACTGGTGAATGCACGTATGTTAAACTAGAAAAACAAAGAGATAAGATATTATGAGGAGGCATGGCACTATCATATTTAAGGACCCAGGTAAAGTAAAGGGAAAGGTGCCTTTGATTTAGACATATCATAATATCAGGACGAAATTGAAGTAGGATCATTGTCACAGGGAGGTAGAATTCTGAAAAATAAGTGTGAGATTAGGAGGAGTGAAGTCATGAGAGGTGATTATTCCCCCATCTGAAAGCATAAAAGTTAAAAGTGTAGGTGTATAAAACTTATCTCCAGCCCAGGAGTTGAACTGGAAAAAATAGGGGAAGCAGGGAAGGCGATGGCTGTACCAGTATAGGGAACGTAAGGGCTTAGGCTTTCAGGGATTTCATGTTTAACCAGACAGCTGAGGGTAGAAAGAACTGTGACAGTCATTGCATAGAACATTATGAAGATTATCTTACACATGATGTGGGAGTCTTTAGGAAAGACTGTCAAGAGTCCTGCTGTAAAAATGATCATTAATAGAACATAAGAAATTAGGAACCAAAGTGGATAACAAAACATGACTTGGCCTGTTTACTGTGGCTGCGAGGCATTCATGAAATGGAGTCAGGTGGGTGACAGAAGATGAGATGACCACTCAGAATGATCAGATTTAGGGCTGGGAGGGCATCTCTTAGCCTGAGTGATGTGAAACCAGGATGGGAGTCCAGCAACTTTGACTGCTGTAGGGGTGTCCAAGTAGACCAGATAGGGGCCCCTCCACTTTGGTTGTAGTCCTGAGACCTCCAGTGAGACTTGGAGTTCCAACAAGGTTACCAAAGTGGTAGCTGTGAGCCCTGAGCCCCGTCAATCTTCTGCAGCATTCTCATAACAGTTTCCTCTTGCAATGGAATCTTTGGTTTGACTAAAGTCCCTATTATAATGTGTCCCCATTATAATATGACTGATTTTTCTTATCATTTTGATCAACTAGAGTTTATCACAATTGCTAACATAGAATAGGCATTTGTCAATGTTAATGAAATAGTTGAAAAGCAAGGAGTAATTTCCAATTGACTTAATAGTATGCAAACTAGCTTGTAGTTGATACTTTTTGATTTATAAATAAAAAACTGAAACCTATCTGCATAGTAATGAGAACAAAGGCAGTGAAACCCTGTAATTCTAATCTCACTAGCTCAGATATTTTTCCTTGTTGCTCTTCAGGACTAAATGTTGCTCTCTGAAGCTTAAAGGCAAATAGTCATATTTTGAAGCCCATCCATAATACAGTTGTCATCACTGTGTCTTCTCTCCCTTGACCTCAGGAGCGTTTTAGTTACCATCAACTTAGCAATTAATTAACCTGTAATGCTCTGTGTTAAAGTATTGTTGCTAATTAATAACTTCAGCTATTTGCTCCTTGGCAAAGCAGAAAGAGCTGCCAACTCTTAGGTTTGCTACCTCAGTTCTTAAATGTGAAAAATAATTCAAAGGCCATTTTTCTGTCATGCTCAAGGATGAGATCTAATTCTGTTTTTTTCTTGATGTTTATTTGTTTGATTTTCCTTTTTATTTTATATCGATATTCACTAGAGCGAATGAATTCATTCACGACCTTTATCTGTGATTGCACAGTAGAATTATCTTTTGCACCTCACTGGCACAAAAGGTTCAGGCATCTGAAAGTAGAGTTCAGCATTCAGTGCACTGTTTATAATACGTAGCATACAATGACAGTGACTGTTTTAATTTCTCTTTCAGCCTCAATCGGGTTTTATCCCTTTGAGGAGCCATTAAAATATGAAATATGACTTTGCAGCATTCCTGATGTGTTACCAACAAACCACATAGAGAAAAAGAGAAAATCCTCAAAATAAGTACATAGAATTGAGCTTTCATTCATTTTTTTACATGCATCGAACTTTTTGCTTTCTACGGCTATTGTTTTGATCTATCTATTCTTCTTCAAAACTACTTATTTATTTGTCATGAATACACAAATGAAGGTGCAGGCACATACATCCATGTCCACATGAGACACAAGTTGACATCTGAATTTTATTCATTTTTTCCTTGCATTTTGCTTTCCTCCATCTTCCCAGGAGTGTGTGTGTGTGTGTGTGTGTGTGTGTGTGTGTGTGTGTTTGTATGCACAGCTCTTAAAAATTTTATTTCTGAGATTTTTGACTAAGATATAGAACTGGAAAGAGAAATGAAAATTCATATTTTAAAGAAGTTTGTTTTAAGATTTGTGAAGCAGGGAGAACTGGTTTTAATCAAAACTATTCAGAAACTCAAGAAAAAACCTAAACAATCTGAAATGTTTACAGATCATACACAATCCAAATGAAAACATACTTAATTTGATACTTTCTCCTTTCAATAAAATGCAGAGGGGAAATTAAGCATATGATATGAGTATCTGTGCATGTGGGAGATTAAAACCTCCTGGAAATCCCTTGTCTATTGAGAGGCCTGTTTGGCCTGAGAATAGCACTAACAGAGAAAATTAGGCTGTGCTACTCTGGGGCCTGACTTTTCCCAAGGTTCTTTGTTGCTTCCTTTCTTTTGGAAATCCAAGGTTTCATGTGATAAGTCTGTCTACCTCGTTGGAAAGAGGGTTTACAGAAGTCATGAAAAGATGAGAGTTACAGAGTAGGGGGGAGCAGTTGAGCCCATTTTAGTAGATATCACTTCCTGCATAGATAAGGGAGTCTCATGGACAATTGGCATCAGTTTACTTCTTATGAATAGCCTAAGATCCTCTTTGCCAATACTGTAGGCAGCAGAACTGTCCATTCAAATTTACCCAAATTCCTGAATCACAAATGTGTGAAAACATTTACCATTATTTTAAAGTACTAAAATAGTTTTGGAAGAATTTGTTACAGTAGGCAAAGGAAATTACGATTTTTGTTAATATTTTATTAGTGGAATTCTTTTGTTCAATGCAAGTTTATGGTACAAAATAGGTCTTTCTAAAAAATATTTTAGGCATTAGCATTTCTTTCTGGAATTTTTCAGACTTTGGGACTTTTGTTTAATATACAGTTAATCTATATGATAGCACAAATATATCAGGTAATACAAGCCAGTAATCTCAGCATTGTGCAAGGCTGAGGCAAGAGGACTATAATTTTGAGCACTGTCTAGGTAAGCTAGTGATTTATTGAGATCTTGCTTTAAAAAATTATTTAAAAGGTGCTGAGAATTTAGCTCAATTCCTAAGTACCACCCCCACCCAAAAAAGCAAAAGCTCACAATGATAGTTAGTATTGAAAGGACATGATCAATATGTTATATAAAATTTCATCCTAAAAGCCCAATAAATCAGATATATAATTATATGAGCTGTCTCATATTCTATAAAATATTCTATATTTTATAATAAATTTTTATGGAACATTGAACTAAATGTTGCAAGAAAGAAATACTAATGGGTCCTTGATCTTTTTAAATAAGGAAATCAAGCAAATAAATAAAATTGATTTCTAGATTTTAGGGTTTTATACTCCAACCAAGTTTTGTTATTTTCCTGAATTAATATTGTTACAATTTGTCAGACATAAAGAGAAATGGAAAACAGTGGTATGAATCCTAGGTTGAATTCATTACATGAAATAATTTTTCAAAGAATGAAAATAAAAATAAAACTTTCAGTAGTCTGTGTTTTAAAAGGGCAACAGTTGAGTCAACAATTTTATTTTTTAAGAAAAATAGAGTAATAAAAACATGTGAAAGGCACAAAGGATATTAATCAAAATATAAACTATGCACTTTAACAGAGTAATCTCATAAAATTGCAGTTCTTGGTGCTTACCTTCTGATGAAATATGTTTCTATCTTGACTTAGCAGAAGAAAGCAGCTTAATATGCCTAATCCGCCACTTCATCTAGTTACCACAGCAAACCCAGAGAAGTTTACAAATACTCATTGTGGCTTGGCTGCTTCACTACATGGACATTTTCACAGAGCTCCTCTCTTTCTTGTTTAAATGAAAAGCATATTTTCACTGGCAGAAAAAAAGTCAAAGTAATTTGTAGAGTTAAGATTTCCCAAAAGAAGAAAGTTGAAAAAAAGAAACGAATTGTGTTTTCACATTTTCTGAGAACATACATTTTGTTAACTGATGTGCATACTTCATGGAAAAAGCATAAACATCATCATTAAGGGTAAGTGAAGCCAGAATTGGATAATTGTTATTTATCTCAAAAGGGACTCTTCTGAAATTTTAATGTATGGTAATTAATGATTAATGTTTAAACATTGTATATACATGACAAATTATTTATTATAACATGACATAATAGTTATTTCCAATTCTTAATATGTTTTTAAATTCTTTTAGATACAATATCAAAAAGAAATTGCAAAATTAATAAAAACTCCCCGGTGTGTGCATTTTCATTTTTCTGGAAGAAAGAATAAAATGATAATTTGCTGATGATCTTTCTGATACATTATTTTTCCTGCATTAATCAAGATATTTTAATATAATACTTGTAGAAAATCTTAATCATTCATAGACGTTAGCTGAGTTTGCTTAAGTCTCTCTGTGGTATCAACACACTATATTGTCAAAGTTGATGGACTGCCAAGTATGTACGTTTTTGGTCATTCTTCAGATTTTAATATGTTGCTTTAAGTTTCCTCTCCTTTACCACTCTCTGGCTTTACAAGCAAGTATCAGTTTTCTATAAAAAAAAAAAGTTAAAAATATCCAGGCATGGTGGCGCACACCTGTAATCTCAGCACGCTGGAGGCTGAGACAGGAGGATCATTGCAAGTTGAGACCAGCATAGGCTACAAAGTGAGCTCAAGGCCAGCATGAACTTCATAGTGAGACCCTGACGACCTCCCCCAAAATCAAGAATAATTAATTTGTTTTATTCTACATTTTATAATAATTTTTATGGAACATTGAACTACATGTTTCTAGAAAATAGAAATACTAATGAGGACACTGACCTTTTGAAATAAGGAAATCAAGCAATAGTTAAAGTACAGAGGGCAGATAATCAGAAGCGACACATAAAAATTCACAAGAAATCTCTCTGAGCTTACTAATGCACAGAGGCTTGTAAATTCTCTTCTCTTTAGTGAGAGGTAAAAGAGTGAAGCAGTACAAGGTACCAAATAACAAGCTATTGAATAAAACAGGAAGAATGAAAAAGCAGATACTTCATTGTTCTGCTGTTCAACACATATTTATTTGCTTTCAGTGTTGTACATATGTCACACTGTGATGTTCCAAGTCTTATAGCCTTGGGAGTTTTATGAAATTTCAATAAGACATTATTCCTGTTCTGACAGAATTCATTGCTATGCCAAACAAATAAAATTAAATGTGATAAAAGTTAGACTGTGGGTTTATAAAGCACATAACATACACAAAGTCAGTGATATCTGAACCTGATTCCAGAAGTTTTTTAAACTTTGCACAAGGAGGAATATTCTCATCTGTGTTATGAAACTGGCTGGAGTTAAGCAAGACAGTAATGGAAGAACAAACAACAGAGGAACGAATGTACCAGTCTGTAACTGTGAGAATTTGAAGAATAAGAAAGCAATTGAATTTAAAGGTATTGAACATGCACATAATACATAAATTACTTTGGGAAGGACAGACAGGGAGGCAGAGAGTCAGAGAGGGAGAGGGAGAGGGAGAGGGAGAGGGAGAGGGAGAGGGAGAGGGAGAGAGAGGGAGAAGGAGAGGGAGAGGGAGAGAAAGAGGGAGAGGGAGAGAAAGAGGGAGAGGGAGAGGGAGAGGGAGAGGGAGAGGGAGAGGGAGAGGGAAAAAGAAATGACTTCACAGTTTGGCACTGTGTTGCAATTACATCTAAAATAGAGGGGCTGCTCCGACCTAAATATTGAACCCTATCAACCAGCTAAATATCAATAACAGAAAAGAAAGTATTTAGGTATAATTAGCTAATAATCACAGCTAACCAAACCATCACCATCACTTCCCATGTCTACATTACAGGCCCCCTAATTTCCATCATATTGTGTATTCCCTTTGCTCAAAAAGGAAGAGAACGTGCTCCTTCATTTACAAGCATATTCAGTCCTCTTTACATTCAGCAAAATCATTTTAAAGTTAAGTCCGATGCAGTAACTCCTCTACAAAATTCACCTCAATCAATCTCCATAGAACTCTGAATCAAAGGGTTTTGTTTTGTTTTGGGTCATTGGGTATATACTCTTAACCTGGTTCCCAGTAATTTGTTCTTAAATATTAGGTTTTAAGGTTGTGTTAAAATTGAAATACTAGCTCTTATACTAACAGTTTCTGATCTAGTGTATCTCAATCAAGGCCAAAAATTTCTACTTCTATCATGTTACCAAAGAAAACTGATTTTAGTTATCCTGAAACCATCTATGTAAATTCCTTTAAATGCCTTGCTTCAAAATATTCCTTTAAAGAAAATGTCTCTGCTGACGGGGAACACTTACTCAAAATGAGGTCAGTTTATGAGTTCTCAGCAGTTAAAAGTACATCTTCATAGTAGCATAAAAGAATTAGGAGAACCAAAAAGAACCTAAATATTACACATGAAGAAACACTCAAAGAACTTAATGACAGTGCAGGTTGGCCAATAGGAAAACAGTTGGCTAAAGAATCCATGAGACCAGGCACAGAAGTGTGCAACTATAATCCCAGTTAGTAGGGAGCTTGATACCAGAGAATTGCAAGTTGAAACCAAGCTAGGCAACCTGACAATTTAGCAAAAACCATTTCAAAATTTAAATACATACATACATACATGCATACATACATACATACATACATACATACATACATACATACATCTGGAGTGTAGCTCAGTATTTAATGTGTTCAAATTTCTATCAAAAGGCAAAAAAAAAAAAAAAAAAGGAATCCTTGAGGTGATTCTTCCCTGGTAATTATTCACCACACCATTTTCAGAAAAAAAATATATATGCAGCTAACAAAATAACTAGTGTTTAAGGAACTCTTTTTTGGGTATGGGATAGAAAGGTTGAGAAATGTACCTGTCAATCTTAATTTTCAAATGCACCAGATTAAGATTAAGAGATTCCTCAAGA
Organism: Cavia porcellus; assembly: GCF_034190915.1. NCBI lineage: Eukaryota > Metazoa > Chordata > Mammalia > Rodentia > Caviidae > Cavia > Cavia porcellus. The sequence continues at coordinate 28,903,064 of NW_026947487.1, read as the reverse complement.
AGTTGTTGCATCATTGTTTAATCAACTGATGGTCATGGCCCAGTGTGCTGCCAGGAAGTGAGGCCAATTGGAGGTGAGTCATTAGGGCCGAGGCTTTGGAGAATATACCTCTCAGTCTCTCCTCTGGATTCTTCCCAGTCACCATGAAGTCAGCAGCTTTACACTACTCTGCCCTTCTGCTTTGATTTTCCTGCCTTGGAGCTGGCAACCTGAAGTGAAAGTTCTAAAACTCCAAACCAGAATAAACCTTTCTCCATTTAGTTGAGAGTATCAGATATTTTGTCCCATCAACTGCCTCGATCTCTATAGCCAGTGACATCCAGAAAGGAGGAGACAGGAGGTTAAGAAAAGAACTAGACACATAGAAAAAAGAATGCTGCAAAGAGTGGGACCTGACCTCTCTGATGGAAAAGCAGCGGTTTGCGTCTTTATTTATGTACAGTAAAAAAGGAGGAAGCTTGCAATGGAACCAAAAGTGCAAGGTCTCGGAGTTTTGCTGTAGTTACCAGGTAGGAGCACGAAGGCCAGACACCTGCTGCATGGACTTTGCTCAGGCACTCACCACAGCACCTGAAAGCTGACCACTACAAGGATGGATGAGATAAATTCCAATAGCTGTGTAATGAATGAAGTTAACATTCGTGAGGCGAGTGCTGTGGGTATCTTTGGATTTTCCATAAAGCTTACCTTAGCCTTTTTCTGTTTTCAGACTTTCCTGAGTTCCACCAACCTCAATGAGATTTCTGTCTTGTTGAAGTTATGACATAAATTTTATATCATAAACTCAATCCTAACACACTCATCAATATCTCCCTAATTTACTCTCGTGTGGAATTTTCTAATTGTCCTATTAACATGAAAGCCTGCATTAATTTTGTTCATTATTATCCAAGAAAATTTAACATGCTCTCTCAGCCTTATTTTCTGGGCTCCAACACAGAGTGCCCTGTTTCTGCACTGGCTGAGGCACATCCGTATTCACTGTCAGCCTACATGAGATGAGCTGGTAATTGTCAGAAGAAAGCCTGACAAGACAATGGGCAGAGGGAAATGTGGACCGTCCTCTCATCAGATGCCCCTCTGCTTAGTAATAGGAGCAAAGTTAGTTCCAGATTATGAAAAGAATACAAAGAGCTGGTTTATTATGTTATAGTCTCCAGAGTCAGTCAAAGTTGAAATACAGGTGTATGAGTTTCTCAGGTAGAGAAAGCAGCCCAGACAAATATCCTAAGGCAAGAACATGTATAGACAAAGTATCACAGGGGAGAGAGTGTAAAATGGAACTGAGGAGAAATGTGTAACCGAAAAAAAAATAATGTAGGACTTTGTGGGTCATTGGAAAACAACTTTGATTTATGCTCAGAATTTCTGGTGGTAATTTTTGCGGTATTGCATGATCTGACTTCATTTTTAAAAGAGATTTCAGAAGTAGGGAAGACTAGGTACACTTATTAATGAAAGAGTATATTCTCTCCTTTTGTAAGTAAGGATAATGTATAATATATATGATGGAAATTAGGAAGCATGTAATATGGACATAGGAAGTTATTATGATAATTATGTTAGCAATGATCAGTATCTAACTGGATACTTATGCCTGCTGTTTCCCTGTGTGCTAGCCTGAACTGTGATTAAATACTGGGGATGTCTCTTCACCTCTAATACATAAATAGGTTCTCCAAAAGAGGGTCTCTTTGGTTCTCTTAATTCTTTTATGCTACTACGAAAACATACTTTTCCTAACTGCTGAGAAGTTACAAACTGACCTCATTTTTGAGCAAGAGTTCCCCATCAGTAGAGACATTTTATTTGAAGCCATCTTTGGAGCAGGGCAATGCACAGGAATATGCATTGTTATTTCAGGACAAGCACTGTTAGCTTTCTTTGGTAACATGACAGAGACAGAAATTCTTGGTTTTAATCACTCCAGACATACTAGATCAGAAACTCTTGGTATAAGGTTCAGCATCTCGATTTTAACACATCCTTACATTCTAATATTTAACAACAACTTTCTTAGGAGAATGTTGAGGCTGTAACTGTGATGTCTGGTGTTTAAAACAGAACAGATCTTTATATCCTTGTGGATTTTAGTACCATTAACAACAAAAAGTATCCAGTAAAGGGATTATTTTATGGACCAAGATAAAAATTCAGTTTGACTAATACTGTTTTTGAGGTAATTATCAGAATCCATGTTAGATGTACACAAGAATCATCTTAATAGTTCTCTAAAACACGAATGCTTGTACAGATTTTAAATATGGGAGAATAATTGAAGGTGTAGTGCAACAGATAGCTTTATGTATTACTCCAGGGTCAGATAGATAAGGACTGAACAAAGGTGATAGAATGTTTCATGTATAATTAAGGCCTCAACTTAGGTTTGAATGCTGAAATTTGGACCTGGAATGACTCTAAAAGGCTCAGATGTTAAAGGTTTGGTTCCCAGCCTATGGCACTACTATAAGTGTTGAAACCTTTAAAATATGGAGCCTAGTTGAAGGAAATTAAGGTGTTAGGAAAATGTCCTTGAAGGTGATATGGAGACTCTGGCACCTTCCTATATTCCTTCCCTGCTCAGTTGCCATGAGGTAAACCGACTTCATCTTCCACAGGTTGCCACCATGTCCTACTCTTCCACTACAAGTTGCTCAAAGCAATTGCATGAAGCGATCATGGATTGAAACCTCTGAAGTCATGCAAGAACAGAAAACTCTTTCCCTTTAAGTTGGTTTATTTCAGATATATATAGCCAGAGTCAGAAACTTGCTATACACCTTGAAGTTAATCAAAAGAGATGATTCTCCATGGGACTGATTTGATCAGGTAAAATCCCTTAAAGCTTGGCCTGAGCTCCAGCCGAAGGCAGAAAATCTCGATAGCGTAACCTACCGTGTTGGAAAATGCTCAGGGTCAGGAGGTGCATGTAGCCTCTGGGAACTGCCAGTGGCTTTCTATACCCAAGGACAGATTCTTGTCAACATCTAGCACAGAGCTATAAGAAACAAAGCCAGACAAGCTCCCAAATAAGCTTCAAGAGGATTCTTTTAGCCTCCAACTCAGAATGCAGTACAACTGACACCTTGATTACAACCTCTACATGGACTTTAAGTGTAATATATTTGTATAAATTTGAAATAGGAAAAAAGTATTGCCTATTTTGTTTGTTTCTATATTTCCTTTTAACATTTATCTATTTTACATTGAGGGAAGAAAACTTTAAAAATATCTGTAGTGATATTTTAAAATTCTATTAAGATACCAACTTGCTGCATGAACTAATAAAACACACATAGATACACATAAAACACACAGAAGTACACACAGACACACACATACATACACAACAAACCTAGACTTGCAGGAAAATCAGTTTCTTAAAGTCTTCATAACACTTAAAAAACCCTGAGGCCAAAACAAATATTTTCTATTGCCATATAGAGACCTTTATGAAAGGTGAATACATCTCCATCAGCTTGGAATTCACACCTAATGTTTTGTATTACAAGAATAAAAATAATCTCACATTGAGAAAAAATGGGCATGAAAGCAGAAACTGAAAAGTGGAACGTATTCATTCATCTTGTACATTCTGACCCTCAGATCATCCTAAGGTATAAAGTAACAACACAAAGAAACCAACTTTTAAAATACCAGTTTTTTGGGTATTTATTTTATTGTGTAAGTTCTTGTCTCAAAATTACATTTGGAGACAATCTCCTTAAACATATTTTTCTTAGCCCCTTAATGAAGCAGTTATGTCTTCCTGCAATTAATTTTAATAGTTTTACTGCTAATTTTGGAGGTAAATGGGAAGCCTGTTGTAGTGTGATGTAGGTGAAAAGTAATAAAATTTCCTAAGCTTTATAAATATCTAGTAGGTCTCTTACACCAAGCCATAATGTATGTGTTCTTTAAAAATATGCATCCTCTGCCTGTCTCCATAAATCTAGTGCTGTTCCATTTTATGGTTCTTTCTACCTTTTGCTGATTTTTTTGTTTCTCTGTATAACTTTGAAGATGACATGTGTCATAACCCTCCTGTTATAGGTTATATCTAGATGTCCCCACAAAATCCTCATGTGCTCATAGGAGGGGGCATGGGAAGGAGATTGGGTCTTGCGGGTGTGATACACATCAGTGGACTGGTCTACTGGTGAGTTTACAGCTGAGTGATATTGGGAGGTGAAGCCTGGTTGAAGGAAGTGGCAGATGGAGGGTACGGCCTGAGAGATTATGTCACCCTATCCTCTCTTTTGATCTTCCTCTCTCTTTCTCTCTCGCCATGCCATGACATGATTCTTTTCTGCCAAACCAACTTGCCTTGGAGTTGGCTACCTATGTACTGATTCCCCTACCAAGTATGAAAATAAACCTTTTTTCCTTAAACTTTTAACAAGTATTTCATTCCAGTGACATGAGCAACAAGAAAGTAACTAAGACACCTACTATGCAGCAGTCATAAATCCTGAATCCAGAGTTATGTAAATTTAGTTACATTCTCTCCTAATTTGCTCTAGCGGCATAAATCAGCATCACTGTTTGTCCTTAAATATACGTGAGAAAGTCTCTCTGTTACCCTGGAGATACAGAGTGGTAAGTCTTAGTCTAGCTAAAGTATAAATTCATGTTAAATTATCTTAAAACTGCAATTCCCTTCTAAAATTTCCAAAAATTCAGGTTTGTACCTGACAATTTTTAAAATTTAAATATATACATGACAAGAGTCAATTATTTGTTCTAATAATCTATGTGCCCAAGCCAGACCCTTACGACCATGTTGGAAATCCACCTGCATATGTTCTAACCTCCTCACTGCCTATTTTTTATAAACAGTCCTCTAAAGGCCTTGTCATTTATCTCTTGACTAGCTCAGTGCTTTGCTTTCCTCCTCCAACCCTTACTCTCTCCTCTGAGTTTAACTTTTGCAAATGTCTAATTGACTCTTTCCTATAAAAAACAATGCACAGGCAAAAGAGAACAATCAAGTGGTAAACACTGTCAAACAGGTCGTATGGTGTTACTGTTGAGTATTTTGTATAGAGAAATTACGAAGGTTGAAGCCAATAGTATTTCAATAAGAATATCATTAACACAGAAATGATGTGCATGAATATTTATAGTAATATTTCAGAAATATAATGGGTGAGAACAGAACGATATGTGATCTAACAGTCCTTGAACAATTGTGCTCACAATTTAAAGGCATTATCAAATTAACCAATAATCCTACTTTTTAAAAGACAGTGTCATTACCGTTTATAGCATCATTGGTGGAAAAGGCCTGACTTCAGGTTGAGTTGCAGCTTTTTCATGTGTGTGCAGTTTTAGACATTCTCTGGGACATCAGCTTCATCATATGTATAAGGGAGATAACATTTTTAACTACTGGGAGAAGCCAGACTTAAAATGCTATGCCCCTTCAATTTACCTTACTATTTTATTGTTATTATGTATTTTTGAAAGAAATATTTTTATAATATATCACAAGTTATATAGTCAATATAATAATATAAACTGGGTTAAAATATAAACATATTTTGCCCCTTATTACATAATTATAAATAACATCTTTAATGTAACCTGACAGTGATAGAGATTTAGAAGTACACAAATCAAACAACTTTTCCCTTTGTGTTAAAATATATATTTTACAGATTCTTGACTCATTGTCAAATCTTTTTTTATTATAAAATTCATAACAAACTTGAGCATTGCCTTAACATTTTTGAAAAACTAAAATAAAATTTTGGCTGACATTTCTCTTTATTACAAGCACCTGGAAGAGACAAGTGAAAATGGTGTTTATTTAGCACCTCTCCTGTCTATTAATCAAACCTAAAAATTTAACACTCACTGGAGAAATTATTTTCAGTTATAACATTTTTAGATATTTTTATTTGATGAATAAAGAAATGTTCAGTTCAAGATATTCATACGATAGTGTATAGCGTTCCTCAATTTAATTAAGTGCTTTATAATTGTGATTAAAAAATGTCTTTTAACATTTAATGAAACTATTTTATAATAATTTAAATTTTCAATAAACAAAAAGCATCTGCAATTTCTATCCTTTATCCTGAATGAATTAGCTTTACAAGAACACAATACTTAACACCCACAACTTAAATGCTTTCTGGGGAATCAGTCCATAGTGGGCTGGCTCAAAGGCAGAAACATCATGACATCCAATAAGACAGACACAAAAGATGCTTTGGCCCAAAATGACAGGTAAATAGACCACAAGAACAGTTCCAGAAAGCAAGAATTGAGGGAAAAGATACAGACCTCAGAGCAACATCTTCATGATCTACTTAGACATACTGAGATCTGTGCAAGTTAACTGTGCAACAAAATAAAAAATGTTGACCCTAACTATCCTGTGGATCATTTGTGTTAAGTATCTTTGTTAATTATTATTGTTTTAATTTATAATGAATGACTTGAAAAATTATATAACTGGCGGCTGGGGTAAGTCAGCGCCCTATCCAGAGCCCAGGAGACTGTGTTAAGATTATTGCTCCCAGAGCTCAAGAGCCTGCCCAGAGCCCAGCCACACTAGGCTGTGCTCCCCTGGAAGGTTTCAAGCCTGCCGAGGACACACCCAGGGACCTTCTCTGGAACCGAGAACCCGGAAAGTCAGCTGGCAGCTTGGGTGAGTCAGCTCCCTATCCAGAGCTCAGGAGACTGTGTTAAGATCATTGCTCCCAGAACTTCCAGGAGTACATGGTGGATAGATAACAGCAGCTATGGAGGCTCTCTGAGATATCCAGCTTAGATTCCAGGAATGGTGCTGTGTGGGGAGTCTTAAGCAGGGGGAGATATACCCTAATGGCCAAGGAACGAACTAAGCTGAGAGAAACCAACTGGAAATTCAATCCCAGTGGTACGACTGGAACAGCTAAAGTCTCAGTGCCAAAGTTGGAACCTATGCCTCTGGAAACCATGGCTTTAATTTCCTGCCACGGCTGCTGCATCTGAATCGGCACAGCAAGGATAAAGATGTAAAAGCTCTGTGAGTGGGAATCAGCGAACTGAATTGAGAGCAGAGCTGGCATGGAGATCTGCATTGACCTGTGGTGAGTGAGAGGAACAGGAACCCTTCCAGAGGACATTCTGGGACCTGGCAGACTAGCCAGAACAGGACACTGCAATGACTTTAGTCACATATTCTCCTCTCAAGTGGGATTGGTGGGGAGCACTTGACCTGGGTGACGCTGTGAACTAAGACCCAATTGGATAGCCCAAACCGGAGCCCTGGGCCTGCAGTGCATCATAATGAGGTGAAGCCTTCAGCAGGTTGGCTGACCTGGAGGGGCAAGACCAGCAAAGGCTGCCCAGGTCTGTGTCTCGCTAGTACACTGCAGTTGGCAGGAACACCTAGCTGGCATGAATCAAACAAACTGTAACCGACAAAGAAACTCCTATATACGCTTGTATGGAAGGAAGAAAAGTATGGGACAATGGAGCAACAAGAAAGGGCCCTCAGTCCTCAATCCTGAGAACACTGATCCAAGAAAAGTAAATGCAAAGGAGAATGAGGACAGAAAACATGAAATATCAGGCATGACACCAATGGACATAAAGCGATATCTCTGGGACCTCACAGACGAGTTCAAATGTGAAGTATTTAACCAAATAAACAAAGATATAAGTAGACTAATTAAAGAAATGCTAAGCACCTCCCAAGAAAAAATAGATGGTGGAATGGAAGAACAGAAAAAAAGGGGAGAATTGTTTGATGAAGAAAATAGAAAAAATGTAGAATACATGAAGAAGGTTCAAAGAGATTACCAAGAAACTAAAAACTCTACTGAAAGCTGACATAATAGCTTGAAAGAAACTAAGGATAGATTATCTGAGCTGGAGGACAGATTTGTAATGTGGAAGCATGAAAGGAAAAACTTCTTAAAAATAACAAGGAAACAAGCAATAACAATACAAAGGCTAGAAGATGATGAGATTTATAACTTAAGAATTAAGAATGTATAATACAAACAAATGAACTGCAATGGCTATTCACAGAAATAATCAAGGAGAACTCCCCTAATACGGGAAAAGGTAAAGACACTCAGATCTGTGAGGCATACAGGACCCCAGCCACCTACAACCCAAATGGAACTACACACAGTTATATAATAATCAAAATTCCAGAAATCAAATATAAGAATAGAATATTAAAAGCTGTCATAGACAAGAAACAGATCACTTACAAGGGAACATCCATCAGAATTATAGCAGACTTCTCAGCACAAACCATCAAATCATGAAGAGCATGGGGCAAAGTAATTCAAGCTTTGAGAGATAATAACCTCCAGCCAATATTGATATATCCTGCACAATGGTCCTTAGAAATTAATGGTGAAGCAAGGTGCTTCCAGGATAAAGAGGAACTAGGAGAATTTTCAACAACCAATTCAACTCTACAGAGAATACTGCAGGACATTCTAAAAGAGAAAAATACCAAGATTCCAGAAACAGTGGCAGAGAGGCCACAATAAATGGAACAGAAAGCGAAATGAAGACAAACTGACAATTAATGGCAGAAAAAGAGCTCAACAGAAATGAGGCAGGGAAGGTTGGATGGTATGACCAGCTATTTTGGAGAAAACAAGGCATCATAATAGCTAGTGCTGATTTAGTATCATCTTGCTTTGAAGTCCCATCAAGCTTTTATTCTTCTGTCTCCATCGGTCTTAACATTTTGTATCTCTTTTGAATTTATTATATGTGATAATATAAACAAAAACTTTTATAGACAAGATTATACAGAAACCATTGCTCATTTTCTGTTAGTTGGTTCTAAATAACCTGTAATACTGTCACTCTCTTGAATGGTTTTACGTTGCCTTGATATGTTTGGTGCTATAGTATATGAAGTTATACTCAAAGATTTCAAGGAAAGAGACACTATGGTAACTACTTTTATGTTGGGATATCTTATTATGAAACATTATTTTGCTTAAATGGTTATATTCTGACCTGTGTTGTTTTGTTATTGTGTCCTCTTTTATCTCCATCTCCTTTTTTATTATTTATTTATTTTTATCTGTTTAATTAAGGGAAAAATAAATAAATAATAGCAGGATATACTATAGTAACCAACTTTGATTTCCTATTAACTTGATTTGAAACCTGGTATTGCTCTCACCATCTTGTTTTGACTGATTTTCCTATATTCTGTTTTGCTTGATATAACAAGTTTGACAGTACTGTGAAGACAATAAGATTCACTATGATTCCCATTCTGGTTTGACTATTATCTTCTCTGCAAGTCCTGTAATGTCTCCAGTGTTTTAGTTTTATTGGTATTGTTCTTTACTGTTTTGTTCAGTTTTATTATAACTGATGATATAGGCAATTGTTTTTAAGATAACAAGAGGCATTATGGTAACCATTGTTGATCACCTTGTATTGTGTTTTTACATTATGTACTATGTCAATCCTTTTGATTTGACTGACTCTGTTATGTCACATTTGGTTTTATTCTCTTTTAAAAAAGTAATAAGAACTGTGGGAGTAATAAAACCCAAAACATGTAATTGTCATTATACAAGAGAGGAAAAGAAAGTGCTCTAAAGGATATAACCGCATGTATATTTAAGCGTATAAGATAGATAACTATATTACCGGGTTTTGTTGGATCATTGATCATAACTGCTTGTAGTCTCACTGTTTGAATGTCCACTTTATGTGCTTTAATTTTGTAACCTGAACAACTATTTCTAAGAAGACAATATGTAATCTATTAACTAGTGATTTCCTACTGTTTATTTTTTGAAATTCTGTATAACTTGTCTTTTTCTGTTTTCTTTTCTTTTTCTCCTTAAATAAATTTTTTTAAAAGACAAAAAATTATATAACTGTTTCTGAAATGCTATCATCATATTGGCATGAAATATGTTATAACAGCTAACCATCTACATTCAGGATAGAGGAGATGGATGAAAATGCTAATGAAATACATGTAAGTCATAATCCAGCTTTACTGGATACACCAGAAGCAGGAGCACACAGTTACCTACACTCTCACCACATGACAGTGCTGTGCACTTGAATCAGACATAGGTAATGGGAGACATTCCCTTTCCTGTTACTGAGCAAGTTCCAGATGTCAAGCCAGACATAAATCATTCTCTAATAATGAAAGCTTTCATTTCCATGCAGTGGTTCTTCATTTTGCTATGTTCTTTGTTTTGAGTAATATTTTCAGGAATTAACACGAACATATTTTAGCATTTTTAAAGTTTAAGCAACTAACGTACAGATTAAAGGTTTAAATCGCTCTTAGTTGAAAACAGGCAAAGTTATATAAGCTAAGAGAAGCACACGCAAATGACTTATTAAAGTAGGTCAATAAAAAAAATCTCTTCCTTGGGTGGGAAACCAAGGTCAGAATTCTACACAACCAGAAAAATCTATACAATCATTCAGCACCAGATAATCCCCACAAATCACTAGCCAAAGCAGGAAAGGTTAAGAATCTATGAAGAAAAAATATTCAATGATTTAGCAATGAAAAGTGACACATTTTACAACTACTCACATTCCACTGCCAAGTGCTTGTCCTTACATGACTTCAGTGAAGGCCAATGACTAGATTCTAGTGGTGTAGTGATGTACAGTTATTATGGGAAGAGGAAGTGTAAATTTGCTGTATAAATTTAGGTTAATCTGCTTTCCTTCCTTAATAACTCACTCTGTATTTTAAATGATGTATTTGTGTTTTTATTCTTTGATTATCTACTTGAAATAATACATAATGCACTTGAATACTGCAAATATAGATCTCAGTACCTTTTATCATCTATCCAACCTATAATACTGTCACACCATTGTATTTATCTGAATAAATAAATGCTTATATCACTTCCTCTATGGAAACAATTTGATACAGAGCTGAGATTTTTCTTTGTAGAGTCAATTTGTGTGAATTATTTCCCAATGTTTCTATTTCATTAATATTATGGATATCATACATTCTCATTTAAACCCAGGTACATTTTCCCAGAAACTAATATGCCTTTCTCCTGTTTTCAGTCTGTTATTTTACCAAGGAACTTATAAGCTACGACCATCTTTCCCATCTTTTCTTTTCTTGAAACAAACCATATCACTATATTTATAAATTTTTCTTTAATATCTGTTGAGATAAACATACTCAGCTTGTAGGTGAAAAATTATCTAGTTTTGGCGAGAAACTGGTTTTCACGGTACTCATTCCAGGACCAAGCTTACATGTTCATTGAATGTTCATTATCAATCATGACAAATCTCTGCCAGCCAACAATTATTCTCGAAATGTTTGAGTTAAACAAGTTTGGCTTGTATGGCAAAATGGAGGTAATTACTGGATAGCTATAAAACCACCCATTTATTTCTTCTTGGCTTTATGTAACCTCTGAGAACATAATGTGTTTTTATGCTTAACTCTTTTGTCACTATAAAGAGAAACAAAATAAAAATGGAAAAGTTTAATGTGATGTTTCTAGTTATAAATTCTTGTTGTGAGACATAGAAAGAAAGAAAGGAAGCATTCATGAATATATTTTCCTTCCAGTTTTTAAGTTTAGCAATTGTCTTATGTTTTTCATAAACAGAAAAAGAATTTGCTTGACTTCATTAACTTGTGTTTTCTGTCATTTTGCTGCCACTTTTACATAATGTTTACATTAGATTTTATTTTTATACTTATGTAGCAGTGAGCTTTATCATTATTTAGGTAAATTCTATTCTCACATTTTATTAAATTTTTACAAATTTTTTTCTCACTTTAACAAAGTACTTCTCTGAAAGTGTTTTCAAAGAGGCTCATCTATGACAAAACACATTCAGTTGCCTGAAGATATGCTTATTTTTTCCTGCATGTAAACTTTTTGTCTGGTATTAGAATTATATTTATTAACTTACATCCATCAACACCTTTATACTATTTCTCCACTATCTTTCCACAACTAGTATTTCTCATAAAAAATGTGATATCAAAATAATTACTGTTTTTCAAGTTGTTGAATTTAGTTTTTAATTTGAAAATATGTTTTCTTTAATTGTATATGTCACTGTTTTTAAATTGTATTTAATTTTGGTAGGGGATGATATCTCCGAAGAGTTTATCAAAAATTTGTTTGTCTCTGTGTTGTGACTCTCTTTACTTTTCCATGAGTCATTTTTAAATAAATTGTATTTTCTAAAATGGAAAATTCTCAATCATTCAACTCTCACTCTACTACACTGGCTTTTTCTGAACTTCAGTAAAAATATGATCAGACTAACAGTTTCTGATCCAACATGTAAAAATCTGAAATTCTTGATCTTACCAGCACAATATCAACAATGACAAACACCTGAATTTAATGTGAAGTACTCTACTTCCATCCATCTATGGATTGAAGAGGAAAAACTGTCTTCTAAAAAAATGTGACAGACAGCAAGATAAGAAACTAAAAATATAACTGACAAAATTGCTGAATATTCAATGTATGACAATCTTTAAAATTAAAAAACCAGGATCAAGGGACTTAGCTCTAGAAGTTCCCTTAAAAAGTATTCAGAGAAAACAAACACAATTGCAACGACAATAAGAGCATCAGAAAAAAATGTTGCGCTCTAGCATCTAGCATTACAGCAAACAGAAAACATTACCCATCTCCTAGCAATGTGAACATAAAACCTTTTCTTAATGGAAGATTTATCTTAGTGTCTTTTACTTAGTGCACCATGTTGATCTTTCCGCAAAAACTACAAGGCATAGGACAACACAAAAACCACAGGAAGAGACAGAAAGTTTTCAGAACCATATTGAAATAGGAAAAGGATTTGAAAATATCAGATTAAGAATTTAAAGCAACTATGATCAATTTACACATTTATCTGTGTTAGTCAGACCTTTATTACTGTGACCAAGACACCTGGGAAATACATGGTTTGGTCATGGTTTCAAAAGTCTTAGTGCATTGTTGGCTCCTCCAAGGCTGAAGCAACGGAGTGGAAGAATGTGGTACAGAAAAGCTACTCAATTCAAGGACACCAAAACCACAGTAAGGAAAATTTGAGAAAGCAAGAGATACCCCTCACAATCCTGAGGCTTAATCACTCAGCTATGATCTCCTAAGGGATTAATCCACTAATGAACATTACCCTCACGTGTTGCAGAATCTTGCCAGGTACCACCTCTGAACATGCCTACACTGAGGATCAAGCCGTTAATACAAGAATCTTTAGGAAACACTTCTTTTTAAAGCCAGTGCAGGGGATGGGGATGTAGCTCAGTGGTCTTAGTGCCTACTCGTGAATTCAATCCCTGGTACCAAAAATAAATACAGAAATAGTAAATAAATAAATAAACCAGTGCAGGATTCAGTTTAAAGAGAATAGATGGGTAATGCATAAAAGTAAAGAATCAAAATTAAAGGCTAGAAAGCAAAAACTGCAGTAATAGAACTAGAACGAGCTTTATGTAACTGGAATAAATCCTACGTGATTGTGGTAAAGAGTTTTTTTCTAGTAAGTTTGATAAGAAATTCTGTGTCTGTGCTCATGGAAGCATTTACTCTGTAATTTTAATTTGCAAAAGGTGTTTGTTTTCTTCTGGTGTGATGATGCTGCTGACCTCATTGAATGATTGAGGCCAGAGTTAATAAGCAGGTTTACTGTTTGCTCTGGCTGTTAGTTTCACAGACTCAAGTTTTCATACAGAGTACTTATTTTTGTATCTTTTGTTGTTTAGCAGTTCTCTAGAGATCACTTCTTCCATAGTGCTTGAATCATTTAGTTTTTCCAACTATTTTCCTTAGTATTATATAGCTCCTGTCTTAATGTAGTGGAATAATGTGGGGACAGTCAATCCCCTGTTTCTATCTTTTAATGAGTTTGTGCATGTACACTGTGATTTTTATGCGTAACTCGCCGTTTCACTGTTATTACTCACCAACTTACATGGAAAAGGAAGGCTAGAAAGTAAAGGCAATAGATATTTTCCTTACCCAAGGTAGGTAAAGCTCTAATAAAACACATCTTCTTGGGTGTTTCTTCTTTTTTAAGGAAAAGAGAATACTATTTGCCTATTTTAAGTAATCATTTTCTGCTTCCTCTGGGAGAAGTACAAATGTTTTCTACAATTTTTACTCTGAGAATTTAGGGGTTGTTTAGAGGATGGCTGCGATCAGATCCCTTGGAGGTTTTATCTTTTAACATAATCCATGCTCATCCCAAAGGAAGTCACATAAATCCTACTTGCTGAAACTCTAGCTGCAGCTTCTTGAGTTTCCAAGGGTCTGTGATTTTTTAATAGCATATTTTTCCAATTTTTATTGAATCAACTTGACAAGCAACCTCAATTCTCTGGTAGATCCAGGAGGAATTGTTGAGTTTCACTTTGTGTATCTTTTTATTGTTGTAAGGATTAAAACGCCAACATTAATGCTTTTTATCTGCTGTACTGCAAAACAGAAATCTGTTTTGCCTTTTAATTATAGTTCAATTCCTTAGATCTCATTGTATTTCCCTATAGATGCAATAGTTCTCTGGAGTTTCAAGTGAATAACCATTTTTTCATTTTGATTTCTATTTTAAAAAATAGGTTCCACTGCACGTTAAACTTAATGTGTTCAGATTATAAGAAGGGAGACTTTGGTGGATATATAATTTGATACTACTTCAGTCCTGCACTTGATTTATAACATGTTACTGAACAGCTATCTATTTCAACTCTTCTAATGTAGTCCTCTGATAAAGAGAGAGAATAAGCAAGAGGGGGAAAAAAAAGATGGGCTGATCAGCGTTTCTTAATCTATTAAAGGGCCATTATCTAAGAAAAGAAAACCATTAACCTTATCTTCTCCACCTTATTTTCTGTGCAACTCAACCATCTTTCTTTCACTTGTAGGTTCATGTTGTGGGCATTTTCATAAGTTTTCTGTTCCCTTTTTCTTCAAGGCATTTATATATGTAAGTCAGAGACATTAACTTATTTATCGATCCTCTGAAATCATAGAAATATCATAAAAAGTATGATCTGCAATAAAATTATCGATGCTGGATAGTTTACTACCTTTCAAGGTTCATATATCTCATCGCAAGACTTTATATTTCCATTTTATTGACTTTGAAATTTTTTAAGTCAGAGTTTTGTTCGAAGGTTTACCCCCTGAAGTTATAGAGAATTTCTCTTATATACAATTTCTTATTATGTTGATCTATTTTATATGGAATTTCTCAATTTTACCTGATCTAATATATTTTGAATTCTCTTATTGTTATTATTTTTTAAAATTTTATTTAAGGAGAAAAAGAAAAAAACAGAAAAAGGGTACAAGTAATACAGAATTTCAAAAAAATACACAGTAGGAAATCATTAGTTAATAGATTATATATTGTCATCTTGGAAATAGTTGTTCAAGTTACAGAATTAAAGCATATAAAGTGGACATTCAAACATTGAGACTGCAAATAGTTCTGTTCAATGATCCAACAAAAACTCAGGAATATGGTTATCTATCTTATACGCTTAAATACACATGCAGTTATATCCTTTAGAGCACTTCTTTTCCTCTTTTTTTTTTTTACAATGACAATCACACATTTGAGATTACACTATGTGAGATGAAGGTAGATTATGTTATACTATCACATGTTATTCATGTTTTCCCCTTAAAACTATATACACAGTGTCCCAGCTAGTGAGGATTTTAGGAAACAATAGCTCTTATTCTATCCCATTTACTTATCTGAGTCAGCTAAAAAATATCAGCTCAATAAAGTCATCACTTTTCCCTAGGAAGGCCTCCACTTGTTAACTAGTAAATGTAGCGTGAGACCCTGAAAAGCTGAGATTCAGAATCCTAAGGGAGTTAGCTCAGACCTGTATTGAAATTACAGTTCAGTTTGATATTGCCTTCTCTTTATTCCTGCTTCCTGGTTAACTCCCTGATAACAATCCTGATCTAAGTAAACCCCATTGCAGTCATATTCTACATCAACATTATGTTCCTACGGTAGCTCTCATGTCTTTATAACCTGCTTTTATTAGTTCCTCAAGTATATTTAATTAAGACAGTGAATCCACGTGTGAAAGTACTATATAGTTATACCAACAGTTTTTCCTGAAAGTTTTTACT
Source organism: Cavia porcellus (assembly GCF_034190915.1). Lineage (NCBI taxonomy): Eukaryota > Metazoa > Chordata > Mammalia > Rodentia > Caviidae > Cavia > Cavia porcellus. The sequence continues at coordinate 28,886,946 of NW_026947487.1, read as the reverse complement.
TTTCCCTTGAAAAAAACTGAAATGTCCCACTGACATTTTCTCTGGGCACTAAAGATGATTCTCATTCTGTGTGCTAAATGAGAAAACAACGTCAGTGCTCCAGGTGTCCCAATTCAGACTTTGATTTCACCCACTTATTTTTGAATTCACTTGTACTATCTTGAACCTTTTATTTTTTGTTTTGCTTTGCTTTTTCATTTTTGTCTTTTTTAGACAGGGTTTCACTGTGCAATTTAGTCTTTGAACTCACTTTTCAGCAGAGGTTTATTTTTATGTCACTTTCAGTCTATAAATAGGAAAAAGGTAGCACTTGTGCTTCTACATATTCTTTAAATATTTATTTTACCCTTCTTCTATCAAATATGTACATATATATACACTAGAAAACTTATATATAAACATTAAATATATAAACATTATATATGTGTATCCTAGTATTTTAGTACCTCAGTGGAAACAAGTGATTTTTTTTTCTTTGAGTTTTGTATTCTCTACTGTCCACTCAGATAAAAAGTTACATAAATATATATATATATATATATATATATATATATATATATATATATGTATTTAAAATGCTATATATTCTAATTTAAAACATCATAAACATATATTTGATCCAGAAAGTACTCTGTAGGTAATATATGCATGGGAAAATGATGTTGAACATAACAACACTACTGAATATGGAATAGGCACAAGCTGAGATGAGTAGGATGATTATTGGAATTATCTTACCAACTAGCACAAGAAATAGCATACACTAAGAGAGATGAAAACTTCAGGCTTTGCTACTAAGTAACAGTATTGAATAATAACATTCAGAATCCATAGTGAATCTTTCCCTTTTTTTGTATTGATCTCAGAAATAAGATGTTGAGAAACTTTTGCGGCTCCTCTAAAAAGGGGAAACAGGAGCTTTTTGTTTGCTTGCTTTTCAAATATTTAAATGCTTAATGAGGACATTTATTTATGGCTACAGAAGTTTAATAAACAACCTCTCAAATAAGGTTTAAAATAAGTACTAACTGCTCTTGGTACAGTGATCCTGACTCTGATTTAGAAAATATGCTGATTTTTTTATAGTTTTAAGAATAATTGTTCTCAATCTCCATTTTTATGTCTAAGATTTCAACTTAGCATTAACAATTTTGCTAACATCATTCACTGAGATCTAGGAAATTATTTTTAAACTCCCTTGTTTCTCAATTTATTTTATATACATTCTTTATTAATATAAGCCTTTCCTAATAATTTGTCCCTTATAAAATTCTGTGTTAGTTGACTCTTTCAGATTACTTTTGATTTCTAATGGATTTGGCAAATAGTCACAAATATGACTTTTCTTGGAGATACATACTGAATAAAATACAGACATGAAACCAAATACCAGGCAGCCAAATGACTGAACCAGCTGATTAAACTAGTGTGATATAGTGATGATGTGTCACTTTGCAAACTACATCAATTGTCAAGAAAAGAAAATAGTGAGTTTTTCACTGATAAAATGTTACTTCCCAATACATAGTCTAGAGGATATAATGAATTTGTTTTCACTATATAAAATATTTATTGCTTTTTCTTATTTTCTAAACTATTGGATCATTTCATTTATCAAATTCTTCTTTAAAAATGTTTAGACATTAAACATTTTGTTAACCATAGCATTTATCTAATATTTTTGAAAAAGAGAAAGAGACAAACATTATTGTAATCCACTGTGGGCAATATATCTAAAACAGTGTCTTAATGTAGAAGAGCTATCTTAGTTTCATTGATTTTTTTGATCTATTATTCTGTGTTTTAACCTGCATACATGATAGATAACTTTATAGGATCTTAGAAATAATTGAATCTGTTGCTGACAAAGTAAAGATGAGCTGAATGTAAAGGGAAAAAAGAATTGAAATGTACTATGTATGTATACCAGTTTCTTACAATTAAAGTAATCATTATGTACCACAAATATGTACTAGTTTTTAAAAAAAGAATATGTAATTTTTGAAGTAAAATTTTAAATGAATGTTTGAAATGTTCAAAAGATATAAAGTAGGAAATTGTATTAGAGATGCTTTTTGCCTGCTTTATTTATAAACTATATTTAAATATTTTATATTTTGAGGAATTTTCCCCTGACTCTTACTTTAGCATATTATTCCCTAACAATTTATCTTTAATATATTCTTTCAATGAAGTCAAAGAGACCCTTGTCTGTATTATGTAACTGATTGATCTTCTTTTCAAAACTAATAATTGTTTATAAACAAAATTTAATAGCATCTTGACCCTTTTTCAGTAGCAAAAGTATTGTATTTTGACTGTGTAATTAAGCAAAATCAAGGCTGCATTAATTGTGTAGCAAATAATCAACAATTATCTTTGAAATTTAAAACATTTTGCCAAGTTTTCTTTATAAATTATGTATTGGAAAAGTATTTTGCAGATGTCCATTCTGGAATGTTTTATTCATTTATTATTGTATTAATAAAGAGGCAAAGGTAAACAAGAAATAAGATCTGTAGGTAAATTTTTAAGGCTATCTTCTTTCATTTCTTTGACAAATTATCAAAGAATGTATTGTCAACATATTCAAATATTTAACTTTGAAGTTACTCGTAACCTTCTATAAATACAAATTTTAAAAGATCCTCCATGCTATGATAGTATCACATTATATGTGGAGTAAGAGCTTCATATGCAGACATCTATTTATATCTTGATTCAGTTATTGTTGTAGAACTTCTTTACTAAGTTAGCATAACTATAAAAGACTCAAGAATTTTGGAAAAAATGGACAGGTGTTTGTAAATGATAATAAGAGAAATTAATTACAGCCTATGTACCTACAGTATTATCAAGAAAATGATTTGTTTTCCTTTCAGATGTTTCAATTTGAAACAATTATTATATCTCCTTTCCCATCATTTCTTTCTTAGCATTAGAACCAAGAACCTGGATAAAGTCCACATAAATTGACTATCTCTAAAACATGTAACAGAGAACCAAAAATAAGAACATTGAGTCAAGAGACAAAGATAAAAATCCTAAAATTCATGTAACAATGGAACAGACCAAGAATAACAAAAGCAATCCTGGGTAACAAGAGCAAAATGGAAGGCATCACAATCCCAGACTTGAAGTTGTATTACACAGCTACGGTAATAAAAACATCCTGGTACTGTCACAAAATAAGACATGAGAAAAAATCACACTGAAGAGAGGATGCAGGAACAACCCCAAGCATATTTCATGATTTGATCTTTGACAAAGAGGCCAAAAACTTACACTGGCAGAAGGAAAGCTGGCTATCAACACACAGAAGATTGAACCTAGACCCAAATCTCTCAGAATTTTCTAAACCAAAATTAAAATTAATTGAAAACTAAACATTAAAACTGAGGTAGCCTGATTCAAGAGAAAATAGGTAAAAATGCTGAAGTAAAGGGCTTAGGCAAGGGCTCCTGTACAGGAAATAGTGAATAGAATCAACAGGTAGGATCATTTCAAGTTGAAAGCTTCTGCACAGAAAAAAGAAGAATCAGAAGATAACCAACAAAATTGGAAAAAAAAATTACCAGGCATTTTTCAAACAGTGAATTCATATTTATAATATATAAAGATCTGAAATAAATTATGACCTTCCAAAATAAAATACACAACCAAAAATAGGCAAGTGAAATAAATAGATGAGGAATACAAAGAGTCAGTAAATACATGAAGAAATGATCAACATTGTTGGCCATTAGAGAGATGCAAATTAACACAATTTGAGATTCTATCTTACCCCAGAAAGAATGCCCATCATCAGTATATCAAATAATATCAAATGCACCCTTGGCAGTTAGCTTAAAGGAAAATTCTGTGATGTTGATGAGAATATACAATAATGAAATCACTATGGAAATACGTATGGACGTTCCTCAAAAACTTGAGCCTAAAAATTCCATTTGACTTATAGACATCTTTCTGAAAGAACTAAAGGGAACATATCACAGCAACACATGAATATCAATGTTTATAGCTACAACGTTCATAATAGCTGAATCTTGGAAGCAGTGTACAAGTTTTTCAACAGATGAATGGAAAAAGAAAATGTGTTATTTATACCCAGTGGAGAAATATTCTGCCATACAGAAGACAAATATGAGTTATTTATAGAAGAATGAATTGATCTTGAGACTGCAATATTAAGTAAAATAAATCAGATGCACAATTTATTGCACAGCTTCTCTTACAAGAGAAACCCAAATTATAAATAAAGAGCACAGTTATAGATACACAGCAGGGAGACAGACCTTTTTGCAAATGAGAAGGGATCACAGATTGAGGGAGAGGGAAAAAGAGAAAAAATAGAATAAAACGTGCTATGTTCATATTCTAACTCCACACAAGGAATATAAACATTATGTACTGCAAACAAAAGATAATAAGACTAGATCATAAAAGAAAAGCATAATAAAATCAGAGTAAGTCCTAATTTTAGCTGTAAATGATAAAAGACTTCATTGGAAAAGCAAAGAATTTATGTACACTATTTTCTATACCTTTTGTGTATGACGATTATCTAAAGTATGACATTTTTTTCATGACTGGTGAGTCATTATTAATATTACACAGATTTAAATTATATTTAAGTAATTATAAATATTTGGACACATAAATATATGTCTTTTCTCTAATACATGCACTGTAGTGATTTATTTGACAAGAATTCTCTAACAAAATTTAAAAATTACCCAGAAAAGCCAAACTTTTCAAAAGTTTTACAACACAGCTTCTAGATTTTCCTTTATGTTAAGTATTTTGCAAGTTATTTCAAAGTCTAAATATTTCAGCTACTTTGCAAATCATGCTATAGTCTTAATGTTTATGCTAAAGACTGTAAGTTAATTGTAGAATGTCTGTTCCTTTGTCAGCTAGAGGTTGTGCTGGCCTGACACTCTTCCTCCACAGCTGCATTGTGCTTCCAACAGACAATTTCTGCAATCTTTATCCTTGCTCTGATGGAGCGGGCATGTAAATCTTTCTGTCTGTTTCTCTTTCACATTGAGCTTTTAATTCATTGTGATAGATTTTGTCTTTCAAGTCATGCCAGACCACTGGGATTGATGTGCTTTTCATCTGTCACTCTCTTCACACTGTGTGATTAAATTGGTTATCCTGCTTTCAGGAAGACAGGCTAAAAAGCCCAAGAGGCCATTTCTAAGTCAAATGTGTAATTCAACATTTTTACTATCCAAAATCTAGTCATTAGCCCTGGTTTGGGTACAAAGGAATCGGTATAATCTGTAAATTTGTCCTCTAACACCCTTTGAAGACAAGAATTTTAAATTCATTACCACAGTTTATTGTCATAGGAGTTTTACACAGATTAAGCAAATGCATTTTCTGAAAGAGACTTTGCATTGCATCATTTCTCTTTGAGACAAAACTGGATAGCATATTAAAAATCAAGTAAATATGGACATTCTTCAACAAGGGAAGGTATAAAGAAAGCCATTAGTGTTAGGGTGCCATGTGTAGACAGTAGGACATACAGTAGTACAGTATTTGGGAGGTAACTAATATCTAGGAAACTGTAACTTTTGTAGAGGTAATGCAAGTTTGGTGGTGTCATCTATAAAAAATTTTAATACTCTGAATTCTCTAGAAAATTAAGCTATACTATGTCCATATTTAACTACAACACCTGGATCATATAGTTTAATTTTTCTTTAGTGATAAAAAGTATGTCACTGATTATGACACTGGAATGTCACTCCTTTAACAGAAAATACTTTAGTTCATTTCTTTTTGAGGTGAATTGTTTGATATATATATATATAATACTGATGCATCATATTGACTCAAGTTTAGTAAGAATGATTTTCTGCATATTGCTTGACGTTTTCAATTTCTATTGGGGCTGGAAGTAGGTGGTCTAACTGCTACCTCATAAAAATGTGATAAGCTTAAGAATAACACAGATTAATAGTTAAAGATAATACTGGAGCATACTCTTGATACCAGCATCTATCTAGATTTATAATCATTTGGTGCAAACAAACTGCACATTTCTACTTAACCAGGTAACTGATCATTTTCAGATAACTGTTTTTCTTAATTGTAGGCATTAGTAGTGAAAAGCTGGGTTCCTAAGAGCTACGGAAGGAATAAATCATCAAAAAATTATGTACAAAATATATATTGAGGGATATATTAGCATGTTTTATTACCAGTTCTCTGGAAAAAATAAATTATGTTGTATATATGCCATTAATGTATTGTAAATTTTTGGTACACAAGGTATATAGCACCAATTTTTAAAATAATAAATATGTAATATTCTTATTATAAATTCCATATAGTTCAGCAATTCTTACAAAATGATTTTATTGATTTTGCCTATTTTTAACCCAAATAGTTAACAATGAATGGCATAGTGTACTTTGAACATAAAATTTAACTGCTATTTTAATTTACATTCTTAAATGCCATAAAAGCAAAACAAGAAAGATCTGAAAGGATTTTGGCCCAAACAGGACACGGCAGCCAGTAAAGCCTCAGCAGAACCAAGGAGCTCCATCTCCCCCACCCCTAGGAATTTACCTGTGGCTCTATCTTCCCCACCCCTAGGAATTTGTCCCTGGTGCCAAAAGAATACCAATGGGCTATCTGTGCATCCCTAATGCCCCTCAGGCACCACCCCCAACTTAAGCTACATGTATGCCCCCACTCCACGTGTTCCATGGTGAGATCACTAACCCTGGGTGGAGATGCTGTGCCCCAGGGTGTCGGGGGTCTCTTCCTGCATTCTTAAAATAAAGGTCATTTATATTTCATACTTCTTATCTTTTCAGCCACCATCCTCCACAGTTCTATCATATGGTTCCCTGACCAGGAACGCAGACGAGAGACTCCTGGGGCCCTCCCAGTTTGAGTCCCCTGCCATTCAGGACCACACCAGACTGCATCTTGCATTAATTGCTCACTTCTATACTTGGGAGCTGTAAACTTGTCGCTGCTGGTTTGCAAACAACACCAGCCCAATTTATCACAGGTGAGCGAACTCTAGAGAATTATCAGCACTGGGCTAGGCCTCACATGACTTTTCTCCCTCTTTCCATGGATTTGCGTGACACTCTCACTTCTTTAGACAGCCCAAGGCAGAGTTTTTCTGGACCAACCAACCTGTGTTCACACTGAGGAACTCTCATGTCCTTCAGAGATTTAAGCTCTCACAGGTAGAGCTGTTACTAAAACCCATGAGAAATCTACTCGTGGATCTCTCAGTGACGACTGAGAAATACGAGATTTGGAACTGTAATTGTCGTTTGTTGCAAAGGACAGGTGACAGCACAACCTTTGGACCATGGTCCGTTTCTCGCCTGAGATTTAGCCATAAAAAAAATCTTTCCTTCTTCCCAAAAGACCACACCTTTACAATACTTGATTTCCAATCTGAGTACTCTTAAATTAAAAAAAAAAAAAAACCTATTTATAGCTTATGACGACAAGTTTCCAGAACTCTCTATCTTTAAGCCTTTGTTTTGGGAATGTATGTCCTTTCTCACTTTTCTAGGATCCCTCCCCCTCCCCGCACTTAAAGATATTATATTGTCTTTCTTTGCAGCCTTTTGTAGCTTTCTCAGCATCTCCTTTCCTCACTGCTTCCTCTCCCTGTGCCATGCATGCCGACCCATTCCCCGCTGAGATGGGAGGTGCACCCAAACAGTGTTGAGAGATATGCATGGGCTGCTGTAAGCTTTTACAGGCTGCTTTAACCTTTCAACCCATGCCCCAACTTTGCGCAGTATCTCAGCTCTCATGCTGCACTCCACCTCTGCATGGGGTCTAGCTTTAATGCCACACCCTAATCTGCGCACCCTGTGAGCAGTTCCAGCTCCACATGGCAGCTCAGCTCCTCATTGGTCAAGCTACCAGCGGCAGCCCCAGTTCACACAGTGCCTGAGCCCTGCACAGGGTCCCAGCACATAGTGTCCCAGCTTCAAGCTGCATCGTGGCCACATCCCAGCCCCGCCCCCTGGGCACCTCCCACCACTGCCACCGCCTCTGCCTTGCGTGCATTTCCTGGGCAGTTCCAGCCCACTTCGCGAGTGCACTAAGTCCCAGCGCTCACCCCGCCTTCACTCTGCATGCCCCACCCCCACACTAGGCATGCTCTGCCCATGCGCTGAACCAGTCCCCACCCTCCAAACAAAGTGCCACTCAGACCACAAACACAGATAAACAGCAGCTCGGAGGCTCAGCTCAGAGATGCTATTTTTTACATTCTCAAACCATTTAATCAACGATAAATAAGCCAACAATAAGACTATGGCTGATAAACGAGGCGGCCACCTGGTAATTTTACCAGCCTTATTTATCAGTTAAAGCCTTCAGCAATCTCCTGTTTAACTAAAATAAAAAAAAATAATTATAAATTCCTTTTGCTGGGAATCACTATCTCTTCCAAAACAAGGGTTACATGATATAGGCAAAACAACAAAGCCAACACTGCGGCAGAAGCCAAACTTAAACCTTCCCCAGCTTGTCTGCCTGCCCTGGCTCAGCCCTCCACCGAGCCATAACTAACTATATTCAACTGACATTAAATGACACCCTAGGTGATTTCTCTCCTAAATAAAAAGGTAAAAATTAAAATTAAACAGACCATCCTCCAACAATCAGATGGCATTAGACATTTTAACAACATAAAGAGATACTTATATATGACATAAATGACATGTCAGTTCCTAAAATTCCTGGGACCTTGTCCTCCTTATGGGAAGTCATTACTAAAAGTCATAAATACCCTGTTGATTATATTTGACTCCTGCATACTTACTTAATTCTACAGATACCTTTTACTGTAGACCAGATCCCACAACAAAAAGGCAAAACTTGATCTTTAAACCTCATAGAGACCTTAAAATGGCTTTTTGTGTTTTTGACAACAGAAATAACACTTGTGACACTTGGAGTTCTGAGACAGGTAAACTGACACAGGTGGAGCTGCCTGGGCCCCTCCATGGACCATGCCTCAAGTGCTACAGAAGGACATTGGGCAAAAGAGTGCCCCATCCTGGCTTTCCTTTGGGACCTTACCCCAGGGCTACTGGACTGTCTTAGCCACCAGAAAGTGGGTAAGCCATCCTAACTTCCAGCCCTCACAGGAAATGCCAACACTGCCAGATTCATCGCTGACGGATCTGCTTAAACTTGCTGCTGAAGACTGATGGGGCTCAGGGCCAACAACAGCCCCCTTTATGAGTGTCCGTCTCAGAGTCCAAGTCCACTAAAAGTCTCAGGTAAGACATTCTCTATACTTGTGGACATAGAGGCCATATGTACAGAGTTCTTGAGTTTTCAGGCCACTATAGTAAGTCCTCAATTTCTGAGGTGATATTGAGGGTCAACCTATACCGTTTACCAACAGGCCCTATTTCGTGCAGGTCCCAGACTGCTTCTTCCAAATCCACCCAGTGGTGTCAAATCTTCCCTCCACCACTCATTCTGTAGGCCTAAATCTTAAAAATGTTTTTTATTCCTTTGTGTTTATATTGGCTGACCCAGACACTGGCCCCAACAGCTCACACCTGTTATCACTAGTAAACCTCTCCTCAGTGATATAAACCACCCCCTTCCTTTCTTATTCACCAATTTCTCAGACAACCCTGGTCAAGACTGACAGAAAAAATTTGTCTTCTCACTTTGTTTATACTTTTTCAGGGTACATAAAAACCTTTCACACAACCAGGGAGACTGATGATATACTTGATAAAGTCCTATTACAGCAAATCATTCCAAGGACTGCAACCAGGTTATAGTGACCCATACCTGATATTCTTGGCAACCTCAACAGTGGCCAAAGTTGCTAGACTGCCATCCTGGTTTCACATCACTCAGGCTAAGTGGTGCCCTTCCTGCCCTAAATCTAACCATCTTTTTGCCTACTCATCTCCATTTCACCAAGGCCTCACAACTCTCAGGCTGTCATGTTTTGTTATCCAATTTGGTTTCTAATTTCTTATTCTTTTTACAGCAGGACTCTTAACAATATTTCCTAAAGACGCCCATGTCAGGCATACCAGAGACAAGCCTTACCCTCTTAACTTTTACCCTTTCAGATGGGGGAGTAATCAATCACCTCTCATAACTTCACTCCTCCTAACTCCACGCTTATTTTTCAGAATTCTGCCTTACCATGGAAATGTTTCTACCTCAACATGATCCTGATATAATGACATATCAAAATAAAATGCACCTTTCCTTCTACCTTACCTGGGTCCTTAAATATGATAGTGCCATGCCTCCTCATAACATCTTGTCTCTTTGTTTTTCGAGTCTAACATACATGCATTCATCAGTGAAGTTGTCCTGGCTAAAACACCTGGCACCAGCTTCTACAAGGGCATCAACCGTCATCCTGTCAACTCCCCTAGACCCCAGTACAGCGCCCTCTTCCAGCAGGAAGCAGTAAAAAAGAAATCTCGACCTCTTTTCCTTATAATAATAATCATAAGATGGGATATGAAAGGATTTTGGCCCAGACAGGACACTGTAGCTGGTAAAGCCTCAGGCAGAACCAAGGAGCTCCATCTCCCCCATCCCTAGGAATTTACCTGTGGCCCTATCTTCCCCACCCCTAGGAGTTTGTCCCTGGCACCAAAAGAATACCAATGAGCTACCTGTGCATCCCTAATGCCCTCAGGCACCACCCCCAATCTAAGCTACATGTATGCTCCCACTTCACATGTTCCACGGAGAGATCGCCGACCCCAGGGGGAGATGCCACACCCCAGGGTGTCAGGGATTCTCTCCCCACACATTCTTAATATAAAGGTCATTTATATTTCATACTTCTTATCTTTTCAGCCACTGTCCCTCACAGTTCTATCAAGATCTATGTTGGAACTTCAGTTCTACAATATGAATGTCTTACTTAATGAATCTTCTAGTACTTTAATATTTTCTTAATTTTTAAAATTTTCAAAAGTAATAACTATAGCCCCCAACTGTACTTTAATCTGCAGTTAATATTTTATCCATTCCTGTTTTGCATCTAGGTAATAAAATCAATAAGTGGCTTTTATTTAAATTTTTGTATCTTTGATAGAAACACTCTTCTTATATTTGATAGAAAGCATTCAAATTGACAGGTTAATGTTGACTTGTAAAGAGATGTGTTAAAGCATATCATTATGTGATTATACAAACACGATAGTCATAGGTATCCTCAAATGAGTGTGGTATAGTAGCAAAATACTAAAATAAGCAGTTGTAATGATTTTTGGATATACATTTTTAAAATACTATAAATCGTATATTTTAATAGTAACATTGATTATCCAACTGTTGACAAAATTTCTGAAAAATCTAACACAGACACTGATATTTTTTCTCAATGCCCAGCAAATTCCAACACAAATCTCCAATGGATGTACATAACTAATTTGTGGGAATGGTAATGGAGAAATTCCTGGAGAGGAGAGGTCAACAAAGGTACCAAGTGCAAACAATTTGGCTATAAACACAACCAAATTCTCAACACAGGCAGGCACCTGTCTTACACTACCAGTAGCAGGCAAGCACACACTCTCCAACTCCCTAAACTTACCTTGCTCTCTAACCTTCCATACCAGCTGGCAACCCAAGGTCAGGTGGAAGAAGAGTGGAAACGCTCATAAGGAAAGCAAGGAAAGAAAAGCCCATCAGAGCTCTTCTTTCCTGATACAGATTCGTCACTACCAATTGGGTGGCAATTGTTAATATTCAGAAATAAGCATGTTACACATTAAAATTATTTTTATGGCACTTATATCTAGATTAAAGATAGAAAAGTAGACTTACTCTTCTTTTTTGGAGGGGACACTAAATATTTGAAATGTTTTGACAACCTTTCTAAATTATGCTGATTAATTTATTTAAAATGATGAAATCAAATAACTTATATCTACATGTCTTAAAAGATAAGACTTATGGCAGGGGAGAACATGAAAAGTAATTGAGTCCAAAAATGTTTCAAGAAACATTTGAGATGAAGAGAAAAGGTCCTCATACTTTGTAGAGTCAGTCATTAGGTCTAATTAATCAGGGTAAACAAATTTTTAGTTCTTTGTTCTTCCATAGCTTGCATCTGGATATTCTAATCAATATTAAAGCTCATCACTAAATGCATCATTGAATATTTGTGCATACTTTAGAAAATATACATAAAGGAGAATAAATTAATTGAGTAAATGAATGGAGGAAAGCTTATTTAGGATCATGCTGCTCAATTGCTATTTTTTAATTCTACTATTCAGATATATCTCAAAACTCTATAATTGTCAATATTGATATTGAATACAAGTTAGGCATATTCTCAAGAAAATTATTTAAGAATTTTTCTTCCTATATAAAAATCTCAATAAAACAAATAGATGTCATATTTAACTATAATTATAAGGTAATTATTCTTACAAATTATTATAATTAATGCATAGGGGTACATTTGAAAAATGCTGTTACTACTTTACTGGCATTTTCCTGGTTATATAAAAAACTGTGTTTGTCCATATGGGTTGCTGTAACAAAATGCCATATTACAAGGAACAGATAAACAGCAGAAGTGTATTTGTTAATAGTTTTAGAGTTTGTGAAGTACAAATTACGGCAGAATAAATGTCCAATGAATTCCCACTCCTCGGTTCACAGTAGACTTTTCACTGAAGAGTAAACTAGTTATTTTTTGAGTTTCTTTTTTTGTGTATGTATGTTTGCCATGGATCAAACTCATGACCTCACACTTGCCAGGCAGGCACTTGTACTGCTGAGCTAAATCCAGGCCCTCAAGTTTCTTTTATACGAGTATCGATCTCGGTACTTTATGCTTCTGCCCTCATAATTACCTCTCAAAAGGCTCACTTATAACATTATTTTTTGTTAGTATTTTCACTTATGAATTTTGGAAAGATTAGTATTTAGTCAATTTCAGCAACTTTTTCCTCAAACCTCAAAAAACATTCTTAATTTATTTGTAGAAGACAATAGATATCCATAAATGTAAAAAATATTTGCATGGATAAATATCTGTTCATTTTGTGTGAAAAAGTGTGTGGCTAAAGTAGTTAAATGTGCATGTACCACTAAGTGAATCAGAAACGATTTTTAAAAATCTGCATAAATATATTCATGTAAATAACTCAATTTTCATATAAACAGCATCACGTATTAGAAATATGATTTAGGAGTATTTTTATATAATGCTATAATATTTTGTATTGCAAATGCAATGTTCCACAATTATCACCATGCTTTGAAAGTTCTGTCAATTAAACAAAAAAATCAATGCAACAAACTGATATTATCACTCTAGGACATTGTAAATGTTTGTTACATGATTTATCTGTTATATATAAATAACAGCAAGGATAGCAATTATCAACTATACAACCATTATTATGTTAGCTTCTGTGAGCTTCTAAAGCTTTCAAATTCACATGAAGACTAACACATTTAACTAGAAATAAAAAGTATACAATAAAAATTTAAATTGATTGCAATTTAATATATTTACCAGTTGAGACAAATGTATTGCTGTCATTGTTTACTATTTTCTTCCTGAGGCCTTTGAATTATTAATATAACAAATTATGAACAATTTTTCACACAAAGGACTTGAAAACAAACCATTATTCCCAACAGTATGATTTCCTACCATAATTAGTATACTTTCTTTCCTTACGTTTATTAAGGAATCCTTGTTACTTCTAATCTTTTAGAAATTAGATATAAACTGAGAAATTCAGGGAAATTGGAATTGTCCAGGTGATACTCATTTGCAAATTATTTCAATGGATTAATGTAGATGTTAATTTGAAATTCTCATTTTGCTATTTTATTTTACAGAGCATGCCACATCCTGAAAACAAGGAATGCAATATGACATTATTCTTAATATTTTAAAGATCATCAGTAATACAAAAAACCTTATCATCATGCTGCCTCAAACTTACACTTAATTTTTTATCTTTTTATTTACAGTTTTTCATAGTTATATACACATAGATACAATTAAAAAATAAGCAACATGCTCTAGTTCTTTACAAAACTGGTGAGAGGGAAATAATAAAATGGATATGAAATTGCCCTGAAGAGGCAGACAGCAGTTTGGGCCAAAATCTTTATTACTCAACTTTTCAAGAGTATGGAGTTAAATAATCCCTCAATATACTTTGCACTCCAATTTCTTCACCTGGAAAATTAATTGTTACACTTTAATTAATTATATTAACTGGTAAAACCTAAGATTTCAATAACTGCTCTTTATATCAGATGGACTCATTTTGCAGGATAGATTAATCATGCAACTCTAATGTGAACAGGATTTCCTTAGATTGAAAAATGAGATTCTCCTTCCTTAAGCCATAAAATATGTTTTGAATAATCTCTCTAAGGTAAAGTGGAGAGTAACAAATTGTACATTTGGTAAATATATCTTTGATAGGTAACTTGATACAGTAGAAGGTGAAAATTTCAGTGTCAAAACAAAAAATTTTTACCCGGTACTATAAAACGTGGGGAAAAAATAGTGCCAATTTAAAGGCCTCTAGAACCATAAAAAATTACTTTTATCTTACCAAACAGACAACAAAATGTGATCCTGGATTGAAGAATTGTAAATGAGGAGTATAGTTTTATACATTTTTTTTTATGTTTGTGAATTTAGATGATGGTTTTTGGGGAACAGACTTGAAAATTACGTATTATAGGGAATGGTAATTGATCCAATCGATTAAACATATAAAGGACATTTGAAAAAAAATACCTAAAAGAATATATTTTCTATGGAAGAAAAATAAAATGTAGAAAATCTATAAAGTTGATAAATTATCAATAGGAAATATATTACAATAGATACTATACAGTAAAATGTGGATTTTGGAACTTATTCTGCATGACAGTTTCTTTAGAAGTAGATGTGGGTTTCACTCAGTCATTGCCACATTTAAAAATGAAAATAAATTTACAAATTATTAATCATATTATAAAAATATTAAAATGTAGCTGAAAGACCATTTTGAAAGATTACAGAAAATTAATATTGTACATGTTTGCATTTATATGTCTAATTAGTTTCAAAATGTTTTGCATAAGATCTGTGATATGAAGCAATACTTAAATAAATGTCATTTACATGAAAATTAATATTATGTTACAAAGCTTTTTCTTCTCCATCTCAGGATGTTATGCTAAAAGGGATAGTGTATAAATGAGGTGCTGGTACTAAAGAGATAAATAAATTGTAAAATTGAAATTCTAGGGAATAAAGCACCAGATATTTTGCCTATTCATTTGCCACAAAAGTCTTAAGTTCAAAAGATTTGGACTATTATTTAACACCATACATAAAATTTAATACAAAATAAGAATAATAATGAAAAGATACCCTTATAAAGCTGTTAGAGGATAAAATAGAGATAGATTTTTATGACTGAAAAAGGTAAGGGCTCTTTTCTGTGACAACCAAAGCCTCACTTGCAAAAATTAAAGTAAGTGTACTACACTTCAACAAAATATACACTTTTATTTAAAAGGAAAATTATTTGAAAGTATAAGTAAAATAAACCCCATTTAAAAATGAGCAGATAGCCCAAATAGATATTTCCCCTAGAAAGATTTAAAAATTCCGGTAAGTACATAGAAAGATGATTAACTTCTTTAAAAATCAGGAAAATGTACAAAAATACAGTGAAGCAGTATTTCACAACCACTAGGATGGTTAGAATTGAGTAGATCTTTGTTACGCGGTGTTGATGAGAATGTACTGATGACAATGTAAATGTTAGAACAACTTTTGGAAGACAGTTTGGAATGTTTACAGCTAAAGGCAGAGCTAATATATAATCCAGTAACTTGACTCCTCCATTTTATACCTAAGAAAAATTAAAATATACGCTACGTAAAAAAAAAAAAAATGTTGCACAGAATTTTTGCAGCAGAATTATCTGTAAAAGGCTAAGAGAGTAACCAAACTAAATATATTTTAATGAAATAATGGGAAAACAGAATCTGGCTTATCTAATCAATGAAATAGTAAACTGTTGATCAAAGATATAAAATAATATTTAGATAGCAGGAGGAATTTTAAGAGATTTGCTGTGCAGTATGTTGATCATCATTAGCAGTGATATATTGTAGAGTTGAAAATGTTAACAGAATGAATGTCAAGTGATATTATCATCAAAATTATAGCTGTGCAAGGTAGTACATGTTAATTAGTTAGATTTAACCATTTCACAATGTTTGTGCAGATATCTGGATACTTGTCAAAATACCATGACTCATGTGATAAACATACTTTTATCTGTCAGTATTTTAATGAAAACCTTGAAAACTCAGGAAAAAAAGGTCATGAAGTACTCATACATACTATGCCTTGTATGAACCACAAACATCAGGTTGAGTGAAAGAAACTCATCACAAAAGTTCATGTTTTGAATCAATTCAGTAAAAAATAAACTTGGAATAAAGTGGAAGACAAAAATCTGTAGAGATAAAACACAGATTAAAAGTAACTTTGAGATGAATTTAGAGAGTCATGAAAAATAGAGGGCTGATTATCCTAAGTTTTGAAGTTTATTTGAGAGGTAATGTAAAAATTCTACAATTGTGGTAATGGTTGCCTATAAATATAAATATATGAAAATATTAAATTGGGAATTTTAAGTAAATTAATTGAACAAAATGTGAATTATATCTTGTTGGAAGCCACTGTGAAGCAACTCTGAGTAGGATTTAAAATTAACTAAATGACTTTCTATGTTTTTCTGTAAGTCTGTGCTAGGCCTAAGCCCTTTGCATGGTGATGGGAGCTGATTCACTGTAAGTGAACCTCTAGAAGTTACTGGTCCTGGCTGAGACCTGCATTGACCTGTAATGCCAGAGATACCTGAAAAGGCAAGATAAGGCCACAGCTGAGAATATCTGGCTCCAACCCCATGAAGAAGACAGAGACTGCAGCTGCAGGTGTCTCACTCCAGCAGTCTCACTCCTAACATAAATATGGAGACAAGACGATTCTCCTAAATAGGCATAATTTACTACTTGGAGAAATTTTTGAAGTGACTCCCAAGGTCCTGCTTATTTCCTCATGCTTTCCTCAGTATCTTCTCTGTTTGAAAATGTAATAAATGTGGGCAGCCCAGGGAAGCTCTTTGTCTTAGCCCTCATTTAGTCCAAAGAATCAAGAACTCTGCAGAGGGTTTTGATCCTCTCGGAACCGTAAAAGCATACCTCTTGTCTCGTTTTTTAAACTTTTGCCATATACTCATTTGGGAGACTGAAGATCTGGGCCAGGTCCCAATAATACATCAATTTATTTTAAAAGATAAAGAAAAAGTATGAAAATAATAATTTTAACTGTGTTTGCTCAAAAACACCACATAGCATCCTTGATTTAATTCTCTTGCATTTGTATCACACAGTGCCAGGAGTGTAGTATTATTTTTAGTTTCATCTTCAGCTCTCTAAAAATATCTAATTTCCATCAACTCTTGTGAAGTGTGACAGTGCTTTACCATGATATATTTTGATCAGAAAGAAAAACTAAGATGTGATTTTTTTTTAAATCTAGTAAAAATAGTTTAAAAGTAAGATATTTTGAGAACTAAAAATGTCAGGAGAGTGAATTCCCAAAAAGTGCACATTTTAGGATTAAGTTCTGGCTACTTGTTATTTGACCTTGAACAAGCTTTTTAAACTCTCTGGATATAATTTTCTTTATTTTTGAACAGAAGGTAATATTACCAACTATCTAGATAAGTAATAAGTTAGTACATGTAAAGCACTTCAAAAGGATCTACCAAATAGTAAACAATCAGTAGGTATTATCTATTAGTAATTTAACTATCTCAAGAAAAAAAATAAAATTAACCTTTGGTTTTATAAGAAATTTTTCTTACAGGAAGAAATTAAAACTTCCTGTTATTTTCCTAGAAGTTATTGTCACCTAGCTACAAAGACAAACCAATAACTAATTTTCTGGTTTCTACAAATTCTCAAACATCATTTCCAAATTTTTGTCCTTACTTTTTTATTATGGTTAAAAAATAATATGAGATTTATGCTCAGAATGAAAATTTAAGCATATATTAACTACAGGAACAAGGCTTCACAGCAAATCTCTGAAACTTTTCCATCTTGCATGACTGAAACTGCACCAACTGAACAACAGTTCCTCATGCATCCTCCTCTAAGCCCCTGGCAAACATCAGTTCTCTTTGTACAGTCTTTTGGGACTCTAGCTTTGTTTGTTTCTGTCAACTCTTGTCAGTGGAAATGTGATTCTACCATGGTGTTATTTGAACTAAATGAACACTTACATGGTTGCAACGTCCAACTTTTAAGTAGACTAAAAATATAAAGCTTGAGAAATTCTAAGTATCTATGTTAAAAAGTTGATTTATAAATGAAAATGCAAGGAGTCAAGTTAAGCAATGTGATTCCAAAGCAAATTAGACCATAGGAAAGGTAGAATATCTAGTCAGCCTGCTGTGTTTTGAACTAGGCAGTCTGAAACTAGAATCCTTGTAGGTCACAGCACACCAATTTTATCCACTATTGTATAAGATATTAATCTTCTCTAAGTTTTAGTAAAATCTTAGAATGTTGTTAAAGCCTAGATAACACAATTAGACTGTAAAGAATGGACCATATCCAAATGTTCTTTTTTCTCAATCATTTGACTCCAAAGATTATGCCCTGGTTCTTTCTCAATATCAGGTTCAGTCCCACTTTAAGACACGTGTTTCAGGTCTTTTTCAACCTGGAATGCTCTTTTGTAATATATCTGTATGACTAATTCCCTCATATCTTTATGTTCTTCAATCTTACTCCAAGTCCAATGTCTGAGTAATAGCCAGCTTGCCAATATTGTTTGAAAATCCAACTTTCCTTAGTATTCATTCGCAAAGAGTTGATAGAGCGCTTTATGAAATATTTTTTCATATCACTGATAATTTTATATAAAAAATGCAATCACTTTCCTTCACTTGAATGTCAATTAAAATAGTATAATTATTGGGACAGATGATTTTGTGCAAGTGTCTAAAACTATAGTATTTGGACTGATTCTTGAGTGATGGATAGTAGTTTTACATGTATAGAAGAGACAAATGTTAAAGCATTTTAATTTGCAGAAACAGTACATCTAGAGAAGGAAAAGAAAGTTCCATTTTGACAGAAATTGAAAGCAACATTGATATATTATGGAAATAAGTCATGAATGTAATTTTATAATGGAATGTGGAAATTAATTTGGCGCATCATTTTTAAAATACCCCATTATTTAATACACTTTAAGGTAATACCATTATAACAACAAATACTAGGAATAAAAAAATACTTCAAAAATCCACAAAATATCATTTTCTGTTTTCTATACACCAGTATTTATGTCCTTATTTATTCATCTCATTTAAGCATTTGTAATGGAAAAGATGGGAACTCTTTCAATCTGTTTAATTTTTTGAATTGTCATTGTTTAGGTACACCGCACAACACATAAGCTTGGCTATTTAGAAGACAGTACAAAAGATGATGGCTGTTCAGTTACTTTTATGGAGATAAACTGGGGAACAGACCTCATTTGAAAGATACTAGCTAGCTACATAGTGTTCCAGCTAGCTATTTACTAGCACTTTGGCCAAAATTTCTACTTTATAGTATATAAACTATGATATGTGAACTATTTATATAAAATATTTGATATTTACTTCAGTAAAACTCATTATTTGTGAGACACATTTGGCCACTGGGTTGCTCACTGCCATTCTTAATGTATGCAAAAATATACTGGCTATTTAGTGTGTTGTCATTAAACTATGCAAGGTCACAGGTGTAACAGTTATTTGTCACAGTGATTTTATTTTATCATGGAATTTCTTGATTCAATCACATGCATAAATAGGAGTGTCTCACCTTACTGATGCGACATACACAAACATTCACACACATACACACATAACATGTGTGGTGTGAAGATGAACCCTCTAAGTATTTGTGTGTTAGGACCATTTTATCATGTATTTTTTCATAATGGACAGACTCATAAATTCAGTTGCATTTTGTGAAGAATATAGAGTGATCTTATCCTGTAATATCTTTATGCTGTAATGCAAAATGTTAACTTACATATACTTTTATTGGGAATTTTATTAAAAGAACATCTATTTTTATCAGCAGTTTTTCTTTTTCTATAGGAATAGATATATCAGCAATGGTAATATTGAAATAATTCAAAACATGGTTATAATGTAGGACTACATCTTTTTAAAATCATTTTTCAAAAACAAAGCTTCTTTTTTACTCCTCCCCATTCACGGTAGACAGGTAATGGCAGCTGGATATCCAGAGATACATGTTGATTAGCATAGCTTGGAGGAAGTGTACTTTAGAACAATTCTTTTCCAAGTATGCAGTAGCCTAGACAATCTTTCCAGCACAAAACCAGTTCCCCTGAGTCAAATAACAGTCATATGACATGCAAAATACAATTATTCTGAGCAAGATAACAGATAATAGGGATATGCATAGAGATATATTTTTATCGCTTTCTCTGCTATTTACAGTCTTTTTATATTTGCTCTGAGTCGCAATACCTCACAGAATGTCATTTTCGCAATCAGAATAGCCGTCCGCAAGGTGTTCCTGTGCTCCAATTTGAGAACTTATCGGGTGAACCAAAGACTATAAAAGTAAAATAGAATGTAAAACTCTATCCCTCCCTTGACAACTAAAAATGTACCTTATAGTGTACATCCAATCACTTAATAAAAATATGTTTTTCTCAAAGGAAAAATGACAATGTAATTTGAAATATACTGAGATTCATCTGGCTCCAGCTCAGACTTGTGGAGATATTTTAAATCATTTCTATCCTCACAGCAAGAACTATCTGGACAAACAAATATTCAGTGGC
Organism: Cavia porcellus; assembly: GCF_034190915.1. Lineage (NCBI taxonomy): Eukaryota > Metazoa > Chordata > Mammalia > Rodentia > Caviidae > Cavia > Cavia porcellus. Next base: position 28,866,002 of record NW_026947487.1, on the reverse strand, counting down.
TTTTTTTCTTTTTTGACCCCAGTCGTGAACTGAGGATGAAGAATAAACCATCATCCAAAGTCTGTTAAAAAAAAAAAAAAAGTCAGAGATTGACAGCTGAGATCTGGTTATTTGCAGCAGAAACTTTTGGAATTACAAACCAGGAAGACCTTTTGGGTTGCTAGGCTCTGAGTTTGGACAAGTATAGGAATGAAAATCTCCTGACAGGAAACATTTATTGCCTCTAGTCAACACCCTTAAAGGTGCTCCTACTAGGATGCCTAAGCTGTCAGGGATGGGGGATCTAGCTCTGTGGCACAATGCCTGGCTAGCGGATGCAAGATCCTGAGTTCAGCTCCAAGTATGAAGAAAAAAAAAAAAAAAAAAAAAAAAAGAGCAGCAATTTTAGCTGTCAGAATCCAAGGAAGATCTACCACATTTCTGGCTGGTGGAAGAGTAACCATTGTAAACCCAGACATGAACTTCTCCATAGCAAATACCACCTTTCTATCCTACTCAGCCAGACTTAGCCTACTTAGCTCCTTTTCAGCAAAGAAAGGGAGTTAAACCCACGCCGGACTACCACACGCAAGAGGTGAGCAATTTCAAGGGGTTGGGATTCAAAGGAACACTGGGGAAACTGCAGTCGGGGTCAAAATTGTGATGCTCTCCCTTCACACTCCTTGGCATGGTGTCAGCACAGCTCTGGTGTGGAACCGGGTCACAGGTAAAGGAAAACAAAGTGTGAGGTGCAGGTATAGGGAATGACAAGATGGCAAGCAGAGCTGGGTGCTGTGGTACACATTGTTATGCTAGCCACAGAGAAGCTTGAAGCAGAGGGATTGAAAGTTCAAGATTAACCTTAGTGACCTAGCAAGACTCTATTCTACTAAATGGGCAAGTGACACTTCTCAAAAGAAGTACAAATGGAAAGGGAAAACAAAAATGTTAAAAATGTGATGTGTGTATGTACTGATTCCTCAAAGTGGATGTAATTATTATAGGTTAATACCATGTTGATAAAATTTTAAAATAAGAAAAAAAAAAAACCACCAATAGAGATATTTTTTAAAAGTTCAACATCTTTAGGTATTTGGAAATCAATTAAAAATGACATTAAGATTCCATTTCACCTTAGTCAGTAATGCTATAATCAAAATACAGACATCAATAAATGCTGGCAAAGGCACACAGAAAGATATATCCTTTTAACTGTTTGTGGAAAAGTAAATTAGTACAGATACTATTAAGTCAGGAAAGCCACTTTAAGGTATATACACAAAAGAATTGAAATTAATATAGAAAAACCTGGACACTCATGTTTATTGTGGTATAATTAAAAGCTACAGGGCCTGCCTAGTTGTTAACAAGATAAAGAAAATACGACATATGTGTACAACTGAATTTATTTAGTCATATAGAATAAACATTAATTTGCAGGCAAATGAATGGAACTGGAGATCATGTGAAGTGACATTAACCAGACTCATGTCTTCTCTGCATATGGAATATGGAGAGGGAGGGAAAGAGAGAGAGAGAGAGAGAGAGAGAGAGAGAGAGAGAGAGAGAGAGAGAGAGACAGAGAGAGAGAGACAGAGAGAGAGAGACAGAGACAGAGACAGAGAGAGGGAAAGAGGGAGAAAGTGGAGAGATAAAATGATGGCAGGTAATAACGGGAGTTGAAAACCTATCAAGTATGTTATATGCACATGAGAATACAAAAATGAACTTGGCTATTCTATATAACCTATGTGCTCTAATAAAATAAAAAGGTAGATTTTAAAAAATTATAAAGGGTTAATGATGTCACTCCAGTGGTGGAGTGCTGTCCAACACCTTGTCCAGTCCTAGTGCCACACAAGCACACACAGGGAAACAAACACATATGCACACACACCGAAAAAAGGGATCAAAAGTAAGTGGAGAAATTATAAGCTTCTGATACCAGTATCTACAACAAATATTAAAAAGCTAAGCTCTTACGCTTGAGTGTATTTTAATTTCTCACAGAAAAGTCCAGCATGTGCTTCTATTTCTATTACATGATCTATATACCATGCAGTCAAAAACAATGAAAGGCACACCACAAGATAAAAAGGCTGAAAATCTTTATTCCTTTGAATATTTATTTGAATTATTCTATAAATTTTCTATGCCTCTGACAATCCTTCAAATCTTGGCCAACTTGCTCTGTACTTACACGGCACTGTGTTGTAAACACCAAGAGATGATTGTCCTGATGAGGGAAAGGAGGGCAAATAGTGCCCCCATTTTAAGAAGACTTGAGTATACATGAGAGTGATATTGATACAGCAATTAAATGTGAATGTATTTCTAAAGTTTTACGAGTGTGTTTAGATCAAAAAGAGTACTCACATCAAAATAGTTCTTTTTAAAGAAATTATCCAACATTGTAATATGTTGTTTCATCACAATAATATATGAGTAACAGAGATATTTGTTTAGATCATTATTGTGTACTTTGTTACTTTCTGTGTTTCCTATAAAATGAATCATTTCACTGAAATTTATATCTCTTACTGATTTTCAAAGATGAGAGAAAGAAAACAGTGAATGAACCAGGGGATGTAGCTCAGCCTAGAGGATTTGCCTAGGCTAAATGAAGCCTCCTGTGTAACAAAATAAGAATTAAATAAAAATTGAGCTTCTCATCTATGTTTACTGCAGTATGTATTCTATTATGATTAGGCATTCTACCTATCAGGAACAAATTTTGACATATTGTTTTGAGTATATTTTTATAAAAAAATTACTAACATCTTAAATTCATGTCATATGATGTGTCTTCATTTGTAACAATATTACACACATCTATCTATTTTACTTCATTTTACTATATCCAAAATTTGAGTTATAAAATTTGCACATAAAACTCCACAGATGGAGTTTTAAATCTCATCCAACCAACAATCCATGGCAAGTACTGAAGAATTTAACACATTGAACAAATTTGATTCCAGTTTCAGTAAAGCTATTCCCTAGTGAAAGAGATTTTTAAATTTGCTGTTTTATTTATAGCTAAAATTAAAAATCTAATACTTTTAGTAGTTAATTATTTTGAAGAAAAAAATCTTTTATGACTGCCTAAAAATTTATACAATATGTATTTATTACTTTATATTGTGCTTGAGTAGGAAAGAAATTACTTAAAAGCTTGCTGCAAAATTTTAGAACAAATGATTCACTGCTGTAAACTAATGCTATCCCAAATGAAAAGAGTTGTTTGACTTGGCAAAAATTAGTCATATTAGCATCAAATGTTTATGTTAGAAACTAAAAAGTATATTTTGCACTGCTGTTCATTGCCTCCAGTTATTTTAATTGCATTTGTATATGTACTTCAAATTTTATGAATACATTTTCTGCCTAATAACATCATTGCACCAGTTGGCTTATTTTAATGTTACATAAATTTTTAGAGAAAAAAAGGGATTGCCAGTGGTCATTTTAACTCACTGCAACTGTTGCTAAATTATTTTGTTCCTTATATGTATAATATATTTGGGAAAAGTGGGTTTTTCATCCTTTAGTATTCAATATACTGCACGTACTAGATATAGACCTCATTCTCTCATAATCAACTTTCAATATTCTAGGGAAAAATTACCTTTAGATTATAGAAAGATGTGACATTTTTGAATACATACAAAAGTAATTTAATAGACCAGCTAAAAACAAGCAGTATTATAGAAGCTGTAAGTACACATTATTTTCAAGTTATGCATTTTTAAAATTTCTTAATATTAGACCAGGACAGAAAAATTCCTATGAAAGTTTTTTTTAATTATTCTCATTTTCCTTTTATCAATGATTCCTTAATATGCCTATCATTTGCTTTGATAATATTTTTCTTATTTCTTTCCATGATCAATGCAATCAGTATCAGAATGATGAAAATACTAAGACATTCAAAGTATTTCTTTCCCAGCCTTGCTTGACAGTGAGTACCAAACTTCATCATTGATCAATTTTAAGATAAGCAGCCTTTTCTTGTAACTGAAAGACAGCAAGTAAGTTTCAGAAGTAAGAAACAAGTAGAGGAAAAGCAGTTTTTGCAAAAGGGCAAAAAAGAAAACAAGTACACTTTTGTTTTCTAATCTCTCATTTTCCTCTGCTTAAATGTTAATTTATTTTCTTGTAGTCAGTCCTAGAAAAGAGAAAAAATAGCACTGAACTTTAGAAGTAAAAACAGATTTTTAGCTTAGAAGACCAATTTTGTATGGTTTGTATATGCCTGTGATGTATAAATAACCAACATGTGTATAGCGATGGGTGTGTTCTAGGACTGCTCCACGGTGTTTGTTCCTACCTTCTGCTGTGAAATAGGTTGACATTTTCAAAGTCGCAAGGAATCACAAATTGTTGGCTGTCTTTCTTACTCAAAAAAGGAAAAATAATACAAACAATGATTCTTTGTGGCAAATGCATGCGTTTATCTTAACGACTCTTTTCCATAGATACTATGAAAAAATATAATCTCTTGAATCTTTTCAAAATGAATTCCTTTTATTATTTTTTTCTTTTTAAAATTTTTATAAGTAGTTCTTAATGACCAGCAGAGTATTTAATATTTCACAATTTTCTGTTTTATTAGTATACTATAATCAGTGATAAATTAACCCAAATGTATATTTTATTTATAAAGTACACTAACAATAATTTTCTGTCAATAGATATTTATTGTGATGCTATATTAAAGAATATCCATTGTGAACTTTCATTTTCCTTTTTAAATTTTTTCTGTATCCACTTAAATTTTCAGTGAATTCAATCATTCCATAATTAGGAAACTACTTAGCATAGCAGGAAATATGAAGAGAGCTCCAGATCATTTACTTCCAAAATATGTGTACACATAAAAGCATGTATGAAAAACACGCATGTTTAAAAAGTTCACACAACCAAAATAATATATGCATACTAGAATTTCATTTATAACTGCATGACTTAAAAACTTTGTCCCTAAGTACTGAGACTACAGGTGTGCACCACCATGCCCAGCAGAGCATACATATTTTATGTCATTGTGATCAACAAGTTCATCCACTAACTTGAATGAACGTGATTTTTTGAGAAGAGTCTCTAAAAATTCTGTTATATTTGCATGTAAACTCTCATTAGATTTTGCCATTGTAAAATGCAAATATTATTCTACTACCAAGCAATTTTTAACTTTTGAAAAGTTTTTCGGATTTAGACTAATTTATAGGCATTAAGATGCAAGAAAAACATAAACGCACACTCTTTATCAGACTCAAATTTAGTGATTCGACCCTTCTCACTTTTTCTTCATTCAGAAACACAAAGAGTGCATACCTAGAGAGCAACAATTGTTTTAAGAATATAAATCATATACATCTGTTCTGTCATTTTAACTAATCAGATATAAGATCATGGTCACTGGTAACTATATGGAAAGATCTTAAATGTTGTCCGTATGATCTAATTATTCTCATTAAAAGGTGACTTGTGTTTGTGCATGTGTGGGGAGTGCATGCACGTTCACAAGTATGTGTGCAAGGGAGGGATTTATCTTAAAAGAAAGGCCTGATAAGCATTTTTGACAACATTATTTAGAGAACATCAAAAAGTGACACTGACTAACACTTGAAGCATTCATATGTATTTGTTAAAATCTGGTAAATAGGAAAAGAATGATGTGACAAAAGCAGTTCGGAGAATTGTTGCCATTTCAATCTACTTATGGTTTACAGGTAATGTCTGCATGGGTCTAAATACAGAAAAGATGATATTATTCTATCAAATACCTCCTAGAGTTCTCTCATCTAACCCATATCTCCCTTTCAGGATAATCACTACATTTTTTCCCCAAATATGTACATGGATAGGGAGTTTTTCTTAAATTTCTTCTGTATTTTTAAAATTAATATATATTAGCAGTTATTCATAACAATGTGAAGTTTTTACACATTTTTTCATAGCTTGTATGGTTTGACACCATTTTGTATTTATTTTTGTCTGTAAATACTATGTATCTATCCAGATGAGGGGAACAAAACCAAATTAATGGATGCATAAAAATGTGCTAATTATTTACAGTATAGCCAATGACAAGCATTAAATTAATGGCATACATTTTCTGTTATTAGCAGGTATGTTGCTGTATTAATGTGTGATTTTATTTTGATCACACTGCTAAATTTCCACACTCGTGTATTCCACAGTACGTATCAGTGACTATTTTCACAAATAAAAATAAAATACATTTTTAAATTTTTTTTCATCCAGGTATATGGGTGAAAATCTTATTATGTGGTTTTCTCATATATTATCTCATTGTAAGACAAAAGAAACATAAACTGACATAAATACACCATTTTTCTTTTGCAGTTTTTCTTTTTAATTTCAATGATTACATTTGCTTCCCAGTTTTAACTAGAATAGCTTTTGAGATTGTTAGAAACACCCTAGCAGCTGATAAGATGAGATTTTACCTCCATAGTTGCTAGAAGTGCTGCAGTCAAGGCTTGTGGGACATTTTTGCAAAAATTGCCAGATTTTTGAAGCAGATAAGAAATTAAATGTAAGTGGGGAGGAAGAAGAGTAAAGTACTATTCTGAACATATATAAGCATTTAATTGAACTTTTCTAAAACTACCATTTATATTCTTTCAAAACTAAAATGTTTCTCATTGTCTCTCAATTGCTATAAAGAAGAAATAGCTTGGCAGTGTGCTTACTTTAGGAACTTAAAAGTACAATCAGTCTCTCATACCCATGGGTTCCATACCTGCAAAGCCAATCAATCATGAATCAAAAATACCTGGAAAAAATGCCTGACATGAATCCAAGCAGACGTTTTCTTGTCTTTATTCACCAAAAGTACAATATAACTACCACATAGTACTTACATTGCATTAAGTATAACAGATAATATAAAGGTGCTTTAAAGTACAGGAGGCAAGTGTGAAAATTATATGCATATTCTGTGCCACTTTGCACATGTGACTTGAATATACAAGAAGTACTATAAGCAACAGTCCTTTGCTTCAGATACCGAAGAATCATTCCATTGTGGGGAAAAGGGTTGTTTGTTTGCTTGCTTAGATTTTTTGTCCAGTCTACAAATTAAACTGACATAAGGCAAACTAACAGCACATAAATAAAAATTACATAAACATATATACAAGAATCCTACAAAAACATGAAACTCAAAGAAGGACCAAAAGACTGAAGCTGTTATAAAAGATTCTTGGGTTTAGAAAAGAATATCGGCTAGACCTTCTAGTGGTGGTACAGACAAATGTCTTTTTTTAAAAGAAAAAAAGAAATAAAAACAAGACAAAACAGAAAAGAGTGTAGAAGTAATACAGAATTTTAAAGAAAAATATTAACATTAAGAGATTACTAGCTGATAAGTTACATGTTGCCCTCTTAGAAATAGTTGGTCTAGTTAAAAAATCACAGTACAAAAAGTGAGCACTCAAACACTGACATTGCACACCATTCTGTTCAATTATTTAATGGAAACTTAGTAATATGGTCATCTATCCTACACACTTGAACATCCCCATGGTTATATCCTTTAGAGCATTTTCTTTCCCTTTCATTTTTACAATATCTGTTATGCATTTTGGTTATTATTACTTTCAATTTTTCTAATTTTTACACTACAGAGACAATTTGATATTTATAAATGTGAGATTTATTTATTTCATTTATGAAGATAGTCATAAGTTGCCTTCATTTACTATGAAGGTCTCAAGATCGTCCTTTTTTATAGCTGAGTAATACTCCATTGCATAAAAGTACATCTTTTTCATTCACTCTACAGTTGATGGGCGTTTTGGTTGTTTCTAAGATTTAGCTACTACAAATTTTGCTGCTATAAACATGAGTGCACATATATCACTATGGCATGATCTTTTCAAATATTTTGGAAAAATATCCAGGAGGGGGATAGATGGATTGAATGGAACCTCTAATACTAGCTGGAGGAATCCCCATATTGATTTCCATAGTGGCTGTACCAATCTACACTTGCAGCAGCAGTGATGAAGTATTACATTTTCCCCACAGCCTCACCAACATTTATTATAAGTTGTTCACTTGATGGCCGTCATTCTTTCTGGAGGGAGATGAAATCTCAGTGCTGTTTTAATTTGCATTTCTCAAATGACCAGTGATGTTGAACATTTCTTCATATATTTATTTGCCATTTATATCTGTGAAATATGTGTTCATCTCAGACGCTTATTTTGAAAAGGGTCTTTGAATTTAAGGGTTTGATGCTTTTCAGTTCTTTATAAAATCGGGATATAAGACTTTTGTCTGAAGGATTTTCAGCTAAAATTCTTTCCCATTCTGTGGCTTTTCACTTTGTTGGTGATTTCTTTTGAAGTGCAAAAACTTTTTAATAAAGTGTGATCCCAGTGGTTGATTCTTTGAAGTATTTCCCATGTGGTTTATGTTTTGTTCACAAATTCTCTGCCTACACATATGTTTCCAAGTTTTCTACCTATCTTGTCTTCCAATATTTTGTCTTCCAGTGTTTCTGTTTTAATATTTAGATCTTTGATCCATTTTCACTTTAGTTTAGTGCATGGTGATAGACATGGGTCTAGTTTCAGTCTTAAGCATGTGGAAAGCCAATTTTTCCAACACCATTTATTAAAGAGGCTATTCTTTTTCCAAGGAAAATGTTTAGCCGCTTTGTCATATATAAGGTTGCTGAATGTCTTTGTAGTTATGTTTGTATCTTCCAATCTGTTACAATGATCCTCAGGTCAACTTCTTTGACAGTATCATGCTGGTTTTATCACTGTGGCTTTGTAGTATAATTTCAAGTCAGGAATTGAGATGACTCCTACTTTCCCTTCATAGCCCAGAATTGTCTTTGCTATTATAGGTCTCTTCCATTTCCAAATTAATTTTAGGAGTGTTTCCTCTCCATCTGTAAGATATGTTAATGGTATTTTGATTGTAGTTGCATTAAATCTGAATAACAATTTTGGGAGTATGGCCATTTTCACAATGTTGGCTCTTCCTAAGCAAGAGCAAGGAGTATCTGTCCATTTTCTAAAATCCTCTTTAATCTCCTTTTTTTAGAGTGGCATAATTTTCAGCATATAGGTATTTTACATTCTTGGTTAGGTTGATTCCTAGGTATTCATTTCTTAGATGCTATTGTGAAGGGAAATATTTCCATAATTTTTCTTTTAGTGAGTTTTCCATTTGTGTACAGGAATTCTATTGATTTTTGAGTGTTGGCTTTATACTGGGCTACGCTGCGTAATGTGATTATTAACTCAAGTAGTCTTTTATGGATTTTTTGGGTCTACTATATAAAGTATCATGTCATATGAAAATAATGATAATTTTACTTCTTCCTTTCCTATTTTCATTCTTTTTATTTCTCTCTTTTGTCTGATGCCATGGCTAATATTTCCAGAACTATATTGATCATGAGTGGTGATAGTGGACATCATTATCATGCTCCTGATTTTAGTGTAAAGCCTTTCAGTTTTTGATCATTTAGTGTAATATTGGCTGTTTTGTCATAGATGGCCTTTATGAAATTGAGGTGGATACCATCTATATGAGTTTTTGTAGGGTTTCCATCATGAACAAGGGTTGGACTTTATCAAAAGCTTTTTATGCATCTATTGAGATGATCACATGATTTTTGTTTTTGGCTCTGTTGATGTGATGTATTATGTTTATTGATTTGCATATGTTGAACCATTGCCACTTGGTCGTGATATATGGTCTTATGATGATTTGCTGCATTCTATTTGCCAGTATTATATTAAGAATCTTTGAATCAATATTCATTAGTGAAATTGGCTTGTAGTTCTCCTTTTTGGTTGTGTCTTTCACTGGTTTTGGTATCAGAGTAATAGTTGCCTCCAGGAATAATTTAGAGAGGATTGCTTCTCTTTCAACTTCAGTGAAGATGATAAGGAGTCTTAGTTTCAAAGCTTCTCTAAATTTCTTTTAGAATTCAGCCATGAATCCATCTGAACCTAGGCTTTTCTTTTGTGGTAAGTTTTTAATCACGTTTTCAACTTCAGTTGCCAATATTAGGTTATTCAAAATTGTTATATCTCTTTGATTGAGCTGTGGTAGTTTATATGTTTTTAGAAATCTGTCCATTTCCTCAGTGTTTTCCACTGTATGTGAGTAAAGATTTTCAAAGTAAGTATTCATGATCTTTTGAATTTCCATAGGATCTGTTGTGATTTCCATATTTTCAGTCCTTATTGCATAAATTTGAGTTTTTCTTTCCTTTTTTTATAAAGTTGGCTAAAGTTTTATCAATTTTGTTTATTCTCTCAAAAAACCAGCTGTTTGACTTGTGAGTTCTCTGTATTTCTTTTTTAGTGTCAATTGCATTAATTTCTGCTCTGATCTTTACAATTTCCTCTCTTTATGAGCTTTGGGTTTGACGTTCTCTTCCTTTTCTAGAAGCCTGAAATGTAGCATCATGTTGTTTACTTGTGCTTGTTCTGTCTTTTTGATGTGACTGCTTATTGTTATATATTTCCCTCAGGACTGCTTTTATTGTGTCCCACAGGTTATGGTATGTTGTATCCATATTTTCATTGATTGCAAGTATTGTTTTATTTCTTCTTTGATTTCACTTATAACACACTGATTGTTCAGAATGTTATTTAATTTCCATGTATTTATGCAGGTTTTGCAATTTCTTTTTCCATTAATTTCCAGTTACAGTGCACGATGATCAAATATTATGTATGAGAAAATTTCAGTTCTTTTCATTTACTTAAGAATTTTTTATGGGTTAATTTATGGCCTATTTTGGAGAATGTTCCACATGCAGCTAAGAAGAACGTACATTCTGATGTGGTTAGGTGGAACATTCTGACAACATCTACTAAGTCCATTTGCTCACAGGTATGTTTCAATTCTATTATTTCTTGCTGACTTTTTTTCTAGTTCATCTATCTTTATGTGACAGTGGGGTATTAAATTTTCCTATTACAATTGTGTCTTTATGTATTTGGTTTTTCTTGTCCATTAGTATTTTTCTTATACAGTTGGGTGCTCCTGCATTTGGTGCATATGTATTTATAATTGTAAGTTCTTCTTCTTGAAGTTTTCCACTAAAAAGTATGTAGTGACCTTCTTTATCTCTTTTAATCATTTTAGGCTTGAAGTTCACTTTGTCTGCAAATATAACAGCTACCCCTGCTTTTCTGGGTTCCTGTTGCATGCAATATTGTTTTGAATCCTTAGACTTTTAATCTATAAGTCTCATTTTGAGTCATATGTGTTTCTTGTATATAGCATATTGTGGGATCCTGTTTCTTGATCCATTCTCTCAACCTATTTCTCTTGATAAGTGAATTGAGGCCACTTACATTTACGGACATAACTGATATTCACTGTGTCATGGTTTATGTCTGTGGCTCCCAGGCCTCATGAGTTTGCATTGTGCATTTGTGATAGTTCATTGTCTAGTGCTTGGATTGGTGGTGTCAGTGCTACACCCACATAGGGATGGATCCAGGATGTAATGTAATGGCAGGAAGAAGGTGTGTCTTCCTCTTTGCTGGTTCCTGCTTGCTGTTTGCAGCTGCCATGAACTGCAGCCCAGCCATGCCCACCTGCCTTGGAGTCTACTGAGTGTGGCCTGAAACCTCCAAAAACTGTTAGAAATAAATCTTTCCTTTCCCAACTTGAGCTTCAGGTAATTTGTCTCAGCATGAGTAAAAACTAACTAAGACACACTGGCTCAACTTTGTCACGTTTTGTTCCTGTTGTTTATTTATGTTTCCCCCCTTCTTTAATTGCTTGTCCTTCCTGGTGGTGTTTTTCTGTTGTTGTTCCAGAGATTGTGGTCATTCTTGTCTCTATCTAGTATGTCTGTCAGTACTCTTTCTAGGGTTTGTTTTGTAGACATGAATTTTTTCAGTTGGTCTTTGTCGTGGAAGGATCTTGATTCTCCATTAAATTTTAAATACAGTTTTCCTGGGTACATCAGCCTGGATTGAAAGTTGTCTTCTTTCAGGACTTGGAATACTGTGCGCTAATACTTGTCTTAACTTGAGCATTTGGGCTGAAAAGTCTACCATGTTTCTAATTGGCTTTCCTTTCACAATAGATGAATTGTGTCTTTTCTCTAACAGCTTTTGGTATTCTGTTTTTGTACTGTATGTCTGGGATTCTAATTCTTATATGTCTGGGTTTAGATTTATATTGTTTGTGACTGTTTGTCATTCTATATGCTTCATTTTTCTGTATATAAGATTTTCCCCCATATTTGGAAAATATTCTTCTATTACTTCTGTAAATAGTTTACCTATGTCATTTTTGTTTACTTCTGCATCTTCATTGATGCATATTAGTCTTTTATTGTTTCTCTTGGCATCATTCTGCTTTGTTGTTTTTAAAAGTTCTACTCTTTCATGATCACTAACTGTGTTCCTGTCCTCAAGGTCCAAAATTCTATCCTCAGTTTCATTTAAATGGTTTTTCAAGCTTTCAATAGAAGTTTTTGTTTCTTGGATACCTCTTTGAATTTGTTTCGTAGATTCTACTTGTTTTTTGTATGGTTCATTCAGCATTTCAATCAATTTCCCATATTCCTGTATTTTTTTTAATCTATTTCTTCTCTGACTATGCTGAGTAACTCTTTTATTAAGGTTGTTATTTCTATCTTTACATAGGAAAATCTTTCTAATTTGATTTCTTCTATAGCTTCATGAATTTGTTTCTTTATTTCATTTGCTCTTTGTGGATATTTCTGGTGCATAACTTTTAAAATCCTCTATTTCAATGTTGCCTATACTTGCTCCTGATGCACTAGATGTTTGATACTGCATTTTGCCTTTTTATTTTGTCATTTTCATCTTTTGTGTAAATATTTGATCTTTCAATCCTAATAGTCTCAACTGTCCATAGTGTGAAACTTAGTATCCTGCTGTGTGGTTGATGTTTGTCCAATTGCTGGCACCACAATGAAGAGGAGAGCCAGTACCTGAATTCCTCCTGAAGGGCCTGTTTTGTGAGTCCTATATCCTTCCTGAGCTAAGTAGCCTATGACTATTGATGTAGATCAATCTTAGTTCCTGCTGTTACTATATCTTCAGGTTATTGCAGGTCATCAGATATCCTTACCTATAGTGTTTGTGTCAGCTGAGGCCATACAGAGTCACTAGGTGTGTCATAAGCTCTTTAAATTTTCTTCAAATTGGTCAAGGCCTTATGGGCAAAATCCTAAACTTGTCTGATGTTCTCTGTGTGGAGGAGGACATCACCCACACTTACCAGGTTCACCAAGGTCTTAGAGCTGGAGGCAACTTCACTACTGTTCCTATTTACCCACTGCAGACCTCTGTTTTAGGGGCTAACTCACCACAGTCACTGGAGCCTGCTGAGGTCTTCTGTTTGGATGAGGGGTTCCTGCATCACTGAGCCAGCATGGTAATCCACTGTAGTCTAAGGTTCTGGGAGAGGGGGTTGGAGCCAAAGATCAACCACAGTAGGAGGTCCAGGAGGTGGGGGGGTTTCCCCACATTGGTGATTCCGGGCATCTCAGGCATGCTGGGCTGAGGGGCCGGCCCACAGTGGCCCCAAAGAATGGTTTGATGATAAAATGAAGAAATGTATAATTGAATACAGGTTTCCTGGTTATACAAGTTTAATTTCTCAGATAACAAAATGTGTCTGAGAACAGATTTCTTCCTGGTACATATTCCCCTACTGTTAAAAATTTCTATTGTAAAAGTAAAATTCTTTTCCAAAAGCTGAATTTGGTGTTTTATTTCAGATAATAGAAAGGAATGTGAAGAACGATTCCTGTTTGGACTGATTTTCAATCTCCTATAACTCAAAGTAATCAATGTGTCCTGGTGGGATATTTGGGAGGAGTGATATAGTCTTAACCTTTCAGTATCATTTTATCAAAATGATTTTTATATAATTTACTAACAGCTACATGAAATGTAAAATGTTAGGAATTCTTTGGATAAAAGATCCATTTCATGAGCGTAACTACAACTCTTAACTATGTTTCTCAAGTCTAAAGTCACATCTATAAACCTGACTTTTTTTCATGAAAGTGTGTGCTTGATTTATATAGAATGCAGATAACCAAGGTATTTCACTACTATTGGTGGCTGAGGACCTCTGCTTATTTTTGTTACAAAAACAAAAGAATAAATGTGAGATCCCTGTCATATACATGATATAACTGAATTTTGTTACATAATACAAGGCCTTGCTTTGAAAACCAACAGACACAATTTTGAAATAATGATGCAATATGATATGAACATATCTACATTTTAAGTGGGTGTTCTTAGAAATATAGCTCTTGTATTTTTTCTCTTATTTGATTATGTCTGAGTTATAAAAAGGGAAAATGCATGGCTACGTTTCTCCAGATTCAAAACAGCTTGAGGAAGTTTAGGGAACACTACTCTGGACCTCTGCTGCAAAGAATATGAACAGGATTGCTTTGGCGTTGTTTTTCTTCACTATCCTTCTAATTTTTTCCCAAAGTTTAGCTCTGTGATGGCATATCCTCTGAGAACAAATCCTCAAGACCTGTATTTTCTCAGTCCCTAGCTCTGTACTTTATAAGCTGATTTTCTTAAATTTCCCAAAATGCGTGGTCCAATTCCAGTACACTGTCAAAATCACTCTGAGAAGATATTTTAAATATTTTTATTTTTCTTTTCTTTTCTTTTTTTTCTTTTCCTTCCTTCCTTCCTTCCTTCCTTCCTTCCTTCCTTCCTTCCTTCCCCCTTCTCTCCCTTTGCCTACTAGTTTATAAGAGTTTGAACTTTATTTCTGCATCCTATTGCTCAATTTCATGTTTATTTTCTTCTGATCATATCATGCTGCTTACTTTTGGTGTCAGAAAGATAAATTTTATGTTTTTCTATGATAGAAAAATTTAACAAGTTAGGGAATGTATATTTTAAGGCTTCAGACATTTTAACTATTTAGGAGATAATTTGGAAATTAACAATTTCTTGTTTAAGAATTATAATCTTAGCATTACCATTCCTTTCACAAAATTTAGTTTAAAAATGTTTAAAAGAAAGGTAATGTTTCTCATATCACTGTGGGAAGAAAAAGTGAGATATTGCACTCCCACTTCTCAAGGTATTTGTAGGATTTTTCTAAAGGATGATGCCCTTCCTAACAAAGGGTATATTAGAAAAAAATAGTAAATTCATTTAAACAAGTTCTACACAACTAGGAAATTTCAAAAGTGAAAATCTAAATACCCGGAGGAAGCTACATTGACCATTAGGTCCAAAGAAAAGCTGATTGTTCTTCAAAAGTTTGATTAGACAGAAAGGAAATATGATCTATTGGTAACAAACTGAGAGAAATAGGCAAGTCCTATTGTTTGTTTGTTTGTTTGTTTTCTCTAATTCCTGATGAATATAGGGCAAGCCTGTTTGGAATAAAGGTCACATGACCTCCTTTAAAGGAAGTAGGCCAATTTCTTTACCATAATAATTTGACAGGAAATGGAGGAGGGGCAGAGAAACACCAACATTCACATCTATGTAATTTTTCATGTGTCAAGTTGATATATTTTGGGGTATTTTGTGCTGAGTCCAGAGAATATCAGCCAAAAAGGGGCCAGGCATGGGCTAATGTGGGGATTTCTAGTCCAGAGGAGCCAAGAGTGAAGTGGAGGAAGGGCTTCTTTGAGAGTTAAGGAGGCAAGTGATCATTTGCTGTTCTTGGAAGCAAAACCACTTACTCTGTAATGTGTTTCCAATTATAAATTTCTAAAATATCCTATAATTAAATGTTGACTTAAAATTGCATTAAATTCAAAACAGCAACTTAGAAAATCATTAAATTGGGATTTATTCTAATTTAGAGGGTATTCTTAGACCCAAATTCAATAGACTATTAGTCCAATCTTTCTCATGTGGGAAACTTGCACATTTTGCCTGTTGTTCATCTTCTGTTTAAAGTTTGTCATGCATTTTAATTCATGACATTGAGGACTATCTTAATTTTTTCCACTGACAAAAGATAGGCTGACTTCAAGCTTCTGAAAATATATTTAACCCATTTGGGACCCCTTCTGTCTCTCAAGGGCTAATCTTACTCCTCATTTTCCCATTCCTTTTTTTCTAATGAATTTTCCCAATCTTAAAACATGTAAAAGAATAAAAATATACTCATGTTGTTTAAGGTTATTGCCCTAGTATAAATTGCTAAATGTTATTGTGGTGGTCTTCAAAAGGTGAAACCAAAAACTATACATATCCTGATGACCACTTCCTCCTCCTTCCCCCTCAGCCTCGACTGCAATTTCCTATTTCCTTTCTTGCTGGCATGAAGAAAATTCCACTCAATTCCTCACACATCATCAATGATGGTCCAAACCCCGCCTCTGGCCAGAGATCGTATTCTGGCCCAGTTCTTTTCTAGTCAGATGAGAAGCCTAACCCTAACAGTTGTGCACTTCTCTCCATTTCCTCAATAAAGGCTTCTTTTTGTTTCCTCTTGCTTCTCTATTACACCAGAAAGCTCTAACAGTAATGACAAGCAATGATATTTAGATGTCTTGGTGTCTTTCAACATCCCTATGAGACTTGTTGACTTAAAATTACAATTTTTAAAAAATTAGAAGTCTAATAATGTTGAGCCCTGAAAGTGTTTTTATGTGCTTAATTTTTAATTTTAAACTGTAAACTTCTTAGTCTTTGAGACTAAATAGTAGCCATTAACTCAAATACTTCAATTGACATTGCTTCTGTCTACTCACTTGCCACATGCAGTAACATCAGGCATTTTGTGGATAATTCTTTTTTTTTTTTTAAATTTTATTTAAAAGGAAAAAGAGAAAAACACAGAACAAAACAAAGCGGTGTAAGGGTACACATAATACAGAACTACAAAAAAAAAAAAAAAAAAGACAGTAAGAAATCACCAGTTAATAGATTACATATTATCATCTTAGAAATAGTTGCTCAAATCACAGTATCAAAGAATACAAAGTGGACATTCAAACAGTGAGACTGCAAACAGTTGTGTTCAATGATCCAACCAAAAACATTAATATGGTCAGCTATTTAACACCCCTAAACACACTTGCTGTTGTATCCTTTAGAGCTCTTTTTTCCTTCTCTTTTTTACAACAAAATTTACACATTTTGGGTTTTATTACTCCTTAGTTCTTATTACTTTTTTGGGGGGGAGAGAATAAACTCAAATATGGCAAAACAAAGCTGTCAGTCAAAACCAAGGATAGACAAAGCACATGATGTAAAACAGAGTACAAGGTTATCAACAATGGTTATCAACGATGTCTCTTGTTTCCTTAAAAAGAATTGTCTATCTCATTAGATATTATAAAGTTGAACAAAACAGTGGAGAACAAGACCAATAAAACTTAGGCATTGTAAACATTACAGGACGTCCAAAGGAGACAATAGTCAAACCAGCATGGGCATCTTAGTGAATTTTATTGCCTTCAAAGTAGTTGCCTATACCCTCAAACTTGATACTATCATACAGAATGGAACAGAGTCTAATCAGTCAAAACCAGATCGTGGGAGTATTACAGGACTTCAAAACAGGTTAATAGGAAATGAAAAAAAGTTACTATTATACTTCCTGCTAATTTTTAAAATTTTCCCCTTAATTAAAATAAACATAAGAAATAACTAAATAATTTTTTTAAAGAACAAGGGAGAGATTGAGATAAAACAGGGCATAACAATATAACAATACGGGTCAAAGCATGACTGTTTCAGCAACCTAGTGCTTCACCACCAAATAACCCGACTTAATAGTAGTTACCATAGTGTCTGTCTTTTTCCTTGAAATATTTGAATAAAACTTCATATACTATAGCTTCAAATATTTCCATATCAAGAAGCCCAGAATAAAGACTTTCCAATTAATAAGTGAAAACTTTATAAGGCTTCAAGGCCACATAATGGGGAATCATGATTACCACATATTTTTATATATTTGAATCATTACTTACATTAGGGAAACTATTCGGTATTCACACATGCAAGATTGATTTATTTCACTTATGAGTATGGTCTCAAGCTGCACCCATTTATTGATAAATATCTCAATGTGATCATTCTTTATAGCTGAATAATACTCCATTGTATAGAAATACCACAACTTTTTTATCCATTCCTCAGTTGATGGACACTTGGGTTGTTTCCAAATCTAGCGATTACAAATTGTGCTGCTATTAACATAGGTGCACATATATCACTGTGGTATGATGCTTTCAGATCTTCTGGGAATATGCCTAGAAGTGGAATAGCTGGAATAAACGGGATTTCCAATCCCAAATTTTGAGAAATCTCCAGACAGACCTCCACAAAGGCTGTACCAGTCTACACTCCCACCAACAGTGCAGGAGAGTTCCTTTTTCCCCACATCCTCTCCAGCATTTGTTGTTGTTGGTTTTCTTGATCCTGGCCATTCTTTCAGGAGTGAGATGGTATCTCAGTGTGGTTTTAATTTGCATTTCTCTAATGACCAAAGATGATGAACATTTTTTCATCTATTTATTTGCCATTTGTATTTCTTCATCTGAGAATTGCGTATTCATCTCAGATGCCCATTTTTGGATTGGATCTTTGAATTTTGGGGGTCTGAGTTTTTTTAATTCTTTATATGTTTTAGACAAGAGTCCCTTTTCTGAGAGAGAGTTCACTAAAATCTTTTCCCAGTTTGTGAGTTTTCTTTTCACTATGCTGGAGATTTCTTTTGACATGCAGAAACTTTTTAATAAGAAGTGGTCCCCGTTATTGATTCTGGGAAGTATTTCCTGTGCGGTTTGAGTCCTGTTCATGAATTCTCTACCTACTCCTATGTCTTCAAGGTTTCTACCCAATTTGTCTTCCAATAGATTTAGTGTTTCTGTTTTAATATTCAGATCTTTGACCCATTTAGATTTTAATTTAGTACATGGTGATAGACATGGGTCTAGCTTTAGTTTTTGGCAAATGGAGAGCCAGTTTTTCCAGCACCATTTATTAAAGAGACTGTCGTTCTTCCAGTGAACCTGCTTGGCTCCTTTATCAAAGATAAGGTGGTTGAGTGTGTTTGTAGTTGTGGTTGTATCTTCTAATCTATTCCATTGATCTTCGGCCCTGTTTTGATTCCAATACTATGTTGATTTTACTACTGTTGCTAATTCTAAATAAGGTACATATACTCACTCTTCTCTAGTATTCTCATTCTGAAGCAAGGTCACTAGATTTTTCATACCCTAATGCTGTAATCAGGTCTTAAACAATAAGATCACCATAGGTTTCCTGACTTCTCCATTGAGCTTTCTTCATAATATTTCCTATTTAAGGAAGCCAATTTTTTAAATTTAGTGATATGAAATTATTACAATCAACATTTTGGTAATATAGCAATTTAAAAGTTGCTTTCCTATTTTGAAAATCAAAGACAACATACACAAATGGTGGATTATGGATGAAATTGTTGTTATTTTTAACAGATTCTTATATACAGGTATATTGTACAAAGTCTGTTTTGCTATTACAGGTATTGGGGACCTGGCCAAGGTCCTTAGTCTCCCAAACAAGTGTATGGCAAAGGCTTAAATAAATGAGACAAGTGGTGTGATTTTAGGGCTATAGGAGGATCAAAACCCTTTAGCAGAGTCTGAGACTCTGGCTATTGAGACAAGGAATATCTCTGAGTAGCCCATATGTATTTGGTTTTCAGACAAGGCAGGGGTTAGAGTTGATAACGTAGGAAACTGAGTAGGACCTTGGGAATTGTGCAAGGACTTTTCCAAGTAATAGATTATGTTAATTCAGGAGAATTACCTTATGTTAATTTAGGAGATGTATCTTAGGAGAAAGTTTCTAGATTAACTTTCACCACAAGAGTGAAATGCTTGCAGCTACAATCTCTATCTTGTTAATTTGGGTTGGAGCCAGGTGTCCTCAGATGTGGCCTTATCTTGCTCTTTGAGGCATCTCTTTGTTCTCAGGACGGCCATGCCCAGCCATGCCACAGCCCTGAATGTGTGTTCAATTTACAACTTCAATGGCTCCTAACATACAGGTATACCCATTTTAGGTCATGAATGAATTGCTAGATCCTGATTTTTAAAGGTAATTTTGTTCTGGGTCATACCAAAACCTTTTCACATATTTTCAAACAGAATTCACAATAAAAGAAAATCTTTAAAAATACATGGATGTGGTTTGGTGACAAGACCATTAGTGTCTGTTCAGTTCCTTAGGAAAGAAGATGAAAGAGAACTATCATGTCAAGATATATCATGTTTACTCAGAAAATAGAGAGCTACTTTTTCTTGTGAAATGCATTCCATTTAATTGATTTTGAGAACTCTTCAGAAACAAAATAATTTAATTTAATTGCTGCATGAATTTTCATGAATAAAAGTCCAATTGAAGTTTATCATCATACCTTTGTTAAATGATTACCCTCACAAGAAAAAAATCAAAATGATTGCTCATGAAGTATAATCCCATCTTGCACAGAAAAATACTGAATCAAGATGATTTGAAAGTTTATGGAGAAGTATTTTATGCTATTTTATTTAAACATTAAAATGCTTCTCAGGTTAATTTCATGATGCTAGTACCTTTGAAGCCTTATTTCAAATCATGTGCTTCATATTTTAATAATTTAACTTTACCAGGAGAAGCTGAATTATATAAAATATTATAAAGTTTCACATGAATTAAATATTTAGTTAAAATCAATTAATTAGAGGTTTATATAAAATTTACCATACACTTAAAAATAATAATTGTTAGCAGATCATGGGAAGTACACACTTCTAATCTTTACACTATGGAGCTAAGGCAGGAGGATGCTAAGACTGAGCTCTGATGTGGCAATTTTGGAAATTAAAATATCTCAAAATTTTAAGAAATCAGAAGTATGGGAGATTAGCTCTGAAAAAAGTTCAATCCCTGTACCAAAGAACTTCAAAAATAATTATTGTCTACATGGATTTTGAGGAAATTAAACCTCAAAAATTATTTGAAAAATCAATTCAATTTGGGAAACTTTATCAAATCACTTTGGTGTCATGCTTATGTGACAATAAATGTACTAACATTTATATTAGTTTCTCATTGCTGGGGCAAAATGCCATTTCCTATTTAAGGAAATAGAGAATTTGGCTCACAGTTTCAAAGATTCAGTCCACAGCTCAGTGATTCCAAGAGTGGACTATCATGATGGAAGGACAAGGCAAACAAGGTGGAGCAGCTACGAAGCAAGGGCACAGGGAAACGCACCAGGGAGGAGGGCCGGGGGTAAGATGTGCTCTTCAAGGTCACGTGCTTGTGATCCACCCAGACTTACACAGAAAGTGGGTTAATAATTTCCTAGATGTCCCTTATTCAGTCAAGTTAAAAATCATCACACCACTCTCCCTTACAGTTAACCTATTACAGGTATGTATAATGTGTGTGTGTGTATGAAATGCATAGAGGTTTTTAATGCAAGTTAAATGATTATGTGTTCTTAACTGCAAGACTAAAAAAGTCATTTTAACATAGGGTAAAATAAATAATACTTTGAAGCTTTAATAACAGATTTTCCTTAAAAAGCAATTAAGTACAATGTCATAGAACAAAAGTGAAAAGAATTCCTTATGTTCTCTATCATTAGGAACAGAGCTGAGGCAGTCAATTATGCATGTATCATTGTGAATGAAGCAGAATATCACTAACAAAGATTGCCTCTTTGACTTTATCTCAGCTGATTATTTCTTTAGTATCCTTAGGTTGGGCAGCAAAGGTAACCTGTAATTTATCCTGGGACCAAATATACTAAATATAAATACTATTACGTGATTCAGATAATAAAATTTCAGGTCAGTTTAGTGCAGAAGCTAAAACATTAATTACACTGAACACATTTTTGTCTATAGATGATGTCATAATTTATGGAATAGTGAGAAATTTAATCATCTTTACTTCAGTAAATAATCTAAATCTCTCTCAGTTTGAGACCAAGGCAATCAAAAATTCTGTGGTGGTTAGTGTTTTCTTAATGGTTTTGGAATCCACAAAGGGAATTGGTGGAATATACTTCTGGGTGTGTTTGCGTAGGTCAATGTGTGACCTTGTGTCTATGTCTAGTGTTTTGCCCTTTCCTTACTGGTCTTGTTCCTCTGCTCTGCTACTCAGCTGGCATAAACTATGCAATGTTTGCCCTGACAGGCATTTCCAGCATGATGATTCTACTTTGGAACCTGCCAGGCATAGATCTCATCCCCTAAAAATGCTTAGCATATGAGTGAAACTAAACCTTTCTTCTTTTAAATTGTGTGGGTCAGGCATTATGTTTAGCATTGGGAAGGTTGACTAACACATAAAAGCAATAGCATTGAAGTGGGCTCATTGATATGAGTACTATCTGAATATGCATTAAATAATTTTTGGAGTGGATTGTGGGAAGAGTTTAAAAAGTTTTAAAATGCAGACTAACTCCCTAGAACATTATAAACAGAGTTTAATGGATGATTTTATTCAGAACATCCATGATCAAAATGCAGATAAGAATGCAGATAGTAAAGGACAGGCTGAGTTTTCAGTTGATTACAAGGACTCCATTAGCAGTTCCACTAGAGATTGTGCATGTAAACTCTGTCAGAAAATTTTCTACATTTTGTCTATGCAGTAAGACTTTGAATAAGGCTAAGAAAAAGACAATAGACTAATTTATATTGTGGAGAAAATTTCAAAACAGCCCCGTATTCAGAGTTAACTACTTCCAGTTGAAAGAACTGAAGGGGGAGGGGAGTCAATGCAGAGATTTTTTTAAAAACTTAAAACTTGGCCTAGAATAAATTAAGTGTAAAACTGGAGCCAAATGGGCTATCACTGCTGCAAACAGTGGTATCATTAAAAAGACATCAAATATGTTTTATAGGGACAAGAAAAAAGATACCTAGAGAAGATATCTAAACAATCAACATAACCCACCCATTTTAATCTCAAGGATGCAAAAATGTAAACATATTATTGAAAGAGAGCCTGGGCCCTCTGCTTGAGAAGGACTCCAAAAGAATTGATTCCCTGTTGAGTCATCTGGAAGTCAGAGGCTGCTACATCCATCATCCAAGAGGACTCAGCTTCTTCAACCCTGAATAGACACTTTGGCATCATCCGTGGTTCTGATTCTAATAGCATGCAATACGGAAGAGCTGTGAGGTTAGAGGTGATTCCATCCAAATAGAAGGAAGACCAGACAAAGCCACACAAGTAAACCTGTAAACAGCAGTGCATAAAACTGGAAATGAAACTGAAGGAGCCAAAAAGAACTTAGGAAGTCTGAAATTCCAGAAGTTGGAACCCCTGTGGAGGGAAACTGCAAGAAAAGAATTCAGAGAGACCAAAAGAGATGATCTACAGCAAGGCATTAGGGGTGGGGATATCCAAATCAATTTGGAAGTCACATTTTACAGCCTCATGCTCTGAATTCAGGATATGTAACTACTAGACTCAATGCTTTTTTCTGTTGCATTTCTGTTTTGCTTTGCTATCTTCTTTTCTATCAATCTGATCCTCCATTTTGCCATGATAACTTGGAATTGTGTAATTTTTATGTTCACAGATATTCACAACTAAAAGTTTGCTTTGAGTTGCAGTAGAGATTTTTGAAAAATATTACAATTGTGAAGACTTTGGGGATAGGATTATTGCAATTTCTGTTGTGTGTAGGACAGTCATATTACTTTATGTGAAAGTATGAACTTGATATTGTTTTTATTTCATGAGTAACTACAGTTTAAACAGATGTGTTTGAGATGAAGATGATAGGAGTGAAATATGGCAAATAGAGTGGAGTGTAAAAAAGATTGGGATTCATCCTGATAACTTAGAGGAATAAAATTCTTGGTGTACATGCACAAGTCATTGAGAGATGCTCTTTGGACCTGTGTCTATTCCTCTGTTCCTTCCTTACTGACACCGTTGCCCTGCTCTGCTCTTTGGCTTCTATGAACTAAACATCTTTTCCCACCATGCCCTTCTTGTGGCATGATGACCATGAACTGAATCTCCTTAAAATATGAATCAAATTAAAACTTTCTTCATTTTAAATTGTGTGTCAGGTATTGTGTTCATCAAAGGGAAAGCTGATCAATACAAGATCTTTCATTATATTCCAAACTTAATTACCATTATCCATAATATGCAAGTCGCACATTAGACATCACAGAGCAATATACAGTTAATGGAAAGGTAAAAAAGAGTTAAATATGGCTACTCGGCTTGCACAGGCCTACAAAGGAAGGTAGAGTACAAGGTTGATACACACACAGGAGAAAGTTTTTGCATAAGTATAGATCAGGATTTCACAGAGCAGAAGCTGGTGGCAGAGGTAGAAAGCCCTCAGGGATATCAATCTATAAAAAAAAAATTCAAGTTTAGGACTAAATCTGGGCCACGGTTTTGAAAGTGACAGGCTGATGTGGGTCAGGCATGAATCAAAAGCCAAAGAAACCACAGTAAGCTAAATACTCAGGACAGAGAGATGGAATTTTTTCACCTAATAGTTTTCTATGGTTTGTCATGAGTAGATGGCTGGATGAAGGGGTTAGTCATGCCAGTATTCCAGTTTGGGAGCACTTTTCCTTTTATAAGTCTAAGTGAGGGGGCTATATATGATGTTTTCAAAAATATCTTATTTATTTATTTATTTATTTATTTTTGTCTTTTTCCTTTTTATCAGTACCGAGGATCGAATGCACGACTGCCTGCTTGTAAGGCAGGCGCTTATACCGCTGAGCTAAATCCCCAGCCATAATATCTTTATTTTTAAAATGTTATTATATTATTACATATTTGCAGTACATGAAATTTATATTCATTTTAGGAAGTAAGCACATGTATATTACATATCTTCATTCTTTTTTAAATTTCCCTCACATGCCCACCAACTTACCTCCCTCCATTCCTAAATCTGCTTTTGACAGTGTAATTATTATTGCTATTAATATTTGTGGGTAATATTTATGACATCTAATGTTTATTTTCTTTGTGAATATCTGGTAATGAATATGACATATCTTAAATCTTTTTACATCCCTTTTCTTCTCCTCTTCTCTTCACTTCTTCCACTTCCAAAAGATGCTTTTCCTGTTTTCTTCTCAGTTCTTTATTTTATTCTTTATATGTATACTCTGCTTTAGTCAAAAGATGACCAGGATAGCAAAACCAATCCTAAGGAACAAGAACAAAGCAACAGATACCACAGTGCTTGACTTTATGTTTTATTACAAAGCAACAGTAATAAAAACCATAGTATTTGCATGAAACAGATATGTGGGTAAATGGAATGCAATACAGGATAATGAAAGATCCCCAGACACATTCAGCTATTTGGTCTTTGACAAAGGGCTCAAAAATATACATTGGAGGAAAAATAGCTCAGTTAAAAAATGACACTGGGAAAACTGGCTACCTATGTGGGGGCTTAAACAAGATCCATATTTCTCACCAAAATGAATAAAAAATTCTAACCAATAAAACAAAGCAGTCAACCTATTAGAAAACAAAATAGGTAAATTACTCGCAATCATAGGCATAGGAAAGGATGTCCTAAATAGAACTTCAATTATACAATAAATAACAGTAAGAATCAACAAATAAAATTATATAAAATTAAAGTAACTACTAGAGTTAAGCAAATTCAACAGCACAGCTGAATACAAAATCAAAACTCAAAAATCCATGGCATTCCTTTACACAAACAATAAACTCACTGAAAGAGAAGTTATAGAAATAATAACTTTCATAATAGTACCCAAAAATACTTAAGAATCAACATAACAAAGAATACAAAAGATGTATATGTTGAAAATTACATAACTCTGAAAAAAGACTTGAAGAGATTATCAGGAAAAGGAAAGATATTCCATGCTCTTGGATAGGAAGAACCAACACTATGAAAATAATCATACTTGCAAAACTGATATTTAGATTTAATGCAATTCAGATCAAGATAACATTAGCACATCTCACAGACCTAGAGAAAATATTCCTTAAATTCATTTGGAGCCAGAAGAGACCTAGAGTAGCAAAAGCAATTTTGAACATGACAGGTAAATTAGGGAGGATACAAACCCATATTTGAAATTGTACTACAAAGCTACTATGATAAAATCAGCATGTAACAGACCTGAGGATCACTGGAATGGAATAAAAGATGCAGATACAACTCCAGAGACACTCAGCTATCTTGTCTTTGACAAAGGGACAAATGATTTTCACTGGAAAACAGACTCTTTAATTAACGGTGCTGAGAAATTGGCTTCCAACATGGTGAAGACTAAAACTAGGTATATGTCTATCATCACAGACAAAACTAAAGTCAAAATGGATCAGAGATCTAAATATTGAGACAGAAACAGAAACACTAAATACACTGGAAGACAATGTAGGTAGAAATCTTGAAGACAGGAGTAGACAAAGAGTTCATGAGCAAAATGCAAGCAGAATGGGAAGTACTTCACAGAATCAACAACTAAAAACTCATCTTATTAAAAAGCTTTTGCATGTGAAAAGTAATCAGCAATAGAGTGAAAATAAAACTCACAGAACAGGGAAAAACCTAGCCAAATATCCCTGCCTTGGAGCCAGCTGACAATGGAACGAAACCTCCAGAAAGCGTGAGTTAAATAATTCTTTCCTTCCTTAATTTTGGGTGTGCATTTTGTTCCAGCAAAGAGAAAAAAGTAACCAGGACAGAATGTGGTACCAGAGAAGTGGTGTCATTGCTATGATTATACCTCACCATTATACCTTTTGAAATGGCTTGTGAGACAAGTTTGGAAAGGTTTAGCGTGTCACCTGAAAGAGAAGCACTGTGACACCTTCGGATGTTCTGTATGGAGATTCCAGTCAGAGCTCAGAAGACCAGAAGGCTGACATAAATTCCTGCTGATGAAGACTGGGCTTGGGAAGTTTATGCTAGGAAGAAGGCCTTCACTGGTGGCTGGACTCCACATGATGTGTGTTATAACTTGGCAGAAAGTTTATCTAAATTTTGCTCCTTTCCAGGGACTTTTTCTGAGACTAAGTTTAGTGTGGACTAATAATATGTCAGAAAAAAAACCGCAAGGCACTTGAATGTTGAGGCTGTGGCATGGTTATTGTTGGGGGCTTTTAGCCAGATTTACGTTGCTAATAAAGATCAAAGAGCCTAGCAGGATGATTCAAAATGTGAGTTTGATCAGAAAGAAAACTCCAGTAAAGCTGTGGACTGCAAAGATAGAGCTGAGGAAATCTTGATTGATTGCTGAGAAGGAACAGGAGAATAGAAAGGATGGCCCAAAGGCATCACAAAAACAAAAACAACAACAGTAATTCTCCAACCTATGCAACTTCAAAACTGCAAAAGTGAAAACTTTGCATTTAGGAGAAAGCCACAGAGGACCATATTCCAGAATGGCAACAGCATAGCAAATTTGTTCTTCACAATTGGATTAGAGTGCTGATCAACTCAGGCACTTGAGCCTCATTACCAAAAGAGAGGAAAACCTAGTTATTGCTTCAGCTGGGAACAGACCTTGGTATTATTCTTGTGGCATTGGTTTTAGGTACATGCAGAATGTAAGAGTTAAGGAGTTAAAAAGGCTTCAATCTTAGTTTCAGAAGGTCTGGGAAGCCAGGGAGTGTGACTTCAAGAGAGCAGTGTAAGAAACTGTGAGTATGAAGCCAAAGATGTAGTACAGACCCAGAAATTTGGAAAAGTCAGGATTGTGGATCGTCTAAGGAAAGCTGCAAGAAAGAAGCAAAGTGAGCCTATGAGAGAAAATATGGGAACTACAACCTCTGGAAGTGTCCTAGGGGTAGAGTCGCTCAAATCTTTTGGAGCTCACAATGTGCCACAGATTTCATCAGCTGCTGGACATGGAACTACAGTATTTAATGTTTGCCTTGCTGGATTTTAGACTTGCTTTGGTCCCATTCCTTTATATTTCCGTTTGTAACTTTTGGAATGAAAATGTTTATTTTGTGCCATTTTACGTTGGAAGTGTTTAAATTTATTTTCATTTGTACAGGAGTTGCAGCTAACAGTTTGTCTTAAATATCAGACATTTACAACTTGGACTTTTTAGCAGTGCTAAAACTCTTCATTAATACTTTGGCAACTCTTGCAGATAGACTTTTGAATAAAGGGATGTGCATGAGTCTTTAAAAGCGATGGACAAATATTATGCTTCTATTGTAATAAAGTGTCAATAGACTTTATACTCATCCTCACAGATTTTTAAAACTGTGTTACAATGTTCAAGTTGTGAAATTGTAAGAATAAGCATTTCTTTGTACCCAGAACCATGTTTAACTGGAATATGTCTGGTTGAAGAGAGGTAGAATGTTATGATTGATACATTCTGTCAACTTGAGGAGGTTAGAAGTTTTGAACTAAGTGCCTCATTAGGGAACCAGGGTCCTTACTTTGTAAACATCCTCATCCTGTGCAAGAGAAGGGCAAGATTTTATAAATGCTACACTGGCCCTGGAGTGAGTGTTTGCCTGTGTATAATATAAGGTACGAAATGTGGTCTTCTTCCCTTTTATTTTTGTTTTTACTGTCTTCTGCTGTCCATAATATTGTCCTTGTGCCATGCCACCCCGTCTTGCAGCCAGCTGATAATGGACTGAAACCTCCACAAACTATGAGCTAAATAAACTTTTCCTTCTTTAATTTTCGGTGTTGGGCATTTTGTCTCAACAACAAGAGAAAAGCAACCAATATATATGACAGACAACTACACTACTAATCTCTTTTAGGTACTCAAAAGAATGATTTGTGCTTTCATTGTTTGATTGTTTGATCATTTTTATGACTATATCTTGTAATATAATTACTTTGATGGGAACAATAAGCAATGTATTAACCATTATTAACTTATCTTGTTTTGATATTCTTTACCACCATTTTTATTTTTTCCATTTTCATAAAAAAGTATCTGCACAAAAAAAGAAACAATCATAGTGAAAAGCAAAGGTATATAATGGAAAAAAATAATTTTCCAATTGTTCTTCAGACAGAGGACTAGTTCTGAAATATATAAAAAAACTAAAAGATTAGATCATTAAAAATAAAAAAGTCAATCAAAAATGTGCAAGTGAAATAAGTAGATATTTCTCAAATGAAGAATTACAAATCACCGACAAACATTTGAAAATATGTCCCAAATTTCTCATAATTAGAGGAATTCAAATTAAAACATTTCATATAACACCAAAAAGCAGATTTATAATCAAGAAATCATATAATGACAAATGCTGGTGTGTCTGCATTGCAAAAGGAACTCTACTGCGTCATGGGTTTCAGTGTAAACTTAACCACTATAGAAATCATTATTGAAATTTTTCAAGGATCTAAAATTAGAAATTTGATTTGACCTGATTGTTTGACCCACATGCCTATATACATTTCCAAAGAGTTAAAAATGTTGTATTACACTGATACATGCATATCAATATTTATAGTAGCATAATTAATAGCTTGTTTCTGGCAGCATCCTGTTCATGTTCAAATGAATAGAAGAAGAAATTTTACAACTATACATAATATGGTATACACAGGATATATTAACACATATTAACACATATGTAGGGAAATGGATACAACTGGAAAATATAATGTTAAATGAAATAAGGCAAAAATACAAGCTTGGCAACATGTATTTCAAAAGATACATTTCCCACATTCTTCTTCCACATCAGCTTATGAAGTTTCCTCACCCATGCTGCCTGATGCCACAGAGTTCTCTAAACAAGTTATGGGTATGAGAGCTTACCAATAAGCTCATGCTTGCAGCTATTTTTTTTAACATGCATTAAAATGCCCATGTCCATGTACTCTTAATTTGATAAGTTATATTTTATTGATGAGTATACACAGTTATCAATTAGTGCCCAGTGGTTATGTTGGAAAGATTGTGCTTGTTTACTTGTACAAAGATGGTAAAAGTTACTCAAAGAGGAATAACTGAGGTCAAACTATTGTTATGTTAGATGAAGTAGCCCAGACTTTGTACAGTGTAACACTGCTATTCTATACAACATAGACTAACTCTTGGGAGAACACAGGCTGCTCTTCACAGTGAAATACACGGGGCTGTTTTTGTGATAATAATACAGAAATCATTTTCAAACAAAAATTATACCCATTTGAAAGCCTCATTTTAAAAAATGATGGTATTGAAAGAACAGATAAGGAATTTAACAGTCTGAAGTTCAGAAAACTTGCTGAGTTAGTTTGGAATCAAATTGAGAAGATTATTGGCTTACCTGTTAATAATTTTAGGTTCATGTTATGAAAGTTGAAGCTCAAAATGATAATTCTAAGCAGAGGACTAATGTGGATTTATTTGATTTTTGCCTCAAAATAGAAAAGACGGGTAGAAGTAGAAGGCACAATGCCAGAAAAGAAGCAAATTAAAGATCAGTTGTAATGAGATAATGAGGTTCTGAATACAGTAGACACGTACAGGTGGAAAAACAACTAAATTCTGTACATAATTCTGTTTAACCTTTTCCCAAGAAGGATCAGTGCTTTGTCTGCAATATTTTTGAAAAGATCAGATATTTACAAATACATAGGTATTTGTAACCCTGAATGAAAGCATGCTTTTGTTATATTGATTTCTGATGTCAGTATCACAATTGCATATGATAAAATAGCCTATTAGAGAACACTTGGAAAAAAAAACTAATTTTTTTGTACCAGGGATCAAACTCACGACCATGCGCTTGCAAGGCAGGTGCTTATGCCGCTGAGCTAAATCCCCAGTCTGGAAAAGTTCTTTAACAGAAAAATAGCAAGCAAACAGAAAGAAATGAAGAGAAAAAAATGCTTTTTAATTTATATGTGAAGTAACATAAGATTCATTTTTGAACACTCACACTGCCATTTTTTTTTCTTTAGTGACTCAGTAAAGAAAATGGAGATACACAACCTACAAATAAATGTCATAGAAATAGAATGAATCAATAGAAAATTTATATTTTTGATTCATTGAAAACAAATTAAGAATGACAAATACGTATTTATGAAAAAGAAAACCTAATTCAATTTAGGATGAAATAAAAATATTTCAGAAGTTTCACTGAATATAAACGAACAAAAATCCACTGAAATATCTATCATTTGCCTAAATTGAAAAAAAATGAAAGCTACTATATCAACTTACATGCAGATTTATAAATAAGTCTACAGAAAGCAATATAATGGAAAGACGTGTACTATGCAAACACTACTTTAAAAATTGATATAATAATAAAGATAGCAGATTTTCATTCAAGGTGAATGCGTGTAGACAAAAGATATTTCTTATTATAAAAGAGACTGTCAGAAAGATGTAAAAATTTCATATTTTAACTCAGTTGAATAAGAGGTATCAATTGAAATAAAAAGAAAATAAACGCATCACAAAAGAATGGAAGAATTCCAGAAATCTGTTCAAGTGTAACTGTGGAGTTATTAGACTGGGAAAGCTGTAACTTTTATATTTCTACATAAGCAAACTGATGCACAATGTAACTGATAAAGCAAAACTAGAAATTTCATAAATAAGAAACTGCCAACTTCCCACCAAAAAGGGTTTTTCTAGTCTGACAAATGCTGGATTATGTATTCAATATATTTTTTCTGCATTACTATATAAAAGTTCATTGCACACACTGCCTGCTGCAGTAGACTTCTGTGAACACAAAATGAGCACATGTGCCCCCTAATTCACAAAATTTTCTTTACTCAGTTAAATTCTCTGGAATTATTTTTGTACAAAACTCTTTCTTTCAGTAGTCATGGTTCCATAAGTGTTGGTCTGGAGGCGACCCCTACTGGTGACCTCCAGGAACAGTAAATAAAAAAGTAGGTTCTTTACAAAGCTCCTCACACTGATGGCTTCTTGTGACTCCTTTGGAGGTCATCATTGGTAAGTCCTTCTTAGGTGAACCCCAGCTCATGATTTATATCAGCTTCTCCAGGTGATTTGTGAATTTTTCATTTGCACTGAATTCAGAAAAGATAACAGACAATGGTCTGGGTGCAGTAGGGAGGACTAGGATGTCAGAAAGTATAACATAGAATCTACATTGGGTCCAATATAGAGACCTTTGGTTTGTAAGGTTGCAAGAAATAAGAGAAAATGCATTAATCTGAAACTGAGTAATCTGGGGCTTCTGTATCTGTCGTGCTTTTCTTTTCTTTTCTAAATCAATGAGTGAACATTGCCAAAAATATTTTAGAATTTTGGTAGCTGAGATACTGATAGAAAGTAATGCCATCCTCTTGAATTTTCCAGCTTTTACAGCCATGAACCAAATAAGCTCCTGTTCCTCACAAATTACTCAGTTTCAGGTATTTTGTTATACTAAAAGAAAGGAGACTAAGATAACCCTTAGCTGAAAGTTTCTGTTTCAGAGGAACCAAAGGCTGCTGAGGGTAGTGGTTCACACCTGCAATCCTAGCTGAGGTCCTAGGATCACAATTTTGAGCCCCAACTGAGTAACTTAACAAGACCCTGTTTCAAAACTTACAATTAAGTAAAGCGTGAAGGGTATAGTTCAATGTGTGATACAGCATTTCTTGGTTCCATTTCTTATGCCATTAAAAAATCCACAGATTGTTTTTGTTCTTCCCATTTCTATTGGTTTACTTCTTAATTTATAAATTTGCTGAGGTCATGATCAATATCATGAAATCTGTCAAAATAATTTGTCTTAGTATAAATGGCCTTTTCCAATACTTTATTTTTGCTCATTTGGAATGCTAAAAGCTATGTGAAATTCAGTAGTTCAGGTCTCCCTAAAACTCTCAAGGAATTTTAAACTTGAAATCTTTTGAAGATGGGTCTGTACTTACAGAGAGTGTATCTAGAATATTACTCCTGAGTTAAGGAACCAAGGAAGCATTCTGATTTACGCCTCTATTGCTGGGTAGATTTCTTTTTCTAGTTCACTCAATCCATTAATTGTACCATATGTTTTGATTTTATGCCCAAAATGGGGTAAAGTGTGTCTAGGTCTTCACTCTACATGGGAAGACCTATCCTATGGTCAAATTTCCAATCCTACTCATAAAATAAAATTCAGTCTCCTTTGTTGGAGTGTTAAACAGAATTCCCTCAGGGATGTGATCATCATTGCCTCTTTTCATTCTTGTTTTCAGTTTTCTCTTTCATGTGGACTCCTGCAGGTGTTTTTATAAGTTCAACTGCATTTTCTAGTCCGTTTTTCTAGCTGTTTTGTTGTAGGAAGTTTTTTTTTTTTTCCCTGAGTACCTAGTTCATTATTCATAGTTCCAGAAATAGTCTCCAGATACGTGTGACAATGCTTAATGCTCCCAAGGTTAAGGTGTGACGGGTACTTTCATTTTCAGCTAAAGAAAGCATTTAAAATCTTTCCTATAAATCCACTTCCATCTAGAAATATAAGACGTTCTCTGCATTTTGCCAAAAATAAAAAAAAAATCTTTTCATAAAATATACTTTCCGTTAGATCCTGATAAAAATTAGTAAAAATAACACCTCCATAGTATGATTAAGAAAATAATCAAAAGTTTCAATAATATTTTACATGGAAAAGGTACTTTTTTTATTTATTGAAAACATGAATTATATGTTACTGTCATTCTTTTGTGAATTTTTTTTTGAATGGCTGGATTCTAACATTGACCTCTCCAGGATAGATATAACATGTGAATGCACCTCTAAAAAACTGATGTGGCCACTCTACATTTCTGACTCTGGGGAAAAATATGGTGGCCTGATGATGATGATGATGATGATGATGATGATGATGATCATGTGCTTAGGGGAATGTTGCTGTTATTACTCTTTCCAAGTTCCAACAATTAAGTTTTGGAATTTTTTATCTTGAGAGTACAACAAAAATAGCTAGTTGAATAACAAGAAAGAGAAAAGGGCTAAAAATTCCAGTAACACTATATTTACGGCAGTTAAGCAATAGCTATCAAGATAATTACAAGAGAAAGATGGAACTATTTAAATAAAATGAAAAGGAGCTGTTTCTCAAAATTGACAAGTACCACTTCTGAATATTTGTGGTATATAGCATGAATATCTATCTATCTATCTATATCAATATATATTGATATTTCAACAAATGTAGTTGAAATATCAAATTTGTGTAAAATTCTCCAACTGAGAAAATGTCATCCTATAAATATAATGAGTGTTCTGTTGAAGTGGGCAGAGTAAGTTAACTTTATAGCCAGAAAAGAGCTGAAGAAGGCAGAAATAAAGAACCAAAAAACACCCTGGTTATTTCACAATTATTTTCCTTATAAATGTTAAAAGCATACAAGATTTCCTTATTACACTACCTAAAACTGACTTGTGTGTAAATTTGAATATTACCTTGCTCTCTTTTTGATTTCTTAAATGGTCAGATAAATAATTTGATTTCAGCTTGTTAAACTGGACTTTCAGTGACAGTGAATCTGGTTTGGTTTGTTCTACAGATCCTAAAGTGGGAACTCAGGCCACAAAAATAACATTCTATAAAGTCTTATTTCATCATATACATTGTAGAGTAGCTGAATCAGTCACTCAAAATATTTCTTACATACTCATTATTTTTAGTGACACACTTTAAAATGTACCCTGTGTACTTTTATAGTATACAGAATACAATATACACTGTATACTATAGGCACCATGCTGCACAATAGATCACTTGATCTTTCTTACTAAGTGAAACTTCATCTCCTTTGAACATGTATCCCACCCCTCACTAGCCAACCTTACTCTCTGTTTATGAGTGTGATGTTTTTAGACTTAGCATGTAAGTGACATTATCATCAGAGACCGTGTCTTTTAATATAGGGAAAGAAAAAAATGAGTCCAAACCAACTATTAGCATCATATATGTGCAAGTTTTAATAGGAACTTTAGCTCACACAGAAGGGGGACAGCCTGACTGAAGATAAAGTAATCTGCCCCTTGAACAAAGCAAGAGACAAGCTTCTTTACAGGGTCGCTTGACGGGGCTAGGATCTGGTCATTCAGTTTATTCTTGGAGATGTTCTGGCCTCGATATCCTGGCTTTTAACTTGAACTTAGTCTTGTGCTCTATCTGGTCCCTTGTGAGTTATTCAAAATGTGAGAAGGACTAATGAATGAAACAGAATGCGGGCCACTTGTAAAGATGATTTGGGGATAAGGCCTCGGGTGTTTTCTCATCCCTTCAGCACATCCTTCTTTTAATAGATGATATGGCTTTGGGTTGTTTATTCCTTTGCTTTTATTCCTGTGGTGATTCCTTCTCAAGATAATGACATAAATAGGGATTTTTGTGACAGAACTACTTCATTATTCAAAATGCCCTCCAATATTAGGAAAGATGGAATTCTCATTTTTTTCAAAAGGTTGAATAACATCTAATTGAGTAGTATTGATTTAACCAACTTACATAATATTGATTTTAAATCACCGTTTTATCCATTCATCTATCAATTGACACTCACTGTAGTGAAGATGGGATTAAAAGTACTGAGCACACTGCTTTGGCTTCCATTGGAAACTATATCTAGTGGTGGAACTGCCAGCTTGTGTGGTAGCAGCTCTAGTTTTAAGTCTTTGAAGAATCTCTGTGCTATTTTCCATAATGTCTGTATTATATTTTCTTACCAAAAGCATGCAAAGGTCCCCTTTTCCAGCACAATGTTCCCTCAGAATATTGTATAATTCGACTAGGAGACATCTTTGTTTGCAAATTGTCCCTCACTGAAGTTAGGCTGAAACCTAAAGAACAGTTTTGATGAGTACATTTCATGCTATGGCTCCCGGGTCCTTAAGACACACAGTGCTGGGCTGTAAAACTGATTAGAGACTAGAAGAAAGCTTAAATATCAAAAGATAATGAAACTACTCAATTGAAAATTTCTAAAGTACATGTTCCAAAGAAATGTGTGTAGTTTCAAAAAAAGAGATTTGTGTAAAGTTTACTAAAGCCTAAGGTAAAGTCCTTAGCTAGTTCTAGGATTGATGGTTCCTTAATAAACAAACCCTATGGGCAAAACTGGAAGAGGTGAGTATAGAGCTTTTTGGCCTTGAAATCTAGGTAGGGTTCTTGTCGTCGTGCTAAAAACTGAACAGTTTCTTACCTCCTTTTGAAGGCCCCTCATAGGTGTGAAATGTGTTCAGAAGCAGAACCTCAATGGCAATGAGTTAACAGCAATAATTAACACCAAAAAACAAAAAGATAAACAAAAATACAAGCACACATAAACAGCATTTGTACTTAAAGTGCTATTTATCCTTAACATTTTATTGAAGAGGAAAATACACAGTCCCACAAGAAAACAAGTTGGATACGTATATGTCAAAAAGTAGTATAAACCATTTCTCTAGGAGGAAAAAAATTTGTTAACATTTGAACCTTTCTTCAAGGCCCATGGTTTTAGTCATCTTTTATTCATTTTACCAACGAGAATTACTAGAATTTAATTTATATACTTCAATTTTACACAATAATTGCTTTATGATATTTTTTACTGTAAAATATAAAAAGACAAGTGTTACTTTCATTCTTAATTCATAATAGGTGCTATCTTACAAAATACTTCAGTTGTTTGCCTAATTTAATGGGAGAGATAAAAAATCATAAGAAAAATATTTTCCTGTACTGGACTGAATAATTAAATATTTTTAAGATATTAAGTGTTACATTACATCAAGAGTCACTTTAGGATGGAAAGTTTCACAGCATTTTGAAGCCATGTAAATCATCTGATCTCACAATAGCACAGATCTGTCAAACTCAGAGGTCAGACAGTATGAGTTTATTCTTTTCATTACTACTTTTTAGTTTCAAATACAGTCCCCATCATTTTATCATTAAAATAACAATAAATTATTCTATGAAATTTAATTATTGGAAATTACTTCAGAATTACAGAAAAATATCAGTGATTAAAATATAATATAATATAATATAATATATAAAATATAAATACATATAAAATTTAATATAATTATATTACATATAAAATGAAACAATTACATTAAAATATAATTTATAATCAAATTGAGAGTACTATAACTATAAAATTTATAAATGATAAATACATTTTGCATTCAAATCAAATGTAAGCAGGGAGGGGCTGGGGATTTAGCTCAGAGGCATAAGTACCTGCCTTGCAAGCAGGCAGTCGTGAGTTCAATCCCTGTTAGCCATTAAAAAAAAAAAAAAAAAAAAAAAAAGACACAACAAATGTAAGCAGGAGTAATTTAAATGTATTAAGCTAATGTATAATACATTTAATAAAATTTATTTTTACAATTATACATTTAATACATTTACTAAAATGCATTTAATATATTTAATACAAATTAAATGTATTAAATTCTGTACTATTATTGAAACTATTGTTGGAATCAGGAAACCTGGAGACATTTTAATAATTGGAGTACATAAGATTGGTGAAATCACAATTAGCAGAAACTTACACAGATTTAGGGTCCTGGGGCCATTGCTATTCTCTTTCGTTTCCCATACCACTGGATATGTTTCCTCCAAGTTTGTTTTTCTTACGGCTTTTTTTTGTTTTTGTTTTGTTCTGCTCATCTTATTTTTCATTGCCTCTGAATACCTAAGTGACTCCGGACCCCGTTTTTAGAAGGTCAGTGATCTCTGCAACCGCTCTTGCCATTCCAAGGTCTAAACAGTCTTGATTTGCTAATCTCTAGCACTTTTATACTTCCAGGCACTAGTTGGCACCAAATCTTACATTTATCCGCTGCTCGCATGGCACTAACAGTGAAATAGCATTTATTTTACGAACTCGATGTTATCCACAGGCTTTTCTTTCCATAACGTTGCTAATCTAGGTAGTGTGGCCACAATTCCTTACATTATTGCTTGCAGCCATGCCCCACTGACCTCTTCCTCTTGCCTTCCCAGTCTCACACAGAACCATCTCACTCTTTATTTGGTTTGGTATTTCTCATGGCTTCTGTGTCATTTTTGCAGACATTTTATGATAAAGTTGTTCGCATCATTCAACTGTAATTTAAAATCAAGCAACACTGAGTAAAACTGGATTACCGAAAGATAATACAGTAGATTTCTGGCTTTTGAACATCCCAGTGGTGAATTTCCACAGACAAGAACGGATCTGACAGTACGAACATTCGTAGACTTGTCACCAAAGTAGCTCACATGTCTGCGGAAGGGGGCACAGTCCTGCTGCCCAGTGCCCGCTGCACAGTGAGAGCCCAGGTGTCCCGAAGCAGGAGGAAGCCCAGTGGTGACGAGGAGGGCATTGACCTAAGGGCAGAGGAACGCACACTGGGTGGTCGTGTCAAAGGTGTGTAAGCTCAGGTTGTCTGCCTTAGGAATGACAACAGCTCATGTCATTCTTCCTGTATTCGTTCCAAAACTGGGAATTTTATCTACTCCAGAAAGATCATCTAAATAAATCTTTTAAAAATTACAATCTGTGGTCTCATAAAATCAGTCAAGCATTCACTATTTTTAGCTCAAAAAGGGGAAAGGAATGTTTTAATACCTACTCCAAATTTATTGTTTTGTATCCCGTGTTAGTTTTGAATTCTTCAAATTAACAGTCAAAATACGTGTTACTGTAAAATACTCTTACCTGTTGTACATGAGATGTATATGTTCCAAGTCTATATCCAAATTGTTAGACAATTGACCTTGTTTTCTAAATTTGTCCCTGTCTCTCTTCTTTCCTTAACACTTCACTGAGGCCTGTTTATTAAATTAAATTAAATTTTATATCAGTTTTAAACAGATGACCACATCTCTTGGAGAATGCATAAGATTCCACTTACCTCTGCAATGTGGACTGCAAACAGATCACTGAAAACAAATTCTCTACTGGCTTAGTTTCTTTTATTTGTATTGTTTTATGTCAGAATATGATTGGAAGAAAAGTATCCAGAATCTAAGACGATATTGGGTGAGAAATAAGGAAATGTCATTTGAAGGGGGATTTTTAAAACACCATGAAACTCTAATAGAAATAGAAAAGAAGGTACTATGATGTTTATTGGAAAATCTTGAGAGCTTTATACATTTCCTACTGAAATGTATTCAGCTCTTTTTCATAGGAATACAATTTCTGTCAGATCTTTTTTTAAAAATATGTATAATATATAATTAATAAATATAATATAAAATATATATGTACATTAAAATTTGCATGTCATAAAATTCAGTATTTGATTGGTTTTTATGAAGACATATTTGCCAGGCATTAAACTGTGGAAAGAAATTACATTGTGTGATTTAAGGTTGTGGCCTAGAAAATATTCTAACAGCACCACCAAAACTAGTAATGTTATTTGGCATTGTGGAACACTCCAATATTCTCAGCCCTCTGGGAGACTGAGGACAAAAGATCATAAGTTTAATCACATCATGGGCAACTTAGTGAACTAGACAGCCTGTCTTAAAAAAAAAAAAAAAATATATATATATATATATATATATATATATATATATATATGGACTGATATAGTTAGTGTGAAACTCCTGGGTTTAATCTTTGTTACCACAAAATAATAATAGTAATAGTAGTAA
This sequence comes from Cavia porcellus, assembly GCF_034190915.1. Lineage (NCBI taxonomy): Eukaryota > Metazoa > Chordata > Mammalia > Rodentia > Caviidae > Cavia > Cavia porcellus. The sequence goes on along the minus strand of NW_026947487.1, from coordinate 28,826,460 downwards.
ATTTAATAATGCTAATGTGAAAAAATAATTTTCCATGCCACCTATTTTTCCAAGTCTATTTCCTTCACTGATGATTTGATTTTTCCCACAATGTTAATAAATTGCATACATATAGATGACTGAATTTATTTCAAACTTTGTGCATTTATCAATAAATCATTAATACATATAGTAGTTTGAGATACAGGGAAACAGAAAAAAAAGAGGGAGAACAAATGATTATAATAGAAACTGCATAAAGAATATAAATGGTTTAGACCTTGTTTCAATAGTTCTTTTTCAGTATTTCACAAAGGACGATATTTTTTTTTAATGTCAAGTAGAAAAATAAATGTCCACCTTGCTTGCTTATTCAGTGTCACAAAAATCACTGGTAATCTAATAAACAGCAGTTCCCTGGGGTAGAAAACTTATTTAAAATCTTTCTCAGGCAAATATTCTCTCATGATCATAAATCACTTTCTTTTGAACTCTGTCTGAACTTAGATTAGCATATAAATATTGACGTAAGCATGATTTTGCCTCTCATGCGTGAAGTATCTTATTTAGCTATTTTAGCTTAATCTTCATTTCATATAAAACACTTGCACCTTCACAGTATTTATCAAAATTTTAATTAACAGCAACAATATGAGTGTTTCTCTCACCAAGTTTTCAGGCTGTGGTCATGGTTCATTTGTAATTTCTCTTCTTTCCTGTAGATATGTACATTTTAAATGTTTTTCTTATTTTATTTAGTTTTGTTTTTAATATTACTTATTAAATTTCTAAATTTTATTTATACATAATACATTTATTGAATCATTGCTGTTTACTTGAGAAAAGCTTTTGCCATAGTTTGCACCGTGTTCATGAAGAATAAGAAAATTTCGTGAACCAGGTTTCTAACATACTATTCTGAAGTTCAGACACAAACTAAAATTGGGGAAAATATATATTTCAACTTTGTATAGCACCAACTTTTGTAAAAATGCAAATACTGTAGAAAATATTATTGCTTACTAGTTTAGAAATTACATGACTATATGACATGTAAAAAGAAATGGATTCATGCCATATACACATGTGTATGCAAAAGATACACATACTCTCACATATATGCAGTGGCTGACCTAACATGACATGAGCAGTTACTCTTAAAAATAGCCTATTTGGGGCCGAGGATGTAGCTCAGTGGAAAGCACCTGCTTGTCAAGCACAAGGTTATGAGTTCAACCCCTGGCACCCCACTAAATATATATATACACATTATTTGACAACATGAAGATATCTTTTAAATATATATGCAAGAGTATGTACAAATAAATTTATTTAGTGTATAAAAGTAGTTCTTCATTACATATATGTGCAATGCAACATCTGTCTTCACTCAGTGAAGTTATTTCCATTTTCATATGGGTGTAAATACATCCATGAGAGTGGCACCAAAACCGACTGAATTAAGGCAGTTTCCATTACATCAGTTTGTCTCTGAAACTGAACAGTAATGGCTGCCATTGATCTTTCATTACTGGGCCCATACATATTTCCTTTGAGGATGCTGTACTGGCACTAAAAGATAACCGGCCCAGCTGCTTAACGGTTGTCTGCTTAACTGGGTATTCCATCATCAGTTTTCAAATCAAAATGAGTCAAACACAGCTATTGGTGAAATTTATCTCTCTTTTCTCCATCTCCAGCTGTCATAGTCATTCATTTTGCATGAAATGTTATATGAATCTATGTGCAGAACTTGCCTCAGTACAAATGAATTTATGTTTTTCAAAGCCATGGTGTCTATCATTTTATAGGGATTTAATTAAGGAAAGCAACTGATATGTCAGAGGCTTGGTACTATGAGTACCTGTAAAATATAGTTTCTTTTGACATTTAGTGAAAAAACTAACTTGTGTACTACAGAAAGTATCTCACAAATTATAAAGAGAAAGTCCTATATTTTCTTTTGGGGATGGGGATGCTGAAATGAAATGAAAACAATATCTTGAATCTGAAATCTAAATGTACCATAATGCAATTTCTAGAAGCGAGACTGTCAATATGGTCTTTGCCTATTTTGAAGCCTGAAGCAAAACATAGGCCATTGCTGTTTAGCTGAGCTGTGGAAGGCCCTATAGGGAGACATAAGATGCATTGTTGCCTTCTCCTGTGCTTTTATGGAGCACCAACTTGATGATTTGGGCAAAATGTTAGTATTGTCATCCAATAGTATAAATCTTTTATTGAATACACTTTAAACACACAACACACAGAATCCACAGGGTCATGTTTTCAAGCCGGTCACACAGTGTCGCCCCCATTAACACATGCACATGTTTTATTATTGCTAGCCTTATAAAAGAGAACTAATGTGTGGCTAGATTATATACATTCATTTTCATATTGCTTTCTCAACCATTAATACATCGCAACAATCCAGCAAATCAAGTATTAGGGCATTATTATAAGATCAAAAGTACACAAAGTAATTCTACAGGAGTATAAACAAGTAAGCAGTTCCTGTATTAATGTGCTTTTTACGTTTAGTCACATTTTATCACTATTCAAATACATATTACACATCATCGATCATTTACAATTTTATATTTTGAGTTATATGGATATATTTCCATTAACGGGTTGATATTACTTGAATATGTGTTATTATTGCTTTTCATTTATCACTGTCATTATACTTGTCATTATAACAAGTGACTTTTAGCAAAAGGTGAGGATGTTTATGTTTCTGCATTTCTTTTACAACTAATAATAATGTAGTTATACTTTTCTGTCTGTTCTGTAATCAAATGGCTATGAGTGTTATCACACTATCATTTTATTTTTGACTATATTTGATTTTTGGATTTCTTAGAATATTTTTAAAATAAATTTGATATTTAGCTCTTTATATATTTCACTATTTTTCTTTTGTCAGGTATTTTTCGTCAAAATTTAGAAAGTTTTGGTACAATTCGTTCCAGTTGGTGGCATTAAATACTATAAGTAAATTATTCCCTTATTCATTATAATACCACTTTTGATTTAGAAATATACATATGCATGTGTTATATTAAATAAGACAGTTTTATGAGTACCTATAAAATTTAGTTTATGAAATATGTAAAAATGAAATATATAAATGTATTAGACATGCATTGCAGATATGATGTGGTAAACATGTGGTAAATATTTGCATTTTTAAAATTTACTAAAATAATAGACACATTGCCATTAACTTCTCTTAGAATTTGAACCACCTTTCCCATCATGACAACTTTATAAAATAGCTCTGGAAGCTTTCTCTTATGAGTGCCTTTAGTTGTTGAGTTGTGGCTGCCTCAATGCTCTGCATTGATAAAAAACATTTACATTTTATGCTCATTTTCACTTTGCAAATTAGGTGGATGAAGACATGCTATAATATTTTAATGATAATGCCTTTTTTCTGAGTGGCAATCAGGAGTGGCAATCATTAGCAGCAATTCACTGCTTCTCTTCCTCCCCTTAAGAAAGATACTCAGTAAACAGGACTTTTAGAACTAGTTTAGAAAGTGGCAGGAAAGATGGGTTAGGTATATTGTAAATGACTAGGAACATTTTTATAGGGATTAAAAGCTATGTGCATTTTACTATAATAACTTTTTAAAATAAAACTTTCAGTATCACACATTTTCTAGTTTGTGTACTATCATAGTTAAAATTTTCCTTGTCCAAGGATCAACTAAGTATCCTCTTTAAGCTTCTTAGATTTTAAATTTTATGATAAATATAAAAAATTTAGCGAAGGTAAGCATGAAATTAACACTGAATTATATTGAAATGGCATATTATATAAATATTAATTATTTTGAATATTGTTCCTAGAGTAACATTGTAGACATATAGGCCTAGCTAATCATAGGCTAAATTAGATAGTATGCTGCTGAATCTAATTACAAGAGTGTAAGCAATGATAGTGTGAACAAATGAATGCACAATTTTTCTAAATAGAACAAAAATATGCAAAAATAAGTTAATAAAAATGAGACTGTGAAGTTCAAAGGGTGAAAATGTTACAGAGAAGCAACTCCCAATATGAGGGATGTGCCAAGTTTATGTCTCACCTGACAAGGAATGAACCTGAGAACAAAGGTGAAGAGTAAAAAGTTTTATCAAGAAAAAGCTCCCCATGGGCAAGAGGGGGTCTTGTTATATGAGTTGCCACTGAGGTTATTTGTGTATCAGGTTATTAAAGTAAAATCACATCACCTTTGGTCAAATTATAATAAATTTACAGGGTTACTAGTAGTCACTTAGCCAATACTGATCTACCAGTAAAACAAGGTGTGTAGCAAGGGTATAAAACAGAGAGAAAAACGAAAGCATTTACAGAATGGGTAGGAGTAAGGATCATAGAGGTCTAGACATCTATCTATGTATATTACCTTGTTTCTTCTTGTTTGTTTTATTGTCTGGCTTACTTCACCAGATGGTGCTAGCTGAGTACAACTTTGAGCTGTTGTTTATGTCTGCTGAGGTTTTCAGGTCTCACCATTGTGGGTACAACTTTCAGCCTAGTGTCTATCAACCCAATTCTGTGCCACAGGCCTAGTTTGCCTCATCTCTGTATCTAACTTGGGCCTGGTTCTTTTGTAACTGCCTGTAAATGTCTGCTTAATGTTGGTATCCACAGTAAAAGCAGGAATGATAAAAGAAAGGAATGTATATATTACTGACTGGGGATTAGGAAAAGATTAGTTATGAGTTTTTATATCAAATAAAATTAAATTACACCTGTAAAAAGTTAGAGGAGCAAGAAGAGTTTAATGTTAGTTTCTATAATAATGACTCAACTTTAGAGAGATTTTCAAAACCAAATAAAAATTCAAATTTAGTTAGTGTTTACTAATAGAAGTTCTGTTACATAGTTATGCTGCATAAATTCCTATCACATTCTTATCCCTAAAAACAGTATTTAATATGAATAATTATTTGATATGAACTCTACAGAATATTCTAAATAATATGAATAATTATTTAATTTTCCAGTTATAAAATAAGTATCATGAATGACCCTAAATTTCAGATGTTTTTAAAGCTTTTATTTTAAAGATATTTCTGAAGATATTAATGTTATTAAAATATTTCTCAGGCAGACAATTCAATCCTAAAGAATGTTAGTTATAGTAATATTATCAAACTGGGCTATTTAAAACTAATTAAATTGATATATTTGTTTTTTAATAAACCTAGATAATGACCGGGGATTTGGCTCAGTGGCATAAACACCTGCTTGGCAAGAGCAACAATATGAGCTCAATCTACAGAACAAAAAAAAAAGATAACTAGATATATTTGTTTTTAAAATACCTTGTTAAATATGGCATAATATTTATTCATCATATACATAATTACTCTGTAAATTAAATTTAAAATAAAATTAATTGTACATTAGCAGTTCAAAATAATTTATATAAATACTATATGTTCTTAAAGTATAATTATATAATTTATCATTTCTAAAGGTGATATGTTTAAATATCATTTGATTTTACTAGTTTCAGAGAGCTGTTTGCATATGCACATACACGTGTGCGTATAGAAGTGGAGATGTAGATGCATATATTTATAACAGTATTGTATTTATATAATTTATTTTATAATATTATGTTCTTCATTATTTAACCTGTGTCCTACTGCTATTTCTTATTTCTTATTTACTAACATTTGGGAAAAATTTACTGATGAAATTAATCCTCTAATTTGCTGTGTTAGTTCTTTATCTTTTAAGATAAACCAAGAAACAAAATATTTTGATGATATATCCTGAAATCAAAGTGAAAAGGAAAGTTCTTCAAATTAGTTCTAATTTAAAGAGAATTAAGAAACTATATTAAATAGTTCCCAAGAGTTCAGAGTTCACATCCTCCAAATTTGATTAAGCCCACATAAACTGAAAATGTACACTGAACAATTAAAACATTACCTTTCATTTTTATAGATAAAAACAGAAATAAAACTATCATGCTGATTGGGGAGTTTGGTGTCATGGTTTATGTCTGTGGCCCACAGGCCTCACGGAGTTTGCATTGTGCATTTGTTATTCGTTCATTGTCTAGTGCTTGGATTGATGGTGTCAGTGCTCCACCCACAAAGGGGTGGAGCCAAGATGTGATGTGATGGCAGGAAGAAGGTGTGTCTTGCTCTTTGCCAGCTCCTGCTTGCTGTTTGCAGCTGCCATGAACTGCGGCCCAGCCATGCCCGCCAGCCTTGGAGCCAACTGAGTGTGGACTGAAACCTCCAAAAACTGTAAGAAATAAACCTTTCATTTCCCAACTTTGGGCTTCAGGTATTTTGTCTCAGCAACAAGTAAAAAAGTAACCAAGACACACTGGCTCAACTTTGTCATGTTATTTTTAAGAGGCCTTCTTTCTTCCAGTATGTTTGGCTGGTTTATTAAAAATAATATGAGTGACTGTTAGTCGAGTTGTTACTGCATTTTGCAGTGTTGCACTGATCCTCAGGTCTTTTTTTTCTGCCAGTACATTCTGTTTTTATCACAGTAGATCTGTAGTATAATTTAAAGTCAGGGTTTTTGATGCCCCTGGCTTGCATTTGTTGCCAATCATTGCTTTTGCTATCTAGATCTCTTTGATTTCAAATAAATTTAGGAAATGTTTTTTCCAATTCTGTGAGGTATGCTAGTGGTATTTTGCCTTTTAAATTGAAATTTGTGTGTAAGCTTCTGACTGGAGGAACATAGGCTACATATCAGCTACCTACCATTGCGTCAGAGTGTGGACTAGAAGAGTAAATATACAACTTTATTTTTAAGATGCCTCTCACTGAGTAGAATGCATTCTAAATATATAAAGACCAAAAAAAAGACAAAATGAGAGGGGGTTTTACACATGAACTCTACAGAATATTCTAAATATATACATATATATTTATAAATACATAAGGTATAACATATATACGATATACCATATAAATATATAAAAAGAAATACTCATCCTGTACTAAAGAATAAAATTCTACCCTTAAGGCATCTTATAGTGTTTTATTGTTCAAAATATATGCAAATGCAGATTATATCAATATGCCAGTTCTTAATTATTTTCTGAGATATTACTCGAGTTTGTAGCATACTTGAAAAGAGAATACTTCAACATTAATGCATGTTTATACAGTTATACAAAACTTTAAATGATCACAGTTTCTGTGGTGGAAAATGTTGGACAGATACCATGTTAGTTATTACAGGAGCACCCCACAAAAAAGGGTTGGATGGAAGGCAAGTTAATGACAGATTTGAGGAGCACAAAGGATGAGTAAAACATAAAAGACAAGCTTTGAGCTTATAAGCAGCAGCCAAATACACTTAAGTAAAAAAAAAAATGAGATTTCTAGTTTAATAAAGAAAAAATTTAAGAAAGATTTCTTCATCTTGGTTCTAGAGACTGAAGAACATCCAAAGTGCTAAGGCCAAAAAATGACTGTAAAGTAAATGCTTTCCAGGTAGAAAGATTTTGACAGAGCATAGTTCAAAAAATCACACCTGCAAGGGTACAGAAATTTCTCCCCACATACTTCAGCCCGGCTTCTCCTATTGAACCCAAGATAAGAGGAGAAACTAATGAGCAGTGATTGTGGATTTAAGGAAATGGTGTGGGAAAGCTTCAGCCCGGAAATAGAATTAAAACAGGAGAAAATAAAGTAGAATGTGAGAGGGAAGATCAAGAAAACTTTTTAGGGTACAGCCTCAAGACACAGAACTAATTGGGGGAAGATCTAAGGATTGGATAATTGTAATTCAATGAGTATAGAACACCTCCAGCCTCCACACCTAGCACACCTAACTCCTACATCACTATCTCAAAACAGCTCCCATAAAGGAAAGGTAGACTTCAGTGGAAAGGTTCAAGCCACAAACTCCTTCCCAGCATCACTTTGGAAGGAAGGCTAGCAATACAAAAGGCAACAGAAGTATGGCTCAGGGGTAGAGCAAGAACAAGACCCTGGTTTCAGTTCTCAGCCCAAAAAAGGACAAAATGGAGGGAGTGGTGCACGTGACGTTAAGCAGTCACCTGGGCAAGATTCATATATAATACTGATATTGGAATTATTAATAAAACTATTTTATATGAGCTTCACAGAAACAAAATAGAAAACATAGACAATGTTGGAGTTAGGAACCCTAAAAAAATAAATAAAAAGTTTAAGAATTAAAAACACCAGAATATCTTCATTTGATTCATGATGGCTAAAACGGTATTATATTGAGTTTGAATGCAAGTTAATTGGGACTCACAAAGTAGAACTTACAGAACAAAAGGTGAAAAAAGAAAATGAAGTGTATGGGGCTGATCATTTAGCTCAGTGGCATGAATGCCTGCCTGGCAAGCACGAGGTTGTGAGTTAAATCCAGGTACCAAAAAAAGGAAAGAAAATTTATGAAGCAATGCTAAAGGGAATACTGTGCATATGACTTAAATTCCAAAAGGATTTTAAAAAAGAATGGGGAGAAATGTTCAAAAAATATTGCCAAAAGTCTTCAAAATAAAACTCCATGACCAGAAAGTCCCAAGAGTATAGAAAGAAAGAAACCCAATAAATCTGCACCTAGGAATGTCATATTCAAGCTCGAAGGACCATAGGTAGTATCAAAAGCCAGACCACCAGGGCCTGCCCAGACACACCCTAAAGTGCTTTACTCACCACCTAGGCAGCTCCCAAGCCAAACAAGTTGACAATGAAGAATAGCACAACCACTAATCTAGAATTCTCTATTAAATGATAAAATCCATTAAAATATAATTGAAAATATTCATCATCAACAGATATATTATTCATGAGATGTCAAAAAATAGTTTTTCAGGAAGACAAAAAATGAGATAGATTACAAAATTAGACTACATCATGAAGGACAAGCATAAGAAAAGTAATGAATTAAGGTAAGATAAAATAATGACAAATCAATGATTAAACAACTTTTCAAGTGTGTTCATTGCAACAGGAGTTTAGAATTGTAGAACATTTAATGTATATATTAAAAATAAGAAAGATTTAGTATTAATATGCTAAACTCCCAAATTAGTAAATGAATAGAGAACAATACATTTTATCTAATTGAAACTTTAAAGTTCACCAACAAAAACAGAATTTTAAAAATATGAGAACAAAATAAAACCAATGTAACTAAAGACTGCCTCATTGAAAAGATCTTCAGTGCTGAAGATGAAGCAGTTCAAAAAATCAAGAACAAATAGCAGATAATAAAGTAGATGTGATAGCTCATTTTATATGTCAATGTGCCTTTGTTGTGGTCTCTATGACACAATCAAATGGCAATGTACTTATTACTTTGGAGTCATTTTATAGATGTAATTAACAATTAGTTCAAATAAAGGAGGTTTACTACATAATTTGTTTGGGCTTGATTCATTCATTTAAAGGTTTTAATAACAATGAGATTTCCCTCAAAAAGAAATCTTTCCTACGAATTGCCACTGAGCTCCAGGATTTATACTTAACCAGTTGTTCCATCCTGAGTGCCTGCCCTCCAGATTTCTAGCCAGTCCAATAAAGTGTTGTTAAACAATTCCTTGCAATAAATATATAAGCATCTCCCTATCATTCTGTTTTTGCCTTATCATAAGCACAGATATACAGTCAGGTATTTTTACACCTTATTATCTATCTTCTGTGATGAAATATTGTATGATACAGATTTTGGTTTAAGGAGTGATTCTAAAGAAATTGAATCATAAAGAAGAGTTTTGTGGATCAGTTCATTTATTTTAATTTATTTTCTAGTGTGATTACATTTAAAACGTGAATAACTTTTCAAAGATACAACACAACACAATGTAGTGATACATACAGACAAAATTTTTACTACCATTGGATACTACTAATTAAATGCCCAAAAAGGCAAAGAAGTTTTTGTTGAAATAAACTTGTATCTTACAATATATTATTAAAAGAAGATATATTCATGGGATGACTGGTGGCCTTTACTTCATTGCAGAAAGTGAAAAGACAAGTAAATAAGTTTAAAATCAAATTCTGTGTAAATTGAGCAAAAAATTTAATTGGCCTAGGAAGAAACTGCCAGGTTCTGTAGCCATAGAGCTGACTAACATCTCTGAGAACAAAACCTAGAATTTCAGTCTGTCATTGGCTGGATTTTAAAACAAATTGACTTCTCAAGCCACAGACTCTCTTCTGTTAAGAGGAAGGAATGGATTAGAAAGGAATGAATTCATGATTATTAGAATGAGGACATGCAGAAAGATCTCAAGGAAACTAGAGATGTTAAACACCCAAAATTCTGCTGAGAACTCTTTGTCAAGAAAAGCAAACCTTTTCTCCCTGTAAGGTGACTAAAATGGCATTTCCTGCAGAAACTATAATGCTGTCCATGGTACATCTCAGTTAAATCCACTGTTGATTCTACTCATGACACATGCCTATGACTCCTCTTTTATTCTAGACTTTTAATTTCATTCAGGTGCCAGCACCAATGTGTCTCGTAGGATGATACAAACTATGACTCATGAGAGAGATGCTATACACCAAAAATTGATTGTATAATGTGTTTAAAGTTTAGATATACAGCAGTGTGAGGGATGTTTATAATGATGGATGCTTAAGATTTGAAATAAATGGTAGAAGGATCATACAGAGGGATTCAACTAAATATACTGGCATCAGCCATCTATTTATGATTCTAAATTCAGTCTTAGCTTGAAAGTTTGGAAAATTTCAAATAGTTTGATTGCTTAACTAAAACAAAGACAAAAAGGAGTGGCCTATACTAAATGAATTTGGAGCAACAAAACTCCTTTGGTATAATGCAGAACAAGTTATTGCAAGGCTTAGGGAAATTAGCACAATACAGAGGATTTGTCATAGAAGGCATATCACCTAGTCAAGAATGATTCAGACACGTAACTTTAGCTAATATCTGTAAAAACAAATTGTGAAGAGATCTCTAGTTTTCTCTAATATTTTTTTGTTTTCCCTTTTTTGAACGTCAAAAATTAGGATGTGGAGTGTTACCATCGAACTAAAGTCCTTAAATATAATAGGAATTAATGGTTCCTGTGTAGCAGGTATCAAATGGTGTAACCGCCAAATGCAAGGGTATGGTCACAGTAATGAAAGAGAAGTAATTCTAAACAGAATCATCTTTCTGCTCCACACAGAGTTATAATATTGTCTACTTGATCATGCTATCCTGAGACACAAAAAGATAACAATCTATTAAATCCTATTTGGTCTGTATGTGCAAAAGCATCTTAGGTGGTAGAAACGGAATTCTAAAGTGAGTTTGGAAAAAAGCATATTGCACCCCTCTTTTAACTCCAGAATTGAGCCATTTTTGAGACAAAAAATCTCTCGAATGGGAGTTCAGATTCCTCTTGAGAAAGTCCTGCCAACAGTTTTTTATTATGAATACTTTTCTAGCCTGATTGTTATGGTATAGGTATAAAATGCCTCACCAAAGTCCCAGGTGTTCAAAGGTGATGCTTTTGGAAGGGGATTGGCTCCTGGCACCAATGCAATATATGGACTGATGGGTTAGTTCACTCAGAACTCCATGACTGAATGTGATTTATGAGGTGTTGCCTGAATTGGAAATGGGTTATTGAGGGAATGACTTGCAAGGCTGTAATCTTGTCCCTGGCTCCTCCCTGCTTCTTGGCTAGAGTGGGTTGAACAGCCTTCCATTATGTCAGTTCTGTCTAGGAGCCAGCCAACCTTGGAGGTGGTTGAACTGAATCCTCCACAACCACAAACCATGTTAGATCACTCCTCCTTCAAGACATAAGTGATGGGGCTTTTGTCCCTATAATGGCAAAGTGACTAATAACACTAGTCCAAAGATAGATATGTGTACCATTTTCCAGGGTGACAGTTCAACGGGGAAAGGGAAATGATCAGACTTTTTTATACACATGCAATGTAAGACTCCCCATACCAAAAGGCCCAAAGGCTACTGTAAACCACTAGTGAGAGGTGGGTTCACAGAGGACAAGTTAACAGACAACTTCTGCCTCAGGTTATACTCACAGTGAATCCAGTGGGTTCCTGAGAGTTTCTAGCTCACGTAAGTTTCCTAAAGCATAAAGAAAAACACACTGAAATACACTGTTCACAGTCAAGAAATGAATCCTCAACCACTAAGGTAGACATCAGATGTCAAGCTAAATTTCTTGGCACAGCGTCAGCTTCAAAAATTGAAGAGTTTTTAAAAGTATTTTTAAAAATTTTTATTTTGAAAGTAGTAAAAATACAACAGAATAAAGCCTATCAAGACAATGTAGTGAAATTGGTACAGAACTTCACAGTAGGATACTGGGATGGTAGTAATATGTACTATGGTATATCTCATTATCTTCACTATAGTGGTCCAGTCAATTAGTATAGTGAAATCAAACCAAAAACAAAGCATTATAAAACTAATTGAGAGTATTAAATAGAGCAGAAGAAACATAAAAAAAAAACAGTGAAAACAACCTTTTCCTTCAAACAGAAGACAGAAGGAAATCCCCCATATTTGCTATATTGCATATGGTCATCCTCCCAAGAGATGCTGACACATCTATCCCCAGTAGCTCTGGGAGGGTGGGTGTTTGATTCTCAGTCCACATGCCAGTCACTGGAGCCACTGGTTCTCCTCCTGGCATATGCCAGGGGTGCTTACCAAGAGGGCAATGAATAAGCTACTTCCCAAAATGGCCAGATATAGGAGCACTGGTTCTCCTCCTGGCCCATGACAGGGGTGCTTACCAAGAGGGTGGAATAATATGCTGTCTAAGTCTCACCATGGCAGGATCTTGGGATCACTGATTCACCTCCTGGCCTGTGCTGGGAGTGCTTACCAAGAGGATGGAAGATTTGTTAAAATTAAGGTCTACGCACCAAAGATGCATAGCTATCACTTTTGTTTACTTGAAAAGAGCCCACAACAATGACTCTTGCAAGTCTGTTTCACAGATTTACACTGGAAAGGCCCAAAGGTCAGTGGTGGAAAGTAGAAAGTCTATGCCAGTAGGATGAAGGATCTGTGCCAGTAGGCTGAGGGTTCTGTACCAGAGCCAAGGAGCAATGCTCAAAATAAAGACCAAGTGTCAGGGTTTATGTCGGTGACCCCCAGGCCTTATGCTTTTATGATTGGTTCATTGTCGTTAGACTGTTGGTGTGAGTGCTACACTGGCCTAGGGGTGAAGCCAGGATGTAATGTAATGGCAGGAAGAATGTGTGTCTCTCTTTCTCTTGCTGATTTCTGCCTTACTGTTTCACAGCTGCCATGAACTGCGGCTGCCATGCTACCCTGACTTGGAGCCAACTGCGTATGGACTGAAACCTCCACAAACTGTAAGAAATAAATCTTTCCTTTCCCAACTTGGTGCATTAGGTATTTTGTTTCAGTGATGAGTAAAAAAGTAACTAAGACTCCCCTGAAAAGTACCATAGTCATCCTCAGCCACAACTAGGTCCGATTTCCTACAATGATGAAAACGGCCAAGTTCATATCAGGAAGCCAGCAAAATGAGCTTCTCCTGAAGATTGCACAGCACATTATCTTCCCCTCTAGAGATAGGAAATGAAAAAGACAAGACCAGAGCTCCCCCAGAGTGAACTGAAACCATTTTCAGTAACAACAAATTCCGAAGCTCTTCTGATAATGAGAACAGCCAAGTTCATATCAGGAAATAAACTCAGGAAGCTCCTCTGGGAGAACCAATGGCAACTGGGCAACCAATAGCAATAGGAGAAACAAGAATGAACCTTCCTCTCCAGTCCTTCTTTTTATGTTGGCAAAAATCCTTGGTGGACCATCCACGCTCAGAACCACGCTGATTCAATTCAGCTGGTGTTACAAATTGGCCACCAGTTATCAATCTACCACACCCTGAGAAAGCATAGCAAATACTATATTGCTAAAATGCAAGTCGTAGAATGCAACATTCTAAAAATTTAACAGTTTTTTTCATTTTCTAAAATTACAAAAATTAAAATTGCTACCTAAAATAAGTCACGAAATAACTGTCAAATCAATAGTCAAATTTCCTAGCTATATTAACATGGCAAAACCCTTTCTTCTCTAACATATGTCATTAATTAATATTTACTTAAAATGGAAAAGTCTCCTCAAACTTAACTTGCTTCAAGAGACTTATTAGTTTTTCATATATATGAATCTGAACTGTGCCATTATCATTCAAGGGTCATAAAGAGGCAAAATGTTTAAGAGGAGAAGAGAAAGTATTTTATAGAAATTATTCAGAAAAACCATTACCTGTTCCTAGGCATAGTTTTATCTCGATGAGTTTTCATTTCTTCAGTGCTCACAAAACTTCATAAAATATTTAAATCACAGTAGACTTGAGCATCTGTGTTTGTGGACCGGGAGTCCATCCTTGGCATTCTAATTCCAGATACTGTTATTAACCAATGTACTTGAATCTCACCTACTCTTGTTTTGATATTACATATAAATCTCTAGTCTAAGGATGACACTAAATTCCAGTTAGGTTTTAAGAATGATTAACATCCAATATAATGCAATTCAATATATTCAATATCTTATTCATTATGTCAGAAAAGATGGTTTCCAAGCATAAGGAGTTCACATTTCTCTTTCTAATATAAAAAATATGTGCTTGAAACCTTGTGTGAAACATTGTCCATTAGCATATTTGCCTATTAATTAGTTTTAAATGAATTTCATATTTGTCCTGCATAATAGAATACCTTGGTTTGATGTCCTTAAAGGTCATGACCTCCTCAATAACAAGAGTTGAACTCTAAAAGAAATCCCACGGCCAGATGCTCATAGAGAAAGTTTGAAATGAATTCCCAAGTGATATTTTAGAGATCAGACAAATCAGTTTACTTTTCACTGTCAAATTATACATGACTGAAAAGGTAAAGAAATTAAGCTTTGAATGTAGCTTAAATATATCATTCCAGTTTACATTATTTCATTTGATAGACTAGAGTCATGTCCTAAAAATGTTTGAGAAATGCCATTTTTAAACCTTGGTATTTTAACTTGCTATCAAACATAATAAATATTTGGAAACATGATATTTTAAACTTAAATACATGTTGAAATTATTAAAACATCAATAGGTAATTTCTTATTAAATTAACATTTAATTGATGTTTAAAACATAACAATATTACACATTATTGTGTTTCCATATGATGCCTTGATACTTGCACATATCATGCCAACACTAAACCAGGATAAACATATGTTCTCTCTTTAACATGTATCATTACTTTATGGTGAGCACATTAAAAATCCTTTCATCTAGCTTTTTGAAATGTGCAATGCTTTGTTTTAATCTATAGCCACACTGCTATGCAGTAACAGCACACCAGTACTTTTTACTCCTTACTATATGCTTAAAAGTGCTGTATATCATTGCAGTCACTGTACAGTCCCATTCAATACTATTCTTGAGGAGGGATGCTCTGCATTGCTGTAAGGTTTATTTTCCTCTTCTCTTATAATTCGAAGGGCTTACATGCTTCACACACCCCCATTATAGTTTACTCCATTTGTAAAATATTTTTGTTATGTACACCATTTTTCCTTTTCCTTTTACTAAACTACTGCTGGTAGATGGAGT
This sequence comes from Cavia porcellus, assembly GCF_034190915.1. NCBI lineage: Eukaryota > Metazoa > Chordata > Mammalia > Rodentia > Caviidae > Cavia > Cavia porcellus. Next base: position 28,810,849 of record NW_026947487.1, on the reverse strand, counting down.
CAAACACTTCAGCCTACAAATGCCCTTTTGAAGGACAAAGGAGCAGGGGAGAGCTTCTCTTTTTCATTGGCACTCATAATTGTGCTACTGATTATGGTATTATCTAATTAACCCAGTGTATATTACCCAATATTTTACTTAGTTTTTTTTTTAAATCATAACTAGGAAAAGTTATATTAAACACTTACTATGTACAGGGAAATAATTGGATGAATCATCATAACAAACAATTGAAATCACTGCTTTTACTATTCTTGATTTAAATAAGATGAAGTCAAAGCTTAGGTGAATTAAATAACTCCCTAATTAGTGAGAGTACATCTTCCTCTGGCATATATACCCCAATCTAAGCAAGACTCCTAACTGTTACATGAGTTTACATCTCACTCTTTATTTCTTCTTTCATTTTTTATTTTACTTTTTTAAAAAATAGACAATTTCCTCCCTTTAATGCTTACTATAGAAATTAAATCCAAAACTTATTTCCTATTTCTTTTATTTTATACAGTTTTTCTTCTGTCATTATTTCCTTGTTTAGCTTCCTATTTTGACATCATGTTTATTACTTAGAACATTCAGTTTTCTCTGAAAATGGCTCCCTCCAGCCACTCTGACATGGGTGTATTCCTGAGCAGTGGATGAGGTCTCTGGAAGTTAAAGAAAATTCATTATCCCTTCCACATCTTAACACATAGATTTTTAAAAAGTATATATGGCTCATTTAGGATAATATGTATTATATTTGAAAATAACATAAGGTTAAATATGCCTACAATCTCTTTTGATTATCATGTCTTACATTTTCAAACAAACTAATATTCAATAAAGTTCCTTCTTATTAGAGCAACTGTTAGTTATATAATATTTATTTAATTATGCTTTCACAGAGTATCTTGGATCTGATAAAAATATCAGCCTGAGGTCCTCTCCTCTTTCCTACACCTCTACCTTTTACAAAACAAGAAGATTAAAGAGTGAAATAAAAATGTTTTTATCAATTCATTTGATATTAAAATACACATGTGCCTTCTGTTTTAAATTTATTATAATTTAGGTAGCTTTTACCATAATAGCTGCTAAACACTTCCAAGTTTTTAAAGCCAATTTACTTATCAATAGGTTGCTTTCTCATTTTTTATTATTATCAGGCAAAGCCCTAGGAAATATTCATTTTCTTCAACACAATTTTATGCAAAGAAGACAAGTCTTAGAATTCTGCTAAAGGCACAAATACTTATTAACAACCAGGCACCAAAACACAACTAAATAGATTCTTTGAACAATTCTGGATAAATTTTACCCTACCCTTAGGCACTACCTTGCACACTGTAGGAGGATTAACTATAAAAGAGATGCAAAAATATTCTCTTAGGAAGATCAGCCATGTCTGTGTTAGATAGATTTTTCTCTTAAGGCAGAAAAAGACTACAGATATAAGAAGAACAATGAAATCATTAGTCCTTCAGTGTTACACAATCGTTCTAATCCTGTTTATATATTGAGGAACAGTTAGTAAATCAATGGAAAAAATAATACTAATTTAAAATGTTTCCTTTTAAATTTCAATCACTATATTTGGAATATAATTTTCTTTAAAGTGTTAATTCTTGATTACAGTGTCATTAATGTTAGTTAATCTTTATTATGGAGTAAATTAAAGATAATTTCAATGTAGTTGTACTATATTGAAAGAATTTTTAAAGATAGTAGTCTGTTAAAAGAAAGACACACATACGCACAGATCTCTATGCATTCATGAATGTAACAAATATGTCAGGAACTATTCTAATTACTAAAGATAAATAAAGAAACCAATAAAATGCTTGGTTACTAATAGAAATGCACCACAAAGGAATAGAAAAACACAAATGTATTTTGGTAGAGAAATAAAAGAAGCCTTAGGAGAAAGAAAAAAATTTAAATCTATGAAAAGAAAATATCTGACAAGAAAAAATAGCCTTTAAAACCCTGTTTCTTAAAAATATAGTTTTATAAATAACTTATTTTCTTGGTTCTACCTTAAAGGTGCAATGTATTTTTGGACAATTCCGTTGGTAACTCATGATTTCACAATTGATGTTCTCTAACATTTTTTTTTTTTTTTTGCTTAATCTGGGATGTGAAACATCTGCTTCAATATCCACTCAAAAGTTTCAATTAAACCTAAATGTAAAATAGACTTCTTTAAATGTTATCTTGACCTAATGTTGAGGCCCAAGATAGAGGCTGATTGATTTCCTCCTGAATAGCCAATTAAGTCCTTACAGAATTCACTTCTCTTATCTAGTTTTCATATTTCATTTTGTTAAAAACAATATTAATCATCCCAGAAACGTGGCTCACACAACTAGCAGTTGCCTCTACACTCCATGACCTGAAAGTTTTCAAGTTAGCCAATGCCGAGGATCCTAGGATTCACCTTTGCCTATTGCCCTACCTAAGCTCCTCTTGACAACTCCAACTTAGCCCCAGTGCAGCCTTGTGGCCTTGGCTTTGGCCTTGCCTGAAAGGGTTTTCAACCTTGGAGTTTCAATGAATAGGCCTTTCACCTACCCATGTGACAATGCGCTGTTATTTGTAAGGATACTTTTTTGAAATGCCCCTTTTTTCTGTGTCAGAGGAAAAATTCAGTCCTCTTATATTTAAAGAGAAAGTTACTCACTATATTCAGTCCTCTTATATTTAAAGAGAAAGTTACTCACTATCAGTGTTATTCAGTGTGGTTCCCTTTTTCAGTTTAGTCCTTTTTTGGTTTTGGTATCAGAGTTATACCTGCTTCCAGGAATACTGCTTCTCTATGTATTTCATTAAGGAGTTTGCAGAGGACATTAGATTCTCTCTAAATTTCTCATAGAACTCAACTCTGTCTCCATCAGGACCTGGGCTTCTCACTGTTGATAACTTTTAAATTACATTTTCAATTTCATTAACAGATATTGTATTATTTAAAACTGTTATATCTTGTTGATTCAGCTCTGGTAGTTCATATATATCTAGCAATTTGTCCATTTCAACTGTGTTTTTTTTTTTTAATTTTATTAGAATAAAGGCTCTCAAAGAAGGTACTGATGATATTCTGGATTTCTGAGGATCTTTCATGGTTTCACCCTTTTCATTACTAATTGCATAAGTATGGGTCTTTCTTTCATTTATTGATAAATTTGGCTTAGGATTTATCCATTGTGCAGGCCAATCTTCCTGATGAACATACTTGTAAAAATCCTCAATAAGATAATTGGCAAACAAAAAATCAAATCATCAAGACTATACCCCTTGACTAAGAAGGACTCATCCAAGGGATCTATATAGTTCAACATACAAAAATCAATAATTGTAATACACCATATCACCAGAGCCAAGAACATAAAATCACATGATCATCTAAATAGATGCAGAAACACATTTGACAAAGTTTAGCACCATTCATGATAAGAAGCCCTAAAGAAAATCAGAATGGATGGTGTTCATCTCAATAAAATAAAAGCCATCTATTATAAATCAACAGCCAACATCATATTAAATGTCAAAAACTGAAAGCTTTCACTCTAAAATCAAGAATAAGACAAGGTTGCCCATTATCACTATTCTTATTCAAAATAGTTCTGGAAACATCAGTCAGAGCAATTACACATGAGAAAAAATACCTGGAATAAAGGAAAGGAAGAACTTAAATTACAACTATTAGCAAATGACATAATATTCCACAAAATTTCCCAAAAATTCCACCAAGAGATTTAATAACCAAATTCAGCTATGTAGCTCGATACAAAGTGAACACTCAAAAAATCAAAAGCATTTCTGTGCACAAACAACACACTCAGAGGGAAAAATTAAGAAATTCACACCCTTTACAATAATATCTAAAAAAGTGAAATACTTAAGAATAAATCTAAAAAAGGAAATTATATATATATATATATATATATATATATTGAAAATTACAGAAGTATGAAAAAGGAGATCAAATAGTATATCATAAAGTGGAGTGATATCCCTTGCTCATGGATAGGAAGAACCATCATAGTGAAAATAGTGATACTGCCAAAGTTGTTATACATATTTAAAGTGATCACAATCAAAACACCGCTAGCATACCACACACAACTAGAGAAAATTGTCCTAAAAGTCGTTTGAAGTCAGAAGAGACCTAGACTAGAAAAAACAATTCTGAGAAAGAAAGGCAAATCAGGGAGCATCACAAATCCTGACTTGAAATTATAATATGCAGCTACTGTGATAAAAATCAGCATGGAACTGGCAAATAAAACAGACCTCTGGAACACTGGAACAGATCAGAAAATTCAGAAATAATGTCAAATGTGATTAGCTACATGGTAGTTAACAAAGGAACCAAACACAAACACTGGAAAAATACCCTCTTTAAAAATGGTGCTAGAACCCTGGCTTTCCACTAAAACTAGACCCATGTCTATAATCATGGACTAAACTAAAATCAAAATGGATCAAAGATCTAAATATTGAAACAGAAATACTAAATATGTTGGTAGATAGAATAAATAGAACTCTGGAAGACATAGGAGTAGACAAATACTTTATGAAAAAAAGAGTGATGGCACAGGAAATACCACAAAGAATCAACAACTGAGAAATCATCTGATTAAAAAGTTTTTGTGCAGCAGAAGAAGTCACCAACAAAGTGAAGGCACAACTTACAACATGGAGAAATATTTATGTCACCTGCTCTTCAGACAAAGGATTATTATCTATAACATATAAAGAACTGAAAAAAATCAGACATTCCAAATTCAAAGACACAATAAACAAATGGGCATCGAAAATGAAGAGGCACTTTTCAGAAGAAGTACAAACAACATGTAAGTACAATAAAAAATATTCAACATCACTAATCATTTAACGAATATAGATTAAAACAGTACTAAACTTCTATCTCACCCCAGAAAAATGGCTATCATCAAGAAAACAGCTAATGACATGCTGAAGAGCTTACAGGGGAAAAAGGAACACTTCTCCACTGCTGGTGAAATTATAGACTAGTGCAATCATTGCATAAATCAGTGTGGAGATTCCTTAAAAATCTAGGATTAGAAGTCCCATTTGACCCAGCTATTCCTCTTTTGGTTATCTTCCCAGAAAAAAGAAAAACATCAGACCACAGCAATACGTGCGCACCCATGTTTATAGCAGCACAGTTTGTAATAGATAAATCTTGGAAGCAAAGAGGCCCATTAATAAATGAATGGATAAAAAAAGTTTTTTTACATAAGTATTACTCAGCTATAAAAAGATAAAATTGTGACAATTATAGCTAAATGTATGGACTTTGAAACTAATCATAAGTTAAATAAATAGGACTCAGGTGTAGAGATCACATTATCTCTGGTGTGAAAACAAAATGTAAATAAGCAAAAATGTATAGCAGAGTTTCTGAAATAGGAAGAAATGGAATGTGCTATGGTAATTATATTGGTTTCCTATTACATTGTTGTGAAGTCTTATAACACTTTTATACATTTATTTGATTTTATTGTTTTGTATGATTTTATTATATACGATGGTATGAACAGCTATTTTGAAGAAAATGAGACTTTATGGTAGCCATTGCTGATTTCCTATCATCTTGTTTTGAGGTTCTATCATATTTTTGCTGTTTGTTTTGATTTGTTTCCATTCTGTTGTGTTATATTTAATTTTATTATATGTGAAGGTATGAACAACTTTTTTGAGGAAAATGAAATATTACAGTAGTCATTATTCATTTCCTGTTATCTGGTTTTGAAGTCCTATAATGCTTTCATTCTTTTGACTGGTTTTAGAGTATTTTGTTATATTTGATGTTATTGTGTGTAAAGGTATGATCAATTGTTTTGAAGAAAACAAGAGACATTATGGTAGCCATTGTTGATGTCTTCTTTTTTTTTAAAGAAAACAAAACAAAACAAAATAGTAAAAGGGTACAAGTAATACAGAATTTCAAAAAATAAGTAGTAAGAAATCACTAGTTAATAAATTACATATTGTCATCTTAGAAATAATTGATCAAGTTAAAAAATTAAGCATAAAGTGGACATTCAAACTGTGAGACTACAAACAGTTGTGTTCAATGATCCAACAAAAAGTAATATGGTCATCTATCTTACACACCTAAACACACTTGCAGTTGTGTCCTTTAGAGCATGTTCTTTTCCTCTCTTTTGTTGATGTATTCTTGTCTCGTGAAGTCTTGTGTTGCTTGCATTGTTCTGTTCTGACTAGCTATGTTCTGTTTTATTTGACTTCTTTTCTTTCATTCTCTTTAAAATAAAAAAAAATAACAAAAAGAAAAGGGGAACTAAGGAGAAGGAAGAACGAGAAAGAAAAAAATGAAATAAAGAACGATAAAATGAAAACACAGCTTTTTGAACTGGAAAGGGAAGGTGATGCAGTGATGGGCATGAGGGAAAAGGAAATCAAGATATATCAGGCACAGATACTGTCATGGTTTATGTCTGTGTCCCCCAGGCCTCATGAGTTTGAATTGTGCATTTGTTATTGGTTCATTGTCTAGTGCTTGGATTGATGGTGTCAGTGCTCCACCCACAAAGGGGTGGAGCCAGGATGTGATGTAATGGCAGGAAGATGGTGTGTCTTGCTTTTTGCTGGTTCCAGCTTGCTTTGCAGCTGCCATGAACTGCGGCGCAGCCATGCCCGCCTGCCTTGGAGCCAACTAAGTGTGGGCTGAAACCTCCAAAAACTGTAAGAAATAAACCTTTCCTTTCCCCAGTTTGGGCTTCAGGTATTTTGTCTCAGCGACCAGTAAAAAGTTACTAAGACAGATACAAATTCCCTATAATGAATGTGGTCATTACACATACCTAAATTATAGCATTCTTATGAGGAAAAATTTTAAAGCTTTGCTACTAAACTCTCATTTCCTTTCCTATGCAGTTTCCAGAGTATTTTTCTATTATTTATTTATACCAGCATTCAAAAACATTTTAAGAAGCAACGGTTTTTAACTATCATGAAATAATATAAAACTACTCTTTTATGTATAATATTTTTTGAGTAAATAACAACATACTACTACAGATGTAAAATATGGATTGAGTAACTACCATTTCATAAATTACTGTGTCATGCATTTCAATAATTTCATTTTTCATAAGGAATAAAATTCACTCAGACTGATTATTTAAGAGATTGAAATATCTTAAAGAAATTTTCTAAAACAGTCTCATGAGAACAGTCTATTTCTCCAAAGTGAAATGGGTAGCACATGACCTGGTGTTTTTATCATTTTCACCCAAATAACAAATTCTTACTTATTTAAAGATTGCTCTTTAATTTGTGAACTACAGAAAGCAGGCAAAGAAAATAACATGGATTAAATTAAACCTGACATTTCAGAGAGAAAATGGAATCCTGATATTGAAACACAAACATTTTATTTCATTTGTGAAGGTGGAATATTAAATGAAAAGGATATTAAATAAGAGAATTTTCTACTTTTCTTCCTCAAAAGTAATGTTTACAATTGTTGTAACAAATTTTATGCATCAATTTTGAAGACGTTCTGGTCTTTGAATCAAGAGTGATTTCTCCAAAATCTGAATATGGTTAAGAAGGTAACATGATTAAATCTGTGAGGTGTATTAGTCAGTTTTTCATTTCTGTATCAAAATGTCTGACATAATGACTTATAAGAGGATAAAGGTTTATTTTGGTTCACCATGTGAAAGATTCCAGCGCATGGATGTCTGACTCTAAAATCAAGGTAGAAAGGCATAGTGGAGGAAAGATCTTTATCCCTCAGTAGCTGGGAACCACAATGAAAAAAGCTATACAGAGAGATACATCTTACAATCTGAAGAATATGCTCTTCAAGCACATCCCCCGTCCCCAGTGGCCTAGTTCCTCCAACTGTGCCCCACCCTCTAACAATCCATTGATCTATGAACTCCTTAAAATGATTAATTCATTGATGAGTTTAGTGCCCTCAATCAACCAATACTCTCTCAAAGAACAAACTCTCAATACTGCTGGATTGTGAGTCAAGCCCTCAATACAAGGGAATCTGAAGGGAGCACTTCATATTTGAATCATAATTGGAGAAATACCCAGGTAGGTGAGCAGAACATCCAGACTCGTACTCCACTCTCATCTCCCAAACACCTTTGGATTTGCCATGCACTCTTGCTATTTGACTATTTCCCTATTTGATCAAAACCAGCTCAGCGACTGTGCTTCATGTTCTATGGGTTCATTGTAGTTTGTAGTTTGAGCCACATTGTACACCATTGTGATTTTGCTATACAAATTACTCCATAGGAGAAGCCTCGATGGTAATACTTATCAGCACTCCTCCTGATGAAATTTTCCTCTTCTTACTCTCTCTTGTCCCTTGGAATTTATTATTTGATATTCAAAGAACAAACTCACATCTGGTTGTGTGGGAATTATATTTACCTTATTTCACTATCAATACTTGATAAACAAACCCTAGTGAATTGTGTTGGAGAATATTTGTGTTTTTCATGAGAATATCCTTAGTAATGGATTTTTCTTTGTTAATAGCTATTTATATATTTAACTCCATTACATATAGCAAGAAAGTGATGGCTATGGTTTACACCAATTTTAGTTTTCATTAATAGTATGTAAGAATTTATTTCTAACATCTCATAAACATCTAACATAATCAGTTTTTTAAAATTCTTATTCTTTGTGGATATATTCTTCTAATTATCTTTAAAAGATAAACTCATTAGAACTCTTGAAACATTTTATTAATTTTTAAATCTGCATTATCAGCTTATTTTTCTCAAGAATATTTTAACAAAATTACGAAAATTTGTGCTAATGAAATAATATTCATGGCTCTTTAGAGAGAAAAATAAAAGGAAAGAAGAAAGATAGGAAAAATTTGAAACAAAGAAACAATGGAACATAGTAAGGAAGAAAAAATAAAAACTAAGAAAAAGCCTATTTGTAACCATCTTAAGGAATACAGAAAATATAAAGTCTTCCTAATTTTAATTTAAGAATATTGTCAAGAAAAATGGTGACAGTATCTTAACTTTTACCTGATGTTAGTATTTTGATTTATCTGTGTATTTTGCATAAATTATTACTACTGTCAAAATGTTACATCTATTACATATTATCTATCCATATTCATTTTATATCAAGTTCATGTTTACTTACTTGAAATATCATATTATTAACATTAAAAAACTAAAAGTAAAATGAAATTATTTTGTTTAAGAAACAGAAAATCCTAACATTAGGTTTCTAAAGGACTTACTTGAATTCTTAAGAACATTGAGGGAAAGTATATCAACATTAAATAACAAATAGGTTAATGAATATTAATCAATGATTATACTTTAAATCCATTACTTTGCATTTGCAAAATAATTTGTGCCTGTTTTGTAAGCTAATGCATGACAACTGAGCAGGAAAAATTCCAAAGGATAAAAGTTATACATCAAAAGCTTCTTTATGTTCCTTGAGATACTAAATATATTGAAATTGTCTGGCTTACCAGAAATGCTCTTCAATATCAAGATTGAATTCCTTTGGAAAATAGTTGCAATGAATTTTGTTTGATACATTCAGCTACTCAATGAGATTAGATGTTAGGATTTATAGCATGCCTTGTTGTGCAAATTATAGCTTTCTTGCAAGGTTTAAGACAGAAAGATTATGTAATATATTTCTTGCACCTTCTTCAGCTTTTAGCTGGATACATAAACTAGTAGTGATCTGATCAGGAGGAAAGTCGGGTGACAATTCAATTTGAATGGAAGCTGTAATGGTTTGAAATATTTTCTTTTGGTTCACTAAAATTCTGCCAAACTTATGTAACTGAAAATCTAAAGACAGAAAGCACTGTAGAGGTAATGTATTTCTCCATCAGACACTGAAGATATTTCTCTTATAAGGCTGAAAGGACATAATTTACATCTAATATATGGAATGTTAGTGTTGTGGAAAAGAATAACCATGATCTTGTCTAGAAATGCATATTAGTAAAGGGGAAAAGTTGAGGTATCACTAGTTGCATATTTCATGTATTTAAAAGTGAAATTAAGCATTAATAAAAAAATATTAAACTGACAAACTTCAAATTTAAATAAAATATTTCTTTCCATTAGTATATCCTTTTAAACATAGACATTAGTAATTTTGAACCTAAACCAATGCTTATCTGTTATATCATACATAACTTAAACAATATAATCTTGATGTAAGACTAATAGGTCAAATATAGATTGTTATTTCTTGTGCATACTAAAATGGAATTTCTCATCTTCTCACAGTATTTCTTTCCAATGATGATATGGTGTATGAGTATTACAAATTTAATTTCCAAATCATTTAATTTCTTTTTCTATTTAACTGTTAAGGTCACAATTGATTAAATTTAGACTACAAAATTATATGTTTATTGAAAATTTCAACTAAAGGTCAATGGGAATATTAAAACAAGACTTTTTAGCAATGTAAATATTAATATTTTACTGTAACAAAGAAAGCTGTGATATTCTCAGAACTTTTCATTTTCCAGCATTTATTTATGATTTCCAACTAAATTGTGGGGGCTTGTTTAACACAGTAAAGGAAAATAAAATATCCACTCTTAAGCAATAAGTATGCTTCAGTCTCATGACAATATTATATAAAATCATTATAATACTAATTGAAAACATTTCATCAGAATCATATCTATTTTATGATATTAAACATTTCAAAGTTTCCTAAGCACTCAAGCTTCATTAACTAATTTAGGCTTCACAGTATTTTAAGATTTAAATTATACCACACTTTAGTAAAATAAATAAAACTTACATGAAGGTAGCTACTAAAAGTTTCACAAAAATGACAGGCTAAGTTTTGAAAAGTCGAGAAGTCAAGAACCCAGTGCATTATACTTCTGAGCCTATCTCTAAATCAGATCAGCAAATGTAGAACTCAGATGTTATGTTTTTAATGAGAAAAATTGAGTTTTTACTGTCCAGGCCTTAGCCTTAGACATTGGTATACTTTAAATAATCAATATTTAACCAACTATGTATAATTACTATTTACCTTTACAATATAAAAGCAAATATACATATTTGCTTAGCTATAGGTTACGGAAGTAAAGTTAGACATATGTCAAACCAGTAATGGCAAAGCATGATCATTGCACTATTCTAAGCTTTATCCCTACAATTTGATGATATGTTTTTGTTTTTAAAAATTATTCTCCTCAATCAAAATCCCTCCACTGAAAATCAATAATTTTAATGTTTTAGCAAATGACTGGTGTTTGAAATAAAAAACCTGAGGCAACTTGAGGTTTGTTGTCTGACTTGCTTTGTGGTTGATACCTTAGGTTTGTCTCCTATCAGGAGCGCTCTGTTTTTGGAAGCTCTGTCATGTCTGCTGTTTTCTTTGTTTTCATCTTCCTGGCCACTCCTTAAACCTCTGAATTAACTCTTTTAAAAATGGTATGTCCACAGATTTTATGGCTGTTTAAATTTGTCAGATAAAGGAAGACATGAAGTTCATTTTATGACTCTGAAAAGTTTGAATCTATATTAGTTACTCTTTTATGTCAGTGTTTCTATTAAGGGAAAAGCATTGTATTACTTAAAAACCTCTCCATGTTCTGGCAAACTTACCAGGCAGTTATGTACACTTGAAATAATATGGGTATAATATTTTGATGGATAAACATACTCTTTATACTTAAATATAACATAGAACTTGCCTGGTGAACTGAAAAATACTAAGCTCAATGTACTACTCAGTGGAAACATTATTTATTACAGATTACATTTCATAAAATACTGTTTGGTAATTAAATAGCTTATAGAGGTAAGTATGTTATTATATTCTTACACATATTATGTATAGGCTGGGTGATTTTAGGCTAGTAAAAGTACTTGAACTGCAAATATATTTTTGGTTGGAAATTTAGGGCTTTTCTTTATCACTATAGACATAATACAATATGCTTCAGTGCCCTTTGAATAGTCTGAGTTCTATGAATCTAGGAAAAAAATAAAAGCTTTCACATTAAATTGAGTTTGACTATATATTTATTAAACCAGGAAGCTGCTTAATAATAAATTTTCTTAGGTAATTTTCTATCAGTAATGCATGCAAAATGAAATGTTACTACCTTCAAAGGAGAGGAAATTTGGAATGGTAGCAGAATTTTGGACTCTGAGAACACACATATAACAAATGTTCTTTGCTCCCCCTGGGAATACACTGTCTTCGCCCCTCATTCTGCTGTATTCTGTGTAATAATGACCTATAAAAGTGTTCATCCTTTGAATGTGACTCAGTTGTTTTCTTTCATCAACTATGTATACTCTCCTTCTAAGATTAATCAGAATTTTAGAAAAATGCAAAAAGAAACAGGTAGTATCAGGGAATCACAGAGGGTCCATGATCTAAGAACAATTAGGTCACCTAAAGAAAGATGAAGTGTATCAAACTATCCGCCCATTAAAAAAAGGGTGATAAAGAATAAGAAACTTAGTGTTGAGTTAAATGAGTGTGAGAGAAAGATTTGTTAAACACATATAAAGAACAATGATTTTCCATAGACTCTGGAAATTATGAACTGCTCAGTTTTTCATTATATCTCTTCACTACAAGTAACTCTACGATTCTGGTAAAATATTGATTCCTCTTCAAGGGACAGACCCCAAAGGGCACAATTATGCAGAACAAGAAAAGTGGGGCTGCTACTGTACATGTTTTCTGTCCTTGTCCTGTCTATTATCTGAATAGACAATTTTGTTCTGGAAAGACACGTGGCCAGAACTCATTTACAGAAACATCACACTCCCTGTTTCAGCTCTAAGACTGTAGAAATTTATAAGAAGGCTGCTCACAAAGCACAGCCTATCATTGTAAACAGAGGGTAAGGGAAAATGGTTGTACTACACACATTTTAATCATGTTAATGGTTTATAAAATAAATAATAATTATTTTCATCTTATTGTATTTGAGAAAAAAAACAATAAAACTGAGTTTCAAAAAGACTAGTAGTAGAGTAAAAATAATTAATACCTTGTATTACGTAACTACCATGAGGATAATTAATTAAAATAAATTTAAATATTAAAACAAGGTTCAGGTATGAAATATTGTTCAAACAATATTATCTTAAATCTTTCTTTTCAATGAAGAGAAAATAGCTCTATAACTGTCTTATCTATCACTATACACACGCGCACACACACACACACACACACACACACACACACATCTTTTTTTCCTTTCCCTTCTTTCCTTCTTCCTTTCCCCCATCATGGTTTCTCTTTTCTTTTGAACACTTTCTTCTTAATTCACAATACCTGTTATACATTTTGGATCTTATTTACTCATTCAGTTCGTGGTCTGATTTATTTCACTTGCATTTGTAAAACTATGTGATGTTTATACACGTGGTCTGATTTATTTCACTTAGGAGTATGGTCTTGACTTGCAAATCCATTTACCTGTAAAAGTCTCGAGTTTACCCTTCTTTGGGTTGAATAGTACTCCTTTATATTAAAAAAATTTTTTAAATAATTATATGAACAAGAGTCATCACCATTTAGCTTTGCTACTTTTCTCTCTCTTTGAAACACTTGTATGTTTTGACCAAAAAACAGTATATCATAGAGTAAGAGCTATTAGAGAAATTTAATCATAGTGCAGTTATCATATTAGTGAATTAACAGAAATAAGAATACAAATATTATTTTATATGCATCTCTGTGTTATTTGCTAATATAGACACTTAGGAATCCAGTTAAAATCATTGCATAAACGCAGGTAAAGTAGGGACATAAACAATGATGACTTTTTGTTGAAAATTTCATACGGGATTTACTCTTCTAATTCTATAGAATTGATCATAAGGACATTTACTTGGATCTTTGACTATAATTATTGTGTCATATATTAAAATATATATGTAAAATATCTATTTTAGATATACACAGACATATATTGAAATATATTTTGACATTGCTAACTTTACAAATATCACCTTTTACTGTTTTTAGCCAACCAAATCAAGCAAAAGTAACATTTTTGAACTGTTGATATATTGATGCACCTGGTCTTTTTTAATGATTCTTTGAATGAAACTGATTGAAATGTGAGGCTTGGAAGTGTCAATAGTGCAGTGGAATGGATATAGCACACCTATAAGGGAACCCTTGCTCTCAGGCAATTTTTTGAAGCATATTTATATGGATGGAAGTGGAAGACTGCCTGATGGAAGTTCATGAGTTTCTATGAGGCACTGGTTTAAAAGAACAGCAATTTGAGCTGTCACACTGGTTCTGAAACATCCTTGAAGCTATATTATAATAACTGCATATAGAAAAAAATAGAAACTTGTTTGTACATATAGGAGGATAGGATCGGAACACATATATGGATAGTATTAACGGAGGAATCTAAAAACCTTTTAAATTTTATTAAAGTAATCAAAATTAACATAAAGTATTATTAACTAACGTCAACTTGAAATGTATGTGTGTGAGATTATACACAGACAAACAACTGGTCAATAAAGCGAACTGTAAATGAGAAAATTCTGATAAGAGTACATTATTATGATTTCAGTTATTATTTTTTCTTCTATAAAAGTAAGAGGATAGACATTTAGAAATGAATATGTGGAAAAAACAAAGAAAAGAGCAAACTGTACTTTCAAATAATAAATGTTTCATTTCTCTTTACTACTAGAGTATGAGAGCTAATTGTTTCTCATCCCTTGAGGATGAAATATTCTCACAGTACTTATGGCCATTTCTAATGTGGATACATAAACACAGGTCCTAAAGCCTTTCCACGCTAATGGAGCAGGGGGACATTGTGAACCTCAAGATAAAATATTATTGGCAAGTGAGGCCCTCGGTTTAATTAGACCTAAAGCTCAGGGGAATACCCCAAATTAAATGTCCACATTCTTAAAATCCTGTTTAATTTACCTGCACTGAAATGTTTTTTCTCTTATATTGTCCTTGTTTCATTTTTGCATATAACTTAGTACATAGTGATTGAGTATAGCTCACTAACTGCCATTGCATTAGCTGCAAAAGATAAGATTTCTTGAAGGAAAAATGAGAATACTTTCTCAGTTTGGAAAATATCTGTGTGTCCTTCATGTATACAACATGGAAAAGAAAAGCAAACTATAAAACCCATAACCAACACCTAAAGATTGTGAAGATAAAATTTTCCCATTAATTCAAAAAATTGAGGAATATATTCTTTCTAAATTGTAAAGTCACAACCGAATCTATGTGGGCTTTTTGAAATGCTACTTTCTCAGTACTTTTGAAATCTTGCAAGTGTGACAGGAAAGTTACAATTCAAACTAAATACTTGAAACAGTTCTTAATGAAAACCACTTTCAATAAATGCCAAGGGTGGCCATTGCACATGTGACTGTCAAATACTGGCATCATTTTTTAAAAAATTATATACTTATTTCTGATATTTTGAGTCATATGATAGCAATGATATTGCAGGTAATTTTACTTCCTTTGTTAAACAATTTGAAATAATTTGTCATGGCTCAAATTATCAATGCTAATAAGATTTTAAGACATAAATATTGTTCATCCAAATGCAAAACAAAATTTTCATGATTATTAAACAAGTTACATATGTATTAATTCTCATAATTATTAAAAAATGCCCACACATTCTAGCTGTTATTGCGTATCACTAAAGGAGCAAAAGTATGAGGCAAAAAACTTTTTTTCTTAAATTTATCTGTAACTGAAGGGACACTGTTCATTGCATGTGTTTTGATGTTAAACTTACCTTGATTGTTACCCTGTTGTTTCAGGGTACCTCAATATACATGACCTTACTGAATAGACTTCAATCATCAGGAAAAAGAACCAGTCATCTCGAAGCAAGCCTGCTCTCTATTTCCAGCAGAGTACAAGTAGAAAAGAGGGTGCAGCACCCATGTGCTGAGCAGAGCTCTGAGGAAAACCACAAAGCAAGGAAGAGCATTTTCTCAACCTTTTGGCTTCGAATCATTCCTATCTTATTTCTAGCTTATCAAAATGGTATTACGATTAGGTAAGGGAAGAAATTACTCCTTTTCATTTACTTTGGTTTTATCCATCTTAACTTCATTTCCTGTTTTTTGCTCTAGGTACTACATTGAAAGAGTATATGGCTGCTTTCCCTATGTATACATTTTTCTTCTGAATTTGGAAGAGAAACTGATTTTAGCTACTGTTTGCTAGTCATGTAAATGTGGGTAAATTCCTTTAACTCCTTTAGTTTTGTGATGGTTTTCTTACCTCTAAAATTGAGAAAACAATGGTATGATGAAATGTTAAAATTTTCATAGTACTTATCCTGTATTGGTTCTTGATCAAAGAAGTATTCAATGATCATTTATTTGTTCCTCATTTAAGCACTTTATAGGAGATACAGAGGAAGAAACAGCAAAATCTGTGGTGATTCATACAAGATTGATTGCAAAGTTAGAATTTAAATATAAATACTCTGGCTCAGACTTCTTCCTTGTTCTAAAACAAAATCTAACTGATTTCATAGGATTTTTCTTAATTATTATAGAATATTATAAATTTTTCTCAGACAACCTCCTGGGTTATGATAAAAACATCAGGAACTACTAGCTACTATT
Organism: Cavia porcellus; assembly: GCF_034190915.1. Classification (NCBI taxonomy): domain Eukaryota; kingdom Metazoa; phylum Chordata; class Mammalia; order Rodentia; family Caviidae; genus Cavia; species Cavia porcellus. Next base: position 28,794,209 of record NW_026947487.1, on the reverse strand, counting down.
GCCATAGTTATTTAGATACTTCTTATAGAGAGGTAATATTCAAAGGGTGATTGTCTAAAACAAAGTGGAGATGTTCTGAGGGAGAGGTATGACCACGTGTCACTTATTGTGAAATTTTTAAATTTAAATATTCACTATAATATTTATTCAGACTGAATATGAGACCTAATTTTGCTCGACTTTTTGTTCTGTAACAGAATTTTAAAATATATGTTTTAATTCTTGACTTCCACTAACATTTTTTTCCTTCCCAGCTTAGTTATATGATTTATACACAATTTTGCTGTGTTGGTATTTAATTTTAGGAAACTGTTTTTACATCTTTGATATTCTATTTCATGATTCCCTTTACTTTTCTAACTCCTAATTCATGCATATTCCATATGTTAGTTTAATATCACATGCCTCTTATTTTTTTAAGATTTTAGAGCTTTGCATGTTCCAACTGAATTCCGTAAGTAGTCTTAAATTTTTTTCTATTTAACTCTTAGATTTTTTATATAAATTATTTGCTACATGATGATGTGGTATTTCTATAATTTGATCACTATTTTTAAACTCAAAAATGCTGCTCTTACGTTTTTTGGTTTTTTTTTTTTTTAACCTTTTAGAACTGCGTTTCCTCATATGTCTCTTTTTGACTGGGTTGGTGATTACATAACGTCTTTTTTTCTTTCTAATAATTCATGTTCTGACCTTCAATTACTTTAAGTAAAAGTTTTTGTAGCTCATGAATTCTGACATTACACTGGACTCTTGTCACTGTCTTAGCCCTATGTAAAGAATGAAATGCCAACAATGAGAGCTATTTTAACACTGAGTTGTAGGGACAGAGATTTTATAGTCCACAAGAGGTAAAATGAGGGGCACAGGTAAGGACAATTCTGGAAGAGAGATTATTGAGGTAACCCAGATGCTGTGTAGAATCATAAAACTTTATATAAAACCCACCTATGAGAAATTAATATAACTTTGAGGAAAACGTATTTCTCACTAGAGGGAACAAGCATTTTCTTGGAAAAATGCTTATAAGAACTGATATGGCCTCATAATTGAGTCATAGTCAAAACTGGGAGACATATTCATTTTAAACTGTGAGCTATCATTAAAAACTTTTTTATTATAACTCTCAAAATTTGATGCATTTTGTTCAACAGAAACAGTATTAAGCTTGCTAGCTTGGAGTAATTGGCAAAAGCACTAATTCCTCCTATATCTAGTCCTTAGCTTTTGTTTTGTTTCCGAGATGAATTTGTTGCTTGGCCCATCACTCTTGCTGTTTACAGGAAGGTGACATCCAAAAGATAACACGTTATCTAAGACCTTAAGAAAACCCACAGCAATATCACTAATAACATCACTCATATCCAAGAAACTCCGTTCTCTTCTTTCAGCCTATCTGATTGGACTCGAATTGTCTCCATGACATTCTGTACTCTACTGGAGTGTTTGTATTTCTCCTGTCATTCATCATGCTGTGGCTAAGATTCATTCTCCTACAAAAAGATCCTGGCTCAATAGATTTGACCGAGTATTGAGTATGCTTTCAACATTAGACAGTCTCTCAATTATCAACTCCTTTAGGGTCAGAGCATGGGTAGGGACCTTATTTGTGTAATTCAACTCTCTCTCTCTCTCTCTCTCTCTCTCTCTCTCTTTCTCTCTCCATCTGTGTTTCTCTTTCTGTCTCTGTCTCTCTCTGTCCCTCTCTCTGTCTCTCTCTCACTGTTTCTCTCTCTCACTCTTTCTCCAGACATGAAAACTCGAAAATCTTTAGCCTTCAGAGTTTGATATTTATGCCTGCCAACTCCAAAGGCTCTCTCCAATTTTTAGTGATATACTGAAAGTTATACCTTGATTTTGGAGCCCTCCAACTTTGATTCAGCCATGCTACTGGTTTCCATAGTTCTCCAGCTTCTAGAAAGTTTGATGTGGACTTAGCCTCCAGAGTCACATGAAACAATTTCCCTAGTGAATCCCCCTCATATATCTATATTTATCTTTCCTTATCTTCTTATATCTCTGTCTACATATATTTCTACCTGCCTACCTACTACCTATTTACCTACCTACCTGTCTAACTTCTTTGGCTGTTGTCTCTTGGAGAACCTTTGTTGATACACACAGTTTAAATTCTCTTTATCAAAAAACCACAAAATATCATGTGGCATCCTGGGAATTAACACAGATTGAACATATGCCTTAAAAGGAGGGGGGAAAGTTTCCTGGAGCCCTGAGAATGTCTTTGGTTAGAGTCCTGCTTTATGTCCCCTGACTCTTTGAAGGTATATGGCTCTGCTGCCACTCTGACATTTCTACTCATCCTGTAAGAGCTCAGCCAGAAGAGCGCACCTGAGTACCAGATGGTGTCTTAGATTTGTCTTTGACATGAACTCAAACCAAAGGGAAGAAGTTGCTTCCAGGAAAGTTGGGTTACTAGGATTGTTCAAAGCCCATGAACATGTGAGTTCCTTCTATAAGAAAATACATGGACCAAGAATCAAAAGAATAGTGAATAAATGTAAGAATTCCTTTCATTCCTTTTTTTCCTTCTATTTTATTCTTTTATCCCTGTTTTACATCATGGTAAATGGGTAGTACCTGTGTAGCATAAATCAGAGTTCTTTTGACTGTATGAATGAGTAAAAATGTAGGAATCTTTTTCATTCATATTTCCAATAAAAGCACTTACAAGTTGTTTTGATTTATAAGATTAGAGAAATGAATTAACTTTTAAAATTAGAGTTTGTTATCAATTTTATTTTATCATTTAAAAATAACTAGTAGTTTTAACTAATATTTCCCCAAACTTTGTACGTGAAAGTTTAAGGCTGAATCTTCAGTTCATCATTGTCACAAATTCCGTATTTAGTAAACTGCACATATCAGTGTAATATGAAGTAGAACAGAGGTATCTACTGTGTTTATGAATCAACTAAGCATTGTTTTCAACAGTTCTTGTGATTAAATAATATCTACCATTTAGTGAGTATATTCTATAAATATATTTGAACAATAGTATTTATATTTAATGAATATATTATATAAATATTCGTGAACAATTTGTCTTTCAAATTGTTATGGGCAGCTTAGTTAGTTAGAAATGCTATTGGCAGTGAGACAGGGTAAGTCCTCAAAGGAGCCAGTGCAGAAGCCCAGATACCTTGCAACTATGGGGGAGACAGACACCTCTCTTGTGGGCCAGGCCTCAAGACAAAAAAACAAGCAAATGCTACCATACCCTAAAGACTGATTTTCTAAATAGTTCCCTATCATCACGAGGAAGTCAGAAGTCACCATCCCAACCCCTACAGGAAGAGTCACTGCTTTCTAAGAATGCCTGCTTTCAACATGACTTGCTTCCCTATTTGTCACCAATTTAATAAGTTTTATCTGAACTATTATTCTTACTGGTTAACCATAGTTCTGTCTCATCTTATGCTCAGCTGCCTTCTGAGATCTCAGTTTTCCTCACCTTAAACCCATCTCACCCTATGATTTTACTCTATAAAAGTTCCTAGAAAAGGCAGAGTCCCTGGCAACCCGCTCTGGACTCCTTCTGTTTCCCTTAGACAGAAGCTCTCTTTCTCTCAATAAATATATTTTACTCTTAACCTCCATTGTTCTTAAAATTCATTCTTCAGTTTTAGAGAACATGAACTCATACCGGACATAGTAGGTTGAGAGTTTCATTTCTCTATATCAGTATCAAAAAAAAAAAATTCTCAATCCTGAAGCTAACCGTTTAAGCAGAAGGAAGATGGGATTAGAATTTAAAGCCTCACTGTATCACTTTTAAAAAAATGCATCCATGGATCACTTTAAAGTATCTTCAAAATGATAGTTATTAGTTTTTATGGCTGTAGGCACAGTGGTATAGATTCCATAAAGCATTTTAAGTTAAATAAGAAAATAAATATAACAACACTGTTGTGATCCTAACTTAATGCAGTTTTACTTATTTTAACAACAATAAATTTTATTACATAGAAATCAAATAAATTTTAGATCTAGAATTGGTTTCCTTGAAGATTTATACAGTTTGCATGAAGCATGACTTTCTGTATCTGTTAACAAATAATATAATACTGTATACGGTAAATACAAAGTGAATAGTAGAGTTTGTGACTTTTGTAAGCATTTTTAGGTAGCTGAGGCAAAGATTTAACACAGGATATTTTCTTTTCTCTTACAGTAATATAAAAAGGAGTATAACATAAAGGAGGCACATGCCTAAGTCAATTTAAAATTTACTTGCACAGAGGATTCATGGAACGTTTTCAATAGATGCTAAGTAGTTATGACAGAGAAGTAAACATAAAAGCAGTAAGTTAATTCTATTTTCTAGAAACCTTTGGAATGATACATCAAGTATTTAAACTTTTTTAAAGTTTAAAGATTAAATTTTTAAATCTTTTTAAGTTTGAATGCATCTGCTTTACATATTACACTAAAATAGGAGTCTAATTGTGGCTGAAATAAAAGATTGTTATTAATAATAGTTATGTTTTCAAACATTCTTTAATTTTATTATTCAGATTCATTACTAATGCATACAATTTGCATTTGTAATGTCAATAAAACATTTTATTGCTTAGCAGTCAAGTACATAAAACAAAAATAATTCCATTAGTAGATAAAAATAACAATATTTAATATACATATTTTCAACAAAATTAGCTGCAAATTCAAAGATAGCAAAGTAATACACAGATTTTTAAATGATAAATTGTTCACACTAAAGAACAACAAAAGCAATCATGGCTAGATGAAAAAAAGTGTGATTTTGTACAGTAAAAATAGAATACAAGGATAAGACATAAAGCTCATTTAACTTAATTTAGTGACTGGTATGCAACACTTTGTAATAATTGTTGTGATTGATAAGAAAATCATACTTTTGTATCAACTGAAATTAATCCTTTGTTTTGCTGCAACAGAGAATCACTTACGATCCACTGTCAGTGGCAACATAACATCAGTCATTCTCATCAGCTCACGAAACTCATTCATTTGGATTAGAGAAATGCATTCAACTATATGGATGACATACTGAAGCGATTATTTTAAAAGTTTTTTCCCAACATAAAGGTGAAGATGAGAGAGGTGCAGAGCACTGTGTTCACACACAGGAAGGCTGTTGGCATCTTGCAGTAGTATGGATGCTCGTCAGGGGTGAACGCACCCTCAAGCATGCTTTTCTGGACATGCTGGTACTTGTAAGACAAAATCTTCAGTGAGAGCCTTCCTCCCTTATAAAGCCTGGTGGTGGAACATCTATTTGACTCACTGAACGGAAGAATGAAAGTGCTCCACACTACGCGCTGTGAATGGAAGAAGCTTGACAGGTACATTGTACTGCACTCTGAATAGACACTCCAAACAGCTCAGATTTCAGTGAACTCAATGCTTGTAGCACAGTATGAGAAAGTGGGCAGTGGAGAATAAGGTTTAATGAATGAAGGCTTCCTGCCAGCTATTTATCTCCTTGGATTATTACCTTGCACTCAATCAGACTGAATCATCTCCTGCATTGAGGCTTCCTGGGACTTGAAGGAGTTTTGCAGAGATTGCTACCAAAAGACACCCTCTCCAGAGAAATGCAAAATCCACTGGAGCTCTAGGTTCTAGGAAACAACAGAGTTGTTAGTGAAGAACGCATTAAGTGGCTCAAAGCAGTTTTCTATGTCTGACAGTAAGACTCCTAGAACCAGTTTTTATTTCTGTAACCAAGTATTTTTTAAGAGTCAGTGATCACACACTCAAAATCTGCAAACACATGTGGGCAGATCCTGAATTCCTTGAAAAAGAACAGACGTGAAGAGCCCTTCTGTGTTGTGGGAATAACAATGATTGATTTTTATTCAGTATATTCCTGCAATTTTGTTTTCAAACAGACTTCTCTGACAGATGTTGTTGCAATGGTTAATTTTGCCAGATGTGGTAAGGATTTTTATACAGTACTATGTACATCAAATGAAGAAGCTCCAAGAAACATCTTCCTGTGACTATTACATCTTTGTTAACTATTCTGTTTCTTAAATCAATAGTGTTTAAATGCTGTGACCCTCTAGGACTAACTCATGAGATTGGACATATTTGGGTGTCGACACTACTTGCATGCCTAAGGTAAGGCTCCAACCACTTCGAAGAAATTGAACAGTGCCCTCTTAAACCTTTGCCCTGTCTGTTTATGTAAGTTGCAGTGTGCTATTGATTCCAGTATTGTTGAAAGCCACAATGATTGATGATAAAACTGCTGATGCACCAACTTGTGAAAGCCATGGATAATAAAAAGCCTTGCTGTTCTCCAAAACCAAAGAGCTTCAAAGAGCAGCAATTAAAATAAATACTTTGTACATTAAAAAAAGAATGAAAATGAAAATGAATGTCAAGAAATCAATGAAACTATTATAGGAGTGAGTTAATGTAGAAAAAAAGGAAAAGTGGTATAGATGTAAAGGAATAATAATATAATTGGATAATTTAAGTGTATATAGAATTTATGTGTGAGGCAAAAATGTGTTCATAGTTTTAAATATGGTATTGTGTATATGCTAAACCATCATTCATGCTCATGTCATCATTTATCATTCATGCTCTGTTAATCTAATTTTTTTCACTTCCTGGATGTTGTTTAGATAATTTATTCATTCTTTTGTAACTTGTAATTTTAGCCATTTAGCTCCCTAAAAAAGCAAACGTACTTTAGTAGTTTAAAGAAGAAAAAGCATTCAAAGAAAAGACCAGTGAGGGTTTGAGGGGACAACCAGACACAAACCATAACCATAACAAAACACCCATTTTCATGGATAATTATGGTGACAAATATCTGACTCAAATTTTGTTTGTCACTATGGAAGAACCTACATTTGACCCAATGAGCAACAAGTTGTAAAGAAAGAAAAAAACTTTTTTTTTTTTGGTACCGAGGATCAAACTCACGACCTCATGTTTAGTAGGTGAGCACTGGTACTGTTGAGCTAAATGCCCAGCACTAAAAGAAAAAACTTTGAAATTGACTCTGAACTTTTTGAATATGAACATATACAAGTATATTAATTTTCAGTATTTGATAAGATGAATTTATTATCTGTGTGTGTGTGCTAGAATGTGTTTGCTGACAACTGCTTTTAAACAAGTAGACTTCTCTACTGGCATCAAGGAAGTTGGCTTTTACTTTGATATTTTCCAGCAGATCTCTTATAAGTCTCCAAGGGTACACATAATGCATTACCATATATTTGATGACCTAAAAATGACATAGCTCTAGAAGCAGACCTCCAAAATCAAAGTAGCAAATTTTCTTTGGATGATGAAGAGCATACTTACTTTCTTTCTTCTTCTAGCTCTGGTAATTAATTGTATTTCTTGGTTTTCATGGTGTATGGCTGATTTCTCTCTCTCTCTCTCTCTCTCTCTCTCTCTCTCTCTCTCTCTCTCTCTCTCTCTCTCCCTTTCCCCCTCCCTCCCTCTCTCTTTCTCTCTCCCTCCCTCCCTGTGTCTCTCTGTCTCTTTCTCTCTCTCTGTGCTCTCTGTCTTTCTTTTATTTCTCTTCCACTACTACCATCCTTTACAGAGATATTTATCTTTGTATATGTTTGTATATGTGTCCAACAGGATTCTCTTGTCTGAAGATTTAACTTAGTTACATCTGCAAATGCTTTTTCCAAATAAAATATACATAATCCCCAACACCAGGAATTTGGATAAAGAAATACTGTTGTAGTCTTCCCTTTAAACCACCATGAGTTATGATGGAATATAAAATTTAAAGCACTGTTGAATGCCAAACTGTACCAGCATCCACTTATTTATTTTTGAGTCTATCAATTTATAAGCCAAAAACTCCACAATAAACCATCCACTATGTATATTCTGAAAAAAGCAGGAGCTGGTGAAACAGAAGTGAATAGGGGAGGTGGGTATAGTACATACAACTATAGTTCCAGCTACTCAGTTGACTGAGGAAAGAGGGTAGCAAATTTGAGCTCAGCAAAAACAATTTAGTAAGGCACTGTCTCAGAAAAAGTAAATAATAAAATGTAAAAAGGCTGTGGATGTAGCTCTACACTCTGTGGAGTCAATCCCCAGTACCAGGGCGAAAATGAATGAGAAAAATTCCCTGTCTATATGAAGCTCCTGTCTATAGCTTGCTGTTCTAAAGAAGTAAACAATACTCTAAATCATTTACCATTTAATTAATAATTCACACAATAATGATTAATAAATGTGAGCTGTTGAGTATTCAAATAAAATCAATTAAAAAACTGGAAAGAAGTCAGAGAAAAGAGTATGAGAGGAAGCAATATCTGAATAAGGCATTGATGGGTGAGCAAGGAAATATCTAAAATACGAAAAGAAGACAATTATTTAATTAAATTCATGAATGTCCATAATTTTTGTCTATTTTCAACATGTTATTTCACATAGTATATATCAATAATTTTAAAAATCAAAATTTTAAATTTCAATTGTGTAGTAAATGTTTTCATTGCCCATATTTTGAATTTGCATTTTATTAAACAGAATGTAGTGGGCTGGTGATACAGCTCAGTGCCACAGTACCTGTCTGGCAAGTCGGAGGTCATGAGTTTGATTTCTGATATCAAAAAAAGAAAGAAAGAAAGAAAGAAGGGGGGCTGGGGATTTAGCTCAGCGGCATAAGCGCCTGCCTTGCAAGCAGGCAGTCGTGAGTTCGATCCCTGGTACCGGTAAAAAAAAAAAAAAAAAAAAAAAGAAAGAAAGAAGGAAGACAGGAAGGATGGAAGGAGGAAGGAAGGAGAAGCTGGTAAAACACTGAATGCTAAAAGTCATCAAAATCTTTTGCAAAATAGTAATTATAAAAATTAACACAGTGAATTTTAATTACTACTATTGTGAATTTAAAATTTTACTACTCTGCTGCAAAGATATTCTGGGAATAGTGGTGCACGTCTGTGATCCAGCACTCAGGAGGCTGAGGGAAGCAAATTACTAGGAATTCAAGGCCAACCTGAACTACAAAGCAAGACCTTGCTGAAAGATAGAAAGATAGGAAGAAAGAAAGAAAGAAAGAAAGAAAGAAAGAAAGAAAGAAAGGCAATGAAAAGGCAATGAAAAAAAGATATATATCTTAGAACACATTTTTGTACTATCATTTAATGGACATTGTCTTTAAAATAATTTTCTCGTGCTAGTCAAAACTCAATTAATATAAACAAAATTCTTCTAATCGCATGGTGCATAATTTCTCAGAGAATATTTTGCATATCTCTTAGGCTTAGATGATACTTTTACATCCTAAATGCTCAAAATTAAAATATAAGTAGAATTTGGTAATCTACTGAGAAATGTTATTAAAGAATAGCTACTGCATATAATAATATGTATAATAATAATGATATATGTATCATAACATATTAGAGGGTTGTGATTACTGTGAGTACTTACAACCCAAGAAATACGCTCTATTAAAACCAAGTAGATTTCTCTCTTAGAATGGAAGGAGCCCCAAAGAATTTAGCTCTAAGAACTCTTTGATTTTACCCCTGAAAGACTCATTTTGAATTTTTTACTAATTTTTAAAAAATTTAAAACATTTTAAACATTTAAAAAAATAAAATATTTCCTGGTGAAATAATAGTCATATACAATTGAGACTGTTTCGGTTACTGTGTTCTAGGCATTCTTGTGCAGATCAGATCCCTATAGAAGTAGAAAACTAGGTTCATCATTAGCACATAACCTTCAAGTTACCATTTTCATTGGTTTGTAGTTTAATCCTAGTCAAATTCTATGCTCCAAGTACAGAATTATTTGGATATCATCACCATAGTTTGGTGATTTGTTATCTACATATTTACAACCAAATACTTTTCAGTGTCCTGGATTGCTTTATCACAAGAAGTGTAAATTTGAGTGCAGCCCTTTAGTGGATCTTCTATATCTAATGCATTAGTATCAATGTAAAAGTGGCTATAATTTTACATCTTGTTATGACTTGAAAAGTGGAGTAATTCAGTTATTCTATTCTCAAATAAATGTGATGAAAATTACATATCATATTGTACCAGTGAAAACAATATTTTTATCTGCAGTCTGTAAGATGTACTTCTCATGAGAACAAAATATCTATTTTGAGAAAATGGCATGGGTCCTTTATGCTTTTATGGATTAGTTCAGTTTTCAGTTATCTATTACAAGTGGTCATGATGTCATAATATTTAAATGCTAATTTAATGATAGAATTATGAGTTAGATTAATATGGAACATGGCAAGCTAAAAAGGAATTTGGACTATAGCATTAGTGAGCCCTTTAAAATCTTTGCTCTTATTCCCATTGAAGTAATAACTTTAGTTCTACCCTTGGGTGACGAGGGACTCAATGCTGTAAGAGTTTTGTCTAATGTAATTTGCATAAATCACATAAAATGTCCCAGCACATCACACTTTGTGGCTGATGAGAACCATATTATTCTTAAAAAAAAAAAAAAAAATTGAACCCCCGCTATTTAAATCAAAGAAAAAACCAACAATTCCTTCTTATCAACTTGCATTACATGCATTATAGCTGATATTATCATTGGTAAGTCGTCATTTGTTATAGAATATTTTATATTCAATTTGACCTTGATGGAGCAGACATTTCCCATAGAAATTAACTGCTTAGAGTTTCAACTTTTACCTTGCATTAAGAAGTAAGTACTTGATAATACACAAGTGTACTTTGAACATACCAGTGTTTTTAAATGGCCTGTGTTCTGTGTTGACAGCATATCTGTTATCACAATTTTCCATTCAAGAGTTTTTTGTAAAAATAATTTGTTCTTTATGTCTTATTTCTCTACAAAATTTTAGTACCAGGGACCCATTTTTCACCCTAACCTACTCAATTCTTACTCCTCTTTAAAAAGAAGTAGAACTGCTGCTGCTACGTAAATTTTCTTAGTTGGATCCAACACCCACTTAATTCCGGAAGAAAACCTCATTCCATTAAGTAACGGCCTATAGGTGGCCAGCATGTTTCTTGGTTTCCCTGCAGGGAGGAGTCTGTCAGAATTAGTTTCAAAGCACTGTCACTGATTCACAAGCAATGAGAGGTAAACAGGTATTTCCCACATGAACTAAGTAAGGCAAACACTGCCCCTTACCTGGCTATCACTCCACATAAATTCAGTATGAATTTCAGTCTAAGAAACCAAATCTGACAAAATGTTGCATACTGAGTAAAAAAGTGAACATCAAGAGTGTAGGTCTGAGAAATGATAATGTGATGATGATGATGATGATGATGATGATGATATTAGTGCTAAAACCATCTCGTAACTATATAGTATCTGGATTATTTTTTCCTTTCCAAATTCAGCCCAAAAATCGTCTATTCGTTATCTCAACCTAATGTTATAGGACTATGAATTCCCAACTCAACCGTTTTATCAGAGCTTACAGTGGAGGTCATGGATGGTCTCTTGATGTTCCTCTGCTCATAGAAGTCCATACCTCAGGCCATGACTTCATCCTGGAAGCTCATCTTTCTGTCACACATCCTGAGTTTTCTTTCTGCATAGCTGACATGTCTTTCACGGCTTTGTTTTCTTCTCCTGTTTGTTTTCTCTTTTAGTGCCTGGATGTTAGAGATATCAGTACTTGGGGTTTCTCTCTTATTCTCTCATCCCACTCATGGCTATGAAATGAAACCCATGTATCTTTGAGTTCTCATCTAAAAGAAAACTAAGACTATTGGAAGTATCTATCTATATAATTGTGAAAATTAAATGAGCTACTAACATAGAGCTTTAAAAATGCTTATAGAAAATTATAAAGCTAATAAATATTCAGCTTTTTTATTTGAGAAATCAAGAGGTTTTTAAGATATTTCAACTATGATGAATTCTGTTCTTAGTATGATAGACTGGATTACTTAAAATAATAAAAAGTATTTTTCACCTATGAGGTGAAATACGGTATTTGCAAGTTTAGATATATGCAAAATTATACTTTATTTGAAGTATTGATATTAATGGTTCATTACTCTGAAATATAAATTGTCATTTAGAATTGAACCATATAAATATACAGGTCAGTTACTATGTTTCATTCATTGTGAAAATGTCTTCTAATAAAAGAAAATACTAAATTTTACCTGAATTCATTTTGTTTTTGCAATTTTTCTGCAAACAGATCAGAGTAACAGAAAATTATGAATTTGTATTGCTATGTTAGGATCATTTTCTTTTAATATTTGTGATTTTTAACTATGTTTGTGGACTATTTTATCTTTCTCTGTTTTGATGTTTTAACCTAATTCATATTATGTAATACTCTAATATATAATACTATTGTATGTAATATGTAATAAAATAGAGTAACTCATCAATATGCCTGATTATATTTTCTCTTTAAAAATATTTAACTGTATCTGTACTTTACAAATGTGTTAGAGTATCTTTAAAAATAAATTAATTACATTCATCCTTCCTCCTGCTTTAAGCAGTCATTTTACCTATTTACATTGCAATTTGAAGCTCTTAAAACATTTATACCTTTGTATATTTAAAAGTTACTTCATTTTGGGTATTGGAATTTTATTTTACATTATTTTTAATTATTTAATATACTTCAATATAACATTTGTTTCAGAGTTTCAAATATTTATTTTTAATATTAAAGTAAACTTGCTTTATTTTATATATTTTGTATTAATTTTTTGGCTTTGCTGTATCTTATATTTAAATCAGGCCATCAAATGATTTCAAGTGATATGTCACATATATATCACTAACTTTAAAAATAGGGAATTTTATTCTCGTATATTGCTAGGTATTTTTAATGAAATCATGCAAGAATCCAGCTCTATTTGAAGCAATTATTAATTTCCTTTTTTGATATTATTTATGTGCCAGCTTTATTCTTAGGTACTAACAAGTTTTTTAAACCGGTGTATGTCTTGTTTTCACATCTGATAAAGCAAAATCTTGATGCTCTCATTTAATATCAATAAATTTGCTTTAGTGAAAAGCTTTTGTAATGTTTCTTCCTTATTGTGAATTTAAGAATTATTATACTTCTTTCTCTCCTTTAACTTTCTAATTTTTAATCTTTTCCATTCTCACTGTCTTCCTTTACATCTTTCCTGCATCCTTCTTAAGTTATTTATACTTATATCAAAGTGTTATTTTAGAGTTTTCTTCAATACAAAACTATTTGATAATTCTGTATTTTATAATTTTTGTGTTTTTTACTTGCATTGATATTTCTTATATCCAATGCATATTAGTCTTTCTTTCTTTCTTTCTTTCTTTCTTTCTTTCTTTCTCTCTCTCTCTCTCTCTCTCTCTCTTTCTCTTTCCTCTCTTTCTAACAGTGATCAAACTCGCTATCTCACACTTGCCAACCAGGCACTTATGCCACTCAGCTAAATCCCCAGCCCATGTATTAGACTTTAACAACTATTTGTTTTACAGAATCACAAACAACATTTCTGTTATCCTGTGCTATATAGCACATGCATACAATTTCTAAAATATTAATTATGTTGAATTCTATTAATTTTAATTGACTTTAGAAAATAATTTTAAATGACTTTAGGGTAGTCTTTCCCAATAAGCAGAGGGAAGTATTAGCTACATTTTTACCTCAGAATTTTAGTATACTACTATCTGAATGTAAAGATCTCAGTAAATATTTGGATTTCCATCAAATCTAAGGACAGATTTGAAATGAATTATAATGTGCCACAACTTTTTAGCTAGTTGAGTAATTACACTAAAAGTGTTGCCTAATGAACAATTTAATGATAGAAGGAGACACAAAAATATCAGGGAGCAGTGTTCGGTCTTAGCTTTTTACATTTACTGGTTTATCAGTACTCTGAATGATGAAAAAGAGGTAAGTCCTCCAAAACTTTGGAGGTCACAAATCTACTTAGTAAATTGAGAGGTAAAATGATAATTCATAAGTTCCAAAGTTCATTCAATTATTCATTCAGTACAATTAGAAGAATGTAACCATAAGTAAAAAGTTCTAATTGTTATGAACTTTCTTCCTCTACTTAATTTATAATGTGAAAAGAAACAATTTTTTAAAAGTTAAATATAAAACTAATGTTAAAATTTAAATTTATTTTAATATAATGTTTCAAGAGAAATGTTTTTTTTTTGTTGTTGTTGTTCTAGGTTTATGTGACTTGGGTTGATTTCTTTTATTATTTAAACCTTTGTTTCATGAGTAAATGCTGGTCTCCAAAATAGGGGAGATCTACTTTCCTTAGGCTAAAAGTAAGTGAAGTATACTTTGCTAATCACTTATATCATGTGGCACTTCATAGACTCTGACAGATAACAGTTAACCTAACTCTTTAGATGGGTCTCATTTCTCAAAAAGTAGTAGGTTGTCCCTATAAAGGACTGTTCCAAGATTCTAGATTTTAGCACACGGTGTTCACTTATCTACCTGCATTTAAAATGGTCAGGAGTAGACATATTTCTAATCATTTCCCAACAAGAAGAAGGGATTATTGCCCAAATCTTCTGGTAAAGAACATTTGTTAAAACAGAACATAGTATTTGAAGAACAGAGATAGACAAATTACAGAATCCCTTAAGGGCTGCTTAATTAACCTGCGTGCTGAGGGGTACTGCAAACCATAATGTGTCAGACAAACTGAAACTATTTAAGAAACCTAAACATTCATCTTATCCTTCGGGATTTTTGGACCATCAAACAGAAAAATTAACAATGCAGAGACTGAGACAAAACTTCTACTACCTCAGGTATGGGTTGAAGAGAACATGAGAATAATATCCCCCATTACTGAGAAATTCCTTATAAATAAGTCTTTTGGAAAGGATTCAGAAAGATCTATTAGGATAAATGCTATAGATACTTGGGTCTAAAGTGGTGGACAGCCCAGTCCTAATGAATAAGTCCTTTGGAAAGGATTCAGAAGGATCTATTAGGTTAAATACTATAGATACTTGGGTCTGAAGAGGTGGACAGCACAGTCCTGTGCAGGCATATATAGTTCGTACTAGGAATCCCCATTGGAAGACTCCATTACCCAGTGCTTGCCTGGTACATGGTCATGAGGAAACTGATGGAGAAACTCCACTGAAATGTCTCACTTTGAGATGAAAATGATACAGTGAAATAGTGATTCTGGTACTCAACCTGGAGGAATGGAGGAATGGATACTCAGCAATTGGAAACTATGCTAAAAGATCAAAAGAAACAAAGCCAAACAGGTGACAGGGAAATTAAAAATAAGAGAACAAGGCCAACCTTCAGAAAAATCTGATTTTTATTTTACGAAATCAAAATTAAAATTAATGAAAACTTACACAGAAAACCTTTGCCAACGCTATGGAGCAAAGAAAGTAACCCTCTAAATTTAAAATTAAAGGTCCTCATGAAAACACAAATAATAAAGAAGGATCATAAAAATGGCAAGATTTATAATCCCACAAAGCAACCTTCTGGGGCCCCAAATATATTTCAAGGACAAGGCACTCATGAGTTGATAAGGATACTCTCTCTGATTCACCCAAGTCATTGAAGTGTGGGTCTAAATTTTAGCATAGGAAGAAAATAAAAGATTCCTTTGCATTATTCTTGACCTTATTTCTTTCTAAAAGACTGATAAGGTATAAGACCAAGTGTTCTGAATTCCAACTGGAGCTTAGTGGTCTGATGTTTCTTTTAAGATAAATGAAAAACAGAGAATTTGAACTTTTATGAGACAATAAAATACTTGTGAACAAGTGCTAAAAACCCAATCTTTCCCTGAAAGTATGGAGCTAGACTAATGGCTTTAAGAAGCCCCACATGGTGATCTGTGGTTGATAAGTATCACAGTTTCACATGTGCTTATGATAGGACCTTTTAGATACTTTGGTTCTCACTGCTGCATACATTATGGATTTTGATATTTTGACTAGTGGCATAAGTCGTCACTACAGCCTGGATATTTATGTTCTTTTCTTCTCTCTCTGCTTCCTAGTTGTCATCCCATACTATACCATGGAGGATTCAAGTCACAACATAGTGCAATATAAATTATTTAGGTTCTAAAGGAACATTCAACAAAAGCAGTAGCACAGACATAAAAGGCAGAGAAAACGATGTGGCCCTATTGATGCAGTACTTGCTGCATGCAGAAGTGTTACATGTCACTGTGTTGCAGTTTTAGCAGTCTGTCCAGCCTCCAGGAGTCTGGAGGCTGATTATGAGATTAAATACCATTGAATCCAGTAGCAATAGATGTTTTCCTCATCAAGACTGTGGTGATCCACATAGAAAATGTGCCTTTTAGAAGTGAGTGACTAAAGATAATGATGTGTAATTTATCACCAATTGTTACTTTTTCAATATTTTGTTGTGAAAATTTGTTTTACCTTTTCTTCTTAATATTAACAAATAAAGTAATTAAAAGAAAGAAAACCTCTGTCATTTACTATCTAGTGTAAATTCAATTTAATAAAGTAATTCAGTCATTACACAAGCTATGCAAGCCAACACAGTCTATATATGGATATTTAGAAAACAGGGTGACAGAATGACTAAAGGTCAGCAAGAGCAATAAATACACAAAAGCCATCAAAAGGCCAAGGATTTAGCTCAGAGGTGTAAGTGTCTGTCTGTCTGGCAAGCACTAGGTAATGAGTTTGATTCCCAAACCAAAAAACAAAAATGCCATCAAAAAAGACAATTTATTAGTTGTTATAACCTTTAGTAGTTATACCCTTCTAATGAAAGCCATTTGGAGGAAAGTGTTATATTTCAGCAAAGGAAAAATGTAACACTATAGTCCATGTTTAAAAATTGCTGAACTTTGGAAATTCCCAATCTCCAGAGAGTGAAACTTACCCCTCCACACGCTATCATTGGGTTCCTTTCCTAAATTGTTTTCTGGTCTAAGCCACAGTGGTATCACCAGGGGGCCCTTCTGATTCAAATCTATGAATAGTGCTTTCTTGGACATCTTCCTTTGTTATGCACACAGGGAAAAGAGGCTGGGTGACACATTGTTTAGCTTAGGGTTCCCTTGGTTATGCTCAGGGCTACCAAACCTTCCTTACCAGTAGGCAGTATACTAGATTATATTCATTTTGTTCAAGATAGATAACCCTTTCTGGGCAGGAAGACCAATGTAATGGTATATATCTAACATATCCTGCTAAAGCTGATGTATCTCGAAGTTGATTGGATTAAGAAGAAAGTTTAACTGGCTTACTGTTAGGAAGCAGGTTCTGATCAGAAAAAGCAGGTCACTACAGGCAAGACGTGAGAGAATGTGTCTTCCTTCCCGGTTTCCTCCCTTCTCCCTCTGCTTCCTGTCATTCTACAAGCAGCTCTCCTACACAGACCCTTTCACCATGCTGCTTGTTCCCAGATAGTGCAGGACAGAAACTTCTAAATTGTGAGCCAAAATTAACTTCTCTTCTTTTTATTTGTGGGTGTTGGTTACAGAGTCCCAGGGACAAGGGGAATGATTAAGATTAAGGTAATTGGGTTTTAAAATAAATAGAGACAGTGAATTCCTACAGAAGTTGTTACCCAGGACTGAAACAAATAGGCTGAGGTTATCAGGCAGTCCTCATTTCAAGTCATCCCACAAGAGGAGTTTTGGATTCAGAAGGATTTGGAAGTTTGCCTTTTTATGCCTATGGAAGCCACTACCTTGACTGGCACAAAAACACATAGGTAAAAATCAGCATAATGATGATAAAAGCGTGAGAGGTCAAATAATTCTGGATTTCTTACCCCAGAATGAAGTCTTTCTCATCTCATTTATTTCCTTAGGAAGAAAACCTTAACTCAGATCTTCTCTAAGGTATCACTAGTTCAAAATTTTGTGTCACTCCAATGATATAAATCCAGTTGCACACAGCTTTCAAGTCTCTGTCTTTAGTATTACTTGTGATATGACAAGAAGAGATGTCAAATCAGAATGACACTGTCTATATTCACACTTTGGGCTCAAAAGAACCTCATGCAATTTTTCTCTCTTTGCAACCATATAACAAAAACAGGACAAAATGTCTTACTACTGGGATAGCTGGCTTTATAAGAAATACCTAGTAATACTGCATTGACCATCCAAAATGAAAAAGGCACATTGAACTCACAAGTCAAAGTTATGATAACATCCAAAGAGTCCTCTATTATCTGCTCACAAAACATAGTGTTTTTTGTGCTTTTACTAAAACCATTCACTACCAAGTGTGTATAGTACTGAAGGTAGAAACTGAGCTGGAAAAGTTTTATATGCAATCCAGATGGTCAAGAACTGCACATCCACCATACCTGTTAAGCTCATTATCTGAATTTTCAGGAGATAGATCTCTTGAAACAGGAGAGGTCCAAGAAAATGCAGATAAGAAGACAGAAGGAGTTAAAGAAGAAATAAATATACAAAGATGTGCCATGTACAGAAATCTAATAAGCTAAGTTGACGTAAACATATGATATATACTTCAGATAACATTAATAGTATTGACAAGAATGAAAATGGAGGAAAGGGGATTTAGAGGAAGAAGGATGAAAGGTAGCAAGGAAGGAAGGAAAGGAGAAAAGAAAGGATGGAAAGAAAGAAAGAAGAAAAGAAAAGAAGGAAGAAAGGAAAAGGGGAAGGAAGGGAAAGAGATTTATAATAGAATTGAGCCATATTATGTACATATACCCACTTCCCAAGACTGTTGCAAAATTCTGTACATGTAAAAATAAATATATATATTTTTTAAAAACAAAAAGATTGGCTAAAAATTGGAATATGGAATTCCTGGTTAAAAACTACCTTCCAGTGAGTCCTTGCCAACTTCTTGGGCCTGCTGTTCCTCACAACTCTGAGAAAATGCTTTTTCAAAGTGACAGAGAGGTGGTCAGTGAGTAAACCCCTAAAAGTGTCTTCCAGGGGCTCCAACCAACATATATTTACCTCCAAATGTGGGACCAGCAGGTGGTGCTACCAGGTTTGATATTCTTATTTTGTTATTTTTGAAATCAGTGAAAGTCATGTTCAGCCTGCAGACCCTTGCACTACTGCATGAGTGCATGTATGACCTAGAGATTCTCTTCCTCACATAACAAATAAAAGACTGATTGGCCTGAAGATTGCAGCTTGATAGTAGCAGGGTAGAGAGCCTTTCTGAGAAAAACAACTCAGATACCATAGAGAAGACCAGACAAAAGTAGAAGGATTCTCACAACCCAGGAGAAACTGAGAAAAAAAAAAAAAAAGAAAGAAAGAAAGAAAGGAAGGAAGGAAAGCAAAACATGGATGAAAGGCTGGAACCAGATGATCTCACTGGGGCCAGTCCCATGCTGTGCTGGGTGAGCCTTGGAGTCAGAGGATTCACTATCACCCTGAAGTCCTGGCTGCCAAAATTGGGAGTTGGTGAGCTCTGGGCCCTTGGCAGGAGGATGCAGTGCAACAGAGAGTGGAATCAACATAGAGAACTACATTAACCCATGGTGAGCACTAAGAATTAGGTGCTGGGGAATTGGTTACCAGCTGGATGACATATTGGAGTTGGGCAGGACCGTCCTGAACCCGGAACCGCAGTGGTATCACTCATCTGCCCCTGGCCCAAAGAGGACTGGTGGGATCTGCTTGAGCTGGGTCACACAAACCTGTGATGTCTGCATGGTACAGACAAATGGGCTGATGACACTCTTCAGTTCAGATCAGAGGAGAGGAGCTCAGAGAAGAGGAGCCAGCCCACATCCCTGTTTGCACAGTAAACTGGAGAGGGGAGGAATCCCTACCCAGCATGCTTCTAAAAACTGTAAGCAATACAGAGAAGACCTGAGACCTCCACAATACATCTGTCTGAAAGAAACCAGAAACAGGGAAAATAGGTCCAGAAGAGGTAAATGTAGAAGAGAGCGAGGGCAGCAACCATGCAATATTGGCCGCAGCAACAGAAGAAATAAAGGAATACTTTTGTGACCTCATAGACAAACTTAAAACTAAAATTCTAGTTCAAGTGAGTCAAGTTATAAAAAGATTAATAAAAGAAATGCTAAGCACCTCTCAAGAAGACACAGATGGAAGAATGGAGGAACTGAAAAAGGAGAGAAACCTTTGATGAAGAATATAAACAAAATCTAGAATGCATGAAACACATCCAAAAAGATTACCAGAAAATTAAAAACTCCATTGAGAGGTGGCAAAATTCCTTGATGGAAACTAAAGTTAGACTTTTAAAACTTGAAGATAGATTTGCAATGTGTGATTGTGAAAGAAAACATCTCTTAAAAATAACAAGGAGCCATGAAGTAACAATACAAAGGCTAGAAGACCACAAGAGGATCTATAACTGAAGAATAAAAAAATGTGAGTGAAGAAGCAGGAGTAAACACAAATGAATTTCAAAGGCGATTCACAGAAATAATTAAGGGAAACTTCCCAAGCATAGGAAAAGGAAATGATATCCAGATAAATGAGGCATACAGATCTCCAGCCAGCTACAGCTGAAACAAATTTACACCCAGACATATAATAATCAAAATCCTAGAAATTCATGACAAGAACAGAATATTAAAAGTGGTCAGAGAAAAGAAACAGATCACCTATAAAGGAAAACACATCAAAATCACCACAGACTTCTTGACACAAACTATCAAATCAAAACCAGCTTGGAGCAAAGTATTTCAAGCCCCCAAAGAAAATAACCTCTAGCACAGATTGACACACCCTGAAAAAATGTCTCTCAAAATTAATGGAGAAACAAAATGTTTCCATGACAAAGATGAACTGTGGGAGTGTGTGACCACCAATCCAAACCTACAAAAATAATGAAGAACATTCTGGAGAGAGGGAAAAAAAAATACCAGGATTCCAGCAATGGTGGCAGAGAGGCCTCATTGAATGGAGCAGACAGTGGAATGAGGAGAAAAGTAGACAATCAACAGCAGAAAAGTAGCATAGCAGAGATGAGGCAGAGAAGGTTGGCTATGATCTCTAACATAGATGGCCTTGATACACTAACAAAGAGAAACACAGGCAGAGTAGATCAGGAGACAGGGTCCATTGAGATGCTCTGAATAGGAAATAGATTCAACCTGAAAGAGGGTTAACGAACCAAAAGTTGAATGATGCTCCGTGTGACAGGGAACCAGAGAGAAATAGAGACAGCTTGTCCAATAGCTGCAGATAGGTTGGAAAGTAAAGA
Source organism: Cavia porcellus (assembly GCF_034190915.1). Taxonomy (NCBI): domain Eukaryota; kingdom Metazoa; phylum Chordata; class Mammalia; order Rodentia; family Caviidae; genus Cavia; species Cavia porcellus. Next base: position 28,773,053 of record NW_026947487.1, on the reverse strand, counting down.
CACTTTTGTTGCAGTGGAGAACTATGCAGCTATAAGGAATGAAAACCTTGAGGCTTTAGTAGGTAAAGGAATACAGCTCAAGATCAAATCAGGGTTCAGCACCATTAGGTAGATCATGGGTTGCCCCCCCCCCCAATCTAAAACTAAAGGAGTTAGTAGGACCCAAAATGTACAAAGTATCCTGAGAAAAGGAAAGGGGAGGAACTGTTTAAAGAAGAAGGCAGAGAACATTGGTAATAGTGTATCAGAATTTAAAAGCCACCTTAGTCTTATTGCTCTGTTTAGTTTAATTTTATTCTATTCCAGTCTGTCTACTCCTACTATATTTGAACATAGACAGCTATCCCAAAAATAGCAAGATATACTATGGTAGCTATCCTTAATTTCCTATTAACTTAAACTGAATCCCTGTGTCACTTACACTGTCTTACTATGACTGACCTGATTTGAATCGGGTTTGGTAGATCATTGTTTTGCCTTGACTGATTTTATTTGAATTTGATATGCTTGACAGTATCAAGTTTAAGAGTAGAGGCAACTACTCTAAAAATGACAAGATGCAATAAGATATGCTTTCTGGTTTGGTGATTAACTGCTTATGAAGGACTACAATGTCTCTAATATTGTGTTTTTATTAATATTGCTAAGTAGTGCTATGTTCAATTATATTATATCTGATGATATAGACAGTTTTATTGAAAATAACAAGAGAAAGCATAGTAACTACTGTAGATCAACTAGTATTGTGGTTTTATGTCTTTTTCATTTCATGTTTTTCTAGGAATTTGTTTTGTTGTCTTGTTTTGATCTGCTATTCCTAAAAATACAGAAAGGGTAGGTATACATGTAGAGATTCACGCATGTGGTAAAACTTAAACAGTTTATAAGAACAGATTATATAATGCACAATTTGTAATGAACAGATTCTTTGAAGAAGAGAAATTAAGATATCCAGTGCTAATTCTGTGGTGTTATGATATAAAATCTAGCAATACTATTATTCTCTGTTCATAGTGATATTAGTCTATTTTCTTTAGTTTAATTTCAACCCACATAAAGATATGGACAGCTATTTCGAACAGAATGAGAGACATTATGACAGCCATTGTTGACTTCCGTATTGTCTACTCTTGAAGACCTAAAATACCTTAATTATCCTATTCTGATCAGTTTGATACTATATTGTTCAGTATATATTAAATGTGTGTGAAGATGGGGACAACTATTTGGGAGAAAACAAGAGACAATATGTTAGTGAAGATCTCCACTTGTCTCACTTTGAAATCTGTTTCTTAAATTGTTTTCTTATGATCTGTTTTTGTTTTGTTTTGTTATGTGTAATTTTACCTTCTTTAAAATAAAAAGAAAATTAAAAAAAATAATGAAAAGCCCTTTCAGCTTCTGTTTAAACGTGTTTTTTTCAATTCTCAGATCAATTTATGCTTTTGTTTTGCTTAAATATGTGTTTTATTTTTCACTTGCCCAATTGTACTTCTTTATCTGTTTCTGTTGATACTGAAAAGAATCCTTTACTTGAACACAATAAGGCTGTGTGTGAGATCAGCTGTCTGTCTGTGACAAATTCTTATGTTAAACTGTTCTTGCTTTGTCTTTTCTGTGAGTAAAATGCCCAGCCAACATCTCAGTAATTTGTATTTTTGCAGTCCTACTATCTGGGAGCCATGCAGGGAGTTGATATCCTGGATCTACTACTCTTGATAATAAAAATTTTTGTACACTTGTCCTCTCCTCACATAATAAGATACTTCACTGGAAGGAGACAACAGGTGTCACCTTTATTCAGCAGAAATAATTGTGGAACAGACAATGCATGATGAGATCTAAGACTTAATAGATAGAATCCTTCGATGTTTCCTAAGTCTAGTATCTTATTCTGAGTTAGGTGGAAAATAAAGGAATTTTCTTATCACTGTGTAATATCAGACACTCATATACAGTTTAAGTCCATCTTGATAACTACCTGGAAATTAAAATGTTGGAGACAAGACACAAATTCAGAGACAATAGGCCATTACAAAATTTTAAGAGAGACATTAATGTGTTAAAATTCTGAGGAAAACATAAGGGCTTAGGTAATGTGTATTAATTGAACTTGGCTAATGGCAGATGAGAGAGTTGAGTGATATGAAATAAATTTGAAAAAAAGACTGATGATACATTTGTAAATTAAAGCTACAAAGAATCAGATGAATAGATTTGGGAGAGGACAACAACACATGTTTTGTAATATGCATAGTTTTAAATACCAACTAAAAACCCAGTGGCTGATCCACTGGGATCAGCCAGGGTAGTGTGTAGAGACTAGAAGTTTAGTTTTAAGATTAGTTTTAAGCTAATGTGAGGAGTAAAACATTATTTAGTCATGAATTATGGAGACTGAGTGCAATTTATTGGCAATAATACATTCTTGAGAGGTTTGGGGGGATTCATTAAAGACAATGAGATCTTAGGTTTGTAAAAATCTATGATATGATATCACAAAAATAGGTATGTAAAACTTAAAGCAATTCAGTTCAAGTTCTAATAATTAAAATATTAAGTTCAGAGGATATATTTTAATTTCAATTTTCAAGATGAGCTAAAATGTAAAAGACATCAGGTTAGAGAATATAAAACTTTATTTTCTCTTGGCCCATATTAAAATTTTCTTCTTAACATTATTTTCTTGACATTTGGCAATAAAATTTAATTTAGAGATCTTTACCCAATATTTCAATTTATTATCAAGTATAACATTTCTAGAGGCAGTGATAATAGGAAAATTATATAACTTCTGTGAAAAATAATTTGATCTTATATTATATATGAATTTTATTCCCAACAAATTAAGAACAGCTTTGATAAACACAGTGAAATGAAATATGTTTTTCATGTTTCTTCAAAAGTAAATGAATGCATTTTATAATTAAAATTATTTAGTCAAATAATTTTGTGTCAATCTTAGTATTATACAAATCACTTTAGTAATGAATGATACTCTAAACTGAAATATTTTCAAATATATACATTATCCATTTTACTAACATTCTTTTTTCTGGGACATGCAAAATTTATATCATAAAACACAAAACAGATTTTAACTACCTTCTTTGATTTTCTATACCTCCTCCCCAAGTAAAACAGTTATGTAAAATACTGTACCCTAATGTGTAAAGGTGCATTCAATTATCCATGACAAATGTATACTCTATCTCTACCTCTATCTATATCTATATCTATATGTATATTTGTATAGCTACATATGGAGTTTGACTACCATAACTGATTTTGTAGACTCTATATAAATTGTGAAACATGAAGACTAAGCCTGGTGTGCTCAGTGGCTGGGTACTGTGCTTAACTATGCATAAGATTAAGTGCAGTCTTTCCATGACCATCCGTTTCCTTGCTAAAGCAGTGTCCCTGCAGAGTTCATTATACTTTTTAATCTTGTTCAGTGAATAGTCCTTCTGCTCCTCAGACTATGGAATAAAGACCAATGAGGAAGAACGGAGTAAAATAAATTTCATACCATCATGAGCCCAGAAATTCTGTTTGCAGTGACACAGTTCCTAGTGTGATTTAGCTAATTTTCTTAGTATTTCTACTTGTAAAAATTACAGATATTGCTTTGCTACCAACATATGCTACTGACATATGTCTGAGCAGATTAAAATACTGCACAAAATGAATAATTGTCATTATTTCCTCTATATCATTTTTCTGATAGCATTATATTTGCATTATAATAATAAATATTAAGAATCAATCACTGCTTTATATACATGTATAAAAATGTATGCTGAAGAGAAACTTTTTTATTTCAGTGTTTGAGTACTGAAATAGTATAGACTTTGTGCAATGTGTTTTATTAACATTGGAACATATAAAATGGCACAGAGAAGTAGAAGCATATTTTTTACTTCAAGACAAGATTTCTATATTAAAATCACTTTCCTGCTATATGTGCTTAAACATATATACATATAGTATGTATATAATGTAAATATTTATGTGAGTATACATGCATGGATGCACATACACATATAGATAATAAATGATAAATTGATATCTAAATTATCAAAATTATTTTCAAAAAGTAGAGACTTAGAGCCAACCTTGAAACTATTGATGACTCCAATTTTGTTGCCCCGATCATGACACACACAGCAGTGGTAGAATAGCATGTTAGAACTTTCTCCATTTGCAGTGAACTTTGATTCTAGAACTAAAGATGAATTCATAATTATATTTAAAGACTGCATAAAACAGAGCATCACTCTTCAAATGCGAAAACCCAATTTGAATATACATTATTATCATGTCATATATCTGAAAGAATGAGGGCTGAAAGTAAGTAGAAATGAAAAATGTGGGTTTATTTTTCTTAATATCTATATACAGTTTCCTTGAATTATGCAACATTCATGTATGCTCAATATATTGATAATTTACTTCCTAATGTATTTATTAAAGTATGACTTTAAAAATTCGTATCTCCAAAGAGCATGATTTGACAGGTTTGACATAATTATTCATGAATCAAAGCTGAACCAGAACTACAGAAGTTAAAATATAAAATATAAAATAGTTTGTAGATTATTTATTCTTCTTTATAAGGTGAAATTCTGTCATAGTAAAAATAATAATATTTTATACATTTAAACTTATCTAAGTCATTCATTATTTGTTTTAATTATATTTTTATTTAGAAGAGATTTCTATAAAATATTAGGTATCTTAAGCAGTTCTCCCAAGATATTTGGCAAAAGGAAAAATTAAATTATAAAATTCAAAAGTTTTATTGAAACAATGTTCTTGAACAAAAACAAGGAGAATCAATAATTATAAATTATCTTAGAAGAGCTCATGATTATACATTCAATGGCAAGAAAATTTTTAAATGTGCATAACATTCATAACATTTATGAATTTTAATAATATTGCAAGAATATTTTAAGGCTGTCACCAAAAAAGAGAATATTTAATGAAAATTGTATAATTTTACTATATATAGAGAAAATATATTTAAAAGTTAAGTTGTGGATAATTGTATAATTTTCTTATATAGAGAGAAAATTGTATAATTTTACTATATATAGAGAAAATGGTATAATTTTCTATACATAGAGAAAATATATTTAAAAGTTAAGTTTGTAAATGACATATCTGATCAAAGTATTATCTAAAGTACAGAATACATGAAATAAACAACCAAAAAAATTCATTTAAAAGATAGAAGTTCTCTCATGAGTTACAAAAGTTAACTCAAAATGAATTGAAGATTGAAGATTAAGACCTGAAATTAGGACAGAAGTAGAAAAATCTCATGGAGAAATTCTCAGGACAAAGGAATGAACAATGACATTTTGGATTTAACAACAAAAATATGGGAAAGAAAAGAAGTAATAAGCAAGATTACATAAAACAGTTACAATGAAAAACTTCTATGTAATAAACAGTCATCAGAGTGGAGAGGTGAACAATGACTAGTTCAGTACCTAGAATATATATGTAAGGAATCCAAAAACTCAACACCAAAGAAACACATCATCTGATTTAAAAATGGATAATAGACCTACTCAAAGGAAAACATTAAGAGACCACAGGTATATAAAAAGATGCTCAACACCACTTATCATTAATTAGGACAAAGTAAATCAAAATCACAATGAGATATCATTGCACTCCAGTAAGACTGGCTTTAATCAAAAAACAAAATATAGGTACTGGTGAACATTTAGGTAAAAGCGGTTGTTTGCTCACTAGTCATTAAAATGCAAATTAGAATGTACAAATGTCATGGCAAATAATGTGGACAATCCTCCAAAAATTAAAAATTTTGAACTAGTAATCCCATTCCTGGATCTACATCCAAAGGAAATGAAATTAGCATACTAAAGAGATAGCTATATTTCCATTTTTATTTTAGAAATGTTCACAGTAACCAAGAATTGAAACAACCAAAGTGACTATCAACTGAAGAATAAAGAATGTAGTGTAAGGAATAACTATCCACAAAAATGAAATCCTATCATTTGTAACAACGTGGATCAATCTAGATGTAGTTATGTGAAGTGAAATAAACCAGAGACATAAAAGCAAACTTTCTGCATGTTGTTTTATATGTGGATTCTGAAGAGTTGATCTTATACAAGTTAAGAGTTAAATGTTGGTATCCAGAAGCTGAGAAAAAAAAAAAAAAAAAAAAAAAAAAAAAAACAAGTAGGGAGGGATGGAAGAAGACTGATCAACATGTGTGAAAGTACATTTAGATAGTGAGTCAGAAAGTTTCTTGTCCTATTGCACAGCTAGTTTTGACAGCTTTATATACAATAAATTTAAAAAGTTAGAAAAAAGGATTTAATTTCAATTTTTCTTATTTGAAGAGAATAACAAATGAGACAAAAACAAATTAAAATTAATCAAAACAAAAGGATCAACATAGCACATGACTTAAAAAGAAAATATAAGGAGATCAATAATAGCTACCATAATGCCTCTTATCTTCAAAAGAATTGCCCATATCATCAAGTATAATAAAATTGAATAAAACTGTACAGAACAAAACCAATAAACACAAAACATTTGTGAAATTATAGGACTTCGAAAGAAGACAATATTCCAACCAGAATGTGTATCATAGTGTATCTTATTGTCTTCAAAGTAGTTGCTTATACCATCAGATTTGATACTATCAAACAAACAGAATAGAGTAAAATCAGCCAAATAGTGAAAGCAACACAGGGCTTCAATTCAAGCTAATAGGAAATCAAAAATAGCTGCCATAATATATCCTGATATATTTGGAATAGCTGTTCATGCCACCAAATCTAATACAAGTAGACAAACTCAAACAGAATAAAGCCAAACTAAACAGAACAATGAAAATGATATGGGTTTCAAATTATGATAATAGATTGACAATGGCCGTTGCCTTCTCTTTTTATATAGTTCCTCTCCTTTCATTTTCACAGGATGTTTTGTACATTTTGGATGCCACTAACTCTTTTAGTTTTTATGTTAGGAGGCAACCTGCTATTTACCAAAGTGATTCTGAAACTTTTTACCCCTGATCATGATTTCATGCTGTATCCATTTGTCTACAAGAGCATCAAGGTTTTCTTTCTTTATAGCTAAGTAGTTTTCCATTGTATAAATGTGCCATGGCTTTCTAACCAATCTTCAGCTGATGGGCGAGCTACCCCCACTTTGTTTCTGGTTCCCTGTCACATAGAACATTGTTTTCTCACCTTTTACTTTCAGTCTATAAAACCCCTTTCAGGTTAAATGGGTTTTTTTATATAAAGCATACTGATGGATCCTATCTCCTGATCCACTTCACCTGTGTTTCTTTTATTGGTGAATTGAGGCCATCTATATTAGCAATTTTGGCCAACCTTCTCTGTTTCATCTCTGCCGTGCTATTTTTCTGTCACTGGTTGTCTACTTTTCCCCTTCATCTTACTGTTCACTGATCCCCCTCCACCACTGTTCCTGAAACTATGATTTTTTTCCTCTCTCTCTAGAATATCCTTCAATATTTTTTGTAGGGTTGGTTTGGTGATCATGAACTCCCCAGTTCCTCCGCATGCAAGCATCTTGTTTCTCCGTTAATTTTGAGAGGTAGTTTTTCAGGGTACATCAATCTGAGTTGAAGGTTATCTTCTTTCAGGGGTGGGATTACTTCACTCAAAGCTCTTCCTGATTTGATGGTTTGTGTCGAGAAATCTGTCATGATTCTGATGGGTTTTTCTTTATAGGAGATCTGTTTCTTTTCTCTGACAGCTTTTAATGTTCTGTTCTTGTGCTGAATTTCTGACATCTTGATTATTATATGTCTGGGTATAGATCTATTTTGGTTATAGCTTGCTGCAGTTCTGTATGCCTCACCTATCTGAGTATCATTTCCTTTTCCTATGCTTGGGAAGTTTTCTTTAATTACTTCTGTAAACAGCCTTTGTATTTCATTTGTGATTACCCCTCTTCTTCATTCACATTTTTATTCTTAAGTTATAGTTCTTCTTGTCATCATTTAGCCTTTGTATTGTTACTTCCTGGTTCCTTGTTATTTTTAAGAGATCTTTCCCTTCACAATTGCAAGCTGTAAACTTGTCTTAAAGGTTTGGTAGTCTATGTTTAGTTTCTTTAAGCAGTTTTGACAGTTTTCAGTAGAGTTTTTAATTTCCTGGTAATGTCTTTGAATCTGCTTCATGTAGTCTAAACCTTTTTTATATTCTTTTATATTCTGAAAGTTTGTCTCATTTTTCTATGCTCCTCTATTCTTCCATCTGTGTCTTCTTTGAGGTGCTTAGCAATTCTCGTATTATGTTTATCATTTTTTATTTTATCTAAAATAGTATTCTGTTCTAAATTATTTTATAGCATCATGAAGTTGTTTCTTTATTTCACTTGCTGTTGCTTTAGAACTTCAGGTGTGCAACTTGCGATCTCTTCTGTGTTGCTTTAGAACTTCAGGTGTGCAACTTGCGATCTCTTCTGTGTTTGCATCTCATGGCCCAGTACTGCTTAGGTTGGAGGCCAGAGACTGCCTTTTGCTTCTTCCTCTTGTCATGTTTCTGGTTTCTTCTGGAAAAATGGGTAGTGGGGTCTCCTGCACTTCCTGTGTTAATTATTATTACTCTGAGGTGTACTGGCTAGGTTTTTCTGTTGTTTGCTGCTTTCCCCAGCCTGCTGGTGGCTACTAGAGTGCAAGCAGGAGTGAGGCAAGCTTCTGCCTCCCTGCAGAGCTAGTTAATCACCTTAGTGTGCACCAGGTGCGCAGGGTAGGTTGAGGATAGCTTTAGGGATACCTCAGTGGTGGCTGTTGGACTGGGCACAGGGGTGGGGCTCAGTCCAAGCAATTTCCACCAGTCTTCTCCAAGCTAGCAGTGGCTGAATGAAGATAGCTGCAGTTCTATCCCTGGCCTGATTTATCCTGCCTGACTCCAAAATGTCCCCCATTCCTGCAGGAGTACTCAAATCCAAAATCACCCACTCCCACAGGAGGACTGAGTTCCCCACACTCACCACCAGCCAGTGCAGTTCTCTGGTCCACTGTTCCCTTCTGTGGCCACATCTCCCCAGAGAGGTTTTCGTTTCACTGTTACCTGTATCCAAGTTCAAACAACTTCTCACACAGTGGTTCTGGCTCTGATTGAAAGTGCTGTTAATTCCCACCTCTTTTGTTTAAGTTTTTGTTTTATTTTTTTAATTCTCTCTATGGGCTTCACTTCTCACTTTAGTTTCTTTCTGGGTCTAGGGGACCCACTTCCTTCCTTCTTGTCTTCTCCAGAATGCTGTATTTCACCATTTGAGCTGTATCTCCCTGAGAGGCTGTTTACTATGCTGCTTACTGGTCTGTCATCTTCCCAAAATCCACGCCAAAAAAGAATTTTTAAATGTCATCAGCACAAACATGGAGGAGCTAAATTTGCTTAACAAAATTTCATCCATTGTACATAGGAAACAAAATATCACAGTGTCTTACATATGTGCACTTTATGCTCCCATGTGTTGATACATAAGTTAAAATCAGTAATACGGTTTAAAAAGTGGGGTAAAGACTTTAAAAAATCACCAGAGAAAATGTGTAGATGACAAATACATAAAAAGATACTAACATTCCTGTATCATCTTATGCCACACCACCTTCCAAAGTGGTGTGCCATGTGTAATCCTGCAAACGTGGAACAAGAGTTCCCGTTGCTCTACACTCTCGCCACCACTGGATGCTGTCAATGTGTAGCATTTTGATCAGCCTCATAGCTTGTGGTGGTAACTCTTTGCTGTTTCCATTTGTATTTCTGAGTGAGCTATCAGTGATCTAGGAGAGACATTCTTTGTTCAGGACAATAAGCATAGATGTTTGTTTTTTAAATTAGTGTTTCCTAGTAAATTTCAATTCCTAGATCAAAAGTTTAGGTCTCCACTAAAATCCTTAAAAATTTTCTCAAAGACTAATTTCTATACAACAATTTTTTAAAAAAAAATTATTTCCTAAGAGTGGACTACTTAAAAAAAAATACAATGATGAATGAATAAATAGTGCTGTGCAATATTGAAGTGACATGTTAACAATATCTAATTTTCAGAAGTAGTTTTTTCTCACTATATATTCTGGAGAACTGGATATTATGAAAAATTATCAATCACATTGCACTTAATATTTTAAATGAATTTTATTATCAATGATAATAAAATCAACAAAATGTAGAATATTTCTTCTTTTGGACTTACTGCATTGCATATTTTTTCATGTGCCTTTTAAATCACTTTTTCAACAATCTACTGTAAATGAGGTAGTGAAATTGGCCTGGTTTACAGTGATAAAGTTTTGAAGTGGCCTTGGTATTTATCCTACCTATAATTTCTATTGTGTGTACGTAACTGGTTTATTCATTTTTACACCTAAAATCAAAGGTCTTCTCATAGATGTTTTAATTTTAGACTCCAATTCATGTTATTTTACACTTTTTTATGCTTTTCTTTCAATCATTTTTTTACAACTGAAATCATATATAGCTTATAAATTAAAATTCATTTTTTTGCTATCCTTGCTTGACTCAGATAATTTATTTTTGCTTATGACTACATTTATTATTCTAGTTTGAAATTAATTTTGATAAGATTTTTATGAAGAATAATCAAACACAAATTAATTTCAATGCTATCTTCATTCAGCTATAGCACACTATAAAGTATCTACTGTGCACCAGGTTTAATCTATTTTACCTTGAAATTCATTAATTTATTTGGTGGTCTCCCATAAAACCTCAATACTTGTAAAAGACAGAATTAAAAATAAAATTAGGGAAAATGCCACTCAGAGTAACTTAAAACTGGGACTATTCTTGCAATATAGGATTTTATTAGGACAGGAAAAATATTATATATATATATATATATATATATATATATATATATATATATATATAATTGAATCATACTCATTTTAATTAAAGAGCCAAAATAAAACTCCACGCATTAGATGTAAGATGTTTTGGGACTGCTTACATTTGAAATGGGCTAAATGCTTGAGACAAGCATCTCTACCAATGCATCTTGATTGTCTATACACCAAACTAAAATAAATTCTGCTTTCCAATAATTTCTGTTTTTAAAGGCCTTCTAATCAAAGAAGAAAAAAGAAACTTTATGAATTAATGTTTAAGCTTGCATTGTGCTTGTGTCATATAAATAATTCTGTAGGAATTACCATTAGGGACACACTCTTTGAGGGTTTCATATCTTTGTAGTTGAAATTTGAAACATATCCTCCTCTAAAAACATCGTTATTTTCTAAAACAAAAAAGTCCAGAAGTGTGTATCATTTTTCAGTGAGTAAAGAAGAACATATATTATAAAGAAACAAGATTTTAAATAGAAAGCACAAGGGTCTACGAATGTTATTTAGCACAAAAGCCAGAAAACAGAAAATGACAGGAATTTCAGTTATTGAGAAAATCAAGTATAGCATAGAAATTTTTCCACTGCTGTTGCTTATTTTCCCATTTTCATGCAAGTTTTGCATTACTTTTAGAGATTTGTCTATTTATTAGAATCTTAAATTGCTGTTCATGAGCTGACTATGTCATAGATTTATTTGCAATAATATGTTTATATCTCATTAAAATCTGAGAGTGTTATCCAAGATTTGAAGTCTTATGGGGCCTGAATACTTCATTGCAACCACTATTTCTATATCCATGTATTCATTCTCACGATTTTGAGTGAATACATGAATAGTGGTGGCTAAGCAGTGTTTATTAGCTGGCTGAAATGAAATGACTATCTGTTAAGCTCTAGGGAACAAACAATTAAGTAGCAAATGTGTGGTTCTTAACTAATCTTTGCAAACTCATTTCACATACACAGGACCTTCCAACCTATTCAAGTGCTTCAAATAAATCTTGATAAATTCCAGCATTACTTTTGGTTCCTCTTACTGTCAAATGGATTATTCCACTGCCCACCTAGCCATTGTTTTCTAAAGATTGTGGACAAAACTTGAGAATCAACAGAAAGTCTAATTAACATTGCTAGAGTAGTTAAGAACAGGTTAATTGTAAAGTCTTATCTCACATGCTACTTTTGAAAGCTATTATGAGTGGCTACATTTTTATAATTAAAACACTTTAACCAGACCTGGACTAAGAGATCTTTCCACTGTATATTGAATACAATTAAATATTTATTTTATACTAATTTAAAAAGAAGTAGTAATGAAGATCATTGTTCATTCATAAGTTTTATTTATTCACTCATTTTATTAAAGACAATTTTTGAGAATCTAATTGAAAATGGTATTACAGATCCTGAACATAGAGAAAAAAAGCTTTGTGCTCAGCTTTTGCTCTTAAATATCTAGTGATTCATTTTTTTAATGTCCATAAAATGAAATATAATGAAACAGTTTCTCTTCAAATTTTTATTCTGTGAATTATTCTGGATAACATACAAATTTCATGCAAATATTCAATACGTCTATCTTCACCATGAATGGGCTACTCAATTTTTCATTTAGTGTTAACATAATAATTTCTTCATTAATGTAGACTCTTTAAGTGCTTTCTATATTTGGACTTCGTGTCAGGTACTCAAACACTTAAAAAAATCTCATGCGGTCCAGTAAAGAAGATAGCTCTACAAATAATAGATACATTTTCAGGAGTACATATCTCCAGTGAAGAAAGTGGTGACTACTAGGTATAACAAGGTGAATTACACCACCAGCAAACAGATAATGAAAGGAGGGATAAATTACATGTACAATTGTATCTTATTATATATATATATATATATATATATATATATATATATGATTCATATATAATATAATGCAACATAAAATTATATTATGCATAATAGAAATTATGACTTTCCAATGCTGTATATTGTGATGCTGTGAACGAATAACCATATGAGAGAAGAGATGTAGGTCTAATTTATTAATGGTCTTGATGTCATTCAGGACAGACTATTCCAACTTATAACATCTTAGTACACTGAATATATTAAGGCCAAGGAAACAAATGAAAATGACAGAAGGCAATATAGTCACTCTCAACTTTCTTTCAATTAATGCAAGTCCTTCAAAAACTGTTTGATCTTTGTCTAAAGACTTTCATTCTAGAGGGTTCCAACCTGTGCCCAAAATAGTGAATGGAAAATTCAGACACCAGAAAAAATCCTAACACAGGCTCTTCTGAGTCTTCCTGTTCATTACCATTAAATCACAAATCTGTCTGATCATAGTTCTAAATGACTGCACTCTCCACCAAACCCCACTGAAAACTATACAGCTTTTGTCAGGTCTTTGTGATTTCATTATTGAAGTCTTCATGTTAGGTAAAACAAGGATTAAATAAATTTATATAACTGCTTCTTGCTAATCTGTCTTTTGTTATGGGGGTCTCATCCATGAACTTTGTAATAACTGAGAAAAAGATATTATATTTTCACTTCCAATTATGTAGTTTATATTTCAATTGATAAGAAATGATACGCCAGTTAAGAAAAAAGGCTGGAACGAGCAAAGGCAAAGATAGTCTCAAAGACGTTGGTTGTAATTAACAGAATCTCTGACTCTGTCACTTTGCTTCACTGGATCCAAATAATCAACACCAACAATTTAAAGAGAGAGATGTATATTTTCATTCAGTTTCAGGGAGTTCTGTCTCTAGATCATCACTCTAAGGCAGATATGGCACAATGGAAAAGCATGGCAGGTTTAGCTGCTCAGCCCATGGCAGCCATAAAGCAGAGAGAAGGAAGGAGCTAGAGCCAGAATGCACTATTTTAGAACTTGCCCCATATCACTCTCCTTCCTGAATCTGGCCTTGCATTCTAACAGCATCTTAATAATGGATCAGTCTACCAATAAAGCATTTGATGGCCCTGTCACCTTCCGAGAACTGCAGCTCTGAACACCTCACAATTTCAGGGGACATTTATGTTCTAAAACATAACCCTTCCTTAAACAGATTATGGATTCTACTTATGGATCCTTTGTAACTTACTGGAGCTTTTTACCAAAATTGGTCAATTAGGTAACAGCAGAAGTTGCTAGGTTGGAGCATTTGAATGCTTCTAGGAGTAACTGCTAGAATAGTCTTTTCCCTTTGCCGAGACAGTATTCATTTTCCTCTTCTTCAGTCTCCAGATCAGGATGACTACCTGTCACAGCTTAGCTAGTTGACCTGTTTTTATATGTACCATCAGCAAGAGTTAACTTCTGTAATTTTAAGCCATTGAACTATTTTTCTTTGTATGTGAGGTGATGTGTGTGTTGTGTAACCTATCTTATCCTGATCCATAATAGTATAATCACTTTGCCCTCAAATAACCAACGTATCCCCTGCCCAAGGAAAAACACACTTCTAGTTGCAACACAGTTTAATGAATAATTCTTGAGAATCTCCTACCAGTGTGTTGAAACGTATGACATGTCGTGATGACAAAGATGTATTTTCATGGTGAACTGTGAACTAGACACAGAGTTGACTTGAGTAGTATATTTTTAGGAGTTTTAAATAAATATATTCATTTCTTAGATTTTGCTTTTAGACGATTGTATTCGGGAGTTGAAGTCAGGCCAATCTCTTTCTGGATTCATTACCACTACACATTAACACGAAAATTCTTTGGTTACTTTGACTGGAGATTACTAGGGATCATACCAGTGAGATAATATAAATAAGGCAAAGTTCTTTCCCCCATTTCTGAAACAAAATTCTTCCTGATCTAATCTTGGTGATGACTTTTTCAGTGGTACCAAAGATACTTTTCATAACTTTTCCCTCATGGTCACCAAAACTCCACCAAGTCTAGTGCTATCTAGTTTACCATTCATCTTTTCTGCCTTTATTGAGAGCTCTGTGGTACATTAAATATCAATATACTGTTGTCTGATTCCCCAGGTACCAACTGACTGGTCAGTGAGTGGTTCAGGTAAATTCCAATACTAATAGCTCGAGTTAGCGGAGACCTCACATTCAAGGTCTGAGCCTCATGAAACCTGTCCCTCATCTTACTTCAAATGCAGTTCTTTACTGCATGACTGTGAATCAGGGACTCCTAAGATCTCCTCCTTGGGTCTAGGAATTTTCTAGAGTGGCTTATGGATATCAAGAACACATTTTTACTTATATTCATCAGTTTAAAATAAAGGGTATTATAGAGAATAAAAGTAAACAGCTCCTTGAGGATGCACATTGGATATGAGCACAGGAGTTTTTCACCATGGAGCTGGAATGTGTCACTCTCCCAAGGACATGGATACAGTCACTAACTTGAGAGCCATATGAAACACATCGCATAGGGCTTTCCTGGAGTTTTTAATTACGTAAGGACTATCAATTATGTCCATTGCCAGTCCTCGCTCCCACAGAAGATTGGCTTGGTGAAATTGAGTTATGGGCATCTAATCAAGGCTTGGACTTTCTGGCAAGCAGTCTGTATTCTGAAGGTCTCTACAGGGCTAACTACCAGACATGTTATTTCAAATATTACCATGCCAAATATTGTAAGAGTGTTTGGAGCTGTCTGTTATGAACCACAGATGAAGTCCAAATATTTTTTTAGCATGCTACAAAAAAGTTGTCTTTTCAACATCCTTAAGTCAGTTAAAAATAATTTCCAACTAAATGTATTAGATATCCTGTAGCTCGTTTATATAATACTGTGTAAAATGATTGTTTATGTGAAAAATATCCAGCCTGTGCTTGAATTCTCCCTCTAAAGATACTATCAGAATGGTCTTTTCTTTTTTAATGTAGTGGCAATTACAGGTCCCTCATGGCTTGTGTCCAGTTGGCTTCCAGGCACTGCACAGATGGGTTATGAGGGTGAACACATTCTTTTGTAGTGACATTTTTCAAGTACAGTTGCATATAAAATTTTAGGGCCAAATCCGAAGAAGTAACCTTTAATTTGAGAATCAGAAATAGTCTCATATCTTGTCATGGTGGTATCTACTTCTCCCATCTCTAGACATTATTTTCTCATGTATTGCTTCTAAAATGTGTGATTTCTAAACTGAATATCTTTGCAGGCTCAATTCTCATACTAGAAAAATGATTTCACTGATTTTTACAGGTGGGAGTGTACCAGAAATGAGTATAATTAATTATATTTCTTTTTACTCTTTCTCATTCTGAATAAGCTGAATTGTAGACAGAAGCATGTAGAATTAACTAGTTACATCTGGGTAGTACAAAGTAACTATATTTGTCTTCAATTTATGTGGGAAGAGCTGTATGTCACTGATGAAAGCAAAAATGAAATGGAAGGAAGGCTAAAAATTTCAGCATTTTTACTGTATTACTTTGAATTTCAGATATGAACACCTTATTATTAATTCCTTCCTACTTTAGGCTGAGGAAGTATGAAATTGTGCATAGCAGCCACACTGAATCTCTGTACCTTGTCTTGAATAAATGCATACAAATCTGGGGTGGAAAGAGTGCATAGAAAAGAAACATTTTAACACATTAACTCCATCCAGATGGAAGAGAATAATGGTGGATGACAATCTCATTATTCACAAATCACAGCAAAAATTTTTCTAACTTGAGATGCAGTTTATAAGGTCAACAATTATTATATTATACTGGAAGAAATTCCTTGAAATGTGAAATAGTGAACTTTATCATCTCCAATTATCTTCGCTCATCTCATTTGTATAATGTTGTCCACATTTTCACCTTTAATTATGTGATGTGCAGTTCTTCACTGACTGTAGAAGTACATGCATCATGACCAATTTATGTTAAGCACAAAGCCAGGGTTCAGATTCAGGTTGGTGATTTATTTCTTAAATAGTTGGCAATTTCTCCACCTCAGTTTTTCACATACAAAATGAGAAAAAAATACTACTTTCTAAGTTTTAAATATTAAATATAATTATATCACTATTGCAATCCTTTACTTGCCCATTTTTAAAACTAAATATTCAGTTCTATAAATTTTACAAAGCATGCAGATATAATAAATTTAGATAAGTTAGCAACAATAGGACTATCTCACTTAGTAATTGATTGGATTAATTAATTTAAATGCTTAAAGTAAGCACAATACAATATATGCTACAGCACTACCGATTACAAAAAGCCATTTCCTGAAAAATAGTGGTTATATTCATACTTATTATGTAGTCTTTTTCTTTTAACTTTTGATTGCACTGAGGAAGCCCTTAATGCACTTTTCAGTTGCTATCATTTTTAGAACTAGATGCACAGATATATGCCCAGATGACCTAGGAAGCCCTGTTGGAACTTGTTATACAGATTAAGCTGCCTTAATGATTTATCTGCATGAGGCTCCTTTTCCTGAAAATGACAGGGAATGTTCCATATTAAATCTAGCCGTTGATATTGTATCAAAGTGCCAAAAAGCAGTGATGATACAGAGTTCAAGATATGGTTCCTGAATTTGTCTATAGATGTATAATTTTATTCTGTCTGGACTTGAATTTCCTTGCTGGCAGAAATCAGCACAGTTTGCATTTCATTAGATTTCAATGTTTTGGCATAGAACACAGCATAGCACTATAAATGCAAAATGTTTTTCAGTTTTGCAAGATATGAATCATATGACAACTTCCTTTACAGAGTCACATTGAGCTTCAACACATATGATTCTTTTTAAAGGTCAAAACAATCTGTTGAATGAATTTTCCCCTTCCTTTTACAAAGCCCTATGATAAAAGCACAGTTTGCATATGCAGAGACAGGCAGCCTCCGGGAAGTAAAGAGCTCATTGAGCTGTTTCACATTACAGTAATGTGAACAAAAACACAAGTCAGTATTTTTCAAAGCGTGGTATATGGATTTGAAATTGCTAGTTCATTTGGATAAAATAAACTATCGTTGCCAAATCTGGGATCAGTTACAACCCAATACTGGCATCCAGAAGCATCCTCAAAATTACCCTGGAAGCTACGTTTCCCACAGTATGAGCAACTGTAGCTTTAACACTGTCACTTTCACTGAAGGCAGATCTGGGAAACAGCTTGTGGAATTATGGGATTTGATAATATTTTTCTAAAGGTTTTGATATATTCTTTTGGTATTTGTATTTGGTATTTGGTATTTGTGAAATACCAAAAAGGGTCACTTGTAAAACATGGACAGTAGCAAATTTATTTTTCTGTCAATAATTTTGAAAAAGTTTATTAAGGTAAAAAAGAAGTGTATATTTTAAGAAGTTATAATAAATAAAAACATTTAATAAATGTAAGAACTCATTTGAATGAGGCAAATAAATTAAAAATAAACATATCTTCAGCAATGAGTTTTTCCACTAAATCACACTTAACTTCAATATGTCCCCAAAAGGTGATGGTGCACTTTTTTCTCTACCATACATATGACTTAATAATTTAAATTGTGTTAAAATCTGTTTTTAGTCATAACAACAAAATATCTTTCACATTTCTGTCATAAAAAAGATAAATTTGAGCTAATTTGATTAAAAAAATCTGCAAAGTTGTCAAGTGCAATAATAAGTATGAATTTTGTTATTTTTTTCCTATCTTTAATATCAAGAGCAGATATATCTTCTGGTGTTGAAATAATAAACAGATAACAAAAAAAAGAGAAAGGGAAAAATGTATTGTAATCCAGTTAGGACACTATATCTAAAAGTATGCCTTGACTTAGTACAATTGCTTTACATGTTTTTTAAGTTTTTAGCCTATCAATGTTTTTAATCTATTTATATACAGTAATTAATTTTATAAGGTTTTTCTTATAAATTAAATGCATCTGAAGTTGGAAAAATAAAAGGAGGGCTGAAGAGAGGAAAAAAGGACTGAAAAGTATTGTGCACATGTGCTATATCTCTACATGGACTGAAATCATTATGTAATGTGAACATGTACTAATAAAACCAAAAAAAACTTTTAAATTAAGAGAAAAATTATACAACAGTGCTGAATATTCATGTAAGTTGCTTAACAAACTGGGAGAATAAAAGGTATTGTATATGCTTATTCTGAATTATATATCAAGTATTCCAGATCAAAATTCAATACTAATTTTATTCACACTTGTTGCACGATACTTATATAGCACATAGTAAGAAATTAACTTTTGTTAATTTAATGATAATTCAGTTAACAGTTATTTTGTGGTCTCATATCAGGATAAAATTGCAATTTTTATTGTATTCTGTTTTTTCAGAGAAATATTACACTTTTTGTTGGTAGTAAAATGTTTTATATTAACATAAAATTGCTGCAAAATAATTGAGATTTTTATATTTTTATGCATTTTTACATTGTGCCATTTTGTTATGATTCTTTGGCTCACAAATTTTGTATATATCCCACTTGTTTTCCAGCCAATTTAGAACATCAATCCTAACATGAGTAATGGAGTTTGACATTCCTGGAGTTGTATTGTACATACAAAGTTAATTCCAGAGACAACTTTACATTTAAAGACCACTTTCTAATGTATATAATATAAAATAGAAATCAAAGTTAATACATTTTTGTTTATACATTCTTACTAAGGATCTCACTTATTATTGTAGGCAGGTATAACGGATATAAATGTAAGTCCTGTTAAGAATTTCTTAGGAAAAAAGATTAACCTAAAAAATAGCTTCATTATTTTATTGCCTTTATTCAGAATTAAATCCCTTGCTTATTTTAGTGAGAGATAACTGCATGCAAATTTAAAGATAGAAATTTTGAAAAGGTACTTTAAAATTAGAAGTAATTACAAGAAGGTGTTTTCTTAAAATTAAAATGTCCATTAATACAATAAGCCTGAAATGGAAGCAAAAGTCATGCCTTGATGCACTGTCCATGTCTATATTTTTTCATAAAGTAATATCGTTACTAATTTAAGACATCATAATATTTAAAAGAGCAAAAGCAACAGAAAATCAGGGAAAAGTGCATCGAGCTATCTCCAAATCACTTCAAATAATCAACTAAATAAATTAATATGGTGCGTTTAGACAATCAAAGTCTATGGTAATAGCAGCTATGCTAAATGTTGTACTGCCAAACTTCCTGACATGGGATGCTAATACTCTGATATAAATTATAGGTACATATTATCATTAAAATACAATATTTGTAATAAATTTATAGTACGAGTACAGTGAGTTTTAAAGTCATATATTCAATAAAAATAATGTGTTAAAAAAAAAACATGGTTGGACCAGTGGTATAGTTCAATGGCACAGCACCTCCCTGACAATTGCAAAATTCTGAGTTTCATTTCCTGTGCCAAAAAGGAAAGAAAGAAAGAAAGAAAGAAAGAAAGAGTCACTCACTCTTATTTTGTACTCTTCACAAATATACTTAAATAGTCGCACAGTTCTGTAAAATTAAAAAATAATTTTTTCAAGTATTTATGTAATTTAAGAAGCCATTATTTTTGTTACTGAAGGAATGGATATAAATCTCTTGAAAGTACATGCTAAAAAGTAAAGAATTTTCAAAATGAAAACTTTTGCTCTGTAAGTTGAGTATATTATTTTGTTATTTACATTAAAACAATAACTCTAAAGCCAAATATAGTTGCTCACTAATTTTTAAACACCAGAAAGAACTACTTAGATTGTTAACTATAATTTTTCATTAATATTCTATTTGGAATTCTTCTGTATAGTGTCCATTATATTTGAAAGTTCTACTTTTAAAGTCAGAACAAATCTTTAAAGAATAATGAACCATTACATCATTGTAAATTTGGTAATTATAAGAGAATCAATAATCACTAGTAGCAGGAATATTTTTAGTGTACATTTTAAGGTAACAGCAAAGTCATAGACATTATCCAAAAGAAATGTGTAAATGGCTAAAGTTATTTAAAGAAATGTGTTTTCTAATACATGTAAAACTATGCTAAATATAACTTAATCATTAATATCTTAAATGAAAGAAGACACTTATGTAGGTTAAACATGTCTTTGGAATATTGTAACTAACATTGCTACAAAGCATGGCTAATGTGGATGCTTCAAAATAACTCTTTTGGAGCAAGAGTATATTAGTAGGAAAGACTGCTTACTCATGTGAAAATAAGAAATGTTGCTTTTATATTGATAGTGAAAACTTTTGAATTTTATTTTATTATGTGCCTAGACAGTCTTATAAAGAAATCAAAATGACAGGTCAGCAAAAATGCTGTGTGTTTGGCCCCAAAAGTATTCTATGTATCTTCTTCAGTGTGGGCTATTTTATACCATTAAAGTGAGCACAATTATATGTTACCCTCATTGTGGTCATTGTTGTCATCACTATCATCACTACAACCATTATCATTGTATTATCATTGTCATTATCAGCTTCCTCGGTAGTATCATGAATTGAATTATTCATGTTGCAATGCCTTTTGTTGAATTCTTGAAATACACGATTTTAAAAATCTTCGTGCTAAACTGGTGAAACAGGCTCAGAAATTTCTATTTTGAGGCATTTTCACATCACCAACTGAATAATTGGACTCCTTAAAGCAATGTCTATACTATACTATAGCAGATCAGAGGTCACATTAGAAATGACCACTGGAAGATAAGAAAGATATTTCATTCATCCCAATGAACTATTTATACTTTTGAACTGACGGTTGACTGGCATAGTAGTAAAGCTTAATTTAATACTTTATGATTAACTTCTCACCACATATGAGGCATCTCCTAACTTTTGCTTACCATTAAGCTGCACATATTCATAAAAAGAGACTTTGGAAAGTATTTTCATCATGAGGGCTCTAACTTAAATGCGTTAATGCATCAATATTGATGATATTCAAATTTGATGACATTTTAGAGAGATAATAGAAATTTATCAACTAGGTAGAGTCTATTGGAAGCAAGTGGGCCATGTGTGCTTGGCCTGAGGGAGATCTCTGATCTCTGATTCCTTATTCCCTAGTTTTTTCCCTGTCGTGCTGCTTCCTAGCTGTGATGAGGTGAGCAGTTTTCCTTGGCCATGACTTTGTGCTGAAATGTGTCTGTGTCACCACTTGCCTAAACAAATGGTACAAGATGATCATGGATGGAAATCTCTGGAGCCATGGGCAAAATTAATGTTTTCTTCTCTAAATTATCTTGGTCACAACAATAAAAAGCTAACATGCCATCAATGATTCCAACTGAAATTTTACAAAGTCAAAGTACATGAAAGACGATTAGGCCTTGTGCAGTTCTTCAAAACTAGTTATAGTTGTGTCTATGAGAAATTGTGAGTAACTCTTTTACAAGACATAAGGTACCCAGTGTAAAGCTGCAGGAAAGATCTCTAAACTTTATCAAATTTAACTTAAAGGTAAATGATATTTCCAGAAGAAATACCCAAGAAATTCTACTATAATCACTCAACTGGTGAAAGCAAAGGCAAGTGCTAGACATGTGACACGGGATATGCTAGAAGCACACCTTTAATGCTGTGGTCAGAAATCATTTAGAACGGAGAGAGACACCAGAAGTGCTCACTTGTGATATTTTCTGAAAAGGAAAAATTGAGGGGTAATGATTGATACATTGTGTCAATTTAAGAAGTAGAGAAGTGACTCAACAGTTCTGTATTTTAGGCTGTAGCGGAAATGCCTAGGGAGGGAGTTCGCTTCAAGATGCTGTGATGGTTGATTCGTTGTGGCAGTTTGAGAAGTTTTGAAGTTTAAGCCACTCAGCAAGGGGTCAGGGTGCTGATTTTGTAAACATCCTGAGTCTGTACAAGAAGAGGGGATAGAGATTACACCAGTGCTACACACACACCCTAAGGTGGGCAGCCTGAATAGTCTCAGGGAGGAAAGGAGGCTTGCTCTTCTCCCTTTTGCTATCTCCTGCTTCCTTGAACTGTTGCCCCTTGCCCTGACCCTCTACCTTGGAGCCAGCTGATTATGGACTGAAACCTCTTCAAACTGTGAGCTAAATAAACCTTTCCTCCTTTGACTTCAAGTGTTCAATATTTTGTTCCAGTAACAAGAGAAAAGTATCTAAGACAGTGGGCTTTTCTGTAACTTAATAGAAAGTGATGTCAAAAAGAAACAGATTGTGCTTTACTGTTATGTGAATCAAATGACAGCTCAAACATTAAGGTTGAGACTCACAGAATGAATCTTGCCATAAACTGATACATGACTGCATGGCAAGGCTGACTGAAAACTGTCTCTTGATTAGAGTTTTCTCTGCATTCTTGGACTGCCCTGCATGTGTTTCTTGGTGTGTCCTCATGTGACTGTGCTCCGGCATTGATCTACCTGTGAATCTAGGGTTCCTCCAGGACATTGTTTCAATGCATGATTAGTGTATCTACTTATAATTTTAATATCGCCTTTTTTAGAAAATTGGGATGGCATCTATATCTAAAACTGACAACTTTTTAAATAAAGTCAGTTCTTGTTATAGAATAATGCAAATCAAATATTATAAATTGGAATGAACTATATATTATCTAAATTGTGCTTAGAAACATTAGCATTTTAACATGTTTGGCAGAACTGTGCCAGAATGATGGTTTTTTCTTGAACAATTCTTAAATTCAAGAATAAATTTCTACAAAGAATACATGTCTTTATTTTCAAAGAAATTCACCATTAAAAATACCTATGAAATTACTTAGACTTCAACTGCTCCCTAGGTGGGAGATTTTAACCTTGAATGTGCTTTTTAGAATTTTTTACATCACTACAGCTCACAGTGACTCATCTGTAAGAAAATGCTTCCCAGAAGCAATACTATCTAAAGGCTGAGTGACTTGCTGAATGGTCTGAATGTCTAATGTTTAAGACAAAGGTTAACTGCTCTTAACAAAGCAGCCTAGATGTTCAGGCTTCTGACATACATAGCAAAGATTACATACATTGAAATGAACCACTGGCCAAGTGGACCTTGATAAAAATGCTACTTATATTACCATGTCACCCTAAGCAAACACAAAGATTTGAAAGAGACTCAGGAAGGCATGGAGTCTGAAGATTGCTAGTTGATTCTGTTAGCTGAAGGTGTCAACTGCGTAATTGGACACCAAGTTACATTTTCAGACTCTCAGTAGCTGTAAAGTGTAAGTAGAGTTAACTGAGGAATCCGGGGGGAGGTATCCCTTAAAATGTTAAGCTTAAAACACTTATTGCTCACCCAGTGTCTATCTGTTCTTCTTCTCATTATTAACAGGATACAATTATTATCTGAAAACATTCTACATAGAATTAACTCAAGACTCACGAAGATTAACACTTAGAGCAATTATTGCTTAGAGACACTGTGCATAGAATTAACCCGTAAGACTTGATTATTCAACAGAGAAAGTATCTGGATAAAATGACTGCATATCCACAAAAATTATTAACTTTAAAATCCACAGCATCATAAGATGTGCCGTAAGGCTGGGTATGGTGGCACAGGCTTAAAATCCCAGCATTGTAGAGGTTGAGGTAAGAGGATCACCATGAGTTAGAGGCCAGCCTGAGCTACATAAACAAGTTCATTGTCACCCTGTGGTACATAATGAGGCCCTGCCTAAAAAAAAAAAAAAAACAAACTAGAAAAAAGAAAACTTTCACACATTGCTGAAAGAAATGATAAAGCTGTTAAGAAACTGGAAAATGTTTGGCAATATCGATTTAAAAATGATTGCCAATCTGTAACTGAAAATATCACTTGTACACTTATATCCTATAGAAATTTTATGTCTATTTTGATCAAGAGGCAAGTCTTAATGTGGACCTAATGAAAATAATATCCATTCAACAGGAGAATGGATTAGTTGCCTTACATTCTTGCACGACAGGAACTTATGTAAAGATGAGCAAAGTATTGCTACATGCAAAAGTATGAGTGAGCTTTATAAATAAAATCTTTTATGAAAGAAGATAAACTCAAAAGATTATGTCAAAAATTTTACCTATTTGATTTACTTACTTAAATCAAAATGGTAACTTTTGGAGTAGTAAATATTAAGAAAGCAAGTTTTCTGGATTGATAGTACTTGAAGTTGTGGTAAATTTTATCAAAACACTGGACATAAGAGTGTTTTCATTTCACCAAAATGTACTAAATTATGTATGTATAATTATGGTATTGTTCTATGTTTACTATTAAATAGTAAAGTTTCTTAAGCGGGTATCTTTATAGACACATATAATTGATCAAGGAGAGTTTTAAGAAATTCATGAATAAATTGTACCATTCCTATAGAAGATAGTCCTGTCTTCAGTTCCTCAATCAAGCTCTTTAGTATAGACACTGACCATTTGTGTGAATGTTAGAATGAGATTTGTGGAAGGTAACTGACTTAGGGCTTAAAATTATTTGGATTTGAATGTAATGGAACTTGGCAAATAAATTAAACTTTTCTAATGTTTATGTTGGAAGTTGAAGTTGAAAGAGTTTAAATTTAAATTTGGATCATTTCTATGTAGGCAGAATTTTATTATTAATGTGTCTTTACCACATTTTATCATTTTATATTATTTATGATTTTCTTTTGTATGATTTTACAACTTCTGATAAATTCTGTTATACTGCTTGGGGATACTACAGGTAAATAAAAACAGATTAAAAATGGTTTACTTAGCTATGAATACAAGGCTAATCATAGAGTTGACTAAATATAATGCTTTGAAGTATTTTAGAAATTACAGAAAATACATATTGCAAAACCTTTAAAGATTTATAAGCATGTTGCTGCAACAAAAATGACCATTAAGACTCTTAATCTTCTTCAGAGACATGTACCACATTAAATATTGATTATTATCTTAAGCTGATGGACTTAACCTATTATATTAGGAACAATAAGAAATATCACTTCAATACAGGAATTTTACTTTAGAAGTTTTAATGCTTCTTTCCTTCAATTGATATTTTGTATCTTTTTAAGAGAAGTTAGCTTTCTAGTTTCCTAGGTTTCTATGTTTTTGTTTTTTTTTTTTTTGCCTTAACTCACATCAATTCTGAGAGTAATTTCTTTAAACTAATGAGCTTGGAAGTATTAAATTTTACATGCATAGCTGTCCTTTATTTCCCTTTCATTTTGGGAAGTTAAAATGCACAGAAGAAACATGCATATTTTTTTGGTCCTCTATGATGAGTTCCTCTATGTGAGACTGTCAGAGTCATGTCCCCATTAAACCAAGGCTTCATACAATGAATTCTAAATGTGCAAGCATCCATATGGAAAGTCCTGTCTTTTGCCAACACTGTGTTTGTGACCACTTTTTCCCAACATAATTTGTTCCAGAAGCATTCTTTTTGTGAAATAATAGCCACAGGCTTCAGCCTTGATTTTGGCTTATGCTTTGTATTAACTAGCTTTTTATAGCTGTGTCAAAAATACCCAGGAATTAGTCTGCTGCTCGGTTTGCTCAATTTGATGTTGTGCAGGTTATTCGTCTGTAGAAATACCCTAATGTACACACACACACACACACACACACACACACACACACAGAGAGAGAGAGAGAGAGAGAGAGAGAGAGAGAGAGAGAGAGAGAGAGGTTTCACTAATTTCTGATTTAATCCAAATGGATTATAAAGATTACCGGTCTACTGAGAAAAATCTCTAGCATATAAAGCAGTGGGCCTGGTTACACTGGTACACTGACGATAACATAACAACAACAAAACACAAACTAGTTTGCAGTTTGCTAAATGAAACAGTTGAAATTAAAGTAAGTGGTGATCTCATAAAATAGTCTTGAAGTAAGAAGGAAAACTACAATGTAGATTTTGGTAAAGCAGTTACTTAGAACAGAAGTAGACGTTAGACTCTGAGAAATGGTAAAAGAGGCCTTTGTAATACAGTATAAAGAAAGATAACATAGGAAAAGAGTAGAAAAAGAACTCACTGACAAAATGTACACAGACAAGTAACAGACCTGCCACATGATCAACTGATTTTAGATAAAGGAACAAAAGAAATGCAATGGTGATATAACAGTCATTACAACAAATGATGCTGAAACATCTAGTCATCTATGTGAAAAATATTGTTCAAAACAGGTCTTCTATATGTCAAAAAATTAAAATAGATCAAACATCTAAATATAAATTTCAAAACAAGTGAATGTATAGGTACTTTGGATAGAGTGATGAGATATCAGAGACAACACTGAAAGTGTATTCAGAGAAAGCCCTAGTAAATCAGACTTTATTAAAGCTGAAAATGTCTGCTCTATTATGAATGTCACTATCAAGATACCAAGAGAATATTCAAATATTGAAAGAAAATATTTGCAAAAGATATATCTAGTGGAGGTCCAGACTATCAAAGAACTTAAAAATGAACAACATGAAAAATTGACAAACCAGATAAGATATAGGCACAAGATCCTATACAAGATACAAAAGGTATAATCAAAAGGCACTTCACAAAAGAAATATATATATATATATATATGGCAAGTAATTACATAAAAAATTCTCAATTTTATGTTGTCATTAAGTTGAAAATTAAAATATCTGTATGATATCACTAAACTTTTATTAGAATGCCCAAAGTGTAAAACATGCATAACAAGAAATGCTACTGATGATTGGGAATGACAACAATCTTATTCATTTCTGGTGGAAATACAAAGTGGTGTTATCATTTTAAAGGACAGTTTGTCAGTTTCCTACAATACTAAACATAATTTCATCATATGATCCAGCAATTGCTCCACCGCATATACCCAAAGTAATTTGAAAATTTATACCTACACAAAAACCTATGTGCAGTTGTTTATACAAGTTTTATTCACAATTACTTAAACTTAGAAAAATTGAGATGTTCCTCATTAGGAAAATGAAATCAACTCAACTATATTCAAAAAATGAAATGGTCTTTAGTGCTAAAAATGCATTATTTGGAGAAACTAAGTGAATGAGGCCAAATTGAAGAAGATACATTGCATATGATTCCAAGTATATGGAATTCTGGAAAACATGAAATTAAAGAGATGATGAAATACATCAGCGGTACTTAGCAGTTAATTTGGAAAGTGAGATTAAAAACAACACAGGACTTCAGGACAGTGAAACTATTCTGCATGATACAATTGTGGATACTTGTCATTCCATGTCTTGGTTATTTTTCTCTTGCTGAGGCAAAATACTCAACACCCTAAAATAAGGAGGAAAGGTTTGTGTGGTTCCCAGTTTGTACAAGTTTCAGTGCACAGTTGGTTGGATCCAAAGTAGGGTGGCATGGCAGAGAGGCATCACAAAGGAGGAAGAAGGCAGCAGGCATAAGACAGCAAAGGAGCAAGTCACAAGCAACAGCCGTCTTTCTATCCATTATATCCCATATAGTCTACCAACCCTGAGGGAGGTTAGCACTCACACCTAGAGTGGGACACTCAAGTCTAGCAAGGTTCCAAGAATCAGTCCCAGCATCACACACTGCTGGTAAAATTAATTCCAAAAAGCCTCACTTATGACTACATGAGGCTTGGGGGTGAGGGTGGATATCTAGATATAAGCCAAAACTTTTCGCATGTGTTCAAATCCATACAATGTCGAACAGCAAGAATATTAATATAAACTATGGAGTTTAAGTGATATTGTCATGTCAACACAGGTTTATAGACTGCAACGAAGACATATTTTGAGCTAAGTGCTGATAGTACAACAGATATGTGAGTAGAGGTAAGGGGGCAGTTAAATGGGAATACTATATTTTTTTTCTTACTTTTACAGTCAACCTAAAACTGCTCTAAACTAATTTGTACATAAAGGGAAGAGTAAAATATTTGTGTAAAATTCATAAAGTAGACACAAAGAATTTGTTTCAGGTTTTATGATAAAAGTAGCCACATCCTTTTTTCAATCGTCCAAAAACAAAACAGAACAGAATGAAAATTTTTGATCCTATACATCTAAACCTAAACTTAATTTTTCTCATACAGTTGGTAACTTTACAGCTCTACTAACAGTCATGCTGGTTTTTATACTTGCTCTCTACCTTTTCCCACGTATTCTCTTTAGTATTAATGCTCTCCACTCTCAATTACGCTTCTCCATATCCACCTAGCTATGAGCTTAACTCAGTCTTATAGCTGAATATTATCTCTTGCTTCTCAAAATTCCTTTTAAATTGGCTGAATACAATGGTCAGTAGATATTTATCACATCCCCATTTTCATTTTTAGTGAGCTTTCTTCTCTTATATGAATAACCAAGCTACAAGGCTCTTATAGATTTACAGATGTTCATTATCTATGTATGATAATATGAATACAAAATATTGATGCTTGAATTGAGTGACAATTGATAGATACTTTACATACCCTATGAGATGTGGTCAGTTTTTATTTATCTTCCTTAATAGTACAATTCATAATAAATAGTCACCTTTTAAAAACTGTAGTTAAAAATCAACCCATGGTCAAATTAAAATGTGGACCATTGGAAAATCCAGTATTGTGATATAAAATAACTAAATTCACTTTGTCATATTCAGAGTCCTTGGGACTTGAATTCCCTCCAGGGAATTTAACCAAGCGTGACTCTTCAGGATGATATTTTAAATGAAGTGCATGCCATCCAACTTCCTTTATATTTGCTCTGTGATTAAAAAAGAAAAAAAAAACCTAAAGTATAATATGGTAATAGAGCTCATTTCAGTTACGTGATGAGGAAACTGAAAGTACTAACCTCTAGCCTTTTTATCCTCTCCAATCATGCAGAGAGCTCATAGTTTAACTAAAGAATTTGACAGTGGAAATAGTGCACTTGCAGTGTATGTCTTTTATAATATCCTCAATCAAATAAGACCTTATGAAGAGAAAAATTTCGTCAACTTTAATTTGTACAAAGTTGCTGACTGCTAACAAATGCTTGATCTATTATAGTCAATCCGTTCGGGATCATTACCAATACCATAAAAAAGCTTCATAATCACCACATTCAAATTGTGTTCTATTGTTATGAGGTGCATCTGTATTTTCCTGACAAAGACACACCAAAACACAGTGTATGCATAGCATTTGCAGCTTGAGAAAGCTAATTAGATTCATATTCCAAACTCCTCATTGCATATATGCATGAACATATATATAGACCTATATGTCATACATACATAAATTATAAGCACTATATAAAATGCTGGTTTTAAACATTTTTGTTAGTGTTATTAATTTAGTAATGCCATTTTTGTTCTTAAAAGTCAGGAAATATGAAAAATAAAGATGTTTTCAACATACTTTTTCTATTCAGTTTTCACAGATGATTGTACATAGATGTATAAACTTTTATGTATTGCTAATTAACCCTGCAGATTGTTTGATTATTCCCAAAGAAACAGTGATGAAAGTACAAGAATTAATTGCTAATTATCATTTTCTCAGACTTGGATGGATGAAGTGCTAATCAAAAACCCTTACCTTTCAGTAGCCAGCCAAAGTTTTCCATCCTTAGAAGTATATAATTTATACTTTAAATAATTTAAAACTGAAACATTTTATTTTATAATTTAAAACTGAAACATTCCATAGAAGCTTCATGTTTTCAGAAGTGGAGCTTTGGGATGTGATTGGATCATAGGGGCCCGTGTTCACCAGGGGTTAATCAACTGATGAGTTATTAGTTCAATTTTCTATTCAGAATGTACTATGGGACCTGGTAAGATCAGACAGATCAGTAGCAGCATGACTTGGACAGACATAAAATTGTCTCTGGCTCCACTCTTCTCTGATTCCTGGCTGCCAATATTGAAACAGCTTTCTACAGCCATTTCCTTCCTCCATAGTGTTCCTGTGTTAAAACTTTTCTCTTTAACTGGTGGGTGTAAGATATTGTATCGCAATGGCAGGAAATCTGATTTATACATGTGGTTTACTACTACACACAGTGAAGCTAGAGTATTGACTAACTGTGGAGTTAGAGATATCTTTTCTCCTTTCTATGTTGGTTTTCTCATCTATAAAAGAGGATGAAAACTATGTCAAGGCTCTGAGAATTACACAGAATGATGAATAGTGTCATTATCATAAGCCTGAATCACATTAAGTATGCAGAAATAAATTTTAACAGTAAGGTATTTTGTGAATTTGGGTTTTCTCTCTGTGCTTTGAGATTTTCTACAACACAATTCCTCTGTCAAAGAATGGGCAGTCTATGTGAGTTTTGACCTGCAAGTGAGAAACCCACCTAGTTTTGTGATATGAGATGATGCTAATATTTTTTAATGTACATCTGCAAGAAGCTAAAACACTAACTTATCTTCCTTTATCATAATAAGGAAAATATAAAGATTTTTATACTAGGAGAACTTTCTATAATCCAAAATAAAAATGTTTAAATTTGACTGGAGACAAATATACTAAAATGGTTTCATGTAAAAGCAGTGTTGGATATCTGATTATAGAACATTTCCTGGTCTTTTCTCTATTTAACCATTGGAAAAATCACACACCAATTATTACAAAAAAGGAAAGTTAGTGGCATCAATTTTCTAAATTTTCAGCCTTTCAAAAGCTCCTCCTTATATTATTCTTTTTAGTATGAGATAATTTTATAAAGACTTATGAAAATTGGGTTTAAAGTTGAGTAATCAAAAATGTAATTATTTACCAGATTAAAAAATATTGGATCATATACAGATATGGAAAAAAATGAAATGTTCAATGCCACTAGTATTCACATGCTCTCAGTCTTTCTTTCTTCTGACTTCTTCCTTTTCTACTTTCTTTCCTTTGAATCTTCTCTTCTGCCTTTTCATTTTCTTCCCTACATCTCTTCTTTCAATTAGCAATAACTGCACCTCAGATAAACCTTATTGGCTACGATACTGCCACTGCACAAAGCTTCCATCTCTGCTTTCTCTTTTCCTCCTCACTTCATACTTTCTCGCTCTTCATCCTTCCTGCTTCCATTTCTTCATTTATTCCTTTATTAGTGCACATGTCCTGACTAAATATTTAAGAAGAAAATTCATAATAAATAACATTTTTTATACCTCATAATAATCCTGTGAGATAATAAGTCTTACTATCCTCATTTTGCAGATATTAAGGCACAACAAGTTTATGTAGTTTTCCAAAAGTTATATGGATGGTATCTGGATGTAAATGTGGGTTTAACCATTGGAAAAATCACACATCAGTTATTTAAAAAAAACACCTAGACATTTTTAATGAAATAAATGTCATTTCATGCATGCTTCTATCCTAAATTATTACAAAATTCAGTGACATTTCTAAAATGACATTGCCTGAACAACTGTTACCTTTGCTTTGCATGCAGACCCAGGTATTTAGCACACAGTGTAAAGGGATGTGCTTGCATACGTTCTAGAGTAGGAAGATGATTTGAGATGCAGCTGATGATTACATCATGTCTCTGCCAGCACAAGTTACCTGGTGAGTCTTGCCTTCCACTAATCTTATATTTTATCTGCTTTAGTCTATGTTTATCCAAACATAAAACTTTACACTTTCATCTGATTCCATAGGAAATCCAACAACAGAAAGCTGTGGAATTTATATAGTGGTATCAAAATCACAAGGATTTATAGAGTTGTATCATTTTTTACACACCTTTTTGTGTCAAATAATTTCCTTCATTTTCTTATGCTTGTGTTCATGTTTTCCCCTTTCTGTCAGTTCTCTGTTTTATCTATAGCTTATCTTTTCTCTGTTGTGCACATTATCTTCTGACTTCTACTTTAGTTTTTGTATCAGGTAACTTCCAGATCTTCAAGTTACAGAATATCTGCTTGTGTCCCGCCCAGGAAGGAGTCACGTCCCTTTAAAATGAACTGTGCCTAGTGGTACAGAGAATAAGACTCTTTCACCCAACTATAAGTGATTCTGTGCATTAAGAAATGAATTGTTCAAATCTGTGTGTGGGTGTGTGCGCGTGAGTGTGTGCATGGGCATAAGTGCAGAAACATTCACAAAAAGGAGAAGAAAAGAAACAGTGCAGGCAGCAGATGATGTGAATATTCCGAAAGCTTGTGATATAACTAAACAGTACAGATAGGGAATGGCAAAACTCTAATAATATTTTTCTGATTATTTTAGTCCTCATTCCCTAGAAAGCAGAATCCGAGGCAAGGATTTAAGACATTTGACACTTTACGAAGAAAATGAAAACCCAGAAAAGAAGATGAGAAAATGAATCAAGTATGGATGTGAAACCGAACAAGTAATACATTGCTCTGCTATACCACTGTGTGTAACAATCTAGTAAAACATTCATGGAATATCTTTGGACTTGTTGACGTATAAATTATACCTTGAAACACTACACACAGAGAAAAGGTACGAGAAATACCTCAAGTTGGATAGTTCTTGTCTTCTGTTTTCCACTGGTCAATATTTACCCCAGACAAAGTTAATAACTACACTCAATTGGCACCAGGCTGATCTTAAACTCATAGCCATCCTCCTTCATCAGCCTCCTGAGTGCTAGGAAACCAAGCATGTGCCACTACACCTGGCTTAATCTGTATTTTTAAACTCTGAATAGATCATAAAGTTCAGATAGTTAATGACCTGCTTTGTGACATTTTATTCAACTAAAGATTGTTAGACTCAAGTATATTCCATTCATTTAGCTATGGCAGTCAAGAGACAAAGTTTTGTACTCTAAATCAAAGCTGTCTATGACCTTGAGGAGGTTATATCACTGTGAATATCTGACAAGTGTCTTAAGAAGAGAATAAGGTTGTATTGTCTTCCTGTGGATATATTCATGTGCTCAAAGAAACAACCAAAGAGAATTATACAACTTCATTGTACATCTCAGTACAAATATCTAATAATCTCCCTCATTTTTCTCCTTTGAAAGAAAAAAAAACAAGAACATTTTGCCTTTCAATTAGAAGAATTTACAATAATCATCTTTATAAAGACAGAACCAATGACTTTGGGAGAACAAATTGTTTATTATTTGTATCTGTCCTAATCATTTACATTCAATGACACAAATTACTTGTGTTTCTCAGTATTGTGACATCAAGAAACACACTTACATAATTATCAGTGTGGTATAAATTTTACCTTTTTTGTAATTTACTATTAATAATCCAAGTTAGACCATATTTCATTTCCTAAGCAGTTCTAAACAAATGCACAATTTCTCCTTCAGTATATTTAGGCCACCTTCTGTATCAGCAGTTTTGTTTCCATAGTTTAAAATATTAAAAAGAAAAAATGACAACTATGTAGAACAAGTACCATGTTCTACAAGACAAGAATATAGAACACATATTTTGGTCATTTCTAGAAAAACGAAATGTAAAAGTGTCTACACTGAATTATGTATTATAAGTCATCTGGAGATTATTTAAAGTACATGCACCTCTTGCCTTCTTGTTGCTTTAGCTATCTTCTGACATGTGAACTGATTCTCCTCTGGGGTGCTCCTCTGCCCAGCCACACTGTTTTGAAGCCAATCAACTATGGACTGAAAAAAAAATAAAGTTGGTGCATAAAGATATATTCAAATACCATAACATTTTACATAAGAGACCTGGACAAGGTCAGACATTGATATCCAGAGGAATTCTAAAATCACTGTCTTTGAATACCAGAGGAGTGACTGCAATTGGTTAGAAACCCTTTTCCAGATACAGTATTGCAAATCAGACATATTATATAAGTAACACTTGAACCAAAAAATCATTTTCATACTTTGTTGAATCCCTAAAATGTTAATTCAAATCAGGATTCTATCTTCACCATTGCTCTTATTCTCTCTACTATATTAAATTGATGTCATGGACTTACTGCTCTAATTTAAACTTTTAGCTATACACTAACGATTCCTAACAATAAAATTCCAGTTGAAAACTTTTTATTAAGCTCAAGAAGTGAATGTACAATGTAGTCAGAACATCTGTATTTTGTTTATCAATATCAACCTGAAAATCATTATTTCTTAAGGTAAATTGATATTTCTTGCTGCAAAACTGGCTTATATTTCTGTATTTTTTATCTCATTTGATAGAAATTATGTTTATTCTCTTATCCAATTAGAATACATATTGGCACTTTTTTTAGTCTTTTCTTCACTGTCTATATCCAATCATTCACCAGAAATCTGAGATGTTTTGGTTTTGTCCAAAGACAATTTCAAAATATTCATCACTATGCAAAAATTAAATACTATAATTTGGCAATTTAGACCAACATATTCCTGATACAAACAATGACATTGCATTCCCTGCTTTAACATTTTATCTGAAGAATATCTTTTTGTCTTGATTTATTTGAATGGTCTCTAGGAGCATTTATGCTACAGGATAATATTGTTCTCATCTCTTACTGGTTTTACTACTTTTGTTCCTCCACTCTGATGAGTTTTGTACTCCTCATATGACATATAAAAATTTTGCATATGGGATTTTCACTTATTATTTGATATACATACATATATATATATATATATATATATATATATATTCATAGCCACAGTGATATATATACATACTGATACACATACACATCACTTGACATACTTCAATTAGTTTGAGAAATGACATACTTTATTTCACACTGTAATTCCATCTATCAACATTCCTTATTCTCCTCTGTTCAAACACTGATTACTACCATAGATGTTGCATTTTGTACAATAGGTAAAGTTTATTTGCTTTTTTCTCTTTCCAGTAGAATGTAAACTTCATAATAGCCATTTTTTTCAGTTTAGATCTGTATTCTCTCCTGGCATGATTTAGCTGTTTAAACAAGTATTTAATTTATGAATAATTGAATAACACTGAAAGTCTCAATGGTAATCATGATTTAATTGTAATTGTCTTTATAGATCTGCCACATAGAGGAAAAACAGTATGAGTTTCAAGCCTTTTAAAATATATTTTCAGTTTTAGAGAGTATACTAATTGATTTTGAAATTTAATTATATATGAATAATGATAATTTTATATTTTATTAGTCAGATTTCAGATTTTGGTTTATTATACTTTCATTTGTATTTGAAATATGTAGGGAAGAGACCCTGGCAAGTTTGCTCTGTGGACAGATGCTTAGCAATCCCTAGAATGCTACAAGTACATGAAGTCTTGAGAATATTGGACCTTTTCTATATGGCTAGCTTTATTTTTTGGTGAATTAATTAAGAGAGCTGCTTTTTTCCCATTTGAGAAAATAGTTAATTATTAAAGTTTAAAAAAAAAAGGAAACAAGTTTTTTTCTATACATATGCCACTCCTCAAAATGATTAAAAATAGATGGCCTGCAAATGTAAACTAATAAAAATAAAGTAATAAAAAAGAACTGGAACCATGAATGTCATGAAAAACTCCACAGCGAAAGCTATGGGTTGTTTCTCTTCCAAAACTGTCACCATTATGATAATAAGAAGTATGGCTGGAAATCCCAGCGACCTTGTCAGGAACCAGTAACCAGGAAATTTAACTGGCAGCTGGGGTGAGTCTGCTCCCCATCCAGACTCCAGGTGACTGTGTTAAGATCATTGCTCCCAGAGCTCAAGGGCCCACCCAGAGCCCAGCCACACTAGGCTTTGCTCACCTGGCAGTTTTCAGGCCTGCCCCAGGACACACCCTGAGACCTTCTCTGAAACTGGGAACCTGGAAACTCAATTGGCAGCTGGGGTGACTCTGCTCCCCATCCAGAGCCCTTGGGAGACTATCTTAAGATCATCACTCCCAGAGCTCAAGAGCCCATCCAGAGAGAGCCTAGCCACATTAGGCAGCACTTGCCTGGCAGGCTTCAGGCCTGCTAAGGACATGCCCAGCCACCTTCTCTGGAAGTGGGAACTGGGAAACTCAGCTAGCAGTTGGGGTGAGTCCACGTGCCATCTCGAGCCCGAGACATTGTGTTAAGATCATTGCTTCCAGAGTTCAAGGATCCTCCCAGAGCCCAGCCACATTAAACATGCCTTGGGAGGTTTTGCAGCCTGAGATTACCCCCAGCGACCTTCTTCAATTACGGCAGTTGATAGCAGGTGAAGTGAGTTCCAGGGCATTGGTCTTGCCAGGGGAGAGCTTTAGCTCATCATCCTCAGTGGATAGGTGCCTGCCCAGCTACCTGAAGGTAGGATGGGAGGGCCTGAGGATCTTTTTGGAACACTCTCAGCAACCTCTATTCAGTCCCAGGAGTCTAGGGCTTAGGAGAAAATTTCCAACAAAGCCTTAGAAAAACATTTGAAACACAGGACAATGACAAAATGAAAGACCAAAATGCAATCTTAAACCTCCAGCCCATCCCAAAAAACCCTAGGAGGCATGTACACAGAAGAAAATATATGCTATAAACCTGAAATACCTGGAGTAATAGCAACTAAAATAAAGAAGCAAATCCAGGAAGCTTTAAAGGAATTCAAACTAGAAATAATCTCCCAGGGAAAAAAAGAAATGATAAAAGTAATAAAAGAGATGCTGAACACATCTAAAGAAGACACAGTTAAAAAATTAGAGGAACAACAACAACAACAACAACAAAAAAAGAATCCCTGGATGAACAATTTAAGAAACAAAAGAATGAATGAAGCAGATTCAAAGAGAAATACAGGAAATCAAAAATTGCATCAAAAGTTGTCAAAACTGACTCAACAAAAGTGAAGATAGAATTTCAGACCTTGAAGAAAAGATTGCAGCTAGTGAACATGAAAGGAAAGATATTTAAAAAAAAAAAGAGGAATCAGGAAATAACAATCCAATAGCTACAAGATGATGCAAGAAAAACAACAAGATTAATAGGGATAAATGAAATAGAAGAGAACAGCAAAAATGATATCAAAAGGCTATTTACAGCAGTCATAGCTGAAAATTTCCCAAACATGAGAATGGAAACTGACATTAGGAAGAGTGAAGCATATAGAAATCAAAATAGAATAACCAAAATAAAACTACACCCAGGCATATAATAATCCCCATCCCAGAAATCCAACATAAGAATAGAATACTAAAAGCTGTCAGAGAGAAAAGAAGGAACACATATAGGGGAAAGCCTATCAGAATCACAGCAGACTTCACAACACAAACAATGAAGTCAAGAAGAGCATAGAGTGAAGTATTTCAGATCCTAAAGGAAAACAATTTCCACCCTAGACTGATATACCCTGAAAAACTGTCCTTCAAAATGGATGGAGAAATAAGATACTTCAATGACAAAGAAAAGCTGAAGAGCTTCATGATCACCAAGTCAACTCTGCAAAAAATATTGAAAGACAGTTTAGATACACATAGGAAAAAACCACTAAGCAAAGCATACAATTCAACAGAACAGAAAGATAAAGATGCAACAACAGAAAGATAACATGTCAACAATAAACCAACATATAACAATTATAACCATTAATGTAAATTGACTCAATGCACCACTTAAAAGAAACAGGCTGGCAGAATGGATCAAGAAACAAAATCCAACCCTA
Organism: Cavia porcellus; assembly: GCF_034190915.1. NCBI lineage: Eukaryota > Metazoa > Chordata > Mammalia > Rodentia > Caviidae > Cavia > Cavia porcellus. The sequence goes on along the minus strand of NW_026947487.1, from coordinate 28,734,746 downwards.
TGCTCTCTACAAGAAACCCATGTAACCCAAAAGGATACTCACAGACTAAAAGTCAGAGTCTGGAAAACAGTATTTCATGCAATAGGAATCCTCAAAAAAGCAGGGGTAGCTATTCCGTTGCAGACAATGTGAATTTCAAACCAACAGCAATCAGAAAAGATAAAGAAGTTCATTACATACTGGTTAGGGAAAAACTTCAAGAGGAAGAGATAACAATCTTAAATATATATGCACCAAATTCCAGAGCACCCAGTTATATAAAACAACTATTAACAGAAATGAAAAACCAAACTATCAGTAACACAATTAAAACAGGAGACCTTAGCACACCACTGACACCAAGGGACAGATCAACCAAACAGAAAATCAGCAAAGAAATAACAGAACTGAATCACACCTGTGAAAAAATAGATTTGATAGACATATACAGAGTGTTCTATCCAACAACATCAGAATTCACATTCTTCTCATCATTGTCTAAAGTAGACCATATATTAGCTCACAGAACATATTTAAATAAATGCAAAAGAGTTGAAATTATCCCTCGCAGGTTATCGGATCATAACGCCATGAAATTAGAAATTAATGATAAAAGATACTCCCCAAATCCCACAAACACATGGAAATTGAATAACACACTCTTGAGTAATCAATGGGTCATAGGTGAAACTAAAGAAGAAATTAAACAATACCTACAAGCAAATGAAAATACAAATACAATATACCAGAATCTGTGGGGTGCAATGAAAGCTATCCTCAGAGGAAAATTTATTGCACCAAGTTCCCATAACACGAAAACGGAATGAATACAAATAAACAACCTCATGTTACACTTCAAACATCTAGAAAAAGAAGAGCAAGTCAAGCCCAAAGGCAAGAGAGGAAATTATAAAAATCAGAGCATAAATTAATGCAATAGAGACTAAGAAAACAATCCAAAGAATCAATGAATCAAAGAGTTGGTTCTTTGAAAGAATAAATAAAATTGATAAGCCCCTAGAAAACCTTATTTAAAAAGGTAATAAAAAGCTCAAAGTCATTCAATAAGGAATGAAAAAGGAAAAATCACTACAGACTCTGCAGAAATACAGAAGACAATCAACACCTATTTGGGAAACCTCTACTCTCATAGGTTTGATAACACAGAAGAAATAGACAGATTCCTAGAAACATATGAATACCAAAGCTAGATCAAGAAGATGTAAAACTGCTGAATAACCCAATCTCTATTAATGAAATTGAAAATGTAATTAAGTCCTTACCTACAAAGAAGAGTCCAGGCTCAGATGGATTCATTGCTGAATTGTACAAGAAGTGAAAGAAGATTAATGCAGACACTCCTCAAACTCTTCAATGAAATTGAAAGAGAAGCAATCCTTCCCAAGTCATTCCTGGAAGCAAATATTGCTCTAGTACCAAAACTGGAGAAAGACCCAACTAAAAAAGAGAACTACAGACCAATCTCCCTGATGAACACAGATGCAAAATCCTCAATAAAATATTGTCAAATAGAATGCAGAAAATCATCAAGAAGATTATACACCATGACCAAGTGGGATTCATCCCAGGTATGCAGGGATGGTTCAACATATGTAAATCAATAAATGTAATCCACCATATCAATAAAACCAAAAGTAAGAATCACATGATCATTTCTATACATGCAGAAAAAGATTTTGATAAGGTCCAACACTGATTTATGATAAGAATCTTACAGAAAATTGGAATAGATGGTCTCATCTCAATATAATAAAGGCCACCTATGACAAACCAACAGCCAATAATATAATAAATGGCCAAAAATTGAAGGCCTTTACTTTAAAATGAGGCACAAGACAAGGATGTCCCTTATCACTGCTCCTATTTAGTGTAGTACTGAAAATACTAGCCAGAGCAATTAGACAAGAGAGAGAAATAAAAGTGATAAAGATAGGAAAAAAAGTTTAATTATCATTATTGCAGTTGACATGATACTCTACATAGAAGACCCCCAAAACTCCATTGAAAGATTCTTTGATACAATAAATAAATTCAGCAATGTAGCTGGATTCAAAATCAATAGCATTCCTATACGCTAACAATATCACAGAGAGATAAATAAGAGAAGCCACACCCTTCACACAAGCAACCAATAAATGAAATATTTAGGAATTACTCTGATGAAAGAAGTGAAAGAGGTATACAAGGAAAGTTATAATACACTGAAAAAAGAAATTGAAGAGGATCTCACAAAAAGGAAAGACATCCCTTGCTCATGAAAAGGAAGAATAAATATTGTGAAAATGGCCATTCACACAAAACTGTTATACATATTCAAAGCATTCTCAATAAAAATACCATCAACATACCTCATAGATCTAGACAAATCACTCCTAAAATTCATCTGGAGTGAGAAGTGACCTAGAAGAGCAAAGACATTTCTAAGCAGTGAAGGCAAGGCAGGAAGCATCACAATCCCTGACTTGAAGTTATGCTACAAAGCAACTGTAGTAAAATCAACATGGTATTGGAATCAAAACAGAGCTGAGGATCAATGGAATAGATTAGAAGATACAACCACAACCACCAACACACTCAGCCACCTTATCATTCATAAAGGGGCCACACATGTTCACTGGAAGAAGGACAGTCTCTTTAATAAATGATGTTGGAAAAACTGGTTCTCCATATGCTGAAAACTAAAAGTAGACTCATGCCTATCACCATCTACTAAATTAAAATCTAAATGGATCAAAAATCTGAATATTAAAACATAAACACTAAATCTGTTAGAAAACAAATTAGGTAAAAATCTTGAAGACATAGGGGTAGGTAGAGAATTCATGAACAGAACTCAAACTGCACGGGGAATACTTCCCAGAATCAATAACAGGGACTGCCTCTTATTAAAATATTTCTGCATGTCAAAGAAAATCTCCAGCATAGTGAAAAGAAAACCCACAAACTGGAAAAAAAATCTTAGTGAACTGTCCCTCAGACAAACTACTTCTGTCTAAAATATATATAAAGAATTAAAAAATATCAGACCCTAAAATTCAAAGATCCAATCCAAAAATGGGCATCTGAGATAAATACACAATTCTCAGATGAAGAAATACAAATGGCAAATAGATACATGAAAAACTCCTCATCATCATTAGTCATTAGAGAAATGCAAGTTAAAACCACACTGAGATTCCATCTCACTCCTGAAAGAATGGCCAGGATCAAGAAAACCACCAACAACAAATGCTGGTGAAGCCATGGGGAAAAAGGAACTCTCCTGCACTGGTGGTGGGAGTGTAGACTGGTGCAACCGTTGTGGAAGTCAGTCTGGAGATTTCTCAAAAAGCCGGGATTGGAAGTCCTATTTGTTCCAGCTATTCCACTCCTAGGCGTATTCTCAGAAGAACCGAAAGCATCGTACCAGAGTAATATATGTACTACCATGTTTATAGCAGCACTATTTGTAACAGCCAGATCTTGGAAACAACCTAAGTTTCCATCAGCTGAGGAATGGATAAAAAATGTTGTGGTACTTTTACACAATGGAGTACTGCTCAGCTATAAAGAATGATCACATTGAGATATTTATAAATAAATGGGCACAGCTTGAGACCATACACTTAAGTGAAATAAATCAAATCCATCTGTGTAAATACTGAATAGTTTCCCTAGAGTAAGAAATGGTAAACATACATAAAAGTATGTGGTAATCATGATTACCCATTATATTGCTTTGAAGCCTTGTGTCGGTGTCACTCCCGGCCGGCAGGAAGGACACACAACAAAGTCTGGCAGTGGACAACCTTTTCTTTTATTTTCCTTCTCCGTACAGCCTGCCCCGGGAATCCTCCCGGCCGAAGCCTCTGTTGGTCCGCTCCCCGCGGCTCCTTGCGTGCTTCTCCCTACAGTCTGTCCCGAAGCCTCTACCGGTCCGCTCTCCGCGGCTCCTTGCGTACTTCTCCCTACAGTCTGTCCCGAAGCCTCTACCGGTCCGCTCTCCGCGGCTCCTTGCGTGCTTCTTCTGCTTCTTTTGCTTCTTCTTTTGGCGGGAGAGGCACTCACTTTTATAGGGTTACAGTGGCCAATCAGTTCAAAGCGCGCGATGCGGGCTGATTGGCTAACATCAGTTGTTGCTAGGCAGACTATCTTACAGGGCGGGTTGTTTACCAAGCAGGAGATCTTACAGGGCGGGTTGTTTACCAAGCAGGAAGCAGGGGATCTTACAGGGCGGGTTGTTTACCAAGCAGGAAGCAGGAGATCTTACAGGGCGGGTTGTTTACCAAGCAGGAAGCAGGAGATAAGCGCCATCTTAGCACACTCGATGGGAGGGGTAATCTAGCTCAGGCTTTGCTCTTTCCTACAGGCCTCACGTCCGCCAAGTAAGGCGACCGGGCTCGGGGCTGCGGCTCCCAACACCTTGTAATGTTTTCATTCATTAATTATAATGGTTTTATTCTGGGCTGTTTGATTTTATTGTCTGTGATTATATGAACAGTTGTTTTGGAGAAAACGAGACATCATAATAGCTTGTGCTGATTTAATATCATCTTGTTTTGAAGTCCCATCAAGCTTTTGTTCCTCTGTCTCCATCAGTCTTAACATGTTGTGTCTTTTTGGATTTTATTATATGTGATAAGTATAAAAAATTTTTATAGACAAGGAGATAATGTAGCAACCATTGTTCTTTTTCTTTTAGTTGGTTCTAAATACCCTGCAATACTGTCATTCTCTTGAATGGTTTTACATTATCTTGATATGTTTGATGCTACAATATACGAAATTATACTCAAATATTTCAAGGAAAGAGACACTATGGTAACTACTGTTATGTCAGGATATCTTGTAGTGAAACAGTATGTTGCTTAACTTTTTATGTTCTGACCTGTGCTGTTGTGTTGTTATATCCTCTTTTATATCAATCTCCTTTTTTATTATTATTTTATTTTTTAATTAAGAAAAAATTAAAAAAGCAGGATATATTATAGTAATCCACTTTGATTTGCTATTAACTTGATTTGAATCCCTGTATTGCTCTCACTATCTGGTTTTGACTTATTTTACTCTATTCTCTTTTGCTTGATAGTATCAAGTTTGTGGGTATAGGCAACTACTTTGAGGACAATAAAATTCACTATGATGTCCTTTCTGGTTTAACTATTACCTTCTTTTGAAGTCTTGTAATGTCTCCAATGTTTCGGTTTTATTGGTTTTGTTCTGTACTGCTTTGTTCAATTTTATTATAATTGATGATATAGGCAATTCTTTTTAAGATAGCAAGAAGCATTATGGTAACCATTGTTGATCACCTCGTATTCTGTTTTTGCATCATGTACTATGTCCATCCTTTTGATTTTACTGACTCTGTTTCGTTATGTCACATTTGGTTTTATTCTCTTCAAAAAATGTAATAAACTGTGGGAGTTAATAAAACCCAAAATGTATAAATGTTATTGGAAAAAAGAGAGGAAAAGAAAGTCCTTTAAAGGATACAACTGCATGTATGTGTAAGTGTGTAAGATAGATAACCATATTACTGAGTTTTTGTTGGATCATTGAACAGAACTGTTTGCAGTCTCACTGTTTGAATGTCCACTTTGTATGCTTTAGTTTTGTAACTTGAACAACTATTTCTAAGATGACAATATGTAATCTATTAACTAGTGATTTCCTATTGTTTAATTTTTGAAATTCTGTATTACTTTGCCCTTTTCCTGTTTTTTTTTTTTTCTTTTTCTCCTTAAATAAAATTAAAAAAAAAAGAAGTATGGCCTATGGAAGGTGGCTTTTCATAAATGGGATAATTATCATTTGACAAATACCTTGAGACTATAAGTCATTTTTTATAAACACTAGAAGAGCTTAAGCATAACGAAAGGGAAAAGTAGAAATAGTAGAACTACAAGGAATTTAAAAGGATCTTAATAAGATAAATTTTGCTGGATTCCATTTGATAAAAACAACATCAAAACGTATCATATTGCAGTATTGTAATATAACCCTGGAAGTTTAAATTTCAGAAAATTTTATGTTTAAGACACTTCTCTGAGTTTGTAAATTTTTTTCAAAGTTTACAAATGTCAGCGTGAAAGATGATTGTAATGCAGTCGATTTTAGCTCAGTGTCTGCTGAAAGCTGCCCTGACATTTCTCTCTCTCTCTCTCTCTCTCTCTCTCTCTCTCTCTCTGTCTCTCTCTCATAACTGATTCTCTTAGTTTTAGAAGAAATAAAGTCTTCTCTTTTATTACTTATTATCCAAAATCTTGCACCCATTTTAGCTTTCCCTCGGATTTAGAGACTTAATCCATAACGTCTTACACAAATGCTTTGACAATTGACCCACAGATTTTCTATTTTAAGTATTTCTCTAATACCTAATATATCAAATGCTTATTAATAACCTGGTAAAAAGTTGTTCAGAATTTGACTTATATTATTTCTAGCATGGTGGAATTCTGACACAGGACTACTTGCTGTATCTCTTGACAAATTTACTTCAAGCGTGGTGTCATTCATCAGAGACGTGGCAATCCTTCATTGCATGGTAGTCTTCCCATGAGTTCCTTACCTGACAGTTGTCTCACTGATCCATTTTACCACAGGCTTGAATCTCTTTCTAACTTTACTTTGTTGACCTGCAGCAGAAATTTTCAAGAGGAAACGGCCTATCACACAGCATCTATAACTCAAGTCCAAACAATTTTTGGAGCTGACTGCCAAATTCTAAACTGTAAAACCAGAAAGGAAAGTAGAAACCCGAACTGACAGTCACTTGACAGATACTGTTCTTCTCTCTGTCTAATGATTCTCTGGGATAAAGTCATACTAAGTCTGATATCCTAAGTGGAGGGAAGATAGGAAACAGCCATGTTTGTATCCACACAGGGGATATCAGAGGTCAGTTCTGGTACACATTTCTTGTTAAAATCATTCTTGTTTCACATTTCATAAAGTTTTTTCAAATACGTTTGAAAATAAATTAGTAATTTGAATGTTAGATTTACTATGTATTAAAGTATTTGTACTGTAATCATCAAAACCTGGCTTTCCTTAACTCTTGATTAAGTTTTGCCACAGGGGTCATTTTTGTGATTCATTAACTAAGTAAATTTATGTTCATGATATATGAAATTTGTTATTTTAAAAGTTATTTCTATGCAAAGGAGAAACTATGCATCAACACAAAGAAACCAGTTCTCAAATGTTATTAAGTTACATTGTCTTATTGTCCATGCCACCTGTCAAGTATTTTATTTAGCCTGATTTTGAAGTTGAATTCATTTACCACAATTACTTATAAATATTTTAGAATGACTATAAATTAATCCTTGAGAATTTGACATTGAAATGTGATTAAATTTTCTGAACTTTCATGTAAAAATCTGAATCTAATTCATATAAATTTGAGGTAGTCACATAAGCACACAGTAAATCTGATACATGTCTAAAAAATGTGCACTATGGAAGATACATATCCCATAACCAATGAAAACAGATCAGCTGTAGTAGTTTATTTAGTTTTATTTAAAATATGGTATGTGAGTTTCTTACATTATAAATATATCTTGTAGTAAAACTGTAGTGCACAAACCCTAGCAATCAACGAGGTCAAATTGGATTTTAATGCTCTCTGCACCTGCAGTCAGGAATGAAGCATGATATAATGTATATTAATGTGTTCAGAAAAGATTTTTTTTCTCATATACCTTCTTTCCTTTAGATATTTCTATGTGTTAGAAAGATGAATTATGTCATTTTTTTCACTAGGAAAAGCCTGATGTCAAATGAAGTATTTACTTGCTTTCCTTTAAATGCAATAATTTTAAAGTAAAATAATGTTTTACAATGTTTCATTTGCTCAGTCTATGTCCAAACTTTGTCATATGTACACAATCAAAAGAATAAAGGGATGTAATTCTCTGTCCAGAAGACAGATTTAATTTAAGGAGGTTAGTAACACAAACAATGGAAAAAGTATGATTAATATTAGGGAACTTAGTAATAGTGAAAATATTGACCTGGAAACATTTAATTCATTTTGAAATAACCACTTTCTAAAATTTGAATTTCTTCCCTCAGTAGTGGTCAAATCCTAGTACAAGACAAAATTTTCCAACTCCAAGTAGTCAGGAAGTTACACAGATAGAAATCCTTACCTGACATTGTAGGGTGTTTCAAATACTATGACTAGAATTTAATTGTTTATCACTATATCATGAAAAAGAGACTCAACTTTGTATTTGGCCTTTCAGAAAGTAATAGTTATTTGAGAGATGTATACTTTAAAACTCTTAAAATCTATAACAATATATATTCTTCTTAATAGTATATAGCTAAATACTGTATCTTTTTCCTCTTTCCTTGGGTGATGTACCAATTTTACACAAGGATTGTAAATATTATGTAATTCAAACTTATACAAAAGAACAAAAAGGAGGAGATCAAGGCATGGATAAAGGAGAAAGAAATCAAACAGTGAAGTACGTGTACTAACCCACAAGCAATGTAAACATTACATATGACACACTTATACTAATAAGTTAACATGAAACATTGCATTTTTTAGAAAGTAAAACACACTTATTTTCTTCTATATAAAGAATTTACATAGTCTGGGAATGTAATTTCTTAGCAGAGCAATTTTCTAGCTTGTACACGGACCTAGGCTCAATTCAAGTTTATATAATTTTAATTTCATAAAAGTCTATAGAAAAAAGAAATTATTTTATTGAGATCACTGAATAATTGACACTCATTTTAAGTATGCAAAAGTGACACTGTGGAATGAGCAAATTACATAGAAAACAATGAGCTACAACTCGTGCACACTTCAATTTAGAACTTTCATGCTCCCCATGAAGCTGACTGAGGGATTCATAATTGCATCTGATATTAGAATTTTGAAGTGATTAACCTCTTTAACTTTGCTTGTTTCATTAATATTTTATTATCTGAAAGAAGGTTTTTCTTTGGAATAATGTTCAAGATCTTTCATTTTTTGTCTTTTTACTTGAACTGTCTTTTAAGAATTTATAAGTGCACTTAGAAAAAGGCTAATAGAAAATTTTCTTCAAGTTTTGTCCAAATGAGCACACTTCTGTAGAAACTGAAGCTTTAATAAGTGTGGGGAATTGGCAGTAGCTTAAATGTAAAAGATTATATCATGACACATGTACTGAAGGTGTCCTCTTTGATCTTCTAACACAGAAAGAAAATGTGAGGATTGAAAAGGCAAAGAATAAAAGCTAAGCAGTGAATTTGTTTGCATCCAGAAAGGTATGAAATGCAAAGATGGAAAATCAGCTTTACTAGACCACATTTGTTTCATGGAGAAATGAAATTTTTGATATAGCTTGGAAACATTGTGCTATTACTTTTTATTGTACATGTTCTTGCTTAATTATTTTCAGATTTAATTATTTTATAACAATTTTCAAACTATTATTTACAGATAATTATAGCTTCTAAACATCCTTGCATCTCAATAAAGTTTTATATCAGTTTTATATACAAACTATTTATTTTGTATTCAAATTTTATTTAAAAAGTGTGAAGATTAAATAAATGCTTACTATAATTAGTACTTACCTCCCTGTTACTTTTTTCAAAGGTATACAGTAGTCCATAATATGAATTATATATTTTTCTTCTGGAAAATTTCTGTGTGCCTTGATTTTTATCTATTTTTATGTATTCAATTATTTAGTTATTTAATAAGCCGAGCAGAGTAGGCTTAGTTTGGGAATCTGCTGTCACCTGGGAAAACACTTTCTCTCTCTTTGTGTTTTTTTCCTGGTATGACGTATGCTGCTGGAATCCACTGCTCAGTTCTTATTGTGAAAAAGTACTTAAGGAAATAAATATTATTTCTGAGAATCAGTCACGTAACTTTTTTAATTGGTTTTTTTCTTTGGTAATATATATAGCAGTAGTTTGATGTTAACATAGTTAAAATAGTTTTCTCATGCTTATTTACATTATATATTTCTCTATTTCAAAAAGAAATATATTTATCATTATTCTTATGCATATAGTTGTTTTGGCTTTTTTATATTACAATTACTGCTTTGTAAATAGAGTCTTCAGGCATTTATATCTATCAATATGATAGAGATTAAGTCTATTATCTGATATTTGCCTTTAACTTATTCATCTATACCTTTTCTTCTCTTTTAACATATTTTTTATTATAAAAAGAAGAAAATGAAACAAAACAAACAGAACAAAGCAAATCAGAACAGAACAATGTACCTTGTGAGTACCAATGAGAAGTGATACAGAACTTCAGGACAAGACAACAGGGAAATGTCACTCATTTTTGTCAGAATAACTGTGTGTATCATCACACACAGTAAAATCAAGGAAAACAAAATAGAACAAAACCAACCAAAATAAAAGAATGAAATTATTATAGGACTTCAAAACAAGATAACAGGAAATCAACAATGGCTACCACAATGTCTCTTGTTTTCTTCAAAATAGTGGTCTATATTTTCACAGATAATAAAATCAAACAAAACAAAGCAGAATAAAACCAATCAGAACAAAAGAATGAAAGCATTATAGGACCTCAAAACAGGAAATGAATAATGACTACCATATTATCTCTTGTTTTCCTCAATATAAGGCTGTTCATATCATCAGACATAATAAAATCAAATAAAACAAAACAATAAGACCAATTGAGACAAAAGAATGAAAGCATTATAGGACTACAGGATCTCCTATTAAAAAACCCAACAGAAAAACTGCTTTCACTAGTTATTTGTACTTGAACAATGACTTACAATCTGTTTTCCTGTGTTAGGTTTTTGGCTCCCTTTATTACATGTACACATATCAGATATACTATTGATGGGTTCAATGTTCTTCAAAATATCTTCTATGCACTTAGAGAATATTAAACAAGATAAATTACACTTTTCCCATTGAATACAAAATTTATATGTAATGTAATAATTTTCCTGGTCTTTCCCTTCTGAAGTGAGATATTACTGAAACTAAAGTCTCTCCAGATAATAAAAGTATTGATAAAACACTTAAATTATAGCCCTGTGAGTACAAATGAACCATGAATTTTGGAATAAACTGAATAACTTGGGATTTTTTTTGGTATTATCTAGTGCTGTTTTAGCTTCCTATTACAAAACTGAAAGATTTCTAAAAATTCCCTTTGTTTTCTTTAATGTGAAAATTTATAGGCATAACATTGAACATTTTGCCCAGTTTCTAAGCATATTTTATGTGCTATACATTAAGGTCATGTTCACATAATTTCTACTTGGTAAAGATGATATTTCACTGTATCCTCATTTGCATGTATGTAAATAAATAGATAGATAATATATCATCTTGTTTTCTGTGTTTCTCAGAAATGAGTTGATAAGTTTGCTATTATTATTTTCATGTAAAAGGATATTTGACAATGCTAAAGTTTGAGAGAAAAGTTTTACTGAAGCAAGTGTGCATGCCACAAGGTGTGCAAATTTTACTATAAAGTTTGATATGTATTTTAAAACATTTTCACATGCAACCACAATATTAGTCAAGACATAGACTGACAGGGAATATCTGGGAAACTTCTCTCATGCCCACTCCATTCATAGTTAACAGCCTCCTACTGTCATGGTTTATATCAGTAGCCCCCAGGCCTCATGTGTTTGCATTATGCCTTTGTGATTGGTTCATTGTCTGTTGCTTGGATTAGGGGTGTGAGTGCTACACTGGCCAAGGGGTGGAGCCAGAATGTAATGTAATGGCAGGAAGAAGGTGTGTTTCTCTCTCTTGCCAGTTTCCTCCTTGCTGTTTGCAGTCTGAACTGCAGCCCTGCCATGCCACACTCCTTTGGAGCCAACCGAGTATGGACTGAAACCTCCAAAACCAGTAAGAAATAAACATTTCCTTTCCCAACTTGGTGTATCAGGTATTTTTGTCTCATCGATGAGTAAAAAGTAACTAAGACACCTACCATTATGAATAAATATTTCCTATTGTTGAAATTTGCATAAGGGGAAGGATCAAATTTTTTTGTGTTTGGTTTCATTTTTTTCAATTTGTCTGTAAAATTCATTAATAGTGTACTAACTTTACTAATATTTTATTTCTCATTGTCAAATCAATTTTCATCTTATGAAAACACTAAAACTTTTTTCTTTGATCTTGATGGGTATTACTTCAACCAATCCATGTTACTAAGGCACTACCAATATTTTTTCAAATTTTTAATAATAAATATTTGTAAGAGTTTTTATTTAGAACTAAGATGGCTACAGTTTGCATGTCTATATTTGGTAATCTAAGCAACTCTTTTGAACATAACAATATGTAACATAACAATCATTGTTAAATTCCTATCATCTTGTTTTGAAAGCTTATCTTGTTACTGTCTTGGGGATTTTGTTGTTCTTGTAGTTGTTGTCTCTTTTGTCTTTTTTTTCCTCATTAAAATAAAAAAAAGAGAAAACATATACATTTAAATCCCAGAGATACTTCAAAATTTTCCCAAATATTTTGTCAAAAATTGCACTCCTCCCAATAAGAATGCAAGTCGTTACAAGTGTTTTATGCTTGGCTTTTTAGTCTTCTTAAAACATGGCAGATGTATTGGTGGTAATTCAGTGTCTGGTTTGTGATTTCAATTTGTATTTGCCATAACTCGTAAATTGAAACATCTTTTCATATGTACTCATTAAAATACCTTCATGTAAAAGTCTGTTCATGTCCTTGCCTTTCTATCACTGATCTGTCTGTCTTGTCTGTCTTGTTTTTCTTTCTTTTTGATTTGAAAAAGTTATCCATGCTTTCTTGGAAATATACCTATCAAATATTGTACTGCATATAACTTTATGATTCTTCACTCTTCCTTTGATGACCAGACAAACTCATTTTAGTGTGGTTCAATTTACTAGTAATTTCTTTATGAAAATGCATTTTTTCCTTTGTAAGAAAAATGGTGCCTCCAGATAATTTTTAGTAATATTGTTGTATTTTGTCTTCTAAAACCATTTTTGATCCTTCTTCATCTTTAAGTGAAAGATATACCTAGAAATGACGTTTTGAATTTCAATTTAATTAGGGAGAAGTTTTTGTTTGTTTGCTTATTTTGTTTTTCGTAAAGTACTCGATTCTGTACTCTGCTTAAGCATGTTTCTAACACATTTGGAAATCTGAAGAAATCTACAGATGTTCTTTTCAGAAAAAGACTTTTAAATATAATGCATAATAGAATAGAGTTATCAAAGAAAACACACTAAATCATTAACATAAAATTCTGTAGCAGTAATAAATTGATTCATTATAAACATATTATAAAATAATATTTAACAGAAAATTTGAAAGGTGACATAATTTTGACATTGCTATGAATTGGTACAGTTTTCAATATTTATTTAATGGCCATAAAATCTGTGGTTTCCATTTATGCCAACTGTATGGATATTGTTAACAATGATGTGATTTACTTCCTTTATTTATATAAGAAATTGTGAATTCATTCTACAAAGAGGTAAGTGAAAGAAAGATGCAATTTTTTTTCATAGTCGCACAATGGATACCTTTAATTTGATATACACAGATTTAATGAAAGCCAAATTAAAAATTACAGATATACTAAAAATTTTCTGCCTCCTCTAAGCTATAATAGTGTCATTGAGTAATTACTTTATTATAAAACAGTTCATTATTTTTATATTATATCTGTTTCTCCACTTTGTTACATATACATATCTACTTATTTTTTCTCTGCTACAATACTGCTTTAGTTACTACCACCTTGCCAGAAGTCTGTGATATCTGACAGTGTAGGTCTTTAGCTTTGTATATTAAGTATTTTGGCTCTCTTAGCCATTTTCCACTTTTATATCAGTTTTAACAAATGTTGAAAAAAAGTAGAGATTTTGATGACCTTTTCTTAAAGTAAATAATTAGCAAAGACTTGATAATGTAAATATTTCAATTTATAAATACAAAAACTTCATTATTTTAATTATCATTTAAAATTCAATGGTGTCTTGAAACTTTCTGTGTAAAATGCATTCTGTTAAAGTTACATAAAATGTTAAAATTTTTGAAAATAACACTGTCCCTTTTTTGCCTCTAATAGTCTAAGAATAATTTATTTTCTAAAAATCTATAGCTAAAATGTAAAAAAATAATAAATATACAACTATTATATATATATATATATATATATATATATATAAATCTAATGATGGGGAAATTATTTTGGATTTTCAGAGGTTATCTGTAATTTTCACTGGAAAATTTCAGTAGACATAGAAATGTTACTTTCGTGTATTTCAGAATTTAAGTTTCCTTTCATTTACCGGCCTAACATTTTTTTGAGTAGAATAGAACTCACGGCAATGGACATGTTTTGATCATGGATCTCAGGGGAAAAGTTTGAAGTTTTTAGTCATAGAATTATTTTACATTGTTATCTGAGAGTTATGCTTTATCATATTTGAGAAAATTAAATTTCTTCTTAGTTTTCTGAGAGATTCAATCATGAATCTGGCTCATGATTTAATTTGTCATTAACTTTTTCAGACGGTGCTTTTGCATTAACAATACCATAATTTACTTCTTCATTCTGTATGTAAAAGTATTTTTGAATATTAATCAAAAAATAAATTAGTGGGGAAAACTTAATAACTATCTAATAGTCCCTTTATATGTGAATTAACTCTTTAAACATCTGAGCACTTTATTCAAGTGAAAGATTAAGATGTAATCTTTTCTGTTTAAAAGTATTTTGGCCAAGTTTTAGTTAAGTGTATGGTTTTTACACAAAGGAATTGGTACTGTTTTAATTTTTGTGGATTTCCTACATGTGGAATTTGTTTATGACTGGTACTCTTTCTTAAAATACTGGAAAATAGAGCTTTAAACTATCTCTATTTGGAGTTTATGGTGATATTTTTAATTTTTTTTGAATTTCTGGCATAAATATAGGAGTACTCATTTCTTTATTTGTGGTCTTTACTAGGGTAGCCTGGAGTTCAGGTCTTCCTGAAAAATCTTGGAGTCCTTAGAATTCCCATGCATCTCTCCAAACCCTAGGTGCAACCAAAGTTTCATATGCTTGAACTTTACTTTTGAGACATTTTAAAGGACAAATTTCCTTCCTTTAAAGGGATACTTTAAGAAAGATAATCTACTCGAAGAAAAAGTCGGAGATACTAACAGGGTGAAAATTCACCCTCGTGAATTTCAGTTTTCTCTGTACTATTGTGGAATAAAATTTAGTTTTCCTTGATTATATCATGATATATTCATCTAGTTATTTTATGTTCTATATGCAACTCTTATGGCTGCTTTCAGAAGTTTAGCAAAGTAAACCTCACTTAAACAGTCCTGGAACAAGCCTCCAAGTTGGTCTTCATATATTATTATTCTGACGAAGACTTCTATTCCCATTATCTTATTTTTCTATTCTTATAACTCATTAATATTTATGGCTATCAAGATGAAAGATTTTCTTTGCAAAAGCAATTAAATGCAGTGCTTGTTTTTAAAGCCCTTATCCAAGATCTCCTTTTTTTTTCACAATGCAAGGAAGTACAAACAATAAATTAAACTTTTATTCGACTCTTACTTTAGCTCTTGCCAACATCAACAAATGGCTTTGAAACTAGCTCCATCAATATATACACAAACCATTAAAATTCCCTCTTCTGCTCCCATATTTCTAACATGTCTAAGAACTCCATGTACTATGAATTTTTATGAACAAGAAAGCAGGACTATTTATTGAGTTTAGTGCAGAAATGAAATCAAGAGAAAGTACTGGCAACATTTTATGTCTCTCTGATGCTGAACCAGTACTCAATGGGTTGGGTTCTCAAGACCTGCGCATCTTTGGTGACATATGGAACTTTAATACATCTTCTCAATCATGCCTTGTCAACATTCTTATGACATCTGGATGAATTTTTGATAAAATTAAAAGTCGATTTGAGTCCTAAGTATCATTAAACATAAAAGATGGAAGCTAGAAGGGCTTTCATTCTATACCTGACATTTACATCCTTAAAACATACAGTAGCCACCCTTCCCTTGATTCTTGACCCATAAGAGGCAAACATAATCCTGATTCAGCATTTATATCTCAGGCTTTTCTGAATGTTAGTATAATGAATGAAAACATTTCTCTGAACAGAGATTATGAACAAATTCTGTTACGTATCATCTGTGAGATAGTATTTGAAAACAGATCATATATCTACTTAGCCTTTAATCTGAGTTTTAAATGTCATTACACTACCTTTCTGAGGCTTTTCGGACATTATCTTGGATAGAGAACACATAAATCTCTTGTTTTCCATGGGTCAGTTGATAATATGTAGTCACCTTCTTAAGGTAATTATCTGAATTAAAAAATAACCATTCTTTCTCATAGTTATGCAGCATGTAATGTTAGACAATAAAGATTCACATATTACTGCAGGAATGACTAAATGAGAGTTCTAGTTACAATTTTGGTGATCTATTGAGGTAAACCCATTTTAATTTTGCTAAATGTGTTCTTTGCTCAAAATCATTGACCTTTTAAATGAAAAGCTACGCAAACATAACTTTGAGCTTCTAATATACCATGATAATTTCATATAGTGTTGAATTTCTCATATAAGATTTAGACACACAAGTTTAATTATCACATGGTTTTTCTTATGTGAGAAACCAAAATACAAATAAAACTGCAAAATAAAAGATGGGTAACAAGAAGTTTGGGTGGGATATTAAAAGATGTTGAAACCTGGGAGAGAGAGGAAGGAAAATGAATGGAAACAGGAATTATGATGTGCTGTGAACAAGCTCTCCACAAGTAATCCAAACCTTATGTTCTTTAAATGTTGACTGATAAAAACTTAAAAATATATAAGTAAATAAACAGCAAATTTAGACTGTCTATAGTAATCTTATTCAGCATATGATATTGGAAAGTTGCACTGAAGAAAATGAATTCATCTAAATTGAACAATGAAATTCAAATTATAAAACTTTAACCACCAGAAAAAGAGCAAAAATGCCAAACAAACATGAAATTACTTTGTTTGAAAAGCACCTTACAACAAGGAGATCAGCCTCGTCTTCTTAAAAGTACCACAGTGATAACATACTTAAAAACCAATGTGTTGGGGTTGAGGATTTAGCTCAGTGGCATAAGTACCTGCCTTGCAAACAGGCGGTCCTGAGTTTGATCCCTGGTACCAATAAAAATGAAAAAGACAAAAAAAAAAAAAACCCGATGTGTTTGTTTTACAGTATGTAAAACTGAGCAGAACTAAACAGTAAGTAGAATCTCATTTTTGGAATCAGTTATGATGAAATAAAAAGGTTGATTATCAGATATTCAATTTTATTTTCTACTTAACACTATTCTATGAAAAGCTGCTACTACTGGAGAAAAAAGAATATTCTTACAAGAAATAGATAGTTAAGTATAATCAATGTGATTTTAATTTTTTCCAAAAATTTGCTTATGATTTGAACATGTCATGGAAATGTATGAACTCTTAGTAAGACCTTTATGAGCATTCTTATATAAATGGTAAGATTCACATTAAAGAAACTCTACTTTTCAATAGACTTGGCTGCTGATTCTTTTCTCTAAGTAATGGAATCCGCAAAGCTTCATTCCAGTTTTTAAATTGACACTTGTTTCTATTACAAACTTCATTTGTATATTTTTCCTGATGTTCCATTTTGAACTTAATAAGAAAGCAGTCATTTGGTCAGGCATTTACTAAGTACCTAACATGTATCACACATTGTTCTTACAACTGAGAATATCTAGAAAGTAATAAAGAATTCCTGGGCCCACATAAGTTACTTTTGATTAGAAAAAAATACATGTTTTTGTTTTATGTAATCCTTTGTCTTTCTATACCCAAATTATACTGAGCATACCTAAAATGTGCAATATTGAAGAAAATCATCACTGCATTTTGTTGTGATATACCTAAAAATTTTTTATTTTAATTTATGTTTAGGCTTGTTATTTTGAGATGGGGTCTGACTATGTAGTTCAGGTTGGTCTCCAACTTGTGAAATCAGTGAGTCCTTTGGACTACGTGCAAATGCTAACATACTTTCATTCATTCTTTAAGTATAGTTCATTTACTGAGACAATTTGATATATAACAAGACTTCAATACATTGATCAACTAATAAAAATAGACATCCATAATTTGTCTAATGATTACTCTTTGGAAGATTACATTTATATCTCATTCTTAGTTTATTAACCACATTTTTCATATTTCTGAATTTCAGTGAAACTTTCCTTGAAACTTTAAAAAAAAATGTTGTGAGGTTATAGAAATGTTAAGCAAATAACTCATTTTTCTCACTAAGGGATTGTAAACTTGATAAAATAATTTGTCATTATTGCTTTAATCTAAATTGCTAATTCATGTTCTGGACAAAGCATATCTCATTGCAAATATTATAAAATGAAAGTAAGGGAGGTTATAATGATTACTGGGAAAGCACATAAATGCTGATTGCATTTCAGAGTAATTTTTGCAAATTGGTTTAATTTGGTGTTTATATTTAGGGAATCATTTTGAATACGCATTATAATGCATTTTTGTTTCATGGATCATTTATATTTGCACACAAGTCTCATGGTCTGTTAAGAAAATACTCCTTTATTAAAATAATAGCTACTTAAAATTCTTATGAATGACTATAATTCTCTAATGAAATTTATTCCTTCTGTATTTATACTTAAACCCCAGAAATACCTGATTATACAAACTGAGTCTGTTTCTATCTCTCAAAACAAAATTGCTTAAAGATTTACCAGTGAGATGGAATATTTAAAACTTCTTGTAGATCTTAAGTACCTCAAATCAGAAAATGCATATCAACATTAAACTTCTGAAAGGCACAAATATGTCTTGTCCAAGAATGCAAGAAATGTTTGTTCATCTAAAATTTATTTTAAAAAATATTATTGCCAAACAGTTTCTTTGACAAGTCATACAATAGTATTCATCTTTCCATTTATTTAGTCAGTGCTATACAATGATAAGTTGTCCATGCAGGATACATTCTTGTCAACATACAGGACACATGAGCTAACACAACATAGTCTTCTATCTTTATGTAGCTCTCACAAAATGTGGTTAAAAATTTACAACTATGAAATAAGTGCTATAACAAGGATTTGCAAAGGGCAATGAAAGCAAACAGAAAAGTGCAAATTTATTTACTCACACAAAAAATATTTGAAAATATATCCATTAGAGCATGAGAAGGGGTATATCAACTACAAAAAGAAAAACTGGTGCCCAATTGCATTGACTTTAGAAGAAAATAAGGAGATATATGAAATCATATATATGATAATTTTAATGTAAAATGAATACTAATTTATTATGAATTTACATTTTCTACAGCAAATGAAATGCATATCACACTTCAGTGATGAAATAAAAACGAGTTTGTTGACATTTAAATGATTGCAAATGGTTGTACTGATAAGTTTGCTAGTAATATGGCCAAATATTTTCCAATGAACAGTAAAACTCTATTGCTATGTGTTTTGCATCTAATTGCATGATTGCCCCTTCCCTTCCCTGGATATACTCTGTTAACAACTTGTAATATATCTTGTAGGAAATGTTGAGCCTTCCTCAAGTATTTTGCTAAATGTATAGGATAAAAACATGGAGGATATAAAGAATCAAAGTTAGGAATTTGGATATATGAGAATCAAGGTATTGCTGCATCCAGAGAAGAGTTTAGAGCATTAAAAGGTATTTCTAGCAATTATGAGACCCTGATTGCTGTGATCCAAATGCTTACATCCATGTAAAATTTGTATGCTGCAGCCCTAATTCCTAATCCGATGATATTCTGATATTTGGTCTTTGGGAGAGAGCTACATGGAAATGAGAGCATGAGGGTGCGGCTTCCATGGTGAGATTAATGTATTTATAAGTAGTGACACTGATGTTTCTTCATTCTCACTCTCACTCTGTTGCTCTTCTTCTCTCTCTGTCTCTGCCTCTTTCTCTCTCTCTCTGCCTCTTTCCACTATGTCAGTCTTAAATTTGTTTTTGTTACTGTATATGACCCCATGACTTACTCATGAGTAAAAGCAAAAATTCAGTTTGTTCTACTGCTCTCTTGTTCTAAATATCCATTAATGTCAGCAATAATATAACTGCTAACACTAGAGTTTATATGAAAAAGTAAGTCTGAGAATTCAGCAGACTATTTCCAACAAGCATGAAGTTATATTTTCCAAAGATTTACATCCTCATGTGGTTCTGATAAATAGCTCAAGCCAATAAAAGCTTTTTATTTACTTCATAACTATGTATTTGAAGATAGCCAATGGTATGGCAAATACTTTTATTTATGTTAAAATACAGTTATTTCCAAGACTGCAGTGCCGTCTCTCCACTCCGTTATCACATTCATAAAACCAAATAAACTGTTTTCCCATTGTCCAGACAAAGCCCTGTGTTCTGTTTTATATTTTACCTTGTTCGGAGAAGATATTCTCTTTGCAAATTCCATGGCAATACAATCCAGTTTTTTAAATCACAGCTCTCTTTTTGCGAGACAACAGTTACCTGTCTTTACCCCAATATAGTAGTCGCTTGATTACTGTAATTTTGTAGTAGGCCTTGAGGTCAGCAGGTAGTGTTACTTTTCCAACTTCATTTTGCTTCTTCAGGTTATTTATGCTTTTTAAATCCCTTTGAATTTCTATAGGATTTTTAGACTCAGCTTGTCAATTTCAATGCACAAAAAAATTGCGGAAGTTTTTATTGGAATTAGCTCTACATATCTTAGAATAAGTGTTATCTTAATATCAGTGATTTTCCTCTGAAAAAAACTGAAGTTTTTTTTTAAACTTATCTCTCAATGTCTTTCATATTATTTATTGTTTTTAACTTAAAGTATTTTATTTTAATGCTTTTGTAAATGCTTTTTACTGATTGTATATCCATTGCAAGTGGATAAAAATGCAACCTGTTATATATTAATCTTTTATTTTGTTCTTTCTACATTGACAAGTAGCTTTATTATAGACTTTGCTAAAATTTATTCATATACAATTGTGTCTAAAAATATTTTTTTTCTTTTTCTTTTTTATCAGTACCAGGAATCGAACTCACGACTGCCTGCTTTCAAGGCAGGTGCTTATTCCGCTGAGCTAAATCCCAAGCCCTTAAAAATAATTTTTTTTTTTACTTTTTTTTTAACTTTTTTATCGGTACTGGGTAAAAATAAAATTTAACAAATTTATTTTCAAGTCTAGAAGTAAAATTTGGGTCTTTTTTTTTTTATCACCATTTGACCCTTTAAACATATGGAATACAATTATGATTTTAATATTCTTATCTACTTTTAACTCATGTGTTATCCCCGGTTTTATTTATGAGGAGTTATTTCTCCCTAATACGGGTAATGTTTTTTTTTTATTTCTTTGCATATCTGATAGTTTTTATAGGTTGCCTTAATCCAAGAATCTTATATTTTGAGATAAGTTCTTAATATTTTTGTATTTCTATAAATAGACCTCAACACTGATCTGTAATGAAGTGAAGACATGTGAAATAACTTGATGTCGTTGGATATTTCTTTTTATAGTCATTAGGTGGCAAATGATCCATTCAGAGCTCATTAGTTTCTACTGCTAAGTAAAATTCTCTGGTCCTCCATCTTGAGATTTTCCTAGAAAATAACCAAGAGAAATAATCTCTACCCTTTCCATCTATGTCCTCACTTCATATATATGCACTGATTATTATTCCACTAAATATTTAAGAACTGAATTATATTTCCAAAACTCTTTTTCTCTATCTAATTCGGTCCTTTTTGTATTGTATTCTCCTTATTCTAGCTGCCTTAGTTCCTCAGACTCTCATGTCAGGAAATATCCTGCCAGAAGTCACTGTTTTTGAGCAGAAGCCTGAAAACCCTCACGATGCTGCAGTAAGCTTTGTGAACCACAGGGACATCTCCTTTGCTTCCTTCCTTTCAAGATTCACCACCACTGCCTTACCTGATGGTTGTTTGTTTGGTTGGTTGTTTTTCGGGCAGAAGTGAGATAAAACTTCATGCTGAAGAACATGTTAGAAGAAAGTTGCTCATTATCTGTTTGACAGGAGAAGAAAAAGAGAGAGAGGAAGGGGGCCAGATTCCCAATGTACACTTTAAAAACACACTCCAAGTGATCAACATTCTCCACTCCTCAGTTTTCTACCGTGTCCCAACAGCACCTCCAAGCACAAGTGGGTACCAATTCTTCAAGCCATGGAGTATCAGAGGACAGCCTAGATCCCAGCTATTCTTGCATGTGTACATATACACATACAAATATAAACATAAACATTGTTATCAATCATTTCTGAATTGTTAACGCTTATACATCATTCTAGCTTTTTATATTATTTGTTTTTCTTTAAAATTTATTTCACCTACACAGTGACAAGGATCATTCATTACCAAGGACCACCCAAGATTCTGAGCTGCCCATATGAGAGGTATGAAAAAGGATAAAATAAGAAACAGATACAAATTTAGTAATCCATGATGTTGTGCTGGGAGATCAGTATGTCAGGATGGCAAAGATCCAGATACTCTAAATCAGCCACTATTTATTGGGTGTGTACAATGCCTCGAGTGCATACAATGATAGGAGGGGCTAACAGAGGTTTCATCAGTCAGGCTACTGCATGCAGTGGATAATCCTGGGATGTCTCAAAAGGGTGGAGATGATTTCATGCTAAAAAGGATTTTGCTATGGAGTGTTCTTTTTCATTTTAGTAGTCTTAGTTCAGGATTAATGGGTGGGAGAGTATGGCCCATCCCAAGAGTTAATGGGAAGTCTCAAAAGGGTGATACCGAAATCATAAACCTCCATTTATCCCTTAGGAAAATATGCAAAATTAGCCATTGTGTACTTGTGGGATCATGAACCCAATATTTAGCATGATAAGCAAATAGTTCCATTTATATAGGCTTCAAGAAAATAATTCTACACATTAGTAGACAAAATATCAGGATACCTGTAACTTTTTTAATGAAAGAATTTAATTACCAAAAAGAAACTCCCTAAGGAATGATTCTGGTATGCCAATATCTTCATAGTAATCTAAATCTAAATCTAAATCTAAATCTAAATCTAAATCTAAATCTAAATCTAAATCTAAATCTAAATCTTTTTATATTAAATCTTTGAAGCCAAATAGAAGGAACGCATAAATTAGAAGAATATCAGTTGCTCTTGCTTATATTTTAGATTAATTTTTAAATACTATCCAACCTAGATTTAGATTCCTATGAAAATATTGAAACTCAATATGATTTATTGAGTTTGGTGCTGGTCTTCATATATTAATTATGGAGTAACTTAGCAGCTTGTACCTGTGATTTATTTTTGTGTCTGGATATATTACCATAAAAACTTTTAACATACTATTATATCTCTAGACTTATGAACCAAAATGTTTCTAAATCATTTGTACTCTAGAATAAATGATTAATATTAGTTTGACTAACTCATAACTGTGGTCCTTGGATACAGCTCAGCAGCGCAGCGCCTGCCTGGCAAGTGCAAGGTCCTGAGTTCAATTCCCAGTACCAAAAAAAAAACACAAAAACACCTCATAACTGTATAATCAGCATAATGTACTGTAAAGATAGCTGTTTTAAATTTGAATCAACTGTCTTTAAATATACCTGAAATTTTAAACAGTTCACATATCTTATATCACTGTGTACATTCTATTCATCTTCCTAGAATTTCAGTGTGGATGAAGAATTATTGTAAAATTTTTAAAAATGAGATACCTTTGAGCATACTTTAGCAGAATCTGTTTTAATTCCATGTGAAGCATATAATGACTATGAAATAGCCTCCTCAGATTTCCTAAGAAATAGATTTGAATATTTGTTGCCTCTTTCTTTTTCATTTAATCAATTTTCAAACTACTTTGCACATCCTTCTTTTAACCTGTCAGTGTTTTAATATGTTTCTTATAGCAATTACTTTACTATTCCCCCGTACAGTTATTCACAAACTCTCTGATGACCATTTTTCACATTTTCTTCAGCTTTTCATTCTCACTAATGTTTGCAATAAACCAGTTTTTCTAAATCTTATATTCTGTACAAATATTTAATAACTATTACCTTTGCAAAGAAGCTATAAATTTCTGAACTCATTCAAAATTCTCTAAAAATTGTCTTTATTTATTTGTAATCCTTTGCATTTAATGTCAATTTCTTCTGTAAAAATTTTTGGCCTCCTGGGTCTATCATTTCAATGTAGAAAATATGTTCAGGGCACATAGGTTACTCACAAAAGTATAAATTTAGACCAAAACAAAACAGAAATAACAAAAGTAGAGTACAATGAAATGGTTGCATGTATGGGTATGTGACTATGGGTGTGTGTACAATGATTTTTATGTTTATAGGAAATATAAAATGTATTTTGTGATCAAATATTTTAGTATAATACACTCTACTTTTCTCATTTTAATAAATTAAGTTATCTAAAATGGAAATAGGATTCATAGTTGTAAAATAGTATTATTACCTAATATCCATTAGTCTCAGGGACACTATGACCTTTTAGAGCTTTGAAATTCTGTGCACTATTTATAATTTAGCTAGGTTATCAAGACCAAGCATTCCACGAAAAATAAATGCTAAGTATTACTGACTCTACCAGCTTTTGGGTTTTAAATCTTTGAAAGCCAAAATTACAGAAAGAATGCATTAATTAGAAGAATATCAATTGCTCTTACTTATATTTTAGGTTAATTTCTAAATATTATCCAACCTAGATTTAGATTCCTATGAAAACTGACAAGAAATGTTTTTCGAGAAACCTCAAACCTTTATTCAGGGAAGCAAATGTAGCAATATATTTGAGAAACTAAATGCAAAGATAGCATTTAAAAAAGGAAGGAGGGGTGCCAAAAACATATTGCTAAAAGCAAAATTTAGAATCCTGCTTTCTGAGTTTCTAGGAAAGAGAAATATAATAGCAGATGGCACTAAGCAGCAGTAACTTCTAATTTTCTTTTTCCATCATTACCCAAACTGTCAAGTCATATAAGAAAACACAAACAAGATATATAAGGGATAGGAAAGCAAACTTTCAGAGACGAATAAAGAATGTGTAAGAAATGGATCACTTAAACTATTTGGATATGTTTAAATTTCCAGCTCCAGTGATTTCAAGACTAGAATTTATGTAATTACCTGAGGTTATTATTGAGATACTAGAATGGTTTTATGTAAATCAGGAAAATGTAGTGAAGGACACTAAAGCTCAAAATGCCAAGGTAGCATTTTTGTTACAAATGAGATGAAAATCATGTCTTTTTTAGTAGTTTTATGTCATATTTACTAGATATTTTTGAATATCTATTTTCATTCACACTCTCAACCACAAAAGGGAGATGCCAAGAATATAAGGTTCTGACCTAAGAAGACAATAGACGTGTGATGTATGTAGGTTTGTACAGTTGAGGGCAAAATGGAAAGTCCTCATGTAGAGATAAGTACAAATTGTAGCACAGAAAAGAAAGTAAGCAGTTTGCACTGTAGGAGACATACAAATAAGACTAATACAAGAAATAGCATCATAACAGCAAGTAGAAATGCAAAGGTCAGAAGAGAATCATATTGAATGAAAATAAGCAATCAAGGCGTACTTAAAGAATAAAGAGCATTTTGGAGTGACTAAAATACAGGCCATATATGAACTACAGGAGGAAAAACCAATAGGAAGTACAATTTTTCAGTTAATTTGTGATGAGGTCTTTGTATGTGGTAGCAAGAAATTTAAGATTTTATGCTTAAAATGTTTTTTTAAAAAAAAAACATTTTTTTTATGAGCAGAAAGTGGTGTTTCTGAGAGGTCTGATGGCAGTGCACAGACTTATATATGACCTTGTTACCCACATGCATGTGACCATGGCACTTCCAAAACTGTAGTTTAGACCAGAAGGTTGGCTTCAAGTTTATGGACACATACAAACCAATGAACTAAAAGCAGCTAAACCAGACTGCCCACACCACACGGTATTGCAACATGAGGGTTAGCGGCAAGACCAGTGGCTCTCACCAGTTGAAACCTTTCAGCACGGAGTGCCCACTACACAGCAAGCAACAAGATGAGCTGGATGGCTGTTGGCTCAGAAAGAAGCACTCTGATGTCCCATAGGTTTAAGTTTATTAGTAAACAGTGATCAGTCACTACATTTTAAGCAGATGCATGAAAGGTACAATTGGTAATACGGGAGGAAAAAGTTGCTTAAACCAAAGAAAAACAGAATAAAGAAAATGAGCTTTTGGAAAGCGTCACCTCTGGAATGAGTTTTGATCCATGGGATTAGCAGAATTTAGTTCACAGTGAGTGGGGGAAGAGTGGAGGGTTAGGAGGAGGCAGAGGATGCAATGTTAGGTGTGTATACTGCCTATCATATTGTAATGTGATCATTGAGAATTACAGAATTATCCTCTGTTAATACTTGCAAGATTTAGAAAATTTAAGTGGCTCAAGTCAAATGTGACATGAAGAAAAATCCCAATATGAATGGATTTGAACTTTAAGTTTAGTATCTTTTAGTTGCAATACATGAAGACCAAAAGCAATCAATCAGATGAAAGCCACAAATTGAGAGTTTCTTTAAAAAAAAAAAAGAAAAAAAGAAAAAAAGAAACTATTACTCAAAGTGGCAAGTTATTTTCATGATTTTGTGTTATTTGTTAATAATCAAAGAGAGATCTTTATGTTTGGTTAGTGTTACACCACTGTTTGACCAACTGTTTATTTAGGCTACTTGTTTTGCTGAATAAAGTTTTAATGGGATTTGAAGTTCACTTACTAATTTCATTGGTATTTCTTTGTCTGAAAAGTTTCTATTCATTTCAGATATCCATTTTTAAATGGGTCTTTCAATTTGGGGAGATCTAATTTTTTAAGTTCTTCATACATTCTAGATATTAGTCTTTTGTCAGAGAAATTGCTGGCAAAAAAATTTTCCCCATTCTGTTGGTTATCTCTTCACTTTGCTGGTGGTTTCCTTTGGTATGCAGAAGCTTTTTTAATTTGATGTGATTTCATTTGTGGATTCTTGATATTATTCTTGTGCAATCAGGATTTAAGTCTTTACCTACCCCTTTGCCTTCAAGAGTTTTATCTATTTTAACTGCAGTAGATTAAGAGCTTTGTTCCAGTATTTAGACCTTTGATCAATTTCAATCTCAGCTTAGTACATTATGTGAAATGTGGTCTAAGTCAGCTTTCATCATGTGGTTCCCCAATTTTCCCAACTCCATTTATTAAAGAAATTATATCTCCTCCATTAAAGAGATTTGGGATTTTTGGTAAAAACAACCTAGCTGAGTGTGCCTAGGGTTGTTTCTATATCCTGTGTTCTGTTCCTTTAATACACGATTCTGGTTTTTATCAATGCCATGCTTCTTTTTTAAATCTCAGCAGCTTCCTAATATAATATGAAACATGATTGTGATGCCCGCTGCTTTGCCTCTGTTGTTCAGAATTGCTATTGCTATTCTAGTTTTCTTCTGGTTCCAGATGAATTTTAGGATTGCTTTCTCCAGTTCTGAAATGAATGATACTGCCTTTAATCTGTATAACAGTTTTAGAGTATGGTTATTTTGCCTATATGTGTTCAACCTAAGAAGGAACAGGAAGTATCCTTCCATTTTTGAAAAAAACTACAATACTGTAGTTTTCACAGGAAAGATCTTTCACTTGCCAGGTTAGATTAACTCCTAAGTACTTCTTTTTTAATACTATTGTGAAGAATATTATTCCTCTAGTATCTCTGTAAGTGATTTTATTGCTGTTGTACAGAAATACTATTGAATTCTTGTGCTGACATTATATTTTTCTACATCGTCACATTTGAATACTAATTTTTGGAGTCTTTTGGTGGAGTTTTGGGGTTTTCTATGTAGAGGGTCATGTCAGCAATAACGATAATTTACTTTCTTCTTTTGCTATCCAGATTTCCTTTTCTTGTCTTATTGTTTTAACTAATATTTTGAGAACTATATTAAATAGAAGTGATGATAGTGAACATTCTTGTCTTGTTCTGGTTTTTAGAGGAAAGCTTTCAAGTTCTTTCTGTGTAGTAGGATGTTGGCAGTTAGTTTGTCAAAGATAGCTTTTATCAGATTGAAAGAGAAACTTTTCCTAGTCCTACTTTCTTCATTATTTTTATCATGAATGGCTGTTACATTTTGACAGATGCTTTTTTCTTCACCTAATGAAATGATCATGTGATTGCTGATCTTGCTTACATTTATGCAGTAAATTACATTTATTAATTTGTGTATGTTGAATCATTCCTGTTTTCCTGGAAATAATCTTCTTTGATCATGATGTTTATCTTTTTGATGAGTTGCTATATTCTATTTGCCAGTCTTATTGAGGATTACTGCATCTGTGTTCATTGAATGGATTGATCTATAGTTTTCTTTTTTTACTTGGTTCCTTCTGTGGTTTTAGAATCAAGATAATGTTCATTTCCAGATTGACTTTAGGAGTAGTACTTCCCTTATAATTTTGTTAAAGAGTTTGAGGATTAGATTACCATCTAATCCTCAGTGATCCATTGGGACATGGACTTTCCTTGTTGGTGTTTTTTAATTACTCCTTCATATCACTGATTAATAGTGGTTTATTTTGAATTTTTATATTTTTTGGTTCAGCTTTAGTGTTTGTATTTAGAAATTTTTTTCATTTCCTCTGAATTTTCCATTTTACTAGAGTAAGGTTCTCAAAGTAGTCATCAATAACCTTCCAGATTTCAGCAAATTCTTTTATGATTTCATCCTTTTACTTATAATTGCATGAATTAGGATCTTTTAGTTATTTTGGTAAGATTAGCCTAGAATCTGTTTTGTCTCATCTTTTAAAGAATGAACTCTCCTGATCTTTACCATTACCTTGTTGTATTACATTTGGATTTTAATGCATTTATTTGCTTTTCTAGGACCTTGAGTTGCAACATTAAGTTAGTTGTTTGAATTCATTCTGTTTATCTGACTTGACAATTCACCTCAATGAATGTCTTTGTTAGAATGGTTTTCATCATCCAGGGATGTAGCTCAGTAGCATAAGTGCCTGCCTTGCAAGTGTAAGCTTGTAAGTTTGATCCCTGGTACAAAAAAAAAAAAAAAAAAAAAAGCAGCTTTCATCCTATCCCATAGGTTCCAGAATGTTGTTCCAGTATGTTACACTACTGGATTTAGTATTTGATTGTAGAAACTGTCTAATTTCTTCTTTAACTTTATTTATGACTCATTGATTATTCAAGATGATATTATTTAAACATATTAAAATATAATCAGATACCTTATAATGAAATTAAAATTTAAAAGAATCACAAAAAGTAATATACATTTTTATTTTACTCATTTAGAAGGAAATAAATGTTTCAAATACTTCATACAACATTTGTATTTATTATTGTAGTTGCACAGTTTATCATTGTTGATTCTACTATGTATATGCTTTGTTTTTTAATGTTGATGAAGAGTAATTTATACATTTTTAGTCAGTTCTTTCGAATTTATATCTAAAATTTTTTAGTTTATCTGAAGTAACAAAGATTTTGTACTTTTTTGTTTGTAGTATACTTTCTCTCTAAAAGGCCTGCTGTTTTTTACTCTAAATTTAGATCTACATTTTAATTTAATTAAATATGCTAATATTTTTATACAGTAGTTTGAATAATTCAGTTTTCTGTGTGTATCTCTCTCTCTGTTACCCTTCCATACAGATGTCCAAATATTTATATGAGTTTTTTTCTGAAATCCATGCTTTTGCTATTTAGCATTTGTCAAAATTCTATTGACCATATATATCTTGATGTGCTATCAATGTATTTGTCAATGTCTATGGCAAAATCACAGTCTGCTAGTTGTGGCATTACAATAAGTGTTGAAATAAGGTATTATGCATTATCCAACTTTTTCATTTATTAAAAATATTTTTCTTATTCCAGTCCATCTATACATTTTTATCAGTATTTATTCTGTAATTTTAGATATGACTATAATTAATCTTAACAATTTTGAACCTTCCTATAAATATAGTATATCTTTCCCTTTTTACAGATTTTCTGTGATTTCTTTTGTAGATACGTATTAATTGATACCATTCATCCTACATTTATTTGATTGCATTCGTGCATATTATTTTTTACTTTTAATGCACTGTAAAAGAGAATAAATGTCACTTCTTAAAATGCAAATTTCTTACACAGTCCAATTCACCATCTAAACTTTTTCTTTATGATTCACATTATCAAAAATTAGTACTTTGATATTTGCAGTTAATTAAATATTCCATCATATAGTTGCTGAAGTTTTATTATTTCAAATTTTATATTTAATAAACAATATTAGCAAGTGCATTTTAAAAACCTCCAAATAATAATGAATTGTAATGAGATATAAAATTCTTTCTATTTGTAGTGCTGTGGCTTAAATAATTATGCAAAAATGTGTTGGTGATTTGTTATATAGTGCTTCTATCCTGAAACTTTTCAATCTAGTCAGCACATATTTTAATGTCATGTGACATAATTATTTTTGAACTTACTGTTATATCTTACAGAATTTTCCATTAAGTTATCACACTATATTTATTCTACTTTCATTTATTTGTTTTTTCATCCTTATAAAACATGTTGAATATCTTTGTACATGGATGTTTTTCTCATTTTATATTTTCCTTAGTCAGCAGTGAGAAGTACAGATGAGAAAAGAAATTCTTTAATAATTTTAAGTGTTAAATTCTCTATTGCTTTCCTATAGAAATTTGTGAATATTCTATATATTCAATAATGTCAATATTTTAATATATATTTAATCTTTTTATTTAAAATAACTGCTATGATTATTTTTATTTACATCATATCTTTAAGATACTAGAATGTCATTATATAACACATGATAAAATTATGCATAAATTTTCTCCTAAGATCATTTTCACATATAATTTTTAAAAATTAGAGGTGTGAGCTCTTAACATATATACATATGTACTTGAGTGGAGAAATATAATTTGGATTAAATGATCATAATAAAATTGAGCTAGACATGTATACTCTGCTCCAATAAATTTTTAGTCAAAAATTCAAGAGCTGCCTAAAAATTGCTAGAGCAACCAACAAGATATGTTTGTACTGTTAGATTTTGGGGAAGCATTCTTACATATTCAAAAATTTTGTCTCAGCTTTTCAAGTGATTAAATGCTTCCACTTTTTCTTCTTAGAGATTAAATTTATAACAGAGCAAAGCAGCCTTGGGTATAAGTTTCTGCATATTTACCTGTGTCTGGGGTTCTGTGCAGTTTATCACTGGTGGAAAAAAAAACCCTTTGGATAGGATATTTGAGTTTCTTAGAGGAATATAGTGACAAAAATACAGAATAATAAATATAGATGATTTTACAAAACTACTTTACCGAGATGAAATACTTCTATCCTGTTGTGTCTAGACAAATGAAACATTTCATGATGAAATAACAATATATTTCTTTCTGTATGTTGCTATACTTAAATTTCCATGGCAGACAAGTCTATATATTATAGGAGCTAATATGAATGCATTTAAGCTCTGAAGCTTCACTTAATCATAAGCTTAGGATATATTTTAAACAAAAATTTAATAATTTTATAGAGTAAACATCCACTACAAGATAATTCTAAATTGTAATCTTCACACATGAATGAAGAAGACTGTGATTCATGGCTTATGCAATCCATTCTTCTTTTAAGAACATTACTGAATATCAACTTCATTCCAGTTATGGTGCTTACTGCAAAGATGTAAAGATGAATAATTCATACTCATCTGCTAATTTTAAGCTAATCATAATTTTTTGCAAGTTATAACATTTTAAGACATATCTTGTTTGTAATTTAAGTGTAAAGACTATCTTTAAAATTTTAATACTGATCTTATGTAGTAAAACCTAAAACTTTCAATAACTGCTTAGCTACTTTAAATCTCAATATCCATCAAACCCTCCTCACTCAATGCAAATCTTTCCTTACCTCTTGTATTTTTTAGGGAAACCCTGTTAATGTAATTTGTATTATATATAATTTCACATCTTTCGTTTTTGTGTTGTGGAGTAGTGGTAGTTCTGAGAAGAGCTAGGAGCAGTTCTTATATTGAACATAAACTTAATTTTTAGCTTTTCTTTAATAGTTGTATTTTCATAATCATGACAGACACAAACATGCCTTTTGTTGGCAGAATTTTCAAATATTTAAAAACTGTTAGTTCCTCACACATCTTCTCCTCTCTTAGTTTGTACAACTAAACAGTAAATGGTTAAGCTATCAACTAAGCTTGTACTTGAATATAGGGATTCATAAAGTTCTTAATTCATATTATTACAAAAATCAGTTTATTTTGGTTTGCTAGGAATAGTCCTTTCTCAAATTGTTTCTTCAAAGTGCCCTGGACTGGACTGTAATTATGTGATCATTCTCAGCTTTTTGTTCAGAATTGATTATAACAGAGTACTTACAATAATTTCCAAAGTAAACAGGGCAAAGTTTTTGAAGTTTTTACAATTTTCATTTACAATGAGGATATCTGGTGGCACATCCAAATATATCAGAATTCTTCACATGGCTGGAGACAGTGTAAGAAGCGTAGGTGATTGTCTCAAATATGTAACATAGATAAAGACATACTTCTCTGAAATATGTGGCCTAAAATTAACCTTAGGAAATAAAAATGCATGTTTAAAATTTAATAATTATGTCTCACCTAAAAAAGTACATTTAAAATTTCTGAATTGGTACTGCGTAAATGTAAATAAACATTTGCTTATATGCCTTAAACAGCATAAAAATTGTCACACTTATAATTAATTGAGATTCTAAGAAAAAATTGAGTTATTTCTGTAGAAATAAAGAAAAAAACAAAGCAGTAAATAGAAAGAAAGTGGAAACGTACTTTAATAAATGGAAGGTCTAACGTGAATTCTACTCCCTGTCTTTCATATTAACCATGTAGGCTATTTAATCCCTCAGGATCTCAACTTCATTTCATTTTAAATAGGGAACTTGAGGAGGATGTATAGATGATATAGAGCATGTGAAATTACTTTAAAACTAGAAAAATAACTTTAAAATACTGACAATAGGAACATATTAATTTTACCTTGAATTTATACAGTTAAAAACTTCAGAATAGAACAAAGAACTCAAACTGACTTGCAGTGATTTGAACTCACATGTGGATGGTTTAAACCTATATTTTGGCCTCATCACCTTCGTGAAGTAGTTTTAAAAACGATTTATAAAGAGAATTGTCAAAATTCCCTCAACTGAAACAATGAATGATGAATGTTCATAATAGCTGCCCAAAGGGAGCACATTCTGTAGCTTTCTTTCTTGTGCTTTATACTATTTTTTTAAATATTCAATTTAGCTACTAACATAAGAGCATTCAGGACACATTTTGCCACAGTTGACGGATCTTTGATAATTCCCTTGGCCGGTTACCTTTAAAGGTTACCAGGTACTTCTATTATAAACTCAAGATTTTAAAGATTTCTACAATTATTACTTATCTCATCAAAAAGAGTCATTTACTTAAAGAAACGAAATCACACACCTGCTTATTCCTACACTGTGGTTCATGCTTTTGCATTTTGAAATAATTTATGAACAGATGGATATTCTGCTCAGGGAAAACTTGCATTTGCTTTCTTTTTAAAAAACATATTTTCGAGACTGTCAAAACATTACAAAATCATTAGGAGACTCCCATGTTAGAATCCTGTCAGACATTTCATTACAAGCCCACATTAAGAGTTTAGCTATTTTAGATCACAAACAGCCTTAGCCAAGCACAGCCTGTTAGTGAAGTTGAAATTTGTTAAGGGATGGGAAAAATGAATTGCTATAGTTGCAGCTGAATGTGTCAAACTGAGTATGCTGACAAGCTCTGTGAAATTACACTGGAAATTTAAATCAAGTGCTGATAAAATTCACACATCACTGGTATACTGGGAAAATTGTTGTTTGTGGTCAATGCTATTGTCTTATTTACTTTTCTCAATCCTGACACAAAATAGCTGACACACACAAGTTAAGGGAAGAAAAGTTTATTTGGCTGTTTGTAGAAGTTTCAGTCCATAATCAGCTCACTCCAAAGCAAGGTAACACATGAAAGAGGGGCTAGAGTTCGAAAACAGCAACAAGGGAGAGAAGAGAGACAAGCCTCTTTCCGTTCCTTATGTTGTATCCAGTCTACTGGGATTAGGGCTGTGCTAATTCCCTCAGTGGACTGATCCATCAAACACTCGCCCTTAATATCAGCATTGCACTGTGAATTGATCCTACTCTAAATTCAGACTCTGAGAAACTCCTATAACTATATTGGGCTTTGGGGGAACATCTAACCACAATTATTATAACTAAATTTGCTATCAAGACTGCAAGTGTCTGCCAGTTATCATTTCTATTTGTATTATCTAAAGCAAATTTGTAAATCATTCTTTCTAGTTGGTACAAGATTTCAGCATGATGATATTAAATTAGATCAAATAATGCAAGTAAAGCCTAGCAAATATTAACTATTTTTCAATAAATTTAAAGTGAATTATACTTCAGGAAAGGGAAAATTACACAGATTTTAGTTATTTTATAAAGACAAACATTTGCTTTCTGCAGATGAACTTATTAATATAATTTCAAGAAAAAAACATATATTCTCTTTTTAAATTTTATTTTAAAGACAATAAAATAAAAGAGGACAAAACAAAGCAGATAAGAATAGAACAATGTAAGCAACACAGCACTTCACCACAAAACAACCAGATATCAACAGTAGCTACCATAATGTCTCTTTCTTTGAAATAGTTACACATATCTGCACATACAATAGTATCAAACACAACAAAATAGTATAAAATCATTCAGGAGAATGAAAATATTGCAAGGTATTCAGGACCAAATAACACAAAATAAACAATTACTACTATAATATCTCATTTTCCATATAAAATTTCTTATAATATCACACATATTAAAATCCAATAAAACCCAACATGATAGAACCAATGGAAATAGAAGAACAAAAGAATAGTAGGGCTTCAAAGCAAGTTGATA
The DNA here is from genome assembly GCF_034190915.1 of Cavia porcellus. Classification (NCBI taxonomy): domain Eukaryota; kingdom Metazoa; phylum Chordata; class Mammalia; order Rodentia; family Caviidae; genus Cavia; species Cavia porcellus. The sequence goes on along the minus strand of NW_026947487.1, from coordinate 28,699,602 downwards.
TTAAATCAGCAATGAGTGCCGTAGTGTATTATTTTCTTCAAAGTAGCTGTTCATACCATCAGACATAATAAAATCAAACCAAAACAGAATAAAACCATTCTAACTTATAATGAAAACATTATAAGGCTTCAAAGCAATGTAATGAGGAATCATGATTACCATAAAATCATATGTACTCTTACCATTTCCTACACAGGGGAGACTATATAGTATTTATACATGTGAGTTTGATTTATTTTGCTTATAAATATGATCGCAAGTTGCATCCATTATTTATAAATATAATGTGATAATTGTTTATAGTTGAGTAGTACTTCGTTGTAAAAAAGTACCAAAACTTTTTTATCCATTCCTCAGTTGATCAGCACTGAGGTTGTTTGCAAGATCTGGATATTACAAATTGTGCTGCTATAAACATGGGTGCACATATATTTCTTTGGTATGATTTTTTCAGTTCTTCTGGAAATATGCCTAGAAGTGGGATAGCTGGGTCAAATGGACTTCCAATCCCAGCCCTTTGAGGAATCTCCAGACTGATCTCCACAGTAGTGCACCAGTCTATACTCCCACTAACAGCTCAAGAGTTCCTTTTACCTCACAACCTCTCCAGCATTTATTGTTGGTAGTTTTCTTGACCCTGGCCATTTTTTCTGGAGTGAGACGGAATCTCAATGTTGTTTTAGTTTGCATTTCTCTAATGACCAATGATCATGAATATTTTTCCATGTATTTATTTGTTATTTGTATTTCTTCATCTGAGAAGTGTGTATTCATCTCAGATGCCCGTTTTTGGACTGGGAGTTTGAATTTCAGGGGTCTGAATTTTTTTAATTCTTTATATGTTCTAGACAGAAGTCCTTTCTCTGAGGGACAGCTCACTAACATATTTTTTCCCAATTTGTGGTTTTTCTTTTCATTATGCTGCAGATTTCTTTCAACATGCAGAAACTCTTTAATTACATGTTATTCCAGTTACTGATTCTGCAAGGTATTTCCCATGCAGTATGATTCTTGTTCATGAATTCTCTGCCGACCCCTATGTCTTCAAGATTTTAACTTACTTTGTCTTCTAACAGATTTAGTGTTTCTGTTTTAATATTTAGATTCTTGATCCATTTAGACTGTAGTTTAGTACGTGGTGATAGTCATGAGTCTAGTTTTAGTTTTCAACATATGGAGAGCCAATTTATCCATCACCATGTATTAAAGAGACTATCATTCTTTCAGTGAACGTGTTTGGCTCCTTTATCAAAGATAAGGTGGTTGAGTGTGTTTGTAGTTGTGGTTGTATGTTCTAATCTATTTCACTGATCTTCAGATCTGTTTTAATTCCAGTACCATGTTGATTTTATTACAGTAGCTTTGTAGTATAACTTCAAGTCTGGGATTATGATGCCTCCTGCTTTGCCTTTGCTGCTTAGAATTGCCTTTGCTATTCTAGGTCTCTTCTGGTTCCAGATGAATTTTAGAAGAGATCTCTCTAGATCTATAGGTATGTTGATGGTATTTTCATTGTGATTGCATTGAATCTGTGTAACAATTGTGGGAGAACGACCATTTTCACAATATTTATTCTTCCTCTAACTGAACAAGGAATGCCTTTCCATTTTCCGAAGTCCTCTTCAATTTCTTTTTCCAAAGTATTATAATTTTCCTTGAATAGATCTTTTACTTCTTTCATTATATTAATCCTTAAGTATTTCAGGTTTTTGGATGCTAGTGTGAGCGTGTGGCTTCTCTTATTTCTCTCTCAGTGATTTTGTTGTTCGTGTATAGGAATGCTATTGATTTTTAAGTGTTGACATTGTGTTCAGCTACATTTATTTATTATATCTAGGTCTTTCAATGGAATTTTGGGGGTATCTATGTAGAGTATCATATCATCTGCAAATAATGACAATTTAACTTTCTCTTTTCCTATCTTTACTCCATTTATTTCTATTGTCTTAACGCTTTGTCTAGTATTTCCAGTACTATGTTAAATAGGAGTGGGTATAAGGGACATCCATGTCTTGTGCCTAATTTTAAGATAAAGCCTTTCAGTTTTTGGCTGGCTGTTGGTTTGTCATATGTGGACTTTATCATATTGAGATAAAGACCATATATTCAAATTCTCTGTAAGGTTTTTATCATGCATGAGTGTTAGACTTTATCAAAAGCTTTTTCTGCATCTATAGAAATGATCGTGTGATTTTTATTTGACTTTATTGATATAATGTGTTACATTTATTGATTTACATATGTTGAACCATCCCTGCATGCCTGGGATGAATCCCACTTGGTCATGATGTATAATCTTCTTGACGATTTGCTGCATCCAGTTTGCAATTATTTTATTGAGAATTTTTGCATCTATGTTCATCAGGGAAATTGGCCTGTAATTCTCTTTTTTAGTTGGGTCTTTCTTAGGTTTTGGTACTAGAATAATATTTGCTTCCATGATGACTTAGGAAGAATTGCTTCCCTTTCTATTTCATTGAAGAGTTTGAGGAGTGAGAGCATTAAGTGTTCTTTGTATTTCTTGTAGAATTCCACAGTGAATCCATCTGGGCCTGGATTCTTCTTTGTAGGTGAAGACTTACTTACATTTTCAATTTCATTAATAGAAATTAGGATTATCAGCAGTTTTACATCTTCTTGACCCAGCTTTGGTAATTCAAGTTTCTAGGAATCTGTCTTTTTCTTCTGTGTTATCAAACTTATGAGAGCAGAGGTTTTTGAAATAGGTGTTGATGATCTGTATTTCCACAGAGTCTGTAGTGATTTCACCTCTTTCATTCCTTGTTTCATGAATTTGAGCTTTTTCTTTCCTTTTTAAAATAAGGTTGTGTAGGGGGCTTATCAACTTTATTTATTGTTTCAAAGAACCAACTTTTTGATTCATTGATTCTTTGAATTGCTTTGTTAGTCTCTATTGCATTAACTTCTGCTCTGATTTTTTATAATTCCTCCCCTTCTTTTGGCTTTGGGCTTGACTTGCTCTTCTTTTCCTAGATGTTTGAGTTGTAAATACAGGTTGTTTATCTGAGCTCATTCTGTTTTCCTGATGTGGGAACTCAGTGCAAAAAATTTTCTTCTCAGGATTATTTTCATTGAATCTCACAGATTCCAGTAAGTTGTATTTGTATTTTCATTTGCTTGTAGATATTGTTTAACTTCTTTAATTTCCTTTGTGACCCACTAATTGCTCAAGAGTGTATTCAATTTGCATGTTTTGTGGAGTTTTTGCAGTTTCTTTTATCATTAATTTCTAGTTTCATGGTGTATGATTCAATAACATACATAGGATAATTTCAGTTCTTTTGAATTTATATGTTCTGTGGGATAGTATATGGACTATTTTAGAGAATGTCCCATGTACTGCTGAGAAGAAAGTGTATTCTGATGTTGTTGGATGGAACACTCTGTATACACCTACCAAGTGCATTTTTTCACAAATCTGATTCAGTTTTGTTATTTCTTGGCTGATTTTCTGTCTGGTTGATGTGTCCCTTGGTGTCAATGTGTGTTAAGGTTTCCTGTTATAATTGTGTAATTGCTTATTTGATTTTTCATTTCTGTTAATACTTGCTTTGTATAACTGGGTGCTCTGGAATTTGGTGCATGCATATTTTAGATAATTTTCTCTTCTTGAAATTTCCCCCTAACTAGAATGTAGTGAACTTCTTCATCTCTTCTGATAATTCTTGGTTTGAATAGCTACATCTACTTTTTTTTTTCATTTCCTGTTGCGTGGCGTGTTGTTTTTTATCCTTTGACTTTCAGTCTATGAGTGTCCCTTTGGGTTAGAGGGGTTTCTTGCAGACAGCATATGGTTGAATGTTCTTTCTTGATCCATTCTTCCAGTTCGTTGCTTTTAATTGGTGAATGGAAGACATCTACATTAACAGTTATAACTATTATATATTGGTTTTTTGTTGATGTGTATTCTTTCTGCTAGTGTATCTTTACCTTTCCATCTGTTTAACTGTCTGCTTTGCTTAGTGGTTTTTTCCTATGTGTATCTAGACTTTCTATCAGTATTATTTGAAGGGTTGGTTTGGTAATCATGAAATTCTTCAGCTGTTCTTGGTCAAGGAAGTATCTTATTTCTTCATTCATTTTGAAAGAGATTTTCAAGGTACATCAGTCTGGGTTGCAAGTCATTTTCCTTTAGGATCTGAAATACTTCACTCTTCTTCACTTCATTGTTTGTGTTGAGAAGTCTGCTGTGATTCTGATAGGTTTTTGTTTACAGATAATCTGTCCTTTTTAACAGCTTTTAATATTCTGCTCTTATGTTGGATTTCTGAGATTTTGATTATTATACGTCTGGGGGTAGTTTAATTTTGGTTATGTTTATTTAGAGTTCTATATGCTTCACTAATCTTTATGTAGATTTCTATTCTCATGTTTGGGAAATTTTCAGGTATTACCTTTGTACATAGCTTCTTGATATCATTTGTGTTGTCTCCTTTTTCGTTTATCCTTATTAATCTTATGCTGTTTTTCTTTGCATCATCTTGCAACTGTTGAATTATTTCCTGATTCCTTGTTATTTTTAAAGGATCGTTTCTTTCCTATTCACTATCTGCAATCTTATCTTTGAGGTCTGAAATTCTGTCTTCCCTTCCATTGTGGCAGTTTTACCAACTTTCAATGGAAGTTGATATACTGTAAATCTCTTTGAATCTGCTTGATGCATTCTGCTTGTTTCTTGTACTGTTCTTCCAGAGATTCCATCTTTTTTCATTGTTCCTCTAATTTTTTTTTTAATCTGGGTCTTCTTTAGATGTGTTCTCCATTTCTTTCATTACAATTATCATTTCTTCTTTTACCTGGGAGATTATTTCTGATTTGAGTTCTTTTATAGCTTCCCAGAATTGTTTCATTATTTCAGTTGATACATTTCAGGCATTTCAGATGTATGGCTTATATTTTCTTCTATTTACATGGCTCCTAGGCTTTCTTGGGATGGACTGGAGGTTTAAGATTGCATTTTGATCTTGCGTCTTGTCATTTTCCTATATATCTGTGTTTTGAGTGGTGTTCCAAAGCTTCCCTGTGGGCATGTTGGAAATCACCTGCTGTACCCTTGGTTCCTGGAACTGAATGATGCTTGCTGAGTGTGGTGCAGTCAGGTTGCAGGTCCTTTCATTCTGCCTCCAGTGTTCCAGGAAGCTGCACAGGCCCCTAATGATGGTCCCTAATGATGGTGATGGCCCAAAGCTCTCTCTGACTAGTGCCTGTGTGGTGGAACTCGTCTTACGTGCCCTCAGTTCCCCAGATTGAAAGAAAGTCCCTAGGCATGGTACAGTCAAGCCTGCAAAACCTCCTGAGCCTCCTACAGTATTTCAGGGAGATGCTAGTGATGGTGTTAAGCTCTTCTGGGCCAGAGTAGGCACACTGCTATATTTTCTATTGAAAAACAACAGAAAGCTATTTCATGGAACTTGGATATTTTCAGATTTATTGATGGTTCTTAATGTGTGTGGCCTGCTAAGCAAAGAAAGTCAGAGAGATCTAAAGTCAATACAATGGAGGGATAGTTTCATTTATGAAAGAGTTACATAAAAAGAAATTGGAAAATAGTTTTAATAACTATCTTAAAAAGATAGTGGAAACCATCATAAAATATAAGGAGATAAAACTGGAGAAAATGTCATGCTTTATTTTACATAATAAAGTTGGCATAATAGTCTCTCACTGGATTGAATTTTAAATTTATGTTGTTGATTTGAGCTGGCTAAATATTACATTCTAGAGACCATGGAGAATTCATATTACCTGAAATAGCTGTAGCTTTCTTTGGAATTCTCTCAGAACTTTTCAGGTTAATGAGTTGATCTGTTTTGAAAAACACAACTCACACAAAATTAGGAATTACATAGTTTAATACTAACTCAAATATCGGGAAAAGTTTAGTCCATTTTTAATCCAGTTGTAATTCTCAAATTTTTTAAAAATGCATGAATATATCTATTCAGTTTAACAAAATAATTTGTTCTACAAATATATTAATGTCAATTAGAAGTGTATTGCCAATTTTGTAGTCAAATAATCCCAAATATGAATTACAACTTCAAATTAATTATTTGGGAATGTAGAGTTTATGAAGGTTATATATTGTTAAAATAAAAGCAGCAGGCTCAGAGAAAGTGAGAGATTTTGATCTAACATAACTACATTTGAATAACTTTCTGTCTAAGTTGTTATGAATATGTCATAACTTCTTTTTCAACTGTGTGATATGCAAAATTAGAATAATCCATTTTAAGATACTTTTGCTAGATGAGATAAATACTAGTTTTGCTCAATTAAAAATTCCATCCCTTATTGTTCATGTATGCTTTCATGAATAAAAAGGTTTTTTTATTTTTCCCAATGAAAACAATCTTGGGGAAAACAGTAATAGGGAAACTGATTTGAAGTTTTTACGTCACAGTGGTATAATAATATTTGAGCTCCTGAATATATTCATGACATCTTTCGGGTAGGACAACTTCCAAAAGAAATACAAAGGATACAGCATATGTTGTGGTTTCTCCTGTAACACCATTTGACCTAAGTTTGAAATCAACACCAATTAATAACAGCTGAGTAGTTGTGATTCTGGGATAATACGAAACTCAATTTTTTCTCGTTAGGTAATAAAAGTTATTTTTTTTCATTTACAATGTGTTCTTCTTTGTCATAAAAAGGTAGAAATATGCAACTCATAATCAAATACCAGTACATTGTCCACAGATCCATCTATTTTCACTTGTGCATAGACTGTGTAATTGGTTAAGATCTCAGTATTCTATGATTTTGTTCAATTCAGTTTGTAATACAAATTCACAAAGATATTGTATTTCAGTTTCCTACAGCACATATAGTATTCACAGAGTAAAGTTTTAATCACTTAAGGATATTTGGAATTGGAAATTTTAATAAATTATTAATATTTGATCAATGATACCACATTTTCTGTATGAAGCACTAGGAGAAAATATACAAATGCCAGAAAGTTACAGATTATCCATAGTTACAGAGTTACAGATTATCCATTAGATGAAAAATACATATAAGATTACAATGAGTTTCATTTTTCATTTCACTTTTCCCAAGTACAATTGTCCAGTTATTCAACTTTTACTGCTCATATTGAATATGTTTTCTAAGATCTTGAAAACTTCTCATTTTCATAGAGTTTAAAAAGTTCAACTGAATCAGTAGAAACTTGATTTTTCTTTCTTAGAACTAATTCTCAGAGAATTCTTGCCATATTGTTGGTTAGTGGCAATTACTAATTTCACTTTATTAATAATTTGCAATAAAAATAGTGGATATACAGATTTACCGCAGCTGTATGATAGGGAGAAAAATTCAAATCTCTTATAGCTCTTCAACTTTTCACCAAGGCTCACTAATGATTTAATATCACTGGAAGTATAATCAGATTTTTAATGCATTTACCTTATTTCTTTACCAGGCACTGACTGTTAACTAACCTGTTAAGGGTAGACAAAGTTCTGTAACATAACAGTAACTATAGTTTAAAACAAATGTTAAATATTTATATTTAAAGGCTTTCTAAAGATAGAAAAGGAGCCACAAATTTTCTCTTTTTTGTGAGCTTCATTAATTTGCATTGAATTTTACTTATGTTTTTAAAATTCCTGTGTTATGTAGGCATGGAGATGACGATCTCTAATCTCCATGCTCTGGGAAACTGAGACAGGAGGATCCCAAATTTGAACACAACCTAGGAAATTTATCAACTTACTAACATCTTGACTCTGAGTAAATAAATAAATAAATAAGTCTTTCTACTAGTCATTGAGACAAAATATCTGATGCCCAAAATTAGGGGCAGAAAGATTTATTTCTTATAGTTCTTGGAGGTATATATTCAGTTGACTCCAAGGCAAGGTGGTACGGTGGGGCCAAAGTTCATAGCAGGTGCAAACGGCAAGGCAGAAACCTAAAAGACAGAGAGACTGGCCTTCTTCCTACCAATACATCATATCGAGGTTCCACCCCGAAGCGGATGTAGCATTCACACTACCAACCCAAATGCTAAAGAATAAACAGATCACAAATGCATAATTGCATGAGGCTTGGAGGCCATTGAAATAAACCATGACTAAATAAATAAATAAATAAATAAATAAAACAGTGATAGAAATGGGTTAATGCAAAGGTCATGAGCACAATCTCCAGTACCACAAAAAACCGACAAATATTCTGATTAGTGCACAGTATCCTATTGAATTTTTATGAAGATATATAAGAATATAAAATCTTTAATCTTCCTTACTGTAGCTCAGTTTAGGAAATACTTTTTATGAAAATAACTGTAAGTTACAAAGTACATGGAGGCCATATTTGTTCACTTTTGGTTTTCTACATATTAACCATGCAAATTTTGACAAGAAAATGTGGCAGTGAATTGTGGAATACTAGCTTTAATCAAGTAATAAAAGATGAGAATGTATTTTCTAAAGTAATGTAATTGAATCTTACCATTAATTCTGTAATAGCAAATATATTTTGAGTACATTCTTGGATATTTACAAATAATTTCATGAAAGCAAAGTATATACATATGAGAAAAGTTAATGACATTATATAAAACAAACAAATATAAAGAGAAACGGAATATTATATCACTTGTATATTGAATCTAAAAACTTCAACCCTCAAGCTTAGGGTTTAACAGAGGGATTGGAGGAAATGGTGAGATGTAGGTCAAAGTGGACAAGGGGAAAAATAGCAACAAGGTGTATGAAACTGCTGTTTCTGGAGAGGTACTTTGACATCACAATTTTATGATAGTAATATGCATTCATACATTTAATTTAGCATTGTAATTCAAATTTATACAGATCCCCTCCCATCTGCTGCTTGTAAAGGACAAAGTCATCCATCAGTAAATTAGAGTTCTCAATGTATCATTTAATCAGAGCTTTGCAATTAATACCAAACTGAAAAAAAATATTACTGAAGATTAGAAAATTGAGGAATAAAAAGTTTTGACTCCTAGGTGTAAAATCTAAATTATTTTTCATAAAACATACAATCAAATAATAACAGCTATTTCTGATTGCTAAAATTTTCATGGGGCTTGCACTTATATATGTAATATGCATTTGTATACAACAGAATAATTAAGAAAAATATGTACAAATATTTTATTACAGAAAAATGCAACTGATTCTTGTTTTAATGTTTATATACTGAAGCAAAACTGGAATCTAGTTGGAGGTTAACTTGGAAACCTATTTTGAGCATATCATTTAAATTTTCTAAAGTCATGCCAGCCTGAGAGAATCTTTAAAGTGAGAATAATAGCTTTAAGATGAATTTCATTGTCTCTCATCTCATTTGTTCAACAGGAAGTCAGCCCTAAATTGAGCTATCTATTTCTGTTCTCATCACTAGGAAATGTTACATGTGCTAGAGCAAAACAAAACAAGACAAAACCCAATCTGTATATAATAATCATATTGCTGTGACAATTCTCCTATCCTCTTTTATGACACTAGTATTCATGAACTAGAATAATGATACCATACTAACACGATTTACTTTGCCAGAACTTCTGATAAACATTATAAGAATGAAATTCATGCAGAGGGACATGTTTTAATGTTTCGGAATCTGTTACTTCAAGTACTACAAAACCTGGAGAAATTGGTGAAGGGAAAGAATTCTATTAGTGTTCAGGAGACCTTAGCAGAAGTCACTGGAGTTATAAACTGACAAGATGACTTAAGTGGTAACTAACTTTGGAGAGCTCTTGAAGCTGAACATGAATTGCCATGAAGTGATAATATTTCTGAAGACTCACTTTTGGTGTATTTTCAAAATTTGGGAATATTACACTCAGGATTTCATTAGGTTTTAATAATGAAGAGGTTTAAAAAAGTCTTTGGTAATGGTTAAGCAAGGAAAAGATAACGAATGTGTAAACTACGTATATCCTTCTGCACAACAAAGGCATACTTTCTGTGATAAAAGACTTATTCTTCTTGGAAAAAAACCACAATTTTGTAACTTTACTCCCACTAGCTACACTGCCTCAAAAATACGTGGGGGTAAAAGTAATAAGAAATGTGGGAGTAATACAACCCAAAATGTGTAATTGCCATAGTACAAAAGAAAAGAAAGTGCTCTAAAGGTTATAACTCCATATATATTAAAATGTATAAGGTAGATAACCATAATACTGAGTTTTGTTGGATCATTGAACAAAACTGTTTGTAGACTCACTGTTTGAAAGTCCCCTTTATATGCTTTAATTTTGTAACTTGAACAACTATTTCTAGTATGAGAATATGTAATCTATTAACTAGTGATTTCTTACTGTTTATTTTTTAATTTTTGTATTACTTGTACCCTTTTTCTGTTTTTTTTTTCTTTTTTCTCCTTAAATAAATTTTTAAAAAATCGGTGGGGGTGTGAAAGTAAAGAAAAATGGTTGAAATTCAATCCAGGAACAAAGACCTACAGTGAGATTTACTCATAATTGTAGAGATTTTTCCGCATCATCCACACTCACAAAAAAAGAAGGTCTAATGGAATAACAGTGGATTCGAACTGAAAGCTGAGAGGCTCAAATATATTTCAGGAAGGTTTTTGGTGGTTTTGTTTTGTTTTAGGAAAATTCAAGATAACAGAATATACAGAAAGGAGACTAGAGGAATTGAAGTTGCTTCCAACCCCTATGCTGAAGCAAATATTCAACATAAAGATGCATAGCAGTTCTGGGATAGATTCTAGTTGTCCCCAGATTCACTCTTGCTAGATTTGTCTTTTCTATACAATATAGAAAGACAAGGAGGATGAGAAATGTCATATGCAAAGTCAAAATATTTTTTTTTTATTTGTGGAAGAAATTGTTGCAAAGCCGCTCCAAAGAATCGGGGACCAGAGCTGGGTCATCTCTGAGCTCCTTATGGGTAGAGGCCCCATATCTACTCTAGTGAGGTTTGCTACTTGATTGATTGCATATTGGTTTTGTTGGTAGGGGCGTGGTCTTGGGAGCTAATCAGGGAATTTGAGTACGCATGACAACCTGTGCTAGGAGGCAGAGTGCTGCCTTTCTATCCTCTAAAAATTTTAATCCAAGTAAGGGTCTTTCCTGTCCCTACAATAACTCAACTATTATATATAAAAACATAAAAATCTCACATGTAAGATACATTTATTTTTGTTTTTGTTATTCAATTTATTTTGTCCTGTTTTAAACCAAAATATGCTTTACCCTTAGGGCTTCTATGAAATGCCGTAAAGTGGTATTAGAAGTTTATAAACAATATAAATGTACAGTTCTGGAGGCTGGAACGTTGAATATGAAAACATCAGCTGATTCAGTGTCAGGTGAGGAATTTTTTCTGGTTCACAGATGATGCCTTCTGTTTATGACCTTGTGGAAGGGGAAAATGAGTAACCTGAACCTTTTCTTATGAGGCCATTAATCCATATCACCTCTCAAAGTTCCCATGCCTATTACCATCACCGTGAGGATTAGGATTGCACGTGAAGTATGAAAGGATATCATACTTACTTTGTCACATTGCTAAGATAAATACCCAACACTCAAAGTTAGAGGGGAAAAGATTTATTTTGATTCACACTTTGTAGAGGTTTCCATTCATAATTGACTATATCTGAGCAGAGTGGCACGCGAGAGGGGCTTCACAGAAGAGAAACAGTCCTTGGCAGACAGAAGCATGAAATAAAGAAGAAACAGCAGCAGCCAGCCTCTCACTGAATCCCACCTAGGCCTCAGGCCCTCTGGGTCTTGCAACCTGAACCCAGGACGAGCCTTCCCATGATCCACTCAGAATCGTGCCAAATGATTCAGTGAACTGATTTAGTAGTCAAACAACCTTAATCCCAGCATCACACATCCTAGATGCAGCCACCTCTGAAAAACCTTAACTAGGAAGGAATGAGGCTTTGAGTGGGCATCTAGACACAACCATAATGGAGGGCATTCGCACGCAGAGCATAATCTACAACATGTTAAGATGCAAGAAACAATGTATGCTGAGGAAACAAATCAAGCATGAAACAACTCAGATATGAAACATGTTCCATATTATGAGGTAGAAAACTTGCTAAGATTAGGATGATAAAGTATTCTAATGGAAAATAAATAGCAAACATGAAAAATGGCTGAGGTGAGCAGACAAAAAGACAACAAAGAAAATAATCCAAGGAAACAATAGAAATAGAAAGAATATGTCTCTGATGAACTCATTGGTAAACTTGAAATGCTTATGGTATAACAAGAAAGCCTGAAGAGGTCTCAGTAGAGACTCTCAGTTGAAATAAAATGACAGAGAGAAAGAAGTAAGTAGAAGAGGATATTCAAGAACTGTGGAATTTTTAAAATGAGATCGTGTTACATAGTTCAAGGTGGCCTTGAACTCACAGTGTAACCCGGCTTGGCCTCAAATTTGCAGCAATATTCCTGCTTTGCCCATCGGAGTATTGAGATTGCTGGTTTGCACCATCCACCTGGCTTAAGAACCATATTCTAAAGATATAATCACACACTGTAGGACACCAGAAAGAGATGAATAAGAGATAGTAGCTGACACACGTGAAATGATAATGAAAAGGGAATTACACAAGTAGGAGCATGAACTAAAGTGCAGATCTAGGAAACTCGAAAAACAACAAACACCATAAATACTCAGAAAACCTACTTGAGAATTGCTAAGTACAGAAAAGGTGTGTTAGGAACATCTTTCAAAAGATAAATATAGTATTCCTATGCACAGCACTAACCATGTATGGAGCTTTCCTGGTTAGAAGTTACTCTGTCTGAGTTGGAGGGTAAATGTGAAGGTCTCTGATGTTACTGTATAATCCTGCAGATATATATATACACTGTTCACTTAGGCTATAGCACATTTATTAAAAGGTTTTTCTTTAATAAGAAATTCGTGTTAGCTTACTGAAACTTTTTGTGCACTCAGTTCTCTGCCACTATTACAAAATAACTGATACATTTGACTATCGGTAGAAAAGGCTTATTTTGCCTCAGGATTTCAGAGGTTTCAATCTATGGTGAATTAGCTTCATGGTCTTTGGGCCTTGGTGAGGGAGTTTATCATGGCAAAAGTACAAGCCAGTTACTGTTTGCATCAGTGGGACTGGGAAGGAAAGAAAGAGAAAGAAGAAAGGTTGGACCTAATACATTTTTCAAGTTCACCCCATCAGTGGCCACTTCCCTCCACTGTACCCCACCTATTAATATTTCTACCACCTTACAAACGTGTCAATGGAAGTCATGGGCTGGGACCAAGCCTTCAGCAAATGGCCCTTGGGGCATATTCAATACCCATGCTAGAGCATAGTTCATGTGTCTTTATAACATTTTAGTTTACTGATTCTAAATAAGTGTAACAAAGTGCCTCGTTTTATTCTCTTACATTTGTGCCTTCATCCAGAAAGCACAGGTCACTTCTACCTCCCTAATACTGTGTTAAATATTATTGTTTACATAATGATTTCTGGACTCACGTAGAGACTTCTTTAGTTCACATGTATGAGACTGTTGGGGAAAACAAAGACTCACCCCTAACACTGAAGAGAAGGATTAGAAGCAGCCTTCAAGTTTACCTTTATGGAAGATCGTTTCGCGTCTGTGTTTAAAAAGTTGAAGCTTTTCAACCTGTCAAAATAAGCATTGTAATAGAGTCTTAAACAAAAAGTCTTGCTTTTTTATTTCAAACTTTTATAGTGAAATATAATGACTTTTTTATGTGACTACATTTTTAAGAATCCACTGAAGGCAACCTCGCAAACAACTTGTGTTAAATATTGCAAAATAGTTGTCATCCACGTATTATGTTGTTTTGATTATTTAATATTATTCTGCAGTTGGCATTTCTTAACTGTGAATCCAATGAAAGCATTTTTAAAACCTTTCAATTCAGTATTTCTTTTACATTTTAAATTTATTGAAGAAAATATGAAACAATTCCATTGAATCCTATATATCAACTATTCTGCTTACTGCTTCATATACAATTTCATCATTTATCATTATCTTTTTAAAACATCAAAAGAAGAGATATTTTACCCCCTTTTAAAATTTATAACTCAGCAAACATTAATGGGTTTCTTTTTTACATGTCAAGCAGTTTGGGTAGTACAAAGTTACAAGCTTGAAGGAAACAGACTTTACAATTTCGAACACTGCTTGGTCAGCAAATCAGTACTTGATTTCAAATAATGTTCTGTGCAGTGAGGGAAAAACATTTAGGGCAGTCAGAGAATACTTGAGACAGGAACAATTACTTTTTTGTATTCAAGATATCTTTTCAAATGGAGACACAAGTATGCCAACACATAACTTAAGGAAAGTAATTAATTGAGCAACATTGGGGTAAACAGTTTTCTGAGCAGAGGTTGTTTAAAACACAAACATTTTGAAGTAGAAAAGAGCCTGATGCATTTAGTGCAGCAATGGTTCTAGTGTGGCAGAATCCCACAGAACAAGCAGAAAAATATGGGCATGAAGCCAAAAGGATGAGCAGAGATAAAGGAGAAGTTAAAAGATCGTGTAAGACATTCTGTGTTATTCAGTGACAAAGGAATTCACTCCAGAGTTAGAAAAAAGATAGATATGGACATTGTTTTAATTGTGTGAGATAAATTGTAAAATGTGGAACAAGAAACCAGAGCCTATATACAGAAAACTTCAGCTATGATATTAAACTTTCCCATGACCAAGTAAATTAAGTAATGGAAGTTAGTGGCCATCTGTTGTTGATCTTAGTGTTGATCTTAACCATGATGCCCAAGTTATCTACCACCATGGAAGCACAGAAATCAATCATGTATTCTGGTTACTAAGAGTGATTGTCTTTGCAGAAGGAAATATCCTTACATCACATTACAGACTTAAAATCAATTTTACTAGTATGAAACCCTTTTGATATATTTTTTTCTTTATTTTTTTTTCCTGGAACCAGGGATTGAACTCACAACCTTGCACTTGCCAGGCAGGCGCTTATGCCACTGAGCTAAATCCCTGGCCCCTTGATATATATTTTTACAAAATAAATCATACAGAAATTCAACTTCATTTTTTCTTTTAATTTGAGAAAACTTGTATTAATAAGACAATATACTACAGTGATTAATAACAAACTTTTCAGCTTTGTGAACTTGTAAAAGATACATAGTAAAGCACCTTAAAATGAAGTTGACTATATTCACTACATAATGGAAGTAACTGTGAAACTTAGAAAAACGCATACATGTAAATATCAGAACAGTGCCTGGAACATTAGAAATGCTTAGTAGATATTAGCTGATACTTTTAGTTTCATCATTTTTTCCTAATGAATTTATATACCTTAAGAATAATATATTTATGTATACCATCTAGTCTTTATTTCATAATTATCACAGTGCAATATCTATTCATTTCTTATATAAAAAATATTTGAGGGATATAAGTCAAAGCTACAAATAATGTCTAGAGATACTGAGATTATTACAGAAAAGAACAAAACTAATGAATATTTCTAATATATTTCAGTGGCTTACAGAAAATAGAAAGTTCCATGCTTCCTTGGGTCTCCTTGTTTTTAACCCACATTGTTAAAACAAAATAATCAGGATAGGGCTGATAATTTTCTTTTTCATCTTGATTTGGATATATGTTTTCTATTTTATTAAGAGACTATTTAGTTGATTTGAGACTTTTCTTCACTTAAGTATGTTTTTGTGTACACATGTGTATCATTGTGTATGTGTTTAAAGCTTTCAATTTTACTTAAACACTTTTTACTATGCTCCATGAATCTCATTTGTATTTTTCTTTAATTTACAATATATTCTAATTTTCAGTATGATTTCCTTTTTGTTGATTATTTGTTGAGTTAGGTGGGTTCTTTAATTACTGTTTTTATGGATTTTTTTCTCATTTTTAAACTCCAATTAAGAAAACTTGATTTTAAATCATTTTATGTTAGTTCAATTCATTTAAATATACTATGTTTACTAAATGTCAAAAGAATCAGACAAAAGTGACTTGCATACCAGAAAAAGAAACCAACAGAAATTTCCTTTGAAAAGGACTACAGTTTTCATCTGAGGAGAAAAATACTTCAATTCAGCTATCATAAATATGATAATCTATTGTTGATTGGAACGTTGCTAATATTTCATTTAGTTCCAAGTGCTTTTCGAAGTTGGTCTTCTTCCATATACTTACTGCTTTACTTTTTAGATCTGTCAAAAATCTTTAGCTGTTCCATAAATCTATAACCATTAATACTGACCAATTTTGCACTTAAATTCTGTCCAATTTTTACTTCTTCATTTTGTGAATCTGGTGGTAGTTGTGAAATATTTATACATGCTTTATTTTCTTGATTAATTGATCTTGACTTCATTGATCTTAAATCTTTTGTTTTTTCCATAATTTTTCATTAAGACCTTTGAACATATTTATGACAACTGAATTGAAGCATTTCTCTCTTAAAATGAAGATCGTGGCCCCTTCAAATGTAATTTCTGTTGCCTTCTCTCTCTGGTGTGTAGGTCACATTTCTCTGGGTTTTTTTTTTTTTTTGACATTTTGTAATTACTTTTTGATAACTGGACATTTTTTATATTACAGTCTACCAAATCTAAACACTGGTCCTTATTCTCAGAGGTGGGTTCCAGTTGTTTGCTTAGTGACTTACCTTGCTTATCTAAGGCATATCACCTGTTCACTTTGGCCAATTTGTGGAAGAAAGTCACAGTCTGCTACTCAGACTTCTCTGATGCACTTTCAGGGTAGAGGGTCAATGAATGTCTTACTGTTTGAAAAAAAAAAAAAAACCTGGAAATTTACACTCCACTCCTCCCATCCCTCCAGCATGTGTTGACATAGTGGAGGATAAGGTTAATTTTCATATTATTTTGCTTAAGGAATGTCTACATGGTCTGAAAATTTTCTGTTTTGCAAAACTGACCTTCTACTGGTCTTTTGATGAGAGAAAGCTGGTATTGGTTTTGTTTTATGTTTTTTTTTGTTTGTTTGATTTTTTGTTTTTGTTTTTTCCGTGCATACTGTGGTGTGTATACTGAGTTCCCCAACATCAAGTTTGGGTATGTGAGACAAAAAGAAAACCCAAGGACTGTTACACTGTATTAGTGCTTGGGGTCCCAAGATTTCCTGCAGCCCTGCTTCCTCTCCATATTTTAGAACCTGTTTATTCTTATTTTGTGCATAATGTTAAAGGTTTTCAGTATATTCAGAGGTGGAATTTTCTTTAAAAAGCATACCTTATCAGAAGCAGCAGGCTTCCATTTGTTTACTTTTTAGTGTACATGTTATATGAATAATGAAAATTATAATTAAACTCTCTGGACACAATCTTCATTTTGAAAATATCCACATTCACATTTGATATGAGATAGGCTAGATTATCAAGCACAAGGGTCAGTTACTTGTATCCAATCTGGTTTTTAGACACCACAGAGCTGTGGTGAGGCCTAACTGACTTTTAATTATGTTTGCCAATAATACTGATCTCTTGATCATAACACAAAGCATCTCTTTTTTCAGACACTGCGTTTCAGCATGTTGAGTAGCAACTTAGTAGATAATCGGTAGTGTGTCATTTAGATAGATTTGACTTTCTATTTGGAAACTATAATTTAGTTTTGTTACATAGAGTATAACATAGCTTCCTAGAACCTCACTTTTCTTATTACTTAAAATCAGATAAATATTTACACAGAGAAAATTTTAAAATATTAAATAGTATAATGTTTGTAACTTATTTAACAGTATGTCTCAGAAAGAACTGGTATATACCTAATAAGTTATCATTGGCCAGTGAAAGTGCATTTTGGGTCAATATATTTTTGCACACTTGATATGTATTCTATTCTCAAAAAAATGTTTTTAAACCTTTCTTTTAAGATGAGTCTTTAAATTATTTCTTTGTCTTATCTAAAATATGGTTAGTTACTTTTAAAAATGTCTATAATTTTCATTAGGCATTTCACTTCATCACATTTTATTATTGTAGTAAAATCTTTAATAATAAAAGGTAAATCTTCATTAATCCTTTATTTCTCTTTGCACCGAAACACTCACTGAAATGCTGACATAAGCATGTTCTTAGTTATTCTGAATTTCACAAAAAATAAACTGTGCTTTTTGACATCAGATTTATTCTTCCATGTTTAGTTCATATATTATTATCTACATGCAGTTTTTGTTCTCAAAAATGCCCATACACACTTACATATACACATAGTTTTATTTTACTTAGACTTAAACCAGGGAACTTTTATAGTTGACCTTTGTAATATATTGATTGTTTTAACTCCAGCTTCTCTTCTCTTGAAGGAGAGATAGATACTGTGACATAAAAACCAACATGTATTATTGAGCTACATTTTCCTCCAAACGCACATCACTTAAACCTAAAACACTTTTTAAGGTTGTACTGAACTCAGTTATCTTGTATAATCAGCAACCAAGAAGATATTGTCAATTATGTCTTTTTAAAAAATGCCTGAATATTTTCAATTAAATTTTATAATTCTTAATTTTGTTTCTTAAAAATTAAATCGATAAAATAATGAATATCAATTGGATCTCGACAAGTTGTGGGTGCATTTGCAGTAATAATATGTAAAATATGCAGTTTAATTTTGTCCCTCTTTACTGAACTGAGTTTTATTTTCTGGTAGTACTCATTTTTTAGTTACTACATACATATTTAAATATATTGAAGAACATTAAAAAAATAGTCATCCTTGATCTCATTAAAATAATCCCTCTAAAATGCAGCTAAATTAGAGATATATTGCATACTATTGCTTTCCAGGCATACAAATTTATTTTAATGGATACTTTAAGCCATTTTAAAAAGATAGGTTATTTGAAATTATCTTATCCTTAATATCTGTGTATTCCTCTTTTTTGGTAGTTTTTCCAAGTAATTGAGATAGTAGGTGACTATGATGAATAATAGTGTTAATAATAATGAAATCATTTGAGGCCAGTTAAATTTTAAATTTTTATTTTCAAAACCTGTGACTGCTATTGCAAGTGCTCAGAGTGAGGTCAATTTTTTTTAAGAACAAGAAAAGCTACAGTGAGCATTCAGAGTAAATATAAATGACAAGGTAGAAATATTGGTTGGTATGGCAACCAAAATGCATTAAAGGCAAGATTGTAGAAAAGGTAATACATTTTTATTGTCCTGAATAGAAGAATCACAACTCAATAAAGGATGATTTCTGCATTAAATCAGATTGCAAAATTTAGTTACAGTACTTACATTCAGAAGTCAAGATATTTGTTTGATAAGTCATTATTTTTTCTGGAGAACCAAACCTGTAACATCCAATTACTCTCAATTCAGCCTGAATACTATTGTCATCAAATAATTATAAAAAATGCAGAATCTAATAACATTTTTGTAGGCTTGTAACAGAAAGTTTTAAAAATTATTTTGTATGAGTGAATATAAACAGTTTGTCTATTAGAGGACATTGTTTTGACCCTTTAATAATATCTAAAGAGAAAAGCAAAGACAAGATTTTTTCTTGCAGTGATCTAAGTAAACAATAAATGGATTCAACTGTTTATACTCACCCCTGTAATTAAGAGTATTTAATATTTCATGTACAATCAGAAAAAAACACATCAAATCAAAAAAATTTAAATTTAAATGAAGAACACTTCACATGTACATGTACTATTTTAAAATAATTCTAAATAAAATAAAATAAATTTCTCTTTTCTAATGAACAAATAAAACCTGCGGTACTTAAAGGGAATAGATATAGCATGAAATCACTCAGAAATCATGTACAGTAAGATGCTACTGGAGTATTTGTACTGCCTTATTGTTACATTTATCCATTCACTCATAAACGATACAGGATTATTTACATAAAATTTTTTGAAAGAAATTATTGCTAATGATTAAAAGAAGTATGTTCCTCAACTGGATAAAAGAGAGCTGATGATAATTCTACTGTATTGAAGCCCACTGAGCTTAGACTCACTGTAAATGACTTTTAATTCTGAATTATTATTAATATTTGGATTAATTAGCTTTTTCACTCATATAACTGAAATTACTTTGTGTATTTTATTTCTCTTATATTCGATTTATAAATAAGAGCCCTCATATTTTATTAAGATTACATGGTTAGACTAAAATATTTGATATGTATTGATACGCAATGCAGTCTAAAATACAAAGTATAATACAAATATCAGTTTCAATGTGCATGTAGATTATATTTTATGTCACTCATTAAATAGATCTTTGGATTTCCTAAATGTGAATTGACATCTTAAAATACAACACATGAAGGTTTTTTTTCCTGTCCATTGACAATCTCACCAGATTTGACAATAACCACATGTAATCCAACAAATGAATAACATTTGAAAGATGTCTACTTGAAAAACAGAGCACTAAGTTTTACAAAATTCAAAGTTTAAGATAAGAGTTTCAATCACAAGCACTATCTCTTCTCTGCATTTACGATAAGTGCTTTGCTCAGTACCTGATAACAGGAAAGCAGGAACTCTTGTAAATGAGTCCTGAGTGAAAAATTACCACCATTAGTGACTTTCTTCCCAAGACTTTGGATTTTCATTCTCTGTCTGCCTCCCTCCCCATAATGACCAAGTAATACGTAATTAGTGTCTTTATTTGATCAGGATAAAAACTGTGTTTCTTAATTGAATCAAGAAGCAAGATAATAAAATTAGGTGCTAAGGAGTAGAAAACATGAACAAATTTAATGTACGATTTTGATGATACACACTTTTACTATGATGCATAAATTTTTATTTACTTGATGACTAAGCAACAATAGTGAAAATTTGCAATTAACAAAATGTACTACACGCTCTCCTAATACCATGTACTTCTTCCTATCCATTATCACATTTTGAGGCAGTGTATCTATAAATTCTGTTTGTTCTTATCTTGCTCACTAGACTCTAAGTTCCACAAAGGCTGGAAATCTGTCTACTCTTACCCGTCATATATTTTCAGAGATTAATTAAGGCAAGAGGTACATGATACATATTTTATAAACATTTAATAAGTGATCCTTATTGTATACAACAGCTTGCTTCAATTTACAACTGAAGAAATGCTGTGATAGTAGGTTCTATGCGTGCACATCACACAATATATCCCTGCATCCAGACTCAGCACCTGCAGCTGTGTGTGACAAATTTCCTCTGTCTGTTCCACAGAGGAGAAGTTTGATAGTGCTAAAGAATGAACATTCCCTGAGTGAGTAACTCTCTAATGTATGCTAGGGTTGGTGGGTTGCCTTCTAAACTCCTTTGTCCTTTGTTCAACTCATTCAGACAACAGTTCTCTAATTTTGATTTGTCCAGAGAGGCAATATAACAGATCTCAGATTGCATTCCTCTCTCTTGGCACTTTCTGGTATTCCATATAGAGCAGCAAACTGGTTATGTTGGAATCTTTGTCTCAGAACAAATTATTGGGGAACCTATTAAATCATACAAATACTGAGTTCATCAAACAAAAAGGAAGTATTAACAGAATTTGCCATCACAGTATTTTTCTTTTCTTATGTTTTTGTTCAGGTATTTTTCTAAGATAGCTTTTTTCTTAATGATGAGTGGAAATTTTAGTGAGATTGTGTGTATTAATTCTGTTTTTATGCTAATAGTAGGAAACTATAATTTACATTTTCTCAGAAAAAAGTCCTTATTTTAGATTTTAAAAATTGGGTGTATTTTATTATTTTTTATCAAAAGCTAAATTTATCTTATGCTACACATCTTTCTGTTTGCTAACCCACCTATTCAGGAGCTCATTTATCCAATTACTTATTCATTCATCCATCCTTCCAATAATTATTTCTTGAGCAACTAATGTAGGCTAATGCATGTATTTTGCTAGCAGCCTAAAATAATTTCTTTTTCATAGAAAACTAGAAATTAGCTTATCAAGCACTAGACAAGCAATAGTACCTGATTTTCACCCAGGACACAAATAAATCAAGTATATTTTCAGGTTAATATGAATTTGCTCATTAAATGAATCAAATACATTAGTAGATTCCATTAGACTATTTCCTTTTAAAAAGTTGTTATGCACTATAAAATGCATGCAAGAAAATATGTCTCCAAAAACTATGGTACAACCCCATGTTTGAACCCACAATTACAATTTTTACAAGTCAGAAATTCATTTGTAATATAAATCAGGCCACAAAGAACTATAAAAATGCAACCATTACCTTGAAAATATATGAGCCTTTTCTGCATAGATGTTAGTAAATTAACTTGGCCTTTACTCAAAAAATGAGTATCTTTTTGATGAAATTCTACATTGTTACTCATATTCTTACTCAGTTGAATTAATGAAACAAAAATATTTCCATGCTAGTATACTGAATTTATATGACATAAACTTATATGACATAAATAGCATTCACATAGTACACAACTTCATTGCTAAACTAATGAATACATGAATTAGTATAATATTGCCTACATTAAATTCATATAGGTTATTATTGCTAACATGTAATGAAAGAACTATATTTCAAACCTGTGTTTGTTTCCATATAATTCATTTAATTCATTTCATTGTGCAGCAGATTGTACTTTAAAATGATTTAAATTAATTTAAGTTGGATTTAAAATAAAGGCAATATTTGACGTAGTCCATGCTTACAAAATGCTAATTGCTATATAGAACATTTGGAATATCAAGTGAGCACCTTCCAAATAAATGTTTCTGAAAGTACCAAGCATTAATTTTTGACTCATGTTTGAAATTAGGAAAGATAATTCACTATGTACTTTAAGATGCCACATCTCTGTATACATCAAAAGACAATTGATCTTCCTTCGCACATTATGACTATATTTTTATTTCCAAAGTTTTGTTATCTTTATTTTGTTTTACCAGAATAATGTTAATTCAAAAGTACAGAAGATACAAGCATAATGATCTGATGTATTATAATTATGCAAAGTGTTACTGAAGTAAAGTATGTGAATAAATTTCTTAGAGCAAGATGTGAAAAACTGCCACCTACCCAAATAATACATTTAATGTATCACTCAGATACTTTTGATGTTTGAAAATTATAGTACCTTGACAATTTATATCAAAAATATTTTCTTACACATATATAATTGTTCATAACTAAAATAAGACCTTAATACTCAACTACCATGCATTTTTATAATGAGTAGCTTAGATCTTCTAAAAGTTTTGAAACTGAATTGCAGAGATTTTCCCTTGCCTGTCCAGAAATACTGCTAGGTTCCTCAGAGAGGGCAAGATAAAATATATGGGAGTTGGGGGGAAACGGAAATGAATAAGAAAAAAATATTACAAGTAAGTAGCTATAAAAATATTTCAGATTATATACAAAGAACTGAGAACAAATAATAGTATTACCTTCTCAAATATCAGAATTTGATCCAGTTTGTCTATTTTTACTTCTGATTTTTTCTAGTGTACCTGGTGGCATAATTCTTGCTTCTACTTGTTTTTTATCAACAGTCAATACTGGTTTGCCAGTATCTATTTTTCTTTGTGTTATCAACATTACTTTGATTCATTTTTCTCCTCTTTTAGCTGTGCAGGTTATCAACTTTCCAAAAGAAGGTCGGATACAAAGAAGACCTCACTTATAACACTGAATACATTGAAGAGAGGTAGAAACATTGAATTATAATGAAACAATGATGCATCACAGGGAGACAGTTTTACTAATGAGAATTCTTCAGTAGAGTCTGTTCCTCTACTTCAAGTTATCTTCAACTAATAGTGCAAAAACAATACAGAAAAAGAAATTGCAGTGTGATGAAATTATCCCTAAAACCTGTAACTCCCCAAAGGTGTATCTCAGTGATATCAAATTATGGGGAAGTATAGGCAAATAACACACAAAGTAACTTTCCAAGTGCTTGAAAAGATAGAAGAAACATATAAGCAAACCTCAAAGATAATTCTTTAAGCAGATAAAGGATTTTACCAATGAAACATGTAACAATTCTAAAAAAGAGCCAAACAACATAATTAAGTTGTAAGACAATATAAGACATGAATGATCATTTTGGGAAAAAAGTAGAAAGTAGGAAGGAAGCAACTATAAATGCATGATGTGAAAAATTCAATGAACAGCTTGGGTAGCTGACTTGAAAAGTGTGTCACAAATTGAAGAGAAGGTAGATACAGGAGAACATACATTCAATGATACCCTAAAAATGACAAGAACTTTGGGAATTCAGATGCAACAGTTACTGGATGACTCAAAAAAACCAACCTTAAACTTATAGGAATAAAGAAAAATTTAGAAAATGCTTCAAAAGATATTAAAAATATGCATTGAAATCATTCCAGAAAGTTTTCCAAATCTAGGAAAAGAATTCATTATTCCAAGTCAAGAGATACATAAAAGTCCAAATAACTATAGAAAACAACTTCTTCACAACACGTAGTATTCAAAATCCCACCAAGGGAGACAATATACTAAATGTAGTTAGAGGAAAACAGTGAGTAACCAATGACAAGCCAATTAGAATAACTAGATTTCATAGCACAAACTTTAAATGCTAGGAGAGCTTTACACAGCTTTTCAAGCCCTGAAAGAAAATAATTGCAAATCAGAACATTTATATCCTGAAAAATTAGCCTTCAAAACAGACAGAGAAAATGTCCCACAACAATGAAACTGTAAAGAAATACAACATTACAGAAAATATGTGAGGAATTCTTATACAGAAACAAGTAAACCATAAGTACCAAAGAACCAAAAAAATATGTATATACACAACCACATATTTCTGCAGTAGAAATACCTAATTGAAATGGAAGGACATAGATGTCAGTGAAAGGATGGAAAATAATATACCTTTCGATATGAGCCCCAAAACAAACAGGAATAGCTATCTTATTTTCCAACAGAGTAAATTTCAAACCAAAACTGATCATAAGAGACAAAGATGATCACAACAAACTAGTAAAGGTTACAATTCAACAGAAAGAGAAAACAATTTAAATAGGTGTGGACCAAATGTTAACACACTCAACTTCATAAAACAAAAGCTATTGGATTTAAAGGTCAAATACATAGTAGTACAATCATAATTAGGAATTGCAATACCCCATTCTCACAGTTAGACAGGTCAACCCAACAAAAAATCAAAAAGAAACATTAGTGTTATGGTGCATCATTGAACAAATAGACGTAACAGATATCTACTGTTTAGATATTAAACAAAA
The DNA here is from genome assembly GCF_034190915.1 of Cavia porcellus. Classification (NCBI taxonomy): domain Eukaryota; kingdom Metazoa; phylum Chordata; class Mammalia; order Rodentia; family Caviidae; genus Cavia; species Cavia porcellus. Next base: position 28,674,343 of record NW_026947487.1, on the reverse strand, counting down.
TACATATTTTCTCAGCATCACATGAAACTTTCCAAAATAGACCATATCTTAGCCACTAAAACATGCTTAAATAGAAAATAATTAGAATAATCCCTAGCATACTGTCATATTAGTAGTATAAAAATAGATATTAACAGTAAAAGAAGCCAGGAAAATATATAAACACATATATATTAAGTAGTACATTACTGAATATTTAATATATCACAGAAAAATCAGGAAAGAAATAAAAACATTCTTAGAATCAAATTAAAATGGAATCACAACAAATCCAAACCTATGGGACACGAGGAAAGGAGTTATAAAAAAGATGTTCATAGTTATAAATGTATGCAAAAAAAGAATGTAACCATCTCAAATAAATAATCTAATGTATCCCAACATCCTACAAAGATAAGAACAATGCTAATCTGACTTTAATAATAGGAAAGAAAGCATAGAGATCAGAGTAGAAATTAAATGAAATAGATACAATTTGTTTAATTTAGAGTTAACTCATTAAGGAAGCAATACGCAAGATCAATGAATCAATGAGTTAGTTCTTTGAAAGATCAGAAAGAGGATCTAGAGATAGGGAAGATAAGATAGGGAGGGAGGGGAAGAAGAAAAAAGAAAGAATTAAGAAAAAAGGATTCAATGTTAAGTTCAATGTAATCTTTTTTAAGATATGAGAGAAGAATCTAAAAACAACAAAAAGGAATTTTTCAGTTTCTCTGTGGGGATAATAAAACCTGTAGAGAAATCTTCAAAGAAAAATAAGTACAAAGACAAATGAAACTGACCAGCTAAGGATGCCATTAAATTAGATTGTGTCCAACACAATTGAAATAATACATACAATTATTGTCAAGCACTCTAATAACTGGAATGACCATAAAATAATACAAGGAATTTAAAAAGAAAATTTTACAAAAAAATGAATAAGTTAGTCCCCTAAATTATTCTTTTTCTCTATTTACATTTTTACATGTGTTGACTTCTCAGCAACTCGGAAGATACAAAATATTTATCCTAATTTATACATAAAAAACTAATAGATGTTTCAAATTACTTTCACAAAATAAGCTGAATTTTACAGATTCTATTTACTAGCTCTGTAGTTTCTCCCTCTGTCTGATTTGTCCATCTTCCTATCTCCCCATCTTTTAGATAATTGCAGTTACATGTTTCTGTTAAGGATAATGTAAAATTGACACCTAAAATTTTTTAAATATTACTAAGTGATAATATGCATATTTTAGCTAAGCATAATGTTCTTGTAGTAAAATTAAAATCCTAAAAGCCAATGTAAATTGTTTTTGAGAATTCTGTTTAGAACGTAGATTCAAGCAGATTTTTGGATTATCAGAAGCCTAGTAAGGTTTTGCTGCTGAATGCACAATTCAAAAAGACAATCTTTATGATAGATCAGGTTCTTGGGCTCCTGACCATACACTGGAAGCATACCCATTACGGTAGCTTGCTATAGAGTACAGGAATGCTAAGGTTTGAAAGTTTCTCTCAGTTAATTTGTTGGAAAAATAATGTTCAGTGCAATTGTGAGTAAGCAGGCACCCAAAGAGGTAATTACATTATGAGGATGCTGTTCTCATGATTCACGTAACAAGATTTTCAGGGAAATGGTTTCCTTATGATAAGATTAGTTTTCCTCTATCCATCTGTCTTGTACCACACAACGATTTAGTAATAAGGCATTCAATATATGTAACATCTTTGTCTTGGGCTGGTGTCTTGAACAATGAGCCAAATAAATTTCTGTTGGTTATAATGTCCCAGTTTGTGATATTCTGAAATCCCAGGGGAAAACAGACTTATAAATGATGCTGCATCCCACTGTGATCCAGAGGCAAGCAGAGAGGGCAGACATGGCCATCAAGGCTTTGGCATAGAAAGTTGAGATCACACCCTAATGAACAGGTTCCAAACCACATCATCACATGAAAAAAAAATTTGCAAGATAACTGTTAGACAAGTGAATCTCACTAGAATAGTTTGCAAGAATGTAAATTGAGAGTAGACTCTTATTCATGGAAAGGCTAACGAAGAAAATTCTCACTTGCAGGGAAAAAAAACAGCAATAGAAAGAAGTAAAAGGTAGTATACCCAAGTATTCTGTCTATAGCCAACCCAGAACGGGCTCACAAAAGATTCCAGATTCTTATGAATTATGAGTGACACTTGTTTACAATGCAAATGAGAGACTGCGTATTACAGAACCATGTCAAAATATTGTCTTTCCTGATAAATTGCTATGTCCTCCCTAAATCTATATAAAAAGACCTTATTCAGATAAAAACATGGCAATTGCATTTCTAATATAATTTGAGTGCTATCTCTCACACATCTACTAGAACATTCTCATTGTCTATCATAAGAAGACAATATGTTTTTGAAAAACTATTTACTTTCTATCACTACTTTTTTGAAAAGAAAGCATTTTGAAGAGGTATAATGCATCAGTCACTTTCTCACTGATGGGACACATATCCAACATCAACACTTAAAAGAAGAGAGCTTTATTTGGTTTATTGTTTTTGGAGGGTTCAGTCCTTGGTTAGCTATTGCTTAGACAGAAACATTATGGCATGATGGAACAAAGCAACTCAGTATGTGGTGGTCAGGAGGGAGGGCAAAGAAGAACAGCAACAGATCCGTATCAGTTATGCACATCCAACTCGGTACCATCTGCTCACAAAATATTCTGCTATGAATGTAACTGAATTAATCCGCACAGCCCTCTTCAAACTCACAGTTAAGACCACCTGTCACAAAAGACATAATAAATCTGAACATGGTAATGTGTTTCATCTTCTATGTTGACAGGAACCCAAAGATAATTCATAAAACTCTTCTAAGCATAGAGAGAAAAATTATCTGAAAACTTTTTGTGGGTCCAAGAGACTGCGGGAAGCAGACAGCAATTATACCTTCAGGGAATATATCAATATTGAAAATAAACCACTATAATTCTCTGAATATTGACATATTTTAATGTGAAAAGATGAATCTCATCTTTTCCAAAGAGTCTGTGAGATACATTCAACGTGAAAAGGTTTTACTCTGATCAATAGGAATTCTAAATCTGTCATGAAGATTGTTATGCAAAGCCATTACAAGAAGGAACATGGCACAGAATTCTCAATTGTTATCTCACAGTTTTTAACAGTTCAGAATTCACTGGACTATTTTGGCTGCTCTTGAATTAGTAATTTTTACGTTATTGTTAAATTTTACAAAGAACAGAACACACTTGTAGTGTGTTCTTTCTTAAAATATATTGAGTCCACTGAAACATAAATTAGGTATTCCTCACATAAAATCTTAGAGCATAAATAATCTTGAAGGTCAGTGGTGGAGAAGAAAAGCGAAATAGTTTGAAAATACATAAAAGTAGCACATAATTTAGTGTTTATACCACATATTTTATTTAGCTAAGGACAAGGTGCAAGGTCCTTAAAGTTTTTCATTCAAAAACTAAAAGGTGAGACATATCTATGACGTGCTCATAGATTCAGTAACAGCAGTTCCTCAGTTTTACCTATAGTCAAAAATGTATACTTTAGTGTTTCATATTAAAATCTCTGCATATTTCATTTCATAATTTTATACCTTAGTTTAAATAAGTTTATAGTGTTTAACTAAAAATATTCTGAGCAAATTACATTCAGATACAAAAGTAATCCTCAAAGTTGTTGATACTTGTTAAAATTCCACTCACTCAACACTGATAAATAGATGTAAGAACAGGTGTAGTTTGGCACTCAATGACGATATTGAAAAATTTATTACAACAGGACTCAGGTTTTATGAAATCAGACAGACAAAGCACTATTAAAGCACTAACGCTGCATAATTCCCTATGGCTCATTTACACAAAAAATAACAGAAGTTGGAGATCCATGACCATATAAATACACACATCAAACATTTTAGTCCAGAGATAATTTGGAGGGCAGTGTTCCTGCCTTGATGCCAGTACATGCTCTTTCAATGAGTATAATAATAATAATAATTTCAAAGCATATTTGCTTTCCTGATTCCAAATGCAAAACATCCATTACAAATACCTGGCAGCTAATGATTTGATAAAAACATATTCATTTAGCCCATATTATGTTCAAATCGTTATTCATAATCAACACCAGCCCCAAATTTTCCAGAGAATAAATAAAACACCTAAACATAATTTCATCTCATCATAGTAAAAACAGTTTCACATTATTTGTTTTACATAAAGAGTTGTAGTGAAATAAATTGAAATTCTAGAAAGCTTATGCTTAGAAATTCCATTGAGTAAGATGCTCATAAATGTTTGATAAAATATATGAAATTTGTGATGGAATCTTTTAAAACTAAAAGCCCTATCCAACTCCTCTAGAGTATTAAGGAGCAAAGAATATGTATTTTTTAGAAAGTGCAAAGAGAAAACCAGGTGCAGGGACAGTGTCTCTGTGGCGCCTGTGCAGTCGCATCATAGAATGCCATTCCCAGCACGCAGTGTGGCCACAGCAGGTTTTTAATCTCTCCTAAAAAGGAAGAAGTTCAATAGAGCCATGGCTGATCTTTCACAGTCCAAATATTTTATTTTGAAATTTTCATATATTTCTCATAATTTCTACCGCTTGTCTCCATCATCATACATTCCTCCAAACATTGAGCTCCCAAAAGAAGTTATGAATTTGTGATTGAGAGTGTCTCTGATATTAAACAATGTCCATCATGAAGACATCTACCATTTCCAGCTTTAAAGTGTTGTTATTTTTCATAGTGCTGCATATATCTGCTGTAGCCCATAAGAACTGCGCAGTTCTGTGGTAGGCACCTCCAAGGTAACCTCTGATGAGCCCTGCCTCTTGAGATCCTTTTCCCCTGATTATGGACTGGATTTATTAACTCATTTCAGGTCAATAGTTCCAAAACACTACATACTGACAAATATGTAAGTTAGACTGGGAGGTGGGTCTTCTCTCACCAAGTATTTATTCAATTGTAGGCATAGTTGTAAAGTTGGCCACTCTACACATAATTTGAGCTGGTGAATTTAAAGTAATCTTGGTCTACATTGTCAATACACAGGAATTATGAGACAATAGATGCCTGTTGTTTTAACTTACTTTTAGCATAATATGTTATATAGAAATAAATGCTATGAGTTGTTCATTGATCCTAGTTTGCATTTTTCCTAATGATGACATAAACTTGCATAGCTCCTGAGATACTCACAGCCTGAGTTCTTAGCAATTTTAAAATGTATTTAAAATTAATGGATCCAGAAAAAACAAATATTGAGAAGTATCTAAATAAAAAGCAATGACAGAAATGGAACTACCAATACTATGATATCACAATGTCTCTACTGAATAAATTCCTAAACTATTGATTCATCTGAATTTATTTCAAATTTTGACTTGAAATGTTAAGTCTCAGAAAAAGATACTTTCTTCTTTGTCTTTCAGTTTCAAAATTAAAATATTTTATAGTAAATTCCAAATATTGATTCTATGTTGTGTTTAAAAGAAAACCAAAAACAAAAATGTCTAATTCCAAACAATTAATTAAAATAATATGCAACGATTAAAATAGTTTGTTGCATTATCTCGGAATACTAACTGGCAAACAGATAGCAAATTCTATGTCACTACAGTCATGTAGTTTTTATGTGCTGTAAAAAGTCATTATCCTTGCATGAAAAATAAGAGACTGATAGATTTAAATGACCAATAGACAAAATAATAAAAGGAAAGCTACTTTCCATCTCTTTTGATTTTTCTTAAAATGCTAATAAAAGGGAGGCTGAAGAAGGCAAATGGTCTTACTAATCAAGATTCTATTTATAGCCACAGCAAATAGCCTTAAATGACCCAGTCAGATACAAAAATCATCAGAAACCAAAGGGTAACAGGAAATGTACTTTTATGGGAGAAACAAGAGTTTGTTCTTTAAATGAGACAAATGGAGAGACTCCATATTATAGAAAGCTTGGAAGCAAACTGCTGCTTAGCTGGGATTGCCCTGTGGGACAGAGGGAGCAGGAGGGGGACACTGCTGGTGGAGAATAGCCATTCATTCTGATATATGGGATTACAAACTCAGTACATTGTCTATTTTGGTTCTTATGTGCATGAATCTTAATCAGCTAGAGGACAATAAAATGTCAAATTCTATTGTTTCATTTATCCTAATAAAACTTCAGTTTTGAATTATAATTTTTAAATTCTTGCTGAAAAGCTCAGTGTTACTATGAGAGTGCCTTTGCAATTCTGGGGACTTGCAGTGCTTCAGAAGGTATGGTCTCCTTCCATGGGACACTTAAAGCACAGAATAGTGACAGATCTCTTGAACCCTGAAGCTCATATGTTTATCCTAGTATTCTGATGGACATTTGCAACCATTTTCCTCAAAGTTTTGTTGCTATCTCTGTAAGTTATGAATACATGTACAGCAAGGCTTGAGTCAATGATAGCAATAAGCTATCATTGTGATAGCAATAATCTCTCTTAAAATTGAAAACTATCTTCTTTCCTGCTACTTTCAAGATTTATAATACTACCATCTAAAGAAATAATATTTTAAAGAATAAGACCTTTAAAAAATAAATTCAGTAAGCTAAGTTGTATGAATGATCTAAAAGTGGAAACAACACTTTCTGAGATACAAAAGTATCAGAGGAAGACTGTCATACAGGAATGTGGTAGAAAGAAAAAAACTTCAGAGGGGCTGGAGATTTAGCTCAGCGGTATAAGCACCTGCCTTGCAAGCAGGCAGCTGTGAGTTTGATCCTCGGTACCGATAAAAAGGAAAAATATTAAAAAAAAAAAAAAAAGAAACTACAGCAAGAACAAAACATAGATTAGTAAAAAATATATTTAAGAAATTTTTACAAGACCATAATAAATATGTTGGTAATAGAATGATAAAAGTCACAAATAAATCTTTTCTATTTAACAACTTCAAATATATAAAATACTAATGAAATTTACAAGATTTTTAAAATAGGTAGTAATAAATTTTATAGAAGAATAATACAAATGGTCAGAAAGGAATCATCTAGGGCGCAGAAAAATGGATATATCTTCTACAAATTAAGTAATATTTAAAATTTTGTAAGTAGCTAAGAAAGGAAAAAAGTCCTCAAATTATATAAAATTCATTTAAAAAGTGTATGTGAGATGAATATTTTCTCAGCAAAAGAATTGTTCTATTACTTTCTATTTGTCTTAGTATAGATCCCTGGAGAATATCTTCTGAGAAAAAATTTGTGAATGTATATGTTTCATGAAGAGGTGCAAACCCCAAACGGCCTTATTGATTAAAAACTGTAAAAAGGCAAAGAAGTAGAGCAATTATGGAGGTGCATTTTGAATGAGGTTCCATTTTTTATCTTGTGCAATTTATTATTCAGCTTCTCAGAAATTTTATCTAGGAAGCTATATTAATTTCTGGAAATTCTCTCCTCATGAAGGAAGGAGAAATCGTTTATCTTTTGCACCCTGTATTGTACAGATCAAGGACTTTTTCCTTGATCTATTAACCGCCTTGCACTTCCAGCTGAGTGAACACGAGCACAGTGTAATGCAGTTCTCACCTTAGAGTCTGTCAAAGACCGAGAATTGCATCTGAGGACCGTAGGGAAGAGACAGGAGTCAGTTCAAGCTGATGGCTGCATTCAGGGGATCATTCACAAGACTGGCACGGTCCCATTGGCCAAGTGTTCTAGTGTGAAGAACTGAGAGGGAGTGTAAGAATTGTTCATAAAGTGGAAAAGTTGACAACAGTCACTTTATTCCTCCCTATATCTAGCGCCTGTTCTATAATAGAAGCATCTATTTTTATGAAGAATTTATGTCTTCATTATTTTCCTGAGAAGTTAAATACAAACCTATCTGGGTTCAGTCCCTTTCAATAAGATAAGGCTCCTACTGCTGAAGCTAGCCCAAACACATAAAAGGTATTCCATCATTTCCCTCCTCAACCATGCATCTCGGAACTCCTTTTATTTTTAAGAAATACAGTTTGTGTGAGCTGCTTTCCTAGTGTGAAAAACCTGGCTTTTAGCCCTTAATTATTATCTCTGTTAGGTGTCATCTCCCACAATTGGTCATTTACCATTATAAAAATTGAAATGCAAGTTATCCAAGTTAATGCCATAGGCTTTAACCCATTCTTTCCTAATCCTGTTGTGTGTCAGCGCCTCAAACCTTCAGTGAGTTAGTTACTTTTTACTGGTTGCTGAGACAAAAATACCTAAAGCACAAAGTTAGGAAAAGAAATGTTTATTTCTTAAAGTTTTTGGAGGTTTCAGTCCATACTCAGCTCCAAGGCGGAATGGCATGACTGGGCCACAGTTTAGGGCAGCTGCAAACAGCAAGGAAGAAACAGGCAAAAGAGAGAGAGACATGTCTTCTTTCTGCCTTTACATTACATCCTGGCTCCTCCCTATTCCAAGTGCTAGACAATGAACCAATTACAAATTCATAATTCAAATGCATGAGGCCTGAGGGCAACAGAAATAAATCATGACAGGTGTTGATCATTGTCAGTATTATCTCGGGGAAACAGTGACAAATTTCGGTGGTTGCTGATACACAGCAGAGAAAATCCGAAGTGAGCTATTATCACAGTCAAAAATTTCCCATCACAGAAACATTTCCTGTGTTCCTGGCAGGGTGAAGCTCTGTTGTACTAAAACTGAAGAGTGACAATCTTTGGTAAGACAGACCATAACAATGCAGGAATAAGAAGGATAAAAATTGGGAAGTAGGTTATGGGGTACAAGTGCAGACTATGCTCTTGCCTATATGGCCATCTACTTCTTTGAGAACCATTTCCCAGTCCTGCAAAGTGTCAGCCCAAAGAAGATAGCTAGCGTTGGCTTTCCTAGGCCACCACGACACTATATATAAGAGTCACATCTGTGTGGCAAGGTATATGGTACCTAGCAGTTGTTCGTCATGTCAAGGTGATCAAGATTGACAATAAACTGAAGGAGCACTGATCTAGCTCAGGGATCAGGAAGTAATAAAAACACTTCTGCCCTTCCCACATAGAAGAAAATTGACTTTGATCTTATTTAATAGTGGCTTTTTAAAAAATTATATTCTCTGGCCGGGGATTTAGCTCAGCAGCATAAGCACCTGTCTGACAAGCGTGAGCTTGTGAGTTCAATCCCCAATACAACAAACAAACAAACAAACAATAAAAAATCAAATGAATAAATAAGTAAAATAAAATATAGAATATATTCTCTTAGAAAAACATGATGCACATGAACCCTCTCCCTAAGATGAATATAAACTCTATGTACATCAAATTAATATAAAGAAAATAAAAATAAGCACAAAAAAGAATATATTCTCTAAAAGAATAGCTGAATAATTTGAAATCATCGTCTATATTCTTTTTCCTGCTTAACCAAGAAACTATACAAATGGAGTGACAGAAAAGATGATAGGACAATAAATTATACCATTTTAAGTATGTGCATGTTTTGACAATTTCTAACATTTTACCAAGAATATAGCATGACTTCCAATTTACTGCCTTGGCTGATGTAACAGAAATTGAAATTATCAGGACCTTCCACTCATTTATTTTCCACCAAATGAGCTTTTACGTGAGAATTTAACAATCTTGTGATCATGAGTTTTAAAAAGATAGTGTAAATGTTCTGGCAGCTGATGTGCATGACAGTGCAAAGTTATTCTCTAGGACAAGGGTTTAATAAGGGGATTATGTGAACTAAGTGGAATGGCTACGAGACAAACTTGGTTCAAAAATTCATTTGTTATTTGATCCTTACGAAATTGTCCTGAAGGACCATAGTGACATTTTAGATTCCATAATATCGGTGTGAAATCACATCCTATATCCAAAAACCCTCATACTTCCCCCAGTATAACCTTTGCGTTGGCAGTAGCTGTGATCAATTTAGAGAAAGACTGGGAGAGGCTTATTTTGAAGTGGTGTGGAAGATGCTAAATTCAAGAGATTCAATCTCCCCCATAGCTGGTTGCCAAAGGGACTGAAAACTGGCTATTACCTTTTTCATTTTTGAATTTGAATCTGTTCATCTTATCTCTATATGTAGTTTTAAAAATGAACAAAGAAGCAATAAATTTATCAAGTAAATACAGTCATTACTATACCAGAAAAAGAAAATCATGACAAAATTTAATGATCCATAAATATAGTGGATAAAAGTGGTTTATGCAAAACATCGAGCTGTTAAATGAATTGTTCAGCAGATGATGGACATTCAAGACTCCTGTGTAAAATATTTATTGCATGACTGAAACTTGATACAGGAAAATAATTATTTGAAGGTAATGTTTCATTTTTCCCAGCCCTTGAAACATTCTTGCGTTTGACAAAGATGAAAGAGATGGTAAATGGATAGCTAGATAATAATAAAGTGATGAATTTTGTTTCTTTATAAAAAATCATTATATAATTAAAAACCACAAAGTATGAATATAAGCCAGAAATATTAAAATCTTGATCAAACATATACATTAAGAGGAAAAGAATCAATGTATTACTGCAAATACAAAATGGATTATAAGAAAGGAATTGAAGAATTTTGACAAAAACCAATGCTTTTGATTCTTTTTGTGTAGATTTTGCCTAGATGATTTAATACTGTTTCTAATTAAGAAATGAAATATTCCAGCAATCCTAACATAGAGAAATGATTATAATTAAATAGGTATCATTGAAATGTCATAAATGGAGAGTAATGATTACAAGGAAGAAATTTTTCATACTAATATATGCAGTTAAGAAGTAGTAATTTGGCAAAAGTCTATGACAGTGAAAGAAAGCCTAGGTGATAATGTGTCACCTTCAACAGGAAAGAAACAGTGAAAGATATTTTGGTCAAGAACAAATCAGAGGAAATCAAAAGCACAAAGCATAAATGGGTAAGATCTGTATTCATATAGGCAGTAGAACTTTATAGAAAGATATTGTAGAAATATAAAAGACAAACTATATAGGAATAATGTTCAATTCCATATGTCAGCAATGGAGTAAATTAAATCTAAAATATATGAAGAAACAAGATAGAATCGTATGTCATACCAGTAGAATAAACTGATAGAGTATTTAGACTTTATTACACAAAAACTTAAAAATAATATTTTACTGGCATATTTCTTAAGAAAATAAAACTTTCCATCAAGAAGTTATTGACACAATTGTTTGGGAAAACATAAAACACTTAGGAAATGGTAAATACTGAGAATTTTTGAATACCTATTGCCCCAAACTGCACACTTACTTTTCAATCTGTTTTCATAAAGAGTTTTGTTGGGTAGATTTCTAAGAAGATAAAGAACACTTCTGCAATACTCAATATTGGTTTTACTAATTAACTCTCACATATTAGTTTATAGATTTAAAACTATAGGTTTTTAGTGTTTAATTCATAATATTAATGTGGTAATGTGCTTCTATATTTTGCTTATAGCTTAATTTATTTAACCATTAATATATTAGAAGGTATAGTTTCCCTATATGAAATTAATTTCTATATAAAACAATCTTGTACATATATATGTACACAATTTTTAAGTCAATTGTTATTATAATTCTTGGTATAACTACGGGGCATAGCTAAAAATGTAATATTATGCATATCCTACAAACATGTGCTCATTAACAAGTTAGAGAAACATGACCATACTGGATTTTAAATATGGTTTATTATTTTCAGATAAAAAGAAGAGTCAGGGCTCTAGGAATGCCGGGGCTGAAATCTCTGAAATCCTTATTCACTTTCCACAATGAACACAGAGCAACTATTTCAGTTAATCTTCCTTGCTTCTCTTAAACAAAAGAATAAAAGAGAAAGCTAAAGTTAAATAAACCAGGCAAAGAAACATTGCCTGCCTATATGTGTTTTTGTTTTTCAGTACATATTAATGAAAGCTACTTACAGTTCTTTGAATCATTGTAAAATTCCAAACTCATTACATTGCTTTTTAAAAAGATAATTAGCTTTTCACTTTAAGTTCTGTTACAGTTTTTTGATAACTCTAACTAGGTTAAACTGCATTACCCAGAATGTCCAGTCTAGTGTGATCTCTATTAGATTGGACCGCAGGCAACATTCTTTAAGGAGAGTTGAAGGACAGAAGTGAGGATTGGCCATCTTGTAGCACACACCCCTTTCTCCCAATCATTTCACAAACACTAATCCAGACACTGCTAGGAAGCAATTTTCCAGTTGGTGTTATAGCCCCAAATCAATGAATTTAAGGTAATCAAAAGGGAATCTATGCTATAGACAGGAAGGTCAATACAAAGAATGGAAGTTCTTCCCTCAGGGAAAGATTTCAGAGAACAATCACTAGAATCATGGTTGTTCTTTCTCCGGGAAGAATCTTCCTTGTTGCTGCCTTGGACACATTTCAGATCCTGCCTTCAGGTCTCACCTACTTATGACCTCTGGTCCCTTCCTTCCCCCTACCAGAAGGCCAGACAGGCGTTGCTTAGTCATTCCCCACATTTCATAGTACTGATTGAAACTGTGTACTTAATAATCATGGAAAAAAAGAGGGAGCAAATATCTCATAAAGACAGAAAAACAGGGGAAGTGGAGGAGCGAGTTATGGTGTTCAAGGAATCATTGTGCCTTCTTTATTCAACCTGACAGGGAAGTGCTTTCATAGGAGTTTTTAAAAAGGAAAATCACACAGGGAACTTGAAAAAATAGGGAAGAAACCCCAAAGCAAAACCAGAAGAAAGTAATTTTTGTGTCTGACAAATAACTAAAGAAAGGTTCTTGAATGCTATATGAAAAGGAAGAATCCTTTAGATATCCACAAGATTGTGTTTTACGCAAATTTTAAACAGAAAATATCCTTCCTTGCTTCTCCTGATCAAAAATAAGCAGAACATTTTTCTAGCATGTGCTGTCAATTATAACATAGTACAATAACTTCAGGGAAAACTAAGTGTGTGTGTGTGTGTGTGTGTGTGTGTGTGTGTGTGTGTGGTGTGTAATATATTTGGGTGATTTTGATGAAAGAACTGGTAGGAATTGACAAATAAATGTATTGCCTGAAAAACTATTTCCTTTCTTCTATTCATATTTCCCAGAAATATTCTGTTTCCATATGTAATTAAGTATGAATAATTCAAGTCTTTCTAAAGCATCCTATATATTTTGAAGTTATCATAAATATTAAGATAATATGAAAATGCGGTTATCGGTAGGAGTTGAGAGAGGAGGGCTGTGTATTCCTGAGCTATTCCAAATCATGAGATAGGAATAATAATGTTAGCAACAGCAGGGAAGACCTTTCAGAAAGAGAACTATTTCTGTGAATGGATAATATAATTAAATCAATTTTATATATGCTACTTTCATTACTGTATAGGTGTATCCAAACTGAATGGTCCAGCTGGCTCTACAAACTTGCAGGCTGGGAAGAGGGAAAAATTCTGCACTGAATGCACAACTAATGTAATACTTTGGTGTTCTCATTAAAGCCATAGAAGAAAACAGTACTATTTATATCACTGGAAAAAGGAGGCAGCTAAAATGCCAGTCCTCTGCCGCCTTTCAGTGAAGTTTAGTAATGGGTCTAGGCTAACACACGCTCTGGATTCAACTGTAGGATTTTTTAAAAATTTCCCACTTTTTCTCAAGTCTGTTTCAGTTATATTGTTTAACAGACATATTGATGCTTTAATCTTTGCTGATTAACAGACATAACTAGTATCTTTGTGTAAGGAACCAAAACACAGAATCAAGAATAAAGACTTATCACTGTGATCAAATCTTTATTACTTCATGAAAGAAATTCATTCTTCAAATCTGATTTAATGGGAAAAAGACATATTGTACTTACTAAATACAATTTACAGTTGCTAATAAAAATAAAGTTTAAATGGTGAACCTGACAAATGATGTTATGTTAATTTACTTGATATGGTTGTGAATAATTATTGATAATAATGGAAATAGGTCGCATACCTATCAAATTTTTATGAATTACTAGTCAAAAAGTTTATGCTGTGTGATCTATAACTCAAACTATTATGTAGCTTCACATATTAATAATTTAGAAATACAATAATTTAGAAATAGAGAGCTACTATAGGAAGAGTTACATGTATCAATTGTTCTTTGCATTGAAATTTAAAGTCTATAAGAACAAAGATCAAAATTCAACATGCTGTGATACTAATTACTGTTTCTAAAATTTGACATTACAAGAAATACCCCTGTGTCTACACTGACACTTTCTGATTTCCAATAGTAATAACCTAAGAGTAAATGAAATTTTAAAATCATATACATAGGCTGTTTGTACTCTTAAACTACAAAGCCTTTGCAAATATTTAGGAAAGCATCTAACCTTACATATACTACACAAAATTTCTTCCAAATAAACAAATTGTTAAAGGTTGGCTTTTTTTGTAAATGTCATTATTTGAGTAATTCTTGATCTACTATCACAGAAAATTAATTGGCCAAAATATTTGAAACGATACTTAAGTTTGAAATGAAATATTCAGTTTGATAGTTTTGCCTGTTATGCTATTTTCTGCTATCTGCAGGTCTTCTCTCTCTCTCTCTCTCTCTCTCTCTCTCTCTCTCTCTCTCTCTGTGTGTGTGTGTGTGTGTGTGTGTGTGACTCTACCTCTTTCTCTAGCTTTTTAGTTCATTGCTTCCAGCTATTTGGCAGAAACAAAAAAAGTGAATAGCTAACACCTGGCTACTAACTACCAGCCAACATAGTAGTTTATGCCTCTGTGGAAATAAAGTTTGCATCTTAGAAATCAAAGTAAAATAAAAATTTTAAATATTCAGTCTTATTACCAATTTCTCAGAGGGAAAGAAAGCAATTTTATAATAAAAGAATCTATTAATTCTAGCTTTATTATTTTGATCTCCAAATAGAGATATTTTCAAATTTTTATTAATTCTTTTGTCATGATAAAACTCTTTGTCATTTGTTAAGTTGGTTTTTAGACATTTTAAGAAAAAATAAATGAAGAGTCTATACTGAAGGGTAAAATTTTCAGCTTTAACTCCAAGCCTTATTGTAAATATTCTATATCAAAATTTTGTCAGTATTTCATTTTATATACCTGTGGAGGAAAATAGAGTTAATAAAAATCATTCTAAGATCCTAAACTCAAAAATATTTATTAACACAAATTCATACATGCATTGAATGCATAAACCATTGTATACTAAATACTATAGGACTCAAAGTATAGCATGTTAGATTTTGGCATTAATTGGCTTATTATATTATCATATACTACTAAGTATAAATATATTTTTCATGAAATTATGAATCTTAAACATAGATTTAATTTTATGGTTCTAAATTGTGAATAAATTAAGGCAACTCTTATGTAATGTAGCTTGCCCTGAAACTTTATTGGTAAAATTTGAGCAATGGTTCTCATCTCTAATGTGTCAAACAAGTATGTTTCATCAGGCAATATGTCCATGTAATCCGAATAAATTTCCAAATTTTAAGCATTTAAAATTAGTGAAATCAGACATAGAAGTCAAATAATCTTAACATTTATTTAAATTTTTGTGAAATATTATGAAGACAGTAGCATTATTTCTGTCGTTTATCGAAGAAAAGTCTAAAACTATTCTGGCATCTAATATTTGCCTATCAACTTCCTAGATCACAGCAACTGTCTTCAGAATTTATCATTCTTTACTTATCCTTCAATTATTCTCTCTTATAGCTTCTCCTTTGTTTCTACTCTGAATTATGTGTTAACACTCATCACGTAATAACTGATCCTGGTTAGTCAATAGATCTATATTAACTTTCTAAACTATGATTAAGATGACATTTATCTTAGAGAGTAGTAATGAGGAGACCATGAGTTTTCTTGCAATCCAACTAGAAGAAAGAACATATAACATATGCTAAAAATTACTAGAAATAATAACCATTCTGCTCGTGTATTACAATTGTTTGTTCAGCATCATTATGTTGCCTATACATTTCTCAGTGCTCAAAATAAACCGTGAAAACCAAAGTGAGGAAAAATATAGAATGTACTGCAGCTAAAAATTTAATGGGAGAGAAAGATAAACAAAGATATTCATCATATATATACTGGGTATCATTAAATATTAACGAGAAAATTACACTTGGGAATGAGGCACAAACAAAGAGGTGAGGACTGCAGTTTTCAGATAGCGCAGCTAGAGAAGGCCGGATCAATAGCATTACATATACACACAGCATTACATACACATATAGCAGAAGATAGAGATTGCTCTTCTGTACAGCTGAGGGAACCTCATTTCAATCAAGGACAGGGGAAGTAGAAAGGTCCAAAGGCAGCAGTAGGCTTTGCACTTTTCCATCAACAGCAAAGAAGCTATCTGTTCTGTTCAGTAAGTTAGAAAACATTAGCAATAAATGAAGTAAGAGATATAAACCAGACCTTGTAGATATTTTGAGAATTTGAATAGAGTATTTTTACTCATATTTAAGGGAAATTGGAAGTGGATTTTAGGAGAGAAGACAAAAATCTTAATGATTACTCCTGTAGACTCTACACGTCAGGCAGACACACAGCACACCAGTGTGGAAGGCAGTGAGCTCTTCCCTGCCTCCCATCCTCTCAGAGCTACACACAGCCTTCTCCCTGCTGGGAGACTGGGTACCGGCCACTGGTAGTTTTGAGAAGCAACCCTCTCCTCTGTTGAATTTTTGCTATCCTAATATTCTCTGAAAACTTAAAATTGCACTGCAGAGATTCAAGATATTTAGTGTGAAAACCCACATAGCTTCTCTCAGTGCAATGTTTTACTATGAGCCTTTTTTTGCATGTTCACTTATTCATCTAAACAATAATCCATGTTTGAATTGACACGATGTTTTCAGTTTGAGGTTGTTTTGAACAAATTTGATCTGAATATTTTGGTCAAAGTCTTTGTGAGAAGGCATGTTTTCCTTTGTATTGGGGAATTGCCAAGGAGTGAAATTTCTGGACTCTAGAATGGAATGAAAAGAACGCTTTTCACAAAGAGGCTGTAACATCCTACACTCCTGCTATGTTATTTGCATTGTTCTAGGAGAGCAGAGATGAAAACCTCATCCCACATAGTGATGTCAACCTTTTTAATTTTCTTAAGGTTGGTGTGAGCTAATATTACGTTGGGGCTATAATTTACATTCCATTGATGAATAGTAATATCTGAAAACTTTTTCATGTGCCTCTTGGATGTTTGTATGTCTTATTTTGTGAAAATTAAGTTGAAATCATTTTTAAAATTAGGTGGTTTGTCTTTTATCACAGAGAAATAGTCTCTTTTCTATATTATGCATATCAGTTCTATGTTCAAATACATATTCTGTGATATTTTCTTCCAGTTGTATCTTGTCCATTATTTTTTAGTTGAGTATTTCAGAACAAAATCTTTTAACTTTGGTGCAATCTAATGTAGCTATGGTTCTCATTTTTGATTTAATACATTCTAATACTCAACCTAAAAAATGTTCATCTTCTACAATGATAAGATGATTGGTGATTTACTCTGATATGTTATGGTTTGAGCTTTTGGTTTTAGGACCATGTTTCATTTTAACTTAAATTTAGTGTATAAAATGAAATAAAGTATTTTTCCACAGAGATGTTAAGTTTCTGCATGTAAAGCCCAGCAGAAAAAAAACAATACAGGGCACCAGCAGTCTTTGTCTCTGGTTTTAGACACAGAACTGGAAGTTATTGGTTCATGGTCTTACACTGAGCTTAATTTGATATTACATGGAATTCAAAGAATAGAGAAAATAGCAATACCCCTAAATGGTAAATTGAGTTATAAGTCTTTGTAAAAAAAAAAGTTCTAATTGTTTCAGAAGAATTATTTTCCCACTGACTTACACTGGCTCATTCAATATATATTCTATGAGTTTGCTTATTCTCTTTGTCAATTTTATTCTACCCTCTTTACTTTCTTGATTTTGGTAATTTTAGTAAGTCTAGAATTCAAGTACTGTATTCCTCCAATTTTATTCGTTTATTTTGTAAAGGTAAGATTTTTCCATTTGTCCCTCTTGATATTATTACACAGATATTAGTTCATTATTAACTTTCTCAAGGTCATTTGACTATTTACTGGAAGAGCTGGGCAGATTAAATTTATTTTTAGCATATAATTTATCCCAAAGTCTTGATGCACATTTTTTTTACTCAGAGATTATCATAATATTAAAACAATTCAAGTGTTATGGTACGTAGGAGTTCTTCAATAAAACTAGAGTGTCTTTGTCTATAGAGCTGCAATGATCTGATATTTCAGTAGGAATAAGTTCCTGTAGTCATGATATAGTACAGCACTGGAAACATGTTATTTGTTAGTATATCTGTTTCTTTTCAAGGTGATGTATAATTTATGATTATATTTTCCCCTCCTCATTTAATCTCATAATCATGCAGGTTACATATCAGTATACATATTTCACAAATCATTCTCCAGAATATTAGGTAATTAACAAAGTAATCCACACATGATGTGGGTAAACTTTCAAAGTAATCTCACATGAAAGTGGTAATATTATAGCTCACAGACTACTTGGGTAACTTGGCTTGTACTGAAGAACACAAAGTGAAATAAGAAAATAGGTCGAACAAAAATGCTGAGCAACTCCAATAAGTTCTGTTCACATTATAATATTTATCTGCTGCTCTCTTGAACTGTGTAATTCACAGCATTGACTTAAAATATTTTTATTTGAAGCAACAGGGATCTTTTTCAAAATTACATCAATAGAGAGGCTGGGGATTTACTTAGTGGCAGGTGTGCCTACCTGGCAAGCCCAAGGTCTTGAGTTCAATCTCCTAACAACAACAAAAAAAAAACCTGTATCAATGCAAATGGGATGGTAAGTAGAGGTCACAATTGAAGATGACTAATTTAATGTTTCATAGATTTTTTCTCAATTTTTAAACTTCTGTGGTGAATCATACTAACCACAATTTAAGATTTTCATCAGTAACTTTTAAGGGTGCATCTAAATACAGACTAAAGTCTGGTGATCTATAATGTGTTCATTTTCAAAAATGAGCATAATAAATCACCAAACTGGGTAGTTTAAAATTACAGAAATATATTTTCGTATAGGTCAGATGGCCCAAAGTCCAAATCAGTGGTAATAAAACTGTTTTCTTCTAGTTAATCTGCCCTTTGTAACAGGAGTCTGTTTTAACTGCAGACATCAGTCAAGCTCTCAGGAAGGATCCAGTGAAATATTCATTCGGTATCTGGTAGCTGCTGGCAGATCCTGGCATTCCTTAGCTTTAGCAGCATGAGTCCTGCCTACTTCTGTCTGCACTTGTCCTTTCACCAGCTGACTTTCTGGATTTCCTCACCCTAACTGTACCCTGAGTAGGTTTTTCCTGCCTCTAGCTTGGACCTCCCTCCTAGTTTGGCCCATTGAAAACCCCGGACCCAGCCATAGAGACCCTTCCCTCAGTGTTGTTGCTTAGACCATCTGCTTTAGGAGACTCACACTGCAATTTTGTCATGCCCCTTTGACATTTAAATCTTTATTAAATCCTGATGATAATTTTAATATTCAAGATTGACATATTTACAGACCTGGGAGCCATCTTTTGAAATGTAACCAGGGAGGAACAAAGAGTCTCTAACATTTCCTACCTTCACCTGAGGGTAGTTGCCTAATTATTAACTTATAATCTGCCTCTACTCAAGAAGGTCCAAGAAAGCTCATTTTTCTTCTGTTTAAGACCAATTAACAAACAGATACGCAGCAGAAGTCCTTTGTCCTGTGCTTAACATTCTCTTGCCACTTGTTCCAGTGGATTTGATATCAATCTGAGTTAGCTGATCTACTTTATGATATCCTTGAATAAAATCTTTGCTTAACTTTGACCAGTGCAATTTCTACTGTGACATCGTCTTTCCTCTGTATGTCCAAGTACTGTTTCTGCTTCTTATATGGACACAAGTCATTGGTTTTATGGCTCACCCTAAATCTAGCAGTATAATGCTGAAACATCCTTAACTAATTATGACTACAACGACTATACTTCCAAATAAGTATTAATTAGAAATTGATAATTACTAGAAATTAATGATTACTGCCTGAATTCTAGGAAGGTATTAGTTTTGGAAAAAACACTCAATCCACGATAGATACATAAATAGATAGATAGATAGATATATAGATAGATAGATAGATAGATAGATAGATAGACAGATAGAAACATAGATGGTTTGTGGGTTATTTTCCATTCGCCCTTTACAAAACTTTCTTCTTGCCTTGCATCTGAATTGAGTCCTGTGTCCATTCTCCAGTCAGTCTAATTGGCCAATTTTCACTGGTAGCACTGATTGAAAGAAAACTGTTGTACAGAAACCTGAGGTTGGCAAACTACCTATGTTGGGTTAAAAAAGAGGATGGCATTTTTTCCCTAACAATCCATATAGAAAATATATCTGGCTTTGAAAGTCATTCAAATATGCCATTCTAGGTGATCAGAATATGCCAATATATGAAGAATTGTTTAGCTGAAAACAGCTAAGAAGAAAATGATTCAAGAAAGCATTTGTTCTCCCACTCTGCTTTCAAACATGAATGACATAGACGTAAAAAGGGAAATGATATCCTGAAGCCATCTTTACCAAAAGGAACAGAGGGGGTTGACTACTGAAGGTAGTGTTAGACCCTCAAGAGACAGGAGACAACACCAGAAGAATGTACACTAAAAATTCTTAGTAACTAGCATTAATCTGTTACATACTTTCTCTCTGCAACAATTTTGCAGCCCTTAGCAAACCAATATCCTTTTCTTTGGTCTTGTCACATCTCTAAGCACTTAGTGTTCTTTGTTGAAGATATTATATAACCTAGAATTAGAAATCTATTTGTCTTAGTTTCTTTTCTCATTGTTGAGACAAAATACCCAACACTCAAAGTTAAAAGGAGAAACATTTATTTAGCTTACAGTTTGCATATGTTTCAGTCCATGATCAACAGACTACAAGGTAGGATGGCTTGGCAGGGAGACAGTGCAAAAGAAAACCACGTCTTGGCAGCAGAATACAGCAAAAGCAAACAAGGAAGGGACATTAACAGCATCTTTCAATCCCTTCTATATCCTATTTAGCCCACTGTGATCAGTATGGTGCCAAACCAACCACTGGACTGATTTAGTAATCACATATCCTTGATCCCAGCTTTGCACCATGAATCAATCACACTCTTGAACAAGCCACAATTCTGAAAGATCCCACCTATAAGGTTTATTTAGGGGGACATCTAAACACAAGCCATGATCCTCTTTTTTAAGAACTACTCAGTGTCTTGGTCTCTTCAATGTATGTTATATATAAAATATATGCCTGTTAATACTTTGTTTTTCTCTTTATAATCAATATTTTGTAACAAGTATGCATTCTAACTACAAACCAATGGAAAGCAAAGAAAAACCTCTATTACACTGTTGTGTGAAATCAACTACTGATATTGCCTAAACATCACTTATGGCTAGAGTTTAAAACAATTTTATTTCACACGTATGCAAGTAGGCAGATTTGGCCCAAGAGGAATTATCTGCTCACTAGGGAGTGAAATAGTTGCCACCCATTCCTCTTTTCTGCCTTGAGCTGAGTAAATGGGTAGGGCTTTCTCTTCCAAATGTGGAAAACAGAAGCTGAAAGCAGTTCTTGGTAGTTCACCTCTGAGGAAGTTTATTTTCAAGGTTTTGTGTTAAAAAATCCATTCAGTCACCTCTGATTTACACTTATACCATTATTCAAGTAAAACTCATTATGCTATTTAAGTTGCCATTCAATCTTAGTCAAACATAAACAGAAGAATTTAACACTAAAGAATACGAAAGTATTCACCATATGACACATGACTTCACATACTAATGACTTTCTCTGTGTTTGCGCATATATTTTGTATCTCTGGCTAGCGCACTATTCAACAGTTTAAGTATGATCTTTTTTTGCAAAAAGAAAGTTTAAGGTAGTGGCTAAAAGTTTTAGTCTTAGAAAGCAGGGCAACAAAACTTTCAAGCTAGATCTTTTACTAACTTTGATATTATTTATTATATTATGGCCTCTTCAATTTCCTGTTATAAAAATGATGACTGTAATAATATCTATTGTATTGTGTCCTTTTAATGATTAAAATATCCAATACATGCAAAATTCTTAGTACACTTTAGCTTATATACTATAAATCAATAAATATCAGTAACTTTTTATTATTAGATGTTTTATTGATAAGATTTCAAGACTTGTAATGCTTTTAAAGTATCAGATAGGCTTTGAATCAAGTGTAGTGAAAACTTGTGCTTTTCCAGAATAGGTTTCGATACCTAAACGTTTTAGTTTTAACTTTTCAAATAATAATAATTCTCTCAATGAGAATTGAACCAGCCATTTTTGAAAACTAATTTTGCTTTTGGAAGAAATGTTTAAATTTTTAATACAAACACTTAAAGGCTTAAATAGTTGTTTTATAATCAACTTATAAAAAGCTTAGTTTTCCAAGATGAACTTACACATTTTCTGAAGCAAATCTATGTTTATTTATAAGATGACTGACTTTTTACGATAAAACTCAAGTGCACAAAGTTAAATTAATTCTTTTACTCACTTTCCATTACCATCCTCTAAAGGATTACATACATGTACACATGCGTATTTCTGTCACAGGTGAACAAGTTAATGAAATAAAATGCATTTTTATTTGTTCTTATTTCTTTAGGTAATGGGTATTTTGTTTTGTGCTCATGTAATTTGAATTTATGCAAATGATGCCATGGTAGGAATTGCTGAATTTCTTTCCAAATTCATCCTCTGATGACACAAAATGAACAGAAGTGTAAGCTACAGTTCCCCTGCTCCTGTGCAATTTGCTGTACCTATGTGGAAAGTACCAAACTAGTAAGATTCAGTTCCGGTTGTGCTGCTTCTCTTCTTCCTAATGTTTGCTGTCCGGACATGAAATTAATTCAGTTTCTGCAGGAAAGGTATTGCTGCTCAAAGTGCTCTCAGATGCACAGCATCAAAATCAACTCAGAAGTTGTTAGTAATTTTTATTATTACAAATTCTCAGGAGATTTATAAAACCTTATGAGTTGGAAATTCTGGGATGGGGCCCATCATCTGTTTTTCCTCAAATCCTACAGGTGGTTTGGATGCACTGTGCTACTCTCACAGTGCAAAGTAATACGCTACAAAAGAAGTAACCACCTGAGGGACTGTTTGTAGTGAAGAATCACTATACGTTTTTCCATGAAACCTAGAAGCAACATTTTGTGATTACTTTGTCTAGCTTTGCTTCCTCCACTTCCTCCTCTTCTTCCCTGCTTGTTGTATTCTTTTTTCTCTCCTCTTCTTTTTCCATATTCTTTTGCTTCCTTTAACAGTCATTTAAAAATTGGAAAACTGTACTTTACTGTCATAAAGGTCATGTACAGTAGCCTGGTACAGAACAGAACAGCTAAGGAACTGTGAGTGTGTCTCCCAAGTGCGAAACTAGCACATTCACATTTTCAAAAGTCCTCTTACAATTTGGTCTCTGTTATAGCACATTATTCTAGACCTTGAGACAGAAAGGTAGCAGAGGAATGCATGTTGATGTGTTTTCCAAATTTTTAACTAAAATTTCAAGTAAAAAGCATTAGAGTTTAAGATTTGTTCACTGTTTATTTGCTCATCCACCATGCACTATTATTAGGGAAATTGCATTATTCATCAAATTATTTTTGAAGAGCTTAGTCCTACTTCCATAAAAATTAAAGAAATACTCTTAATAATATATAGTTTCAGAGTTTTACATTCCGTTTACTTTTACATTAATCTATTATTTCTTATATTTCACACAGGCAAATACATATGAAATAAACATGGGACATAGAAACAATGCCGCAATACAAATGATAGCTATCATTTCCTTTGTTTTTTTCTATGTTCACTACATGAACTGTATTTACATATTCATCCCTTTATCCACATATACATATATTCACACATAAATGTGAGTATACATATTTATATATAAGTTTATGTATATTTTCCTTTCTTGTAGTTTTTGATATCTATATGAGATTTTTACTGCTATATTTATTATTTTATTATTATGTGAAGAATAATATTGTTTTTCTATTTAATTTGCACAGCTATGTATGTTTATTATTATACCTATGTACATAGTGTACCATTCTATTAATAGTATATGAGTTATTCAATGCTTTGTTTTTCCTGTTCTACTCTTGTATCTACTGTAATATTTGGAACAATTTAAGTATTAGGCTAGAGGTTTTCACAGATACATATGAATGAAATTGCTGTAACACAGTCTATGTGAAAGATCAAAGTACCTCTGACAAGTAACTGTTAACTAACTGTAGTTGACCTCAGGTATTACTAGCACTATTTCTGAACTAATACTGTTAGAACTCTGTTAAAATTCATCTTCTTATCAATTCTGAGAGTTATATACACTCTACTCAGAGATTTATTCATTGGGATAAAGCTATTCCTCCTAATTTTTTAACTTTGTGTGGATAGTAATCAATCTGAGACTAGGTTTCTTTATCTGAAATCTTGCTGATCATCATCAGTAATGTGCTTGTGAGCAAAAAGTACTTATATTTTTGAACTTGATCTAAGCCCTTTCTACACAGATGTAAAAATGCTAGATTCTTCATCAGATGTTTTTGTTTTTCTAAAGTATGCATGTGATTACATATGTGTATATATTTACATTTATACATATCCATGAATCTGTGTGTGTGTGTGTGTGTGTGTGTGTGTGTGTGTGTATGTGTGTGTGTTTTTCTGTGGGTGTAAGATACCATACCGATTAGTATTCTGTATGTGCGGGGTAGGCTGAAAAGTTTCCTGTTCTTATATATCTTGTTAAATTAATGAGTAGAAAAAATTCTAAGCAATAAAGAGTAGGAAGAAGAAGAAATGATAAAATTCAGAAAAATAACTTTTCAATAAGTTGTCTTGATACATAAACTGGCTCAAAATTATAAACCGCGAGATATTTTGTATTTGTCTAACAAGTTAAACTTCTTTATTAAACAGCTTCTCTGGCAGCATTTACTGACTCCTTTGAGCTTTTCCCCCAGGAATTAAAGAGCAAACTAGGTACATAATCAGCCAAGTTACAAAGCAGTTACACAGTGAAGAGCTAAAGAAGCAGAAGGAGAAAGAAAGAGACAAAAAGAGCAAAATTAAGGAACACAGAAAGGAGAAAAGGAAAAATATAAAATACACCATCAGCAGACATTCAATTTCCTTGGGGTTTTGTCTATATTCTATTCTCAATTTGAGTGTTTCTTTTGAATAATAATATTTTTTTCCTTCCTTTTTTCTCCTTTACTCATCATTCTTTTCCTTAGTATTGTAATACATTTCTACAACACATTCATCTAGGATTATTATTAAGCTTTCAAAAGTTAGATGTACTACTTTGAGATATTTCTCTAAAAGAGACAGTCAGAAAGAAAATTATTTTAAAGGTAACTACTGATAATAAATATAAACTTTTTCTCTTGTTTTTCAGTTATAAAGAAAGTATCAGTAAAATCAAGATAATTTTATTCTAAATTATAGATACAACACTAATGTTTTTACAGACATTTTTTTTCAGAAAAAAAATGTTACTGTCATCACAGATTATTGTGGTTTAGATCTAATATCTTCTCCTAAAGTGCAATTTGATTTCATCAGTGGGGCACAACTCCTCCATGGATTCACCATTGAAGAGATCCACAGCTGATGCGCTATTGATGCCCTGTTGGAGGTAGGTTGCCAGGCACGTGGCCTGCAAGAATTGTTCTTATCCTGGGTCCCGTGGGCTGAGAAACTGTCCTCCACCAGGCCATTCTGTCTTGCCTTACTGCCTTGGAGTCAGCAGATTTTGGACTGAACCCACCAGAAGCTGAAAATTACATTAACATCTTCTCTTTTTAAGTTGTGAATGGATGGGTGTCATAGTTTATTCATTAATAGGAAAGTCACTAAAATATTAATCCTATATGTCTGATAAAGTGTTAATTGTTAACTGCACAGATGTTGCTACAAATGTGTAATTTTAATTAAATGCATAATAATTAGGCTAACTAGCAGATTGTATTTCTAGTATATTAAAATTAGGTTTTATGAATTTTGAAAATTTCTTTAGGATAATACATAAGGGTGATTTTTTTAAAAACTTGTAAGGCTAAACAATCATTTATCACAGAGGTGTTAATTTTATCCATGTATAATTGAAAATCACCCTTATCTGCTCACCTCATTTAAGGCCTTAATTGTTATGCAGATACCATCAAAAGTGAAATATAAGCAAAGGTTGAAATAAATTTTGGAAGTTCAGATTGCAAGTATTGTAAGTGTAAAATTCATCCTGTTGTACCCCAGCTTCAAAGGAATGTCTCCTTTCAGCAATCTTGTTCAGCACATGGACTTTAACAATGTTAACGCAGTGGCAACATGAAATATTTTAAAATTCAGAATAATATCTCTTAATCATTAATTTTCATATGAAAATTATATTAAGTATATCACTTGTTATTTTAAGTATATCCCAGTGAGAACTGACTGTTAGATTGACCATTAGACTCAGAATCAATTCAGTAGAATCGTGAATAAAGTCTAATGAACTCTATTTTGTCTATTTATAAAGTCCTTTTAGTTACTGGTTTTCAGGATTGAAGAAATAACATTAATCATTTAATATTTTGATACCTTTGC
Source organism: Cavia porcellus (assembly GCF_034190915.1). Taxonomy (NCBI): domain Eukaryota; kingdom Metazoa; phylum Chordata; class Mammalia; order Rodentia; family Caviidae; genus Cavia; species Cavia porcellus. The sequence continues at coordinate 28,647,594 of NW_026947487.1, read as the reverse complement.
AATAATTTATTAATCAGGTATCTGTCTGATTATATTAGGTACCATAGTAACATTGTTCCATAACCTTCTTTGCACAGGGAAGGTAAATTATTAAATTAAAGTTATATCCATCTTTTAAACATTCTTTTAGCTTTGCTTAAGTAGAAATTTTTTTAAAAGACATTTTAACATTATCCTTTCATTAATTTCATCACATATCTTGCTTCCATTTGTGTAAGTTCAAAAGCAATTCCTTCTCATTATGATTTGTTATTTTATAAAGTTTGAAGTGATTACTAAACTCGAGGAAGATAAAAGTCATGATCACTGCTCAGTGAACTTCTATTATGTGTGAGGCACTTCACATACTCCATCAGTCAATGCCTATCACAATCTCCTAAGGTGAGAAAAGCTAAGTTTTTTCTTGTGATTAAATGGAAATTCATAAGAATTACCACATTCTATTGAATTTAAAACAAATGTCATTTAAGATGCAGATTATCTTACTGCCAGGACAAACAAGCAAAATGCTGCCAAATATAACTGTAATATTTGCCTGTAGACTTCTACTGATTCAAAAATGTAACCCTGGTGAGGATGAGTAGGGAAAAGGCCTCCTGGAATGATGTTATACAGCTTCAGTCTAATGCCTGTTTCCGTTCGCTCTGAGCCCAGAGCCTCTGAGCTTTCTATTACACAGCACATCCTTAAATACCTTCACAAAAGACAATGCATTTGGCATTTTCCTATATGAAAAATCTCATTTTCCTCATGGTACACCTAGACTTTGTATCCTTCATGTGGAGGAAATCAAAGTGCATGGCAGTGTATTAATCAGAAAAATGGATTTTGCCTGCCTCTCCCTGTCAATCACTTGATAAAGAAAAAAAAAAAAAACAAATAGGAAAGATTAAATCACAGCCTGCTCAAATGTTTTATGCTTGGAATAAATGCATTTCAGCTTTCACCAAAGTCCATTATGCACTGTTTGGCTTTGATTAGCAGGAGCACTTCATAAAGCGTGAAAGAAAGCTACAGTTAGTGCAAGGAAAAAATGAAGAAATGCGTAAGCATTTTCTCACAGTTTAGTTAAACAGCCAATTCACTCCAGTCGAAGAGAACAGCAAAAGCTCTGACAATTACGAATGTCCTTGGCAAAGGGATGAATTTATCTGCCTGTAAAGAAGTTGCTTTAAAAGACGCTGTCTGCGTCAAGCAGAACACCAGCAGAGCATGACTATAAAGAACAATCGGCATGCACTTTTACATGGGTGAGATCCACAATTGTGACTTGATTGGAATCCTCACCTGGCAAATCTGAAATCACCACCTGTTTTCTTTGGATGCATGTGTGACACACTCAAGTCACTTTACATGGAACTGAGAACACTCATTTACTCTCATGGATACACTTAAAGCGTTAGTCAATTAATTTTCATTAATCAAGTCACTACATTTATTAGAACTAAGCAACTCATTGTTTTTATGCTCAGATTTTTATTTCTAAGTGTATACTGTGTAATTTCTTCTATCCTATGGCATCTTTTCATATAGGTGCTATAGTTGTTTGTACCTTATTAGAAAGGGCAGATAGTAAAAGTAAGGTAGCTAGTATGTGATCAGCTCTCCTAAGTGCACTGGAGCTACAGAACCACAACCACCAATACAAATGCTAATCCCTTTTTAATAAGATCTTCAACACTCAATTCCCAACCTGTTATCAGGACTTCTGTTTTATTCTTTTTAGTCATCCTACAATATTATACAGCAAAAATTAAAATAACATTGATGGACAACACTTTATAATGCAGATTTGTGGTCATCTGAACTGTTTTATAAGATAATCTTGATAATATTCAACATTTAATATCCTGTAACTAATCACTGCCTCCTACTTAATCATTATGTAAGATGAATTATATTATGAACTGTATTTCAGTGTCAGTATAGATACACAGAGCTACTAGATTGTAAACATCATTATCTAAACAAAATAAGGAAAAGCTTTAATAATTCACTTCTAGAAAGTCTCTTAGATCTCTTCTGCTTTGAAAAACCTGGTAGAGCAGTATGCAACATTAATAATTATATAGGGTAGCTTGATATTATAATAAATTTGAGTATAGTACTTTAAGAATGACAATTTACATTATGAAATTAAACATTCATTAAATAACTTGAAATGTGGATCTTGAATATATGTGAATATATTCTATATTTATAATACATATGAAAAATAGGAACAAAAGGTAATAATAAAATACCAAAGAAAAAGCTCAACAAATATAACATCATCTCAGCATGTTATATTGTACTTTTTGCAAACAAATGTACCTGACCATTTTAATCTACCAGTGGATAAAGGCTGTGGTTAAGAAATTCCTTGTCATGTCATTACATTGAAGAATTCTTAGCACAGTGTAATTATTGTGCAAAAGTCTAGAAAAAGCTATATTTATTTTGCTAAGTGCTAGCGCCATCTGCTGGTTTCATTTGTCACAATATTGTAATGGCTAAATACTGAACTTGTTAGGATTCCCATGCACTTCTATAAAGACTTCATGCAGGTATTCCTGAAAGTACAATTTGAAAAAGAAAATTTACACAAATGCAAGGAACAACAGATTGAGAAGAAATACGGGAAATGAAAATAATGAAACATCGGGTTTTCTCTTTTAGCATTTGCAGAGCTAGCACGTTATGTCTGTACCACCAATCCTAACTGCTACAGCACTACAAGAAGCTAATGCCCAGAGTAAGTACAGTCAAATTTGTGTTCGTTTTTAGTATAGCAAAATGTCTGGCTTGGTCACCAACTGCAGCAAGAGAGACTGGTATTGACACTTCTCTGCTAAACTGCTGCAAATAAAACATTTTCTATTCGCAAAAGCAGAAGAGATTGTTTACTATGAATCAGAGTTCTGGTAAATTTATGGAATTCTTTCCTCTTATTCACTGTTGAAAGCTTTTGGATTTAAATTATGCTAGAGTGTCACTTAAAAGAGTCAAGTATCAGGCCAGAGATACAGCTCAGTGGCAAGAACCTACCTGGCAAGTATGAGACCATGAGTTCAAATCCTAGTACAGAGAGAGAGAGAGAGAGAGAGAGAGAGAGAGAGAGAGAGAGAGAGAGAGAGAGAATGAAAAGTATTTTGTACTTCCCTTCAATATGTAAAAATCTATTTGAAGTTTTTAAGATATTTGGATTGAATATTATTGTTCTTGGGAATTTCCAAAATACCTCTAAGGAAGATGAATAGCAGGGGAAATGTAGCATAATTAATTTATCAGCCCTCACACCTACACAAATTCTAACTCTTTTGATATACATATGTATGTATTTGAACAAGTATTTATGCATAGACACATACTATGCTAATAAAAAGTTCAATTTGAAGCCAACAGAGATATATGCTTATAACACCAGAATTCTGGAAAACTGAGGTAAAAAGATGGCAAGTTTTAAGCCAAGGGGAGTAACTGAGCAAGACTTAGTCTCAAAAATAAATGATTGGATGAATAAACCAATAAATAAATAAATGGGATGGGATGTAATTCAATGTAATTCATTGCAAAAGCTTCTAGTTACATCTTCAGCAGCATTAAAAAAACAGTTGTAAAGGTGACACATTTTAATTTTGAAATTACAACAAAATAGCACTTGAATACAAACAGAAAAAGTATATTAAGAAGAACAGCTTGAGTACAAGTAAGGCAAGGAAAATGATGAGGTCATGGAGTTTTCTGTTTGGCTAGCTTTCCACAGCAATATATTAAACTCTTCAACGACTTGCTTTATTGTTACTTAGGTGTGGGCTACTTGTTTTCCAATACTCTTTCTTAGCCATCCTGGTGTATGATGATCTGCCTCCTTACAGGGGACCTCATTCGGTTACTGCTCTCTCACATGTGTAGCATGAAACTGTATAACACTTCAAATGTTATGATTGTGCTTGTCTGAAAATTTTATATTGCTAAAAATGCAATTATATTCAATCCGTACTTCAGCTGAGTTATTCACAACACCAAAAACAAAGTGATGCTCTTAGAGTATGATGTTTATAAACAACATTCACAATTTCTTGGTTGTTTCTCTCAAAGTATATATACATATTCACATGTGCACTCAACAGTGTATGACCAGAAATACCAGTTGATTACAGGAACATTCGGAGATGTAACAAGACATAAAGTGTGCAAATAAATAATTGTATATTATTTGCAATTATTTGCAATAATTGTATATTATTTCCAATTGCAAATTGGATCAACAAAACACCACTCTCAAGTTGTTAGGGTAACAAAAGTTATACACTCTGTGGAAAGGCTAAAACACTAATAGGACGCACTTGCCCAACTGGCAGCAGTGGATACTCATAAAGCAATTTGCAAAATTATCCCTCAGTTAGCAAAATACAATAGCATTTATGCATTTGCTATGACCTTGTCATTCTTTTCTTTAGAGATATAGCAAAACAGTGATTCCTAAAGCAATGATCCAAAGTAATGACCAAACTAATCATTAATGAATATGTACAGTAACTCATGTGTACTATTTGTTGGTAGGGAGTGTAAGCAATCTGAATAGCTATCATTCAAGGAACAGGCATGTAGGATGTGAATGGATACCATGAAACATAAAATTTACAGTTAAAAATACTGTTCTATCTAGTTCTATCTAAAAGTTTTATTGAAATTTAGTGTTATTATTCACTCGCTCTCTTGGTAAGAGCCTGCAGCGAGGGCCAGGAGAACCAGAACTCCCGAGATCCATGGTGGGACTCAGGCAGCTTACTCACCTGCCCTCTTGGTAAGCGCCTGCAACATGGGCCTGGAGGAGAACCATTACCTGTGAGCCTACTGCCACACAGACTGAACCCTTCCCCCTTCATCCTCGCCCCCCATAGCTACTGAGGATAGATATCTCAGCATCAATTGGGAGGATGACCATATGCAGTAAAGCAATATGGGGGATTTCCTTCTATCTTCTATTTGAAGGCAAAGGTTGTTTTCACTGTTTTGTTAAGTTTCTTTTGCTCTATTCAGTATTCTCAAGTGGTTTTATAATGTTCTATTTTGGGTTTGATTTTACTATACCTAATTGACTGGACAACTATTGGGATGTTAAAGAGATATACCATAGTATCTATTACTACCATCCCAGTATCCTACTGTGAAATTCTGTAACAATTTCACTGCATTGTCTCGATTGGCTTTGTTCTGTCTTGTGCTGTTGCATTTTTACTACTTTCAAAATAAAATTTTAAAAAAGAAAGAAACTTAATGTAATCTACAAATAACAGGTATATAAATTTAAAATACCAATGAACAATAAGAATACATTTTCTGTGTGAAAATTTACACACCAAAGGTTTTTCACAAAACAATCAAAAATGAAGAGGAAAAGAAATATTAGACTGATTAATTAAGAGCCTACACTAATGGAAACAATGTGCATGGTTGAAGTAAGATTAATTCAGGCGCCTCTAATTGGGATCTATTATCTAGCAAAAACAGAAAGACTGAGATAGAGGTGCCGACAAAGAGATTGCTAAAACAGAATACAAACGTGTGGAGCTCAGGATGACCCTTGGTTGTTTGTTGCTTCCCTTATTAGAGTAGAAATTACTTGAGTCTTACATTTCCCTATGATTTTCAATATAAAATTACCTTTTCTACCTGACTTAAAGCTCGATCTTTTCTAATTGCAAATGCCTTTGCAGTTCAATCCTATACCTGCTGTTTCATTACATGTATTAGCAAGGAACACTGTTGGAAGGAAAAATTTCCTTGAACTCAGAGAAGTTATAAATGAATGAGGCAGCACCCTCCACATTTGGGAACTCAGCATCCGTGTTCATTTTTTCCTGGTTTTACCCATAGATCAGGAGCATAAAGAAAATACTTCATCTGATCATGTATTACTTTTCCAGTGTAGAACAGAAGTTCTTCCAGCTGCAACTGCATTCAAGCCAAAAGAGGATCAATCATTTTTTGTATATACTACTAATAACGGAAATAAATAGAAACTCAGTAATATTCTGTTTTTGTCTTTGCCTATATAACTGCATAACTACTTATCTATGGATAGAAGGCCAAGTCTTCCCTTTTATTTCCTCATAATTGAAGGTGAGGCTAAAGGCATACTCAACTTACCTGAGACTCAGTGGTGAGAATAAATCCAATGTTTTAAAAAAGATGTTGATAGAAAGGAAGCCAATAATTTGTCCAACATGATTACTTCATGAAAGTAGAACACTGGAATAAATGTTTTCATCAGAATTAAGATGCAATTATACTCTAAAAGGAAAATAATTTAACATCAAGGTGCTTAGATAAGCCAGGGATTTAGCTCAGAGGTTCAAATGTTTGCCTGTGGGCATGAGGTCATGAGTTCAATCCCTGGTACAAAAAACAAAATGCTTTGATAAAAAAGATCCTAACCAAGGGGGCCAGTTTTTCTAAGCTAAGTTCATATCTTAGAACTAATTAGTCATTAAGCACAAAAGATGAATATAGAATGCAATTTTTTATTTTAAAGAGGATAAAACAAAACATAACAAAAGAGAGCAAAGCAGATCAGAAGAAAACAATACAAGTGACATAAGATTTCAAGGTAAGACAGCAGGAGATCAACAGTGGCTACCACAATGTCTCTTGGTTTCTTCAAAATAGGTGCCTATATCTTCCCACACAATGAATTCTAACAAAGCAGTTTAAAACTGATCAGAACAGATGAATGAAAGCATTACAGGCCTTCAAAACCAAAGAACAGGAGTCAGGTTGCCAGTGGAATAAGGCCACGATGACAGCTGGAGAATAGAGTTAGTTTTATCCAAGTATGAAATCCAGATTATTATTTTTGCTGACTACCTAAAAGAATTTCCAGATAATGATGAGCTGGTATGGATCCTGGGGAAGCAGCATCTCCTTAAAACAGAAATATCTAAGCTGTTGTCTGATGTAAGCGCTCATCTATGGTTTATATACAGAAGGAAATTTTCACCAATCAGGGGAACAGGCCCTTCATCAATTGCTGGCTGGGGATGTATGCGGCACTATGGACAGATGATGCTGGCTCAAGCTCTTATCTGTAGAAACTTGGAAAGGGACTAGAACTGGGAGAAACACAAAGAAAACCCAAAGAATATCAACAGATCCTACAAGCTTCTTAGATAAAAAGGACTGTTGCTATTTTATCCATCAAATGGCAGAAATGGGTGTAGGAGAAGGTAAATCAATTGGCGAATGGTTTGGATCAAATACAGTTGCACAGGTGATTTATTTAATGAATGGAATTTCTTAGCTGTTTATATTCAAATGGATAACACATTGGTCATTGAAGGTATCAAAAAATGTGCTGAGTCCTACCCTTTAATGCTGATACAGCTGACAAAAGCTCCCCTGATTCTTTTATCCCTTAAAACCAGAGTGATCAAAGATACTTCTGCCTTCTGCCCAGCCTGGAAACCCCTGATGCTCATTGTGCCCCTTTGCTTAGGCATAAACCAAATCAATCCTATGTATGTTGATGCATTCAAAGAGTGTTCTAAGATGCCACAGTCTTTGGGGCATTAGGAGGAAAACCAAATAATGGCTATTATTTCATAGGATTCTGAGGTGATGAGCTCATCTTGGACCTTCACACAACCCAGACCTTTGCTATCACTGAAGAAAATGGAACAGTCAATGACCAGGCTTTTCATTGCCTGCAGTCCCCACAGCAGATGAACATACTGAACTTAGATCCTTCTGTAACATTGGGATTTTTCTGCAAAGAGTTTTGAAAAAGACTTTGATAACTGGCGTAGCCTTGCTCAGAAGGAAATTCTGAAGGAGAATTTAAGGATGTTTGAATTAGTTCAGAAACATCCACCACACTGGCCTCCCTTTATACCTCCAACCAAACCAGAAGTGACAACCACTGGGGCAGAATTCATTGGCTCTACTGAAAAAACGGGAGGACTTTTACCTGGAAGAAGATTTTGAGGTTCTGAACATGTAGTATAGTGGGAACTCAGTTTGGAAGTCTGTCTTCCATCCGGCTCCATAGGAACATGAACTTGTTACATAGAATTTTGCTTGTCAGCAAGTGCCTGGTATGCCAACAGCATGCAAACTTGATCACAATCACAATGGAGTCAATTACCATGTCTCAACCAAAAGCAAAAAAACAAATGACAGCAACCCTTTCCCAGGACGAAACAGATCAATCCTGGAGTCGAGCAGCAGAAAGCTTAGAAGGAGCCCATTGCTTCCCAACTGTTCTTACGTGGCTACACTAAGTCTAAGGTAGCTGAAATGAATACACTTAGAAGACAGACAGCAACTCCTATTTGATTCAAACACTGGCAGAGGAGAGATGGTTACACTGCTCTAGACTTTTAGGTGTGACCCCTTTTGGTCTAAATACTAAGAGGCAATATTTTCTCTTGCTCAAATAATAAAGTAAATCAGGGAGAAAAAGTTCTTGTTAACTTATTTGAATATGTATTTTAAATAGTTATAATTTGCTGGGGATATAGCTCAGTGGCACAGCACCTGCCTGACAAGCGTTAGGTCATGAATTTGATCCCAAATACCAATAAATAAATAATAACAATAATTTAAAAATTAAATAGTTATTTGATAATTTATATCAAAACATTTGCCAAAGAAATGATGTCAAATGTACACCTCTCAGTTGTCTTTCTGTTTGGAGGAACTTCTGTATTTCACTCCTCATCCTTAGTGATATTTTTATCAGATATAACCTACCATCTTTTAGTTAAGTCATATTCCTCAAATTATGGTCAGTACACTTTTTTTGTAAAGGGCCAGATAGTAAATATTTGAGGCTTTGCAAGCTATGTGGCCATTGTCACAGCCACTGTGCTGTGGAAGTGCCCAGACAGCAATGGACTCCGTGCAGGTAACACAGCAGCGCTTTCATACAATAAGTTTATTCCAGAATCAAGTGGAGGGCTGGACTTTGCCTACAATCATTTGGCAGTCACTTACATTGTTAATTTATGTTTGAGGAATTAAAAATAAAATTGTTTGAATTATAAAAAAACAAATAATAGGAAAATCAACAATGGCTACCATAATATCCCTTGTTCTCTTCAATATAGCTGTGCATACCTTCGTATATATTGAAACTAAATAATGCAAAACAGACTAAAGCCACTCTAAACAAAGAATAAAAGCATTACTGGACTGCACAGCATGGCAATATGAAATCAGCAATGCATACCATAATGTCTCTTTTTCTTCAAATTAGCTGTCCATTTCATCGCACCTACATAATACAATCAATTCTCATAAACTCTTTAGGGAAACTTCGATGCATGTGTAAGCCTCTACATGTAGATCTATTCTTTCTACATTAGAGGGAAAACGAAGCAAAACAAATTACTAGGAAAAACAAGAAGCAAAAAAGACAAATAAAAAACAACAAATAGCCCAAAACAATGACAATATAGGCCATCAAAACAACATAACTAAGGAACTAAGGAACTAAGGAACAATAACTAAGGTCGCTATTTCACACGGTAATCTTCAAAAGAGTTCTTCAGATTATCAGATATAAACATGTAAAATTTATCCTATCCTATGAATGTTAGCTATTTTATTCCAAGAACTAATAGAATTAGTAACACAATCATCTTAACTAAGTGTGTATACACAAATTTACATATATTTTTATTTTCCCTGCCTTTTTTTTTTCCTTTTCCCTGAGTTATTTTTTCCCTTTGAGGAGATTCTTATCCTTTCACAGTATTTTTTGTGGATTTTGTATGTTACTGACTCTTACAGTTTCTTACATTAGGGAGATAATACAATATTTATACATGTGAGTTTGATTTATTTCACTTATGAGTATGGTCTCAAGTTACCTTTATTACATATAAAAGATTGAATGTTATCCTTCTTTCTAGATGAGTAGTCCTCCACTGTATAAAAGTACCACACATTTTTTAAAGTTTTATTTAAAGAAAAAAAAACAGTAAAAGGGTACAAGTAATACATAATTTCAAAAAAATAAACAGTAAGAAATCACTAGTTAATAGATTACATATTGTCATCTTAGAAATAGTTGTTCAAGTTACAAAATTAAAGCATACAAAGTGGACATTCAAACAGTGAGACTGCAAACAGTTGTGTTCAATGATCCAACAAAAACTTAGTAATATGGTCATCTATCTTACACACCTAAACACACTTGCAGTTGTATCCTTTAGAGCACTTTCTTTTCCTCTCTTTTTTCCAATAACATTTACACATTTTGGGTTTTATTACTCTCACAGTTTTTATTACATTTTTTGGAAGAGAATAAAACCAAATGTGACAAAACAAAGCAGTCAGTCAAAACAAAGGATGGACATAATACGGAATGTAAAAACAGAATGCAAGGTAATCAACAATGGTTACCATAATGCCTCTTGGACTTTAAAAAGAATTTCCATATTTTCAGGTATAATAAAATTGGACAAAACAAAAACTAAACAATAAGACTGAAACATTGGAGACATTTACAGGACTTTAAAAGAAGATAATAGTCAAACCAGAATGGGCATCATAGTAAATCTTACTGCCTTCAAAGTAGTTGCTTATACCCTCAAACTTGATACTATCAAACAGAACAGAATTGAGCAAAATCAGTCAAAATAAGATGGTGACAGCAATACAGGGCTTCAAATCAAGTTAAAAGGAAATCAAAAAAGTTACTATAATATATCCTGCTAATTTTTAAAAAATTTTTCCCTTAATTTAAAAAATGAATAAATTTTAAAAAGAGGGAGATTGGGATAAAAGAGGACACAACAACATAACAATACAGGTCAGAACAGAACAATTTAAGTAATGTAGTGTTTCACTACAAGATAATCCAACTTAATAGTAGTGTCTTTTTCCTTGAAATATTTGAGTATAACTTAGTATACTACAGCATCAAGCATATCAAGACAGTGGGAAACAATTCAAGAGGATGAAAGTATTACAGGGTATTTAGAACCAGCTAACAGAAAACGAACAATGGTTTCTATATTTTCTCTTTACCTATAAAAAATTTTGTTTGTACTATCATATATAATAAAATCCAATAAGGTACAACACGATAAATCCAATGGAGACAGAAGAACAACAGTTTGAAGGGACTTCAAAACAAGATGGTATTAAATCAGCACTAGCTATTATGATGTCTTGTTTTCTTCAAAATAGCTGTTCATATATTCAAAGACAATAATTTCAAATAGCCAAGAATAAAACCATTTCAATTAATAAGTGAAAACTTTATAAGGCTTCAAAGCCATATAAAGGGGAAACATGATTACCACACACTTTTAGGTATTTGTGTCATTTCTTACACTAGGGAAACTATTCGGTATCCATACGTGTGAGTTTGATTTCTTTCACATATGAGTATGGTCTCAAGCTGTGCCCATTTATTTATAAATATCTCAATGTGATCATTCTTTACAGATGAGTACTACTCAATTGTATAAAAATAGCACTTTTTTTTTATCCATCCCTAGTTGATGGAGACTTAGGTTGTTTCCAAGATCTGGCTATTACAAATTGTGCTGCTATAAACATGGGTGCACATATATCAGTGTGGTATGATGTTTTCAGTTCTTCTGGGAATAAGCCTAGAAGTGGACCAAATGGGACTTCTAATCCCAGCTTTTTGAGAAATCTCCAGACTGACCTCCACGATGGTTGCACCTGTCTACATTCTCACCAACAGTTCAGGAATGTTCCTGGTTCCCCACAGCCTCTCCAGCATTTGTTGTTGCTTTTCTTGATCCTGGCCATTCTTTCAAGAGTGAGGTGGAATCACAGTGAGGTTTTAATTTGCACTTCTCTAATGAATAATGATGATGAACATTTTTTCATGTATTTATTTGCCATTTGTATTTCTTGATCTGAGAAGTGTGTATTCATCTCAGATGCCCATTTTTGGATTGGATCTTTGAATTTTGGGGGTCTGATTTTTTTTTTTAATTCTTTATGTGTTTTAGACAGAAGTCCTTTGTATGAAGGACAGTTCATTAAGATTTTTTGCCAGTTTGTGGGTTTTCTTTTTACTATGCTGGAGATTTCTTTTGACATGCAGAAACTTTTTAATAAGAGGTGATCCCAGTTATTGATTCTGGGAAGTATTTCCTGTGTAGTTTGAGTCCTGTTCATAAATTCTCTACCTACCCATATGTCTTCAAGGCTTTTACCCAATTTGTCTTCCAATAGATTTAGTGTTTCTGTTTTAATATTCAGATCATTAAACCATTTGGATGTTAATTTAGTACATGGTGATAGGCATGGGTCTAGTTTTACTTTTTGGCATATGGAGAGCCAGTTTTTCCAACACTATTTATTAAAGAGTCTGTTGTTCTTCCAGTGAACCTGTTTGGCCCTTTTATCAAAGATAAGGTGGTTGAGTGTGTTTTTAGTTGTAGATGTATCTTCTAATCTATTCCATTGATCTTGAGCTCTGTTTCAATTCCAGTACCATGTTGATTTTACCTGTGATGCCTCCTGACTTGCCTTTGCTGCTTAGAACTGTCTTTGCTATTCTAAGTCTCTTCTCACTCCAGATGAATTTTAAGAGTGATTTCTCAAGATGTGTGAGGTATGTTGATGGTATTTTTATTGCAATTGCATTGAATCTGTATAACAGTTTGGAAGAATGTTCATTTTCACAATATTTATTCTTCCTATACATGAGCAAGGGATGTCTTTCCCTTTTCTGATATTGCCTTCAGTTTCTTTTTTCAGTTTTTTATAATTTTCCCTGTATAGGTCTTTCACTTCTTTCGTGAGAGTAATCCTAAATATTCATTGTTTTGGTTACTAGTGTGGCCTCACTATTTCTGTCAGTGATTTTGTTGTTAGTGTGTAGGAAGCTACTGATTTTTGAGTATTGATTTTGTACCCAGCTACATTAGTGAATTTATTTATTATATCAAAGAGTCTTTTAATAGAATTTTGCGGGTCTTCTATGTAGAGTATCATGTCATCTGCAAACAATGATAATTTAACTTCTTCATTTCCTATCTTTACCACTTTTATTTTTCTCTCGTGTCTAATTGTTCTGGCTAGTATTTCCAGTACTATATTAAATAGCAGCAGTGATAGGGGACATCCTTGTCTTGTGCTTGATTTTAAAGTAAAGGCCTTCAATTTTTGACCATTTAGTATGATACTGGCTGTTGGTTTGTCATAGCTAGCCTTTATTATATTGAGGTAAAGACCATCTATTGCAAATTTCTGTAAAGTTCTTATCATAAATGAATATTGGACCTTATCAAAAGCTTTTTCTGCATCTATAGAAATGATCGTGTGATTCTGACTTTTGGCTTTATTGATATGGTGGGTTACATTATTATTTTACATATTTATTCATTTATTGATCCTGCATGCCTGGGATGGATCCCACTTGGTCATGGCATATAATCTTCTTGATGATTTGCTGCATCCTATTTGCCAATATTTTATTGAGGATTTTTGCATCTGTGTTCATTAGAGAGATTGGTCTGTAGTTCTCTTTTTTAATTGGGTCTTTCTCAGGTTTTGGTATTAGAGTAATATTTGCTTCCAGGAATGACTTAGGAAGGATTGCTTCCCTTTCAACTTTATTGAAGAGTTTGAGGAGTGTCAGCATTAGGTCTGCTTTGTATTTCTTGTAGAATTCTCCAGTGAGCCATCTGGGCCTGGGTTCTTCTTTGTAGGTAACGACTTATTTATGCTTTCAATTTCATTGATAAAAATTGGGTTATTCAGCAGTTTTACATCTTCTTGACCTAGATTTGGTACTTAATATGTTTCTAGGAACCTGTCTAATATTCTGTGTTATCAAACCTATGACAGCAGAGGTTTTCGAAATAGGTGTTGATGATCTTCTGTATTTCTACAGTCTGTAGTGATTTCACCTTTTTCACTTCTTATTGCATGAATTTGAGTTTTTTCTTCACTTTTTAAAATGAGGTTGGCTAGGGGCTTATCAATTTTATTCATTCTTTCAAAGAATCAACTCTTTGATTCACTGATTCTTTGGATTGTTTTCTTAGTCTCTATTGCATTGATTTCGATTCTGATTTTTATAATTCCCTCTCTTCTTTTGGCTTTGAGCTTTACTTGCTCTTCTTTTTCTACATGTTCGAGGTGCAACATCAGGTTATTTATTTCTATTCATTCTTTTTTTCTGATGTGGGATCTCAGTGCAATAAATTTTCCTCTGAGGATGGTTTTCATTGCATCCCACAATTCTGGTAAGTTGTATTTGTATTTCTGTTTCTTGTAGATATTGTTTAATTTCTTCCTTAATTTCTCCTGTCACCCACTGATTACTCAAGAGTGTGTTAGTTGCCATGTGTTAGTGGGATTTTTGCATTATCTTTTATCATTCATTTCTAATTTTGTAGCGCTATGATCTGATAACATGCAAGGGATAATTTCAACTCTTTTACATTTTTCAAATATGTTCTGTGAGCTAATATATTATCTATTTTAGAGAATGACCATGTACTGCTATTAAGAATGTGTATTCTGATGTTGTTGGATGCAACACTCTATATATGTCTATCAAGTCCATTTGTTCACAGGTGTGGTTCAGTTCTGTTATTTCTTTGTTGATTTTCTGTCTGGTTGATATGTCCCTTGGTGTCAATGGTGTGTTAAGGTCCCCTATTATAATTGTGTTACTGATAATTTGATTTTTCATTTCTGTTAATACTTGTTTTATATAACTAGGTGCTCTGGAATTTGGTTCATATATATTTAAGATAGTTATATCTTCCTCTTGAAGTTTTCTCTTAGCCCATATGTAGTGAGCTTCTTACATCTTCTGATCATTATTGGTTTAAAGTTTACATTGTCTTCAAACAGAATGGCTACTCCCGCTTTTTTTTTGGGGGGGAGGGGGGCCCCTGTTACGTGAAGTATTGTTTTCCATCCTTTGAATTTCAGTGTGTGAGTTTCTTTTTGGATTAGATGGGTTTCTTGTAGACCGCATATGGTTGGATTTTGTTTCTTGATCCATTCTGCCAGGCTTGTTTCTTTTAATTGGTGCATTGAGACCATTTACATTAATTATTATAACTGTTATATATTGGTTTATTGTTGACATGTTATCTTTCTGCTGTTGCATCTTTATCTTTCTGCTCTGTTTAATTGTCTGCGTTGTTTAGTGATTTTTTCCTAAGTGTATCTAGACTGTCTTTCAGTATTCTTTGCAGGGCTGGCTTGGTGATCATGAAGTTCTTCAGCTGTTCTTTGTCATGGAAGTATCTTATTTCTACATTGATTTTGAAGGACAGCTTTTCAGGGTACATCACTCTAGGTTGGAAATCATTTTCCTTTAGGATCTGAAATACTTCACTCCATGATCTTCTTGATTTTATTGTTTGTGCTGAGAAGTCTGCTGTGATTCTGATAGGTTTTCCTTTATAGGTGATCTGTCTTTTCTGTCTGACAGCTTTTAATATTCTATTCTTTTGTTCGATTTCTGGGATGGTGATTATTATATGTCTGGGTGTAGTTTTATTTTATTATGACTCTTTGGAGTTCTATATGCTTCATTCATCTTGATATCAGTTTCCAATCTCATGTTTTGGAAATTTTCAGCTATTACTTCTCTAAACATTCTCTTGACATCCTTTATGTTGTCCCTTTCTTTTTCTTTTATCCCTATCAACTTTATGTTGTTTCTCTTTGGGTCATCTTGCAGGTGTTGAATTGTTATTTCCTGTTTCTTGTTATTTTTAAAATATCTTTCCTTTCCTGTTCCCTAGCTGCAATCTTGTCTTTGAGGTCTGAAATTCTATCTTCACTTCCATTGAGGCGGTTTTTACAGCTTTCAATGGAATTTTTGATTTCCTGTATATCTCTTTGCATCTGCTTTATGTATTTTGTTTGTTTCTTATATTGCTCATCCAGAAATTCTATCTTTTTATTTAGTTCCTCCAATTTTTTAACTGTGTCTTCTTTGAATATGTTCAGCATCTCCTTCATTTCTTTTATCATTTCTTCTTTTACCAGGAAGATTATTTCTAGTTTGAATTCCTTTAAAGCTTCCCAGAATTGCTTCATTCTTTCAGTTGCTATTATGTCTGCTATTTGATGTGTATGTCATATATTTTCTTCTATGTACTTCACTTGTAAGGTTTCTTGGAATGGGCTGAGGTTTGAGATTGTAATTTTGTCTTTTGTTTTGTCATTTTCCTATATTTCTGTGTTTCAAGTGTTTCAAGTATTATTCCAAGGCTCCCTAGGCTCTGTTGGAAATCTTCTTCTATGCCCTCAGCTCCTGGGACTCTGGCCACCCAGTTCCATGGATTGAGACAGGGCCACTGTGGGAAGGGCTGGCTGGCTCAAGCCCAGCCTCTGGAACCAGTGGTGCCCGCTTGCTTGCTTAAAGCTCCAGCATGCACCAAGCATGTCCGGGAGTGGGGAGGCCATTCAGGACTCACTGCACTGGTCCAGTGCACCTGGAAGCCACAAATTTCCATCCAACAGCCTATCGAATGTCCCAAACTATCTGGACTTGTGGGAAAGTGCATGGAGCACTTACACCAGGACACCCAGCTCTGGAACCAGTGGCACCCACTTACTTGCTTAGAACTCCAATGTCTGCGAAGCATGACTCGCTCAGGACCCACCACGCTGGTCCAGTGCATCCGGAAGCTGTGAAGTTCCCTGTCTGGGGCCGAGTGAGGATCCCAAACTAGCTGGACTTGGGGGAAAGTGTGCGGGGCACTTACTCCAGGCCACCCAGCCTCTGGAACCAATGGCACCCACTTGTTTGCTTAGAACTCCAAAGAGCTAAAAGTACCCCCCCCCATTTATATCCATTCTTCATTTGATTGGCATTTACGTTTATTTTGCTAGTAGCTGTTTTCAAACTCTGCAGTTAGTCACACCTTATATTGGGTTCATGAAGGACAGTTGTTATAGTTAATGATCAGGAGAAATAGTAATGAATCTTCTTTACTGACTTGAGGGCTATTCACATGAAGTCTATTTTTCTCACATACTCTCTTCCTCAGTAAAGTTGTACACCATGACAGCAAAAATTAAAGATAAAGAACAGATCCATACTTACCCTAATACACTTGGGTGAAAATTACTGTGTTGTTTAGCTATGAGTAAAGTGGGGCTAGATGCAAACTGAACTCAATTGCATTCTCTGAAGTGTTTAAAATATGGAAAATAATATTACTTCACAAATCTATAGGAAACAGAAAAAGATGTTTTAATAATATTTTACATGTGAAATCTGAATTGCATAATTTGTGACTCTGTCAATGTTCTTAACACTGAGTTCTAAAACTAGGACTCAATGATATACTTTCTTGTTCTAGAGGACAATGAAATATTTTACAAATTCCATATGCCTTGCTCTGCATATTCTTAAGTTATACAAGCTATCATGGCTTATAAGAGTATTTTACATATTCTGGTTACATTGGTCTTATCAGGATTCATGTGCAATATGAAAATATTTTTCTAATATTGCCTTTTCATTGTCTTAATAAAGTCCTTGGATGTATAAATTTTTAAACTTCATTTTATGTCATCACATTTTCTTTTGTTGTATATGGAGCTATTTTGTTACTTTTTAACAAATTGTTAACAATGAAGGTGATCCTATAAAGAAGCTCTTAGAAAATGAATAAATTCATCATTTACCAAAAATGTATCCTAACTGTAAAAATACAAACCAAATTAGTCAACACCTATTTACTAATTTTATAAACTAGTGTTTGTGGTTTTCTGTTGTATTTTTTTCCTTTATTTGTTTTATAAAACTCCAGTTTATACCATAAAACAGGTTTTCAGAGCAGACTTCTATCTTTTAATCCACAAGGGCTTCATGATTTACCCCATCAGCATCCCCAGTGTATGCCAAGATTGGTGTTGGGGGCAAGAAATAAAATAATGAAAGAACAGAAAATAGTTCTGCATTTTAGAATTTATAATATTTAATTATACTTACTACTGAGTCTATCCAATGTCAATTATCAAGATAATCCTATAGTGCTGGCAACATAATAATAGTTTATGAAACACGTTTTCTTAAGGTTGACTCCAAGAAAAAAGATAGATTCAATATTTACTTATTTTCATAGCTCTAGAAAATATAAAATCAAAGATAGCATATTTAACTGAATAATGTGTTCTACTCAAATCAATGTAAGTACTTAGATTTTTCCCTTTTTTACATTATTTCTGTTCTTTCATGAGTTTTGTTTTCTTTGAATTCTAAGTTTGTTCATTCCAATTGATAAATGAATATAATTAATGATTATTTAATATATGTACAAATATGTGTATATTAATGTATCTATAATTTGCATGTAACTATATTTAATTTTAGTTTTGTGCATGCTACAAATCTTACTTGTTAACCTCATATATGTGTTATAATTCTATGTAGTTATCTGTGTTAGGGTAATTATTATTGTACCTCTGGATCATATTTAATTTAATCATGTTATTTGCTATTTTACTAATATGCTGCAGTAGAATTCTAGCTAACAAACCAAAAGTAGTCTAACACATTTACTTTGTTATAAAATGCACAATACTGACAAAATCATATGTATTTGGTTTATTTAATGTATTTAAATGATATCAAGATATTTAAATACAGAGACATTCAAAGAAAAAATAATTATTGAAACCATATAGTTACACTGCAAACTTTACTTGTATGTGTGTGATTATATGCATTGTTGGGAACAACACTGAGTGGGGAACAACTCAGGATCTTATTCACCTGTTTCAACCTCATCATGTGCTCTACCACTAGACTAATTTCAAATAGTGATAATATAAGAAATTTGTCAGTTTGCAAGAGATAAAAAATACTAACCTGATTCATAGTAATATTTCAATATCATGATTATAATTTAGGAATAAACAGGTCAAAATTTAAATTTTATCATTTGGTCCCAAAATACATTTTATTACTATAACATATTAAGTCAAATATAGATTGATGTTATTAGTGTACGTGACTTTTTGTTTTCTATGTGCCATTTTCATACATGCATAGAACATATTTTGCTCATATCCATCAACCCATTATCCTCCTTCATACCCTCCTTGCATTTTAGCCTGAACCTCTTTCTCTTCATGAAACTTGAATGCATTAAGCAGAAATTTATAACCATTGAATAATCATCAGGACAATCAACCACTTAAAAACTTGATCATCTGAAAAAATCTCAATGTGAAGTGCTCTCTCTTCCCTAAATTTACACCCAAAACATGCAGAAACATTTTAACAGTTGCCTACAGATTAATAAAATATTTAAATTGTCCCATATACTAATGCTGATAAAATTATAATAAAGAAATGGGGATTAAGCATGATTTTGCTTTCTTAAATACTGAATTAACTATGTTATTTAAAATAAGGAACATATTCTTATTGATTAAAGGATCAAACTTTTATAAGTTTTATTTTGAGAAGATTGCCATGTTTATTTAAAAGCTGATAAGCTGTCTTAATTGAAAGAGTGCATGTGTTTGAAGTTAAAAATGACTTTACCTGTACATCGACAGACAAATTGGCTCAATTTAAAATTTATAAATGAAGTTAAATGAGTCAATTAACAAAACAGAGACACTCTAAGTTGCACAAGTATTTTGATTTTTTGTTTTTGTCTTTTTTGGTTTTTATCGGTACCAAGGATCGAATTCAGGACTGCCTGCTTGCAAGGCAGGCGCTTATGCCGCTGAGCTAAATCCCCAGCCCCAGTATTTTGATTTTTAAAAATATCTCATAATGTATATAACAGATAAAAATGCATACATTTTTGCAATCATAAGATTTCTATAAATGATATTCAGTTACCCACTGGGCATGAGGATCAGTTAAGCAAATGGATAAGAACAACTGTCCGATAGTCACACCACGAAATTAATCTGAGTGGCAGATCTATGAAATATTACACTTTTATCCTTAGTATGTGATTGAAATTTTATAGATATAAGTTAAACATTCAAAACAAATATGTATTTCAACAGAAATTGAAGTAAAAACCATGCTAATGTTCTCCTTCACGGTACACTTGAACAAGTATAAACTCTTAGTTTAGTCCCTGTCTAACCTGCTACTTGGGTATGATAGCTCTTACTTAATCGACATTTCTTTTGGCTTAGTGAAAGCACTTATTGGAAAGTTATTTCTTCTTAACAAAATTTGACTTGCTTGAAAAATCTTGCCACCAAAACTCTTCTTGCATCTTTTTATGACTTGTCTATGGCCACTATCCAACTCTCCATATAAATAGCATCTTTACAGAGTACTCTTTGGTGACCAGCATGAAACTTTTACCACTCACATGACCATTCCTCAGAGCATTTGGTTTACTCCTTTCATAATCCTTGTCACTGCTTGTAACTTTACATTGCTACCTCAGATGTTAACATTTCCTACTTTATTCAACTTTGTATTTCTATAGTTTCTTGTATGTAAAATGTGCTTGGAAATGCTTGGCGAATGATCAAATCTAGAAACAATCTGAATGAATAAATCAAGCTCATTGTTTTTAAATAAACAATATAAGTGGGGTTGAAGTGGACTCCAATTAGATTTTAGTATTTCATTTTTATATCAAGTTATAGCAAAGTACTATTTTAAGATCTGTCATTGTTTAGAAAGCTTTGAGAAAACACTATCATTATCCTTGAGATATTTTGCATGTGGTTAGGTCTGCTGTAGTTGTTAATAAAACTGTCACAGCTGTTTTACAATGTTTCTATTCATTCCATTAATTAAAAGTTAATTCATGTCTTCAGGAGGCAAATACAAACAAAGGAATTCCCAATAGAAATGTGCTGTTGCAATAGTAGCAAACACCAAAGAAATCAATACAGACAACAGTTTACTCAAAACTTCATTTATCAATATTTAATCAACCCCATTTCTTAATCTCTTTGTCAGGAAAAATAAATGTTCAATTTGTTTTCTGACTACTTGCCCAAGTACCAAACACTTGTACTCCAGAGATATGGCATTAATCATTCTATCATCCATCTATGTCTTCTCTCAGTGCACTTGTTTACCTTGCCACGATCACTATCAGCTTGTTTTCTCAGGACCTCTGCATAAAACTTTTGCGTTTGATGCAACTTGTCCTATATATTTACCATGAAACACTACACTGATAAGGTCATAACCTTTTTCATTAATAATGTGATCAAATCCTGTTTGTGTCTACTAAATATTCACACAATTATAGGCCATGTGGTGGCTATCATTTAATGAGCAAACTACCATGCTTAAAGATTTGCTAGTGTTACAATGCACATAAAATTAATAAGCCAAAAGCAACACCTAATAAAGAAACTCCTCAGAAACTGAGGCTTTTGATATTAAGTTCCTGGTAGAGGAAAAAAATCTCTATAAAAGGGAAAAATAAAAAAGGTACAGGAACCTTGTGAAAAACAATGAAATAGAACATACAAAAAGCATAAGATATTGCATGAAAGAAGCAGAAAGAAGAAATGTAGGTAGCTAGAAAGACAAAGCACATGATTATAGAGAAATACCATGTGTTACAATCAGAGGAAGGGATAAAAATGAGAATAAAAATTAGAGGAAAAAACAGAAGAGACATAATGATAGAAGGGAATAAGTGAGGAGATCAGCAAAATTGAATTCTGAATGGATACTAGAAAAAGTAATTATTCACCTAAAGAATGCCTTACATAGGTTCACTAAGTTTAACAGCTGCGTACTCCAGGAAAAATACCCAAGTCACTAGCTGCTACTGTAAAGCAAAAACTTTAACTTCAAATTCTTAAAGAAAAGAAATAAAGCAATAAAATCAATGAGATTTCAGGTGGAAATATTATGGTTACAGCTATTGTCAAATGAGACCATAGAGTGGTGAAGCCCACTGTTTTCAACTCCTATTTTTCTTTTTAAAATTTTATTTAAGATTAAAAAGACACAGAAAATAAAAACAAAAAGCAATACAGACAAATAACAAGAAAACAAAACCAGTAAGAGTATAGGTTTACAAAAGCAGATGATAGGAATTTGATAGTGTTTGTAGTATTGGATATTGTTATCTTCAAGAGGATTGTTTATATTAACAGATTTAGATATTATAATTTATCTAAACATATGAGTATTAATTGTTCTTTTCAATAAATAATACAACTTTTGTCTTTTTTCCTTTTTTTCTTCCTTCTTTCTTCCTTTCCCTTATTCCAATTACTTTTCCCCTTTGAACAGTTTCTTACCCTTACACAGTATTCATTGTAGGGTTTGCAACATATGTAATTTTTCAGTTTTTTACACTATAGAGACAATACAGTATTTACACATGTGAGTTTGATTTATTTCACTTATGAGTATGGTTTCAAGTCACGTCCATTTACTTATAAAAGTCTCAATGCAATCTTCCTTTAAAGTTGAGTAGTACTCCATTGTATAAAAGTATTGCTTTATTTATACATTCCTTGATTATGGGTACTTGGGCTGTTTCCAAAATTTGGCTATTACAAATTGTGCTGCTATAAATATGGGTGTGCATATATCACTGTAACATAACGTTTTCAGTTGTTCTGGGAAAATGCCCAGAAGTGGGATAATGGGGTCAAATGGAATCTCTAATGCTAGCTTTTTGAGAAATCTCCACATTGATTTCCATGGTGGTTGCACTAAGCTACACTCCTACCAACCCTGGATAAGGGTCCCTCCAGTATTTGTTGTTGGTTGATTTCTTGATTTTGGCCATCTTTCTAGGGTGAGATGCAATCTCATTGTGGTTTTAATTTTCATTTCCCAAATGACCATTGATGTTCAACATTTTTTCATATGTTTATTTCCCATTTGTATTTCTTCATTTGAAGAGTGTATATTCATCTCAGATGCCCATTTTTGAATTGAGTCCTTGAATTTTAGGGGCCAGATTTTTTTTTAATTCTTTATAAGTTCTAGGTAGAAATCCTTTATCTGAATGACAGTTGGCTAAGATACTGTCTCAATTTCTGGGTCTTCTTTTCACTCTGTTGGAGATTTCCTTCGACATACAAAAACTTTTAATAAGATGAGATCCCAGTTGTTGATTCTAGGAAGTCTTTCCCAAGCAGTTTTAGTTCATGAATTTTCTGCCTACTTCTATGTCATCTATATTTCTATCTACTTTATCTTCCAGTAGATTTAGTGTTTCTGTTTTAATATTTAGATCTTTGATCCATTTTGACTTTAGTTTAGTGCATGGTGGTAGACATGGATCTAGTTTTAGTTTTCAACGTATGGAGAGCCAGTTTTTCTAGTAACACTTATTAAAGATGCTGTCTTTCTTCCAGTGTACATGTTTGGCCCCTTTATCAAAAGTGAGGTGGCTGAATGTGTTTGTAATTGTGGTCATATCTTCTAATCTATTCCATTGCTCTTTTGGTCTGTTTTTATTCCATTATTATGGTGATTTTGTCACAGAAGCTTTGTAATATAATTTCAGGTCAAGAATTGTGATGCCTCCTGTCTTAGCTTTGTTGCCCAGAATTGTCATTGCTATTCTAGGTCGCTTTTGGTTCCAGATGAATTTTAGGGACAATTTCTCTAGATCTATGAGATGACTATATGGTTCTTGTCCTTGGCTCTGTTGATACGGTGTATTACATTTATTGATTTGTATATGTAGAACTATCCTTGCACTCCTGGCATGAATCCCGCCTGGTCATGGAGTATCATCTTCCTGATGACTTGCTGCATTCCATTTGCCAGTATTTTATTGAGGACTTTTACATCTACGTTCATTACAGAGATTGGCTTATAATTTTCTTTTTTGGTTCGGTCTTTCTCTGGCTTTGGTATTAGGGTAATTCTTGCCTCCAGGAATGAGTTAGGGAGTATTGCTTCCCTTTCAATTTCATTGAAGAGTTAGGAATGTTGGAATTAAGTCTTCTTTAAATTTCTTGTAGAATTCTGCAGTGAATCCACCAGGACATGGGCTTTACTTTGTTGGTAGGTTTCTAATTACGTTTTCAATTTCATTAATTGAAATTGTTTTATTCAGCAGTTTTGCATCTTCTTGATTCAGTTTTGGAAATTTATATGTTTCTTGGAATCTATCCATTCTGTTGTTGAACCTATGAGAGTAAAGGTTTTCTAAGTAGGTATTGATGATCTTCTGTATTTCTGGAAGTTCTGTATTGATTTCACCCTTTTCATTTCTTATTGCATGGATTTGAACTTTTTCTTTCCTCTTTCTGATAAGGTTAATTAGGAGTTTATCAATTTTATTATTTTTCTCAAAGAGTCAACTCTTCCACCATTAATACTTTGTATTGTCTTCTTAGTTTCAATTGCTTTAGTTTCTACTCTGATCTTAATAATTTCCTGCCTTCTTTGAGCTTTGGGCTTGACTTGCTCTTCTTTTTCTAGAAGTCAGAGTTTCAGCATTAAGTTTTTTATGTGTATTCTTTCCATTGTCCTAATATGGGTGTTTAGTGCTGTAAATTTCCCTCTGAGGGCTGATTTCATTGTGTCCATAGGTTCCATTAATTTGTATTACATTTTCATTTCATTGTAGATATTGTGTAATTTCTTCTTTAATTTCATCTGTGACCCACTGATTGTTAAAGAGAATGTTATTTAGTTTCCATTTGTTTATGATGTTCTTGTGAGGTTCTTTGTCTTTAATTTCTTATTTTATTGTGCTATGGTTAGATAATATGCATTTAATTTTTTCAATTCATTTGCATTTACTTATGCATTTTCTGTGAATTAGCATATGACCTATTTTAGAGAATGACCTATGTGCAGTTGAGAAGGATGTGTATTCTGATGTTGGGTGGAACATTCTGTACACATCTACTACGTCGTTTTTTTTCTCACAAGTTTGATTTAGCTCTGTTATTTCTTTGCTTATTTTTCATTTTCTTGACCTGCCTATTTTTGATAATGGAGTGTTACGGTCTCCTGTTACAACTGTATTATTATTTATTTGGTTTTACATGTCTATTAAAGTGTCTTACATAGTTGGATGTTCCCATATTTGGTGCATATACATTTATGATTGTAATGTCTTCCTCTTGAATTTTTTCCCTTAACAAGTATGTAGTGACCTTCTTTATCTCTTTTGATCATTCTTGGTTTGAAGTTCTTGTTGTGTGCAAACAAAATAACTACCCCTGCTTTTTTCTGGGTTCCTGTTGCATGGAGTATTGTTTTCCATTCTTTGACTTTTTGAGTTTATGAGTTTCCTTTTGAGTTAAATGTGTTTCTCGTACACAGCATACTGTTGGATTTTGTTTCTTATGCACTCTGCCAGTCTGTTCTGTTTTATTGGTGAATTGGAACCATTTACATTGATTAATATGACCTATAAGTACTGACTTATCGCTGTCATGTTATCTTCTGTTGTTGGTTTTCTACTTTTGCTGTTTAATTTTTTGCTCTGCTTTGTGGTTTCCATTTGTTGTTTTTGCATTGTAGTTATCTTTGTCTCTTTCTAGAGTCCCTTTCAGTACATTTTGTAGCTTCAGTTTGGTGACCATGAATTTCTTCAATTGTTCTTTGTCATGCAAGTATCTTATTTCCTCATCAATTTTCAAAGATAGTTTTGCAAGATAAGTAAATCAGGGTTGAAAGTGGTTTTCGTTCAAGACCTGAAATACTTCGCTCCAAGCTCTTCTTGATTTGAAGGTTTGTGTTGAGAAGTCTGCCATAATTTGATAGCCTTTCCTTCATAGGTGATCTTTTTCTTTTCTCTGAAAGTTTGTAGTATTCTCTTTTCTGTGAAAGTTTGTAGTATAACTGATCCCTAGTTATTATGTGTCTGGGTGAAGATTTATTTTATTTATGGTTATTTGGGGCTCTGTATGCCTTACTTATCTGTATACCAGATTCTCATGTTTGGAAAATTTTCTTTAATTATTTATGCAAATACTCTTTGCAGGTCATTTGTGTTAGCCCCTGCTTTTTCATTGACATCTCTTAATCTTATATTGTTTCTCTTTGCATCCCCTTGTTGAATTGTTGTTTCTTGGTTCCTTGTTATGTTAAAGAGATCTTTTCTTTTATGGTCATAATCTTCCATCCTGTCTTCAAGGTCTGAGACTGTATCTTAGCTTCATTCAAGAGGTTTTGCCAGCTTTCAATGGAATTTTTAACTTCTTGAATATTCTTTGAATCTGTTTCATGCATTCTAATTCTGTTTTATATTGTTCATTTATGGTTTTCATAATTTTATTATGTTTCTCTATTTTTTAACCTAGATCTTCTTCAGAAACACATAGCATTTTTTCATAATGTTTGTCATTTCATTTTTTACCTGAGAAATTACTTCCAACCTGATATCTTCTATAACTTCATGGAGTTGTTTCTTTATTTATTAACATTTCAGAAAGTTCAGTTGTGCAGTTTCCAGTGTCTTTCATTTTAGTGTCTCTTGGTTTTTTCTCAGTGGATGGAGGACTGACTTCTTGTTCTATTTGTCATTTTCTCTGGGACCCATGTGACTGGTCAGGCACTCTTCGGATGGATGCACTGGAATACTACACTGGGCAGAGTTTCAGTCCACCAATATCCCCATGACTAGCTGGGGTGCACCCCCAACCTATGGCACTGGATCCTTATGCTCTGTGGCCTTTGAAGCTGGCTGGGTGTTCCCCTGTTGTACTGTACTGCATTGCTCTGGGATGCTGGGCTGGGAAGAGGTTAGATCCTCTTGCTGTTAGCAAGCACATATTCCAGGAGTGTGTTGCTGGGGCCTAGAATCTCATTGAGTGGAGTTGAGAACCTCTGGCTCTCAGGTGACTAGTAATGACACCCTCCCATTGTGTTGCCAGGGCCTAATACCTGGTTGGGTGGAGTTAAAAACCTCCAGGACACAGGTGGCTATGCAGAATATGACTCCTAGTGTGGCACTGCCTGGACATTGCCTCTGGCTGGGAGGAGTTCAGAGCCTCTGAAGTACACAGCAACCAGAGCACATCCCCAGTATATAGTGCCAGGGCCTTGCTCCTGGCTGGGTGGACTTTGGAATCTTGGGGCCTGCTGCATGGCTAGATGGTCTGCACCACTAAGCTATGGAGCTGGAACTTTGTGTTCTGATGAACAGAGCTCAAATTCTCCAAATCCTATCTTCTCACCCTGATGTGCAGCTTTGGGGCTCTGGGTTGGGCTGGGCTTGGTACCTCTGTGACCAATGAGCCTGGTTAGGCATTCCGCTGAAGGATTGCCCTAGGATGCTGGGCTGGGTAGAGTTAGGATCCTCTGTGCAGCTAGTGAGGATGCAACCCCTGGAGTGCAGTGCTGGAGCCTTATATCTGGCTGAGTGGAATTCAGAATCTCCAGGACCCAAGCTGTGAAGTGGAGCACAACCCCCAGTGCATGCAGTGTCACTTGGACTTTGCCTCTTGCTGGTCCGTTCTTATATTTCAACAATATACTGGTGTAGTTAACATTTTATGCTACCTACCCCAAATCTATTGTTTTTACTTAGAAACTTAAATCAATCATATTAAGATACAGAAAATGCCAAACCCTAGTGATTATTTTCCAACCTTTATTTCAGTAAGGGTTGTCACTGTCCATGGATTGTGACCAATGAGAGTAAATCAGCTAAAATAGCTCGTGGAACCAGAGTAATGCTTTTCTTGGCTCACAAAAAATGACCACTAGGGCTAGTATTCTATCATTGCCCTACCTTTTTACAAAAAGGATGTGATATTTGTAATATTAGTACCTACTTGGGGTATATTAAAATTGATATTTGTGAGTAGTTGAACCTCCAGTAATAATTCAACTGTGGCATCTTTTGGGACTAAAAGATGAGCTATTTATTGAGGTAAACTGTTGTTAGTCAGTTACTCTATAGATCGAAGCTAAATGTTGCAAAGGAAATAGTAAAAATCTAAATTATGTCATAATTTATTATGAATGGACTATTTTAATATTGTGTTTCTTGTACTTTAATACTATTTTAAATAAACTGAGAAGTCTACAAGACAATTTTTAACCATAGACAACAAGATTCCATTATACCATATTGAAACTTTTTGGTGCAGTTTTAACTCAATGATTTAACTTCAAATTATTATGAATGTTTTTGAAGAAGTTAATTTTTACTAAAGAGAGTTTAACTGGACAATTTTGTCCTTACTCATAGTGGAATTCCTTTCATAACTAAGATGATTTTACTGATTGTAGAATTATTTTATAGCTAAGACTTTTCACAACTATATAAATATAGTTTTCAAATTTTGCCTCCACAATGGTATTCCTCTTTTTCCATCGCTGTGGATTTAAGTGAAATTTGTCCTCCTGTGACTGAGGTTCACTGCACACTATAATAAGAATGTGGCTTCCCAAGAAATGTTGTCTGATGCTTTTCACTTCCAGCTCTACAGATAGCTGAACCACAGCAGCAAGAGGACAGCAAGATTATGCTAGAGAGCCAGGGGCAGGTACAATGAACAGCCAGTTCATAGACTACACTGTAGGAAAATAGATTTTTTAAGAAAAGAACATTGATTTAAAAATGCAGTAAAGAGGAACATCAAATAAGTGCCTAAAAAATATAAAACTCTTTTACAATAGTAATAATGGTCAAAGGAACAGAAAACATCATTCTTAATGAAGCATATGTTGAAATGAGAATCTCAAGATATTGCATGATATACGATAATAAGTATCAGGAGCACAAGGAAAGTTAATTTCCTAACCCAGTTTGACATAGGAAGTTTCATGCTGTATACCAGTAAAAAAAATTAAAAATGTATTTCTGATTTATCTAACATGTAATAAATGTATATAGTTCTCATTTATTAATGTAAATTCCATTCTTGTCTCTGTAACTGTTCTCATGAATTGCACATCCAAAATTTCAAATAGAGTGCATGAACTGACAGAATCTGCCTCACGTTTATAGTAAATGTTCTAGAACAAAGAGAATAGAGAGACAAAGTTGTTCTTGGCAAAATTCTATTAATTTCCCAAACTTACTTTCTTTTTAGTGTTCTATTAGTGAAGAACTTCTGATTTGTAACAATTATAATGATGCACATTGCACATATTTATTTTCTGTTGATAATAAATAAGCCTGTTTCACTTTATTTGTACTCACCACTTAAAATGACTCTTAAATTTTGTGTTATCAATTCAAAGTTTTAGTCAGTAGCATTATATTTAATTTGAAATAAAATCATTAAATGCTATTTTCTAATTTTCTTGAACAAATCTCACAGTATGCAATTTTACAAATCTTGTAAATTTTTGGATGGTTTCCAAAACAAAGATAAATTCTTATTTCCTTGCTGAATATCAGTTAGGTTGTTTTTGTTACACTGTGATATCAGATAACAGTGAGTTAAGAGTTGGTCTCCAAATGCATTTTGTATTTTCTCAAGTATAATGGCATATTTAATGGAAAATCTCTTTCTTACACCTGTTCCAAACCGATAAGTGCTGAAAGTGTTCTCATGTTGTTGCATTTGGCAATATGTTTTCCTCTGTGTCCACAAAGCTAAAACCAGAGTGAACATTGCACTGTTTTCTTATGCTTTGTCCAGAATAAAAAACAAACACATCTAGTATTTATCCTTCATGATTCTACTGTGTCCTCTGGAAATTAAGCATATTCATAAAATAATCTAGAAATATACTTTGTCTGGTTAACATAAAATTAATATATAATTTTTAAGTTTGTATATATATATATATATATATATATATATATATATATGAATGTGGAATATAATCAGTCTTCAAAAGAATTGTTCATTACATTTACCTTGTTCTTCAACTTTCTGTCAGTCTGAAATCCTCTCTTTTGGACTCTGCTCTGTGATTCTGTGCTTAAGACTGCTCTATACTGTCATCTCTCATCTCTGTTCTCTGAAGCTGACAATTGAAGGTATTTGAAGATGAACAGAAAAGATTCTTGTTCCTTAGTCTGCATAACACCAGCTGTAGACAGCAGTGGAGCACGGCTTCTAGTTTCTTTTATCACTGTAAGAGCCTCAGTGCCTCAAAAGTAGTCACACTGCCAGTCACATTGTTGTGTTGTTTTGAGTATCAGCTCTTAGTCTGGTTAAGCACCAAGAATATAGTGGCCTTTTCAGAGAGCTGAGCATGGCTGGGTGGCATGTTCCTTAAAATCTGATCACACACAGTGACGATTACTTCCTAAGTACATACTATAATCTGAATGTCTAAATCCCCACAAAGTCATATGATGAAACATAATCCCTCCAGTGAAGATGTCAAGAGCTGGGGCCTTTCGAAGGTTTTTAGATTATGCATGTATCACTCAAGAATGGCACTTATTACCTGCATTGGCACTTCATCTGTTTAAGAATAAAGGAAGAATGCAAGGTCTGTGATACCACAAGTGGGCCCCTCACGAGACACAGAAACTGCTGACCCCTTTATCTCACCCTTCCCAGCCAGCACACTGTGAAAGACATATTTCTGTTCTATGTAGTCCCTATTTACTACATTTTGTTGCAGCATCAAAATGGAGTAAAGCAAAGCAGCTCCTAGTATAACATCTCACTGTTATCCTTCTGCCTAGAAGTGACAACTGTTTCCTGCAAATAATAGTAATTTGTGTTGTTTCAGAATTCCCATTTTATATATATATATATATATATATATATATATATATATATATATATCATTATTTGAATGCTGTTTAAATAATTTATGTGGTTTTGATATTCGTAAGTGGATTCTGGGTGCTAACAAATTTGGTAGAGGAAGTAGATTTGATCCCTTTCGCACTCATTTTCTAAGGTGTGTAAGGTACTTGCTATCTCTCTCATTAGGGCAATATCTGCAGTGCAGTAGGCCAGAATGATGTCCTGTGAGATGTTACTATGACTACAATCATATCTGAATGCAATAAAGAGAAATAAGGTTAAAATTAAGTAGAAAGCCAGACTATAGTAACACACAGTGACTGCTGGCATTTCAGGACTGACATGCCTTCCATGCTTGCAAATTGTTGTAGAGTAAGCCTCTGTGAGCAAGAAGCACCAGATCAAATCCAGACTAGTATCTTATTTTTGTTTGCTTTTAATGTTTGATTGGAACCCTGTCATATTTGTTCTATTGCATATAATATGTGCACATTTTATGCTGGAACAGCAGAGCTGATTTAGCTTTATGAGAGAGGCAATAGCTTGGAATGTCTAAAATATTTATTATATTGCCCTTTACAGAAAACAAAAATAAAACAAAATATTTCTGACACCTTATGTTACTTTTCTAGAGTCTCCATAACAGATAGAAACTTATTTAACTCAGAGTCATAAAGACTGGAACTTTGAGATAAGGTGTTGGCAAGGCTATGTTCTCTTTGCAAAAGAATCTATTGTAGGTCTCTCTCTTAGTTTCTGGTGATTCTTTGGTTTATAAAGGACAACTACACACTTGGCATTGTGTCTCTCTACATGTACATTTCTGTGCACATCCCCTTTTTTAATAAAGATTCTAATCAGTTTGGATTATGAACTCGCCTTACTCCTTCTATGTCCTCATTTTAACGAGTTAGTGATTTAACAATCCTGTTTTCAAAAATGGTCACTTGCTAAGATGCTGAAGGTGAGATATTTAATACAAGAACTTCTAACCATCAAACCAAAATATTTCTGATATTAAAAAATCATCCACTAAATCATTAACTGAATGTCTTGTGTCAGGGATGATACTGACTTGTTTAACAAACTGGAAAAAAATTAAAAAAACAGCTGCAGTTTATGTCTCCCACAATTAGTTTTACATCCCCACAGCACAAATAGGGAGTAATTTTTATTAAAGTGTGATATTAACCACTTGTCCTGTGTCTTTGAATTCTTGATAATGGCACTCACGCATCTTTGTAATTCTCAAATGGAAGTGACATTGTGATGGCTTACTGTACCACTGGGGAGAGTCTTTTTCATGGCCTTCTATGTGGTTAGTCTTAATATAATAACAGTCTTCTTGTCAGAGAGCCAAATAGGGGTATTTTTCTAGTTTCTGTCTATAACTATACTGGTAGAAACTAGGTGCATGCTTGTAAGATATTTATGATGACGTACGGAAACCAGGCATGGTGGTAAAAGCCTGTAATCCAGCAACCCAGGAGGATGAGAAAGGGTGAAGTAACCTGAGTGATTTAATGATTTATCAAGACCTATCTCAAAATAAAGGATAAAACTGGGCTTGACTAGTGAGGTAACTCAGTATAGAAGCCCTGAGTTCATTTGTCAGGGGGGAAAACATGCACATATTACATGTGCATGCATATACACATACACAGAGAACACATTATGAGGTGAATTTGATTCAAATCTTCCTTTCTGAGCTATCTTCTTTAACTTCCAGCTGCCTCAAAAGGCCATTTTTGATCTCCAGGTCCAACTATCAAATCGTTGTCCAAAAATCTCTCAAAATTTCCTTTCACTGATACTCAGAAAATACTATCTTTAAAAGCTTGAAAAATACTGAAAACTTACATTTTCAAAAGAACTCTAATACCTTTCAAATAAACTGAAATCTGAGTTGTAACAGTTGATTGTCCACCACTGATGATTCACATAAGGTTTCTACCTAAAAATTGAAGATTTGAGTTAAATGGGTTAAGTGATACTTTAACGGACTGCCAATCTATTTCTCTTTTAGTCTTCTGTTATTAACATCTGTCAAAGACCCATCAAAGTCAAAGCATTTCTGCCATTTGTTTTTGCTGCCCAATGTAGAACATATGCTGTCCCTCCTCTGCACTGTCATTTACCTATTTCCTTGGGCCTATGCCACAGGTCATCAATGGCCCTGAATGTATATAATGGAAGCTCGTTTCAGTGGAGGCTTTTGCACCATGCTCTAAGCCACTACAGCACATTGCACTGACACTGTGTTCTGGTCAGTCATGCAGTACCAGTGCCTTGGGGAAGCGGGTACCCTCTCAACCCACTTATGCTATATAATGAGGAAGCAGATGGCATGTGATACATCCTTTCCAAAATTCCTCTTTTTCTGAGCTCTTGGATGTTTTCCCTCTGTATTAAGTTAGACAATCTCTGGTATTTCAGCCTCACAGAATGTTGGCAACCATTAGGTACAGATTTCAGTCAAAAAGGCAAGCAAATTATTAAAGCAGATTTAACATATTAAATGCAGAATCTCTGAGAAATATAGCCATTTCAACAAATTTGCCCCCATCAAATGATTCATTTTGTGCTCTTTCAAAAGACATCATTAGAATCGAATCCCATATGCATTCCACATACTCTAATAACACAAATCTGATTACTTCTGCTTTAGTAGCAACTCTTCTGCTACTATTTCTTCAACTATAATAATGATAGCTGTTTCCTGAAATCTCAATTATTTCATCACCTTCCTTCTGCTAGTTCAGATTTTTAATGTTATCTGTGTAACTAACATGCATTAGATTTGTTCTGTCTGTTGGTTATTCCTGAAAGGACAGGGATGATTGGCACCAAGATAACTCTAGATAAAATAAAAATCGAACTCAAAATAATTTAAAATATGCTAAAATAGGTCTGGTCTCACTGTTGCTGTTTTTAATGTTTAACTAAAGTTTTCTATAATGGTAGAGAAATTAACTCAATAAGTTATTAGTTATATTCAATCTAATTTCCCATTAGGTTTGGAAAGTCTTACATAACTCTAATTGAAAAGATTATTTCCCCAATGTTAAATTATTGGAAGTCTATTAAAACTATCATTTTATGTTGGTTATTTTGAAATTTCTAAACATTAGTTTTAAGTCTATACTTGGGATTTTAATCAATGAATCAAGTAGAAATACCAGATAGTTCTTTAAAATATTTAAACACATTTATGTCTAAAACTTTAATCTATTTCATCTTCTAGCTGCCTGATAGAAACATTTTTTACCCAATCCATTTGGTTAAAAATAAATTCATGTCATACAATACAATAATTAGCTTTTCTGCACTCCTCTCACTTTTCTCTCTATTGAGGGATATTTATTCCGTTATCTTTCTTTGGTGGGATTAGAGTTCTTAAGCGAGATAGCAATACTATTGCACAATTTCGTGTATGCACTAGCTATCAAGAGCTTATCTGGAGACCCGAGGTGTTGGAGCTTCTGATTACAACAAACCAAAACAAAAGTAATGAGTAGATCTGTTAATCATTTCCTGAGATGGTCAAACAAGAGACTAAAATCAAGGAAAATGTGCTTCACCATTTTTACTTTTTTTTACCATGTAATGCTATTGTAAAAGGCATCAGCAGAGACATGAAAGTCATTTCACTACCAAAAGAAACACAAACAAAAGATTCATAAAGTGAGGGAGGCAAGATGACATAACAATGGAGAAGTGCTGAATACCAGCTCAGAGCAGAGATCCAAGTCTTTGAATCTCCCCCTCCTTGAGGAAGCTCTCTGTCAAAAGCCCCATAAAAAGAACTCTAAATAAAATTAAAAAAAAAAAAACCAAAAAACAAACAAACAAAAAAAACCTTGGGTAGGGAATGCAAATATGCTCAAATCTATGTCTGACCAAGAAAGGCTGAATGGTTGAATTTCAGTTCCTACGGGAGACTGCAGGGGATTTGAAGTAGGACAAGAGGATTGGGGCAATCTGGACAATTGACAGCTAACTGGTTAAGAGAGATGTTTTCAGAGAGAGAGGGTGGGGGGGAAACGTACATAGAGCACCTTATCTTTGACAAAGGGGCCAAACATGTTCACTGGAAGAATGATAGTCTCTTTAATAAGTGGTACTGGAAAAACTGGCTCTCCATATGCGGAAAACTAAAACTAGACTCACGCCTATCACCATGTACTAAACTAAGGTTCAAATGGATCAAAGATCTAGATATTAAAACAGAAACACTAAATCAGTTGGAAGAAAAATAAGGTAAAAGTCTTGAAGACATAGGGGTAGGTAGAGAATTCATGAACAGGAATCAAATCACATGGGAAATGCTCCCCACAATGATAACAGGGATCACGTTTTATTAAAGACTTTCTGCATGTCAAAAGA
Source organism: Cavia porcellus (assembly GCF_034190915.1). NCBI lineage: Eukaryota > Metazoa > Chordata > Mammalia > Rodentia > Caviidae > Cavia > Cavia porcellus. The sequence goes on along the minus strand of NW_026947487.1, from coordinate 28,612,638 downwards.
AATCTCAGGCATAGTGAAAAAAAACACACAGACTTGGAAAAAATCTTATTGAAGCGTCCCTCAGACAAAGGATTTCTGTCTAAAACATAAAGAATTTAAAAACTCAGACTCCCAAAATTCAAAGTCCCAATCCAAAAATGGACATCCAAGATGAATACCCAGTTTACAGATGAAGAAATACACACAACAAATAAAAATATGAAAAAATGTTCACTGTCATTAGTCATTAGAGAAATGCAAATTAAAACAACACTGAGATTTCATCTCACTCCAGAAAGAATGGCCAGGATCAAGAAAACTACCAACAACAAATGCTGGAGAGGCTGTGGGAAAAAGGAACTCTTCTGAACTGTTGGTGGGAGTGTAGATTGGTGCAACCACTGTGGAGGTGAGTCTGCATATTCCTCAAAAAGCTGCAATTGAAAGTCCCATTTGACTCAGCTATTTTATTTCTAGGCTTATTCCCAGAAGAACTGAAAACATTATACCACAGTGATATATGTGCACCCATGTTTATAGCAGCACAATTCGTAATAGCTAGATCGTGGAAACAACCTAAGTGCCCATCAACTAAACAATGGATAAAAAAAAAAGTTGCGGTATTCTTAAACAATGGAGTACTACTCAGCTATAAAGAATGATGACATTGAGATATTTATATATAAATGGACACCACTTGAGATTATTCTCATAAGCGAAATAAATGAAACTCAAATGTATAAATACCGTACAGTCTTACTAGTGTAAGAAATGGTAAGAGTACATAAAATTTTATGGTAATCATGATTCCCTCATTATTGCTTTGAAGACATAATGTTTTCATGCATTAGTTGGAATTGTTTTATTGTATTTTGTTTGATTTTATTATGTGTGATAGTATGAACAGCTATTTTGAAGAAAACAAGACATTATGCCAGCCATTGCTGATTTAATATCATCTTACTTTGATCTTACTTACCATGCTTTTGTTTTTCTGTTTTCATTGGTTCTATCATGTTGTGTCTTATTGTATATTAATATGTGTGAAAGTATAAACAAATTTTCTATGAAAAATGAAATAATAGAGTAGCCATTGTTCATTTTCTTTTATTTGGTTCTGAATGCCCTGTAATATTTCTACTCTCTTGAATGGTTTTTTACTATTTTGTTATGTTTGATACTATTGTATGTGAAGGTATGCTTAACTATTTCAAAGAGACATTATGGTAGCTACTTTTAATATCTGGTTGTCTTGTTGGAAGTGCTGTGTTCTGTTCTGATTTGCTTTGTTCTGTCCTCTTTTATTTTAATCTTTTTAAAATAAAAAAAAAAACATATACAGACACTAGACCTCCAATGACTCCAGGCTTACAGGTCCTAAGCAGTTTTTCAATAAATCTGAATGAGATTTCTGAGTTCTTCATTTAAGTCTTATTTTCAGAACTAATCAGAAGATACTACCAAACCACCATTTACATACAGGCACAATCAATCAAAAGACAGCTTCTGATCCTACATTTACATCTGGAGAAACACAACTGGAGATCTTTTGATAGGACAATTGTCCCAAGGGTATATTGACATGAAGTTCAGGCCAAATCAGGTATTTTGAACAAGCCTCTTTCTTTTTATCCTTAGGACCACTACAAGGCTTTTTCACTGGCCTGATATTCCCTTAGAGGATACTTCTTTCCCTCTTCAATGAACTACACCCTTGCAGCCTTTTCTAAATGTCTTTTTTAATTCTTTGTTTGGGACACTAAGGACCTGGAAAAGAATCCCTTTGACCCCATCCACTAACAAGCTGGTTATGCACAAGTTATTTTAGGAAAGGCCCTCTTTCTCCTTCAGACTTGCTGGATAAACTTTTGTACTTGCCCTTGCTCAGGTTCGAAAAACCACATGCTGCTTTCTTTGTTTATTTTTTTTGTGAACAGCAAGCTTCCGTACTTGCCACTAAACAGTACATTTTAAAATGGTTAACTATCCATGGGTTTTAGCACCATGAAAAATATCTTCGTATATCTTTCACATAAATTATAAAATGTATAAAGTTATGGACAGAAGTCTAGGCAAGACATTCTCCTCCTCTCTTGAGAGTTGTTAAGTACCGGAAAAGTTACAGTGTAGGGAACTTCAGGAATAGACTTCAAAAACGAATCAATTACAGCAGAGCAAGAATAATACATGACACAGATCTGAAAATAACAATGTTCTTTATGATGTTCTGCAGTCTTCCCAGTGGCCTTTGATGAAATACAGTTTCCAAAGGGTTATTAAAAGGGACCCTTGTGTCCCAGGCTCACCTCTTCTTCTGTCCCACTATCTTCCACACTTATTCTCCTATCTGTTGCCAGACAGATACTGATAGAACTTTTACCCCTTCTTTAGTGCGTGGTCCTTTCTCCATGACTTCTCCACCTGCTCAACATTTGCCTGATAGATTCTCTCCTGTTCTTTAGTTGGCTAAAACTGCATCATACAAGAGTTCTCTGCTCAATGTCAGTTAATTTTTCTTCTTGCCTAGATTCTGTGAAATTGTCTGTGAAAGACTTCTATTGTGTACTAATAATATATATATATATGTTACATACTTCTACATACTAATAATATATATTATTATATATACTACTATATATGTCTATTATAATTACTTTAGATATACATTTATGGTCCAGTTTCCAAATAAAGAGAAACTTACTCAACAATATGGACTTCACTTACCATGTTACGTTAGTGCTTAGCAAAAGACCTGAGTCTTTTTAGATGAAAAACTGTTCTGCTGCATCAGTCAACATTTACTTCTTTAGTATGGATGTAGACAAAGCTGTCTATAACAGATAAAATATTAGATAATTTAGAAGAGAGAGTATAATTTTCTTGAAACAAAACAGTATAGTTTTTAACAAGAAAAGTAGCATTTCAGTTAGAATCAGATATAAGCAAACAAATGCTAGATGGATGACACAACTTTTTTCCCAAAGTTGATATTACAGGAGTAGAAAACAATGAAGAGAAAATAAATATGGTTTTTCCTTCAGAGAAGACTATGAATCATTAGTGTTTTCCCTTGACAAATATTTTTCATGTAATATCCACTGTGACTTTTAGAGGTAGAGATTGTCTAAAACAATTTTTTCCTGCATTTCTTATTTTTAAAAATGCATTCTTTCACATATCCAGGGTATTGCAGGTCATTTTGTGCTCATTATTAATTTTAAAAGTATAGTGTACCATTCACTTGTTCAAAACTTTTTCAGTGATCCAGACAGTACAGAGTTAACAATTCTGCATTCTTTTTATACTTGTTATCAACAAAGTCATTACTGGTATTATGAGCAGAGGATTTACTTTTGCTGTGAAAAAAATTCTGGTTCTAGAAAACAGTTTGCTTTCTTGGCCTCTGGAAATTTGGTGCCATTAATCCTTTTAGAAAAAAAATGGGATGCCTTCCAAAGGACACACACTGCTAAACAACCCATGGCAACCCTCATCCCTAGAGGATAGAGAAACATTGCCTTTTCCCACTTGAGTACCATTTAACTTCTAAAACAAGTGAGGAATAACAAGTGTTTTGATGTGATTTTATAATAAGATACCCATTCAGCTGAATATTTTTGTTATAGCTATTTCTTTTCTCGACACAACTTGCTGATAGTTTTAGCAAACTAGTATCACTTGTGTGACCCATTGATTTACTAAAAATACTTACTTTACAAGTATATAGATTTGTGTAGAAATATGTTCATACTGTATGAATAGTATTGCCACACATATTTTTATTTTAGAAATAATTTTAAAACAAAATAGAAATGAATTAATTATAACCTCTGGAATGAAAATAAATCTGTGCTTACTAAACTATTTAAAAACAATGTTTTAAGCAAATATTTAATTCCAGTCTATACCCATTAAACCTGTGCTATATATGCTTTAAGTTTTATATTTGTGTGCATATTGTATAAATTCAGATCAATATTGCAAATATGTGTTAAAAGCATTTTTAACTAAGTCCCACACTTCATTTGTAAAAGCTTATCATATATCTCTGTCTCCTCTTGCTCCAGTAATAATACATTTTATACTGTTGCATTATATAAAAATGCTTCATCTCTATGTTATTTTTTCCTTTGTCGCTTTATCTTCATATTTCACCTTAAGGCCTTTGGAAGCAGTAGATTTAGCCTGCTAATTGATAATTTAGATCTTTCATAAAAAGTACCCTCTTGTTCAGATCATGGTCTTGGCATCATAAAACATCAAGCAAAACAAAGCAAACAAAGCAAAGTAAAACAAAATTCTTTGAGGTGTATTCCTATACAATTTCCTGTATATCCCTTCTTTTTTAAAGTTGTGACAATAAATTTCTATTGAATGCTCTCAAACTCTACTTTAAAAGATTAACACATACAAGATTCCCAAAACACAAAATTAATAAACACAAATACAGTGTGTACATTTTAATGTTTTAGCCTTCTTAGAGAGTAATCACACTATATAAACACATTATATATCCATTGCATATGTTGTGCAATTGTATAGAAAATGTATATGTATGTATAAAATGCACTAATAATATCCACAATATATCAATGTGTTTAAATAATAGTGGAGAATTCTCTCCAAAATATGAATTAAAAAACACAAAGTGACCAGATCACCGGTAGTTTTGATAAATCCAAAGGAGAAAACTCATCTAATATCACTTACCAAAACAGTATAGTTTCATGTTGACAAGATTTGCCTTGACATTGTGCATATTATAAAGGAAATATGACAGATCCAATTCTCTCTCTGTGAGTCATTGCCATTCTCAGACTGCAGAGGGAGAGAACCAGGCCCTGTGGGAGGAGATCTCTGCTGGAAACCATATCATTTTCATTGCATTTTGGGGGTGTGGGTTTTTATTTTCTTTTGTTTCTTGTATGTTAACTCTGATGGCATGAGCAGCTACATAGAAGACAAGAAATGTTTTAAAAGCTATTATATATTTACTACTGTATTGTTTGATGTCCTTTATTGCATTCATTCTTTGTTTTTATTATTTATATCCTATTGGGTTCTTTTTGATTTTTAAGATGTCCAAAGGTGGAATCTGTAACTATTTGAAGACAAAAAAGGCATTATGGCAAGTATTGTTGATTTCATAAGGTTTGCAAGGTCTGTATCTCTTTTTCTAGTTTATTTGAATTGATTTTATTGTTTTATTTTCCTCTTTCCTCTTTAAAATAAATTTTAAAAATAAAATAAAATAGAGGAAATAGGTATATATAATACTTGACACATATTCAAGATTCAAGACAATGTCTCTCAGAATCGTAGACATAGAATTTTTTATACTGGGTAAGAAGCATAATTGACTATTGTATGCAAGTTTGACTAATGTTTAATATTCTGTTGTAACATAAATTGGCAAAATCACTCTCATTAGTATCAGGACAACGCTGATCTCATAAAACAAGATTGAAAATAAGATTCAGATTTCTTGAAGCCTTTGAGATGGATTGGCATTAATTCTTTAATTATCGGGCAAACTTTGCCTACCACCTGGTGGTCTTACATTGTTGGGAAATTTTTGATTGCAAATTTGATGTCCTTACATTTTATTAACAAGTTTTCTACCTCTTATTCACTCAATATAAAGTAAGTATTTTAAGAAATGCATCCTTGACCTTTAGGTCATATTGTTTGCTGGCATATAATTTTTCAGAGTTGTTACATATAATTCTATGTATTTTACTGTTTGTGCTGCATATTTCAATACTGGTTTTATTTTTGTCTTGTCTTTTTACTGAGTTACCTCAGACAAATATATTTGTTAATTTCATTTTTCAAAAAACCTCTTTACTGTTTTCACTTTGTTTTTCTGTTGCCTAAATGATCTGTTCTCTAGCTTTTTTATTCTTTTCTACTAGTCATTTTCTACTTGACTGAGGTTTAAAGTTAGTAGTGAAGATGACATGCCATGGGTAGAAATTTCTATGCACATCCCCTCCCACCATGAAAAAAACAATGATAAAAAAAATAAAACTTCTCAGTAAAGTTAAGGAACACAAAATCAACATTTCAAAATCAGATATATTTTGATGACCAACAATCAACTATTTAAAAAAGAAGCACAAAAGATAATTCCATTTACAATAGCATCAAAATAATTAAAATATTAAGAATAGCCTTAACCAAAGACAAAAATGAAACAAATGGGCAAGACATTCCACACTCATGCTTCAGAAGACTTGATACTGTTAATATTTACTTTACATCCAAAACAATCTACAACATTTCATCCTGTCCTTGTCAATATCCTAATTGCTCGGTCAGATCAAAAAAGCAATCATAAATTTGAATGGGATCACACAAAACCCAAAATGACAGAAATAATCTTGATAAAAAATACAGAAAATTCTTGATATCAAAATATATCCTGATATTAAAATATGTTACAAAGCCACAATAAGTAAATAAATATCGTACTGAAAATAATAGAAATGAAATAGAAAGCACTGGCACAGAACAGGACAAGAAATAAATAAATCTTCACAAGCAGAAGTCAATTGATCTTTGAGAAGCATGTTAGTATTACACATTGGAGAAATGGTAATCTTTTCTACAAATAGTGCTCAAAACACTAGCTTTCCAAATGCAAAGGCAAGGAATTAGACTCTTATCTCACACCATATGCAAAAAATGACTCCAAAGTTGATTAAATATTAATCAAAAGATTTGACACTATAAAATGATTTGACATTAGAAAATAAAATGAGAAAGAAGCTTCTTTATATTTGTTTTGGCAACGATTTCTTATATATGGCACCAACACACAAGAAGGACCTCATCACACTAGAAAACTGCAAAATAGGAAACAAGCAGAAAAAAGAAGAGATATTGATAGAATATAAGAAATTATTTCAAAATCACACATTTAATGAAGACTAGACATGGAAAATATAGAAAGAGCTCTGACAAATCAGTAGAAAAACTACCAATAATTCATTTAAATGAGCAAATGATTTCCATGACATTTCTTCAGAGAAGAAGACAAACATTGCATGTTCCCATTACTGGAGCTTCAAACATAGTCAGCATAATGCTGGTTGACAGGGTCTAGAAGCAAAAGAAAATAGGAAATTATTCAATGTGCACATGGTTCAGTTACACAAGAAGGATAATTTCTGTAAATCAACATATTGCCTGTAGTGAATGCCACATTGTACACCTAAAATTTTAAGTATCTCATATCAAGGGTTCCTACTACAAAAACAAAATAAAATGAGACTGTGAACAAGCCAAGAAAAAAAAGCGGGCATCAGAAGTGATGTTTACATTTATATCTTTATTACAGTGATTAATTCACAGGCACGTGCACTTGTGCTATGTCATCACAATGTAGATATAAAACATTATAAATATACAGATTTTCATATTAACTGTACATCACTAGTAAAGTTATGTAAATGATTTACTTTTTCAAAAAGGACTAGAATTGCTTCTTTTTTTAATTTTATTTAAGGAGAAAAAGAAAAAAAAACAGAGAAAGGGTACAAGTCATACAGATTTACAGAAAAAAATAAACAGTAGGAAATCACTAGTTAATGGATTACATTTTGTCATCTCAGAAACAATTGTTCAAGTTACAAAATTAAAGCTTATAAAGTGGACATTCCAACAGTGTGACTGCAACCAGTTCTGTTCAATGATCCAACAAAACTCAGTAATATCATTATCTATCTTATACACTTAAATATACATGCAGTTATATCATTTAGAGCACTTTCTTTTCCTCTCTTTTGTACAATGACAATTACACATTTTGGGTTTTGTTGCTCCCACAGTTCTTATTACTTTTTTGGAAGAGAGTAGAACCAAATGTGACATAACAGAACAGTCAGTCAAATCAAAAGGGTGGACGTAATAGATAATGTAAAAGCATAATACTAGGTGATCAACAATGGTTACCATAATGCCTCCCGCTATCTCTAATAGAATTGCCTATATCATTAGTTATAATAAAACTGAACAAAACAGTAAAGAACAAAACCAACAAACCAAAACATTGGAGACATTATAGGTCTTCAAAAGTAGATAATAGTCAACCAGAATGGGCGTCATAATGAATCCCAATATCTTCACAGCTGTTGCCTAAACTTTCAAACCTGGTACTGTCAAGCAAAACAGAATAGAGGAACATCAGTCAAAACAAGATGGTGAGAGCAATACAGGGCTTTAAATCAAGATAATGGAAAGTCAAAGTGGGTTACTATAATATATCCTGCTATTTTTAAATTTATTTTTTCCTTAATTAAAAGGATAAAAAAGTAAATAATAAAATGGAGATTGAGATAAAAGAGGGCATAACAGCAAATCAGTGCACATCAAAACATAACCATTTAAGCAAAATAGTGTTTCACCACAAGATTATCCCAGCATAAAAGTAGTTACCATATTGTCCCTTTCCTTGAAATCTTTGAGTATAATTTCCTATACTGTAGCATCAAATATATCACAACAATGTAAAACCATTTAAGAGAATGACAGTATTACAGGGTATTTAGAATCAACTAACAGAAAATAAGCAATGGTTTCTGTATAATCTCCTTGTCTATAAAAGGTTTTGCTTATACTATCATATATAATAAAATCCAATAAGATACCACCTGTTTAGACCAATGGAGACAGAAGAACAAAAGCTTGATGAGACTTCAAAACAAGATGATACTAAATCAGTATTACCTCGTAAGATGTCATTTTCTCCAAAATAGCTGTTCCTATCATCCAGTCTTCTCTGCCTAATTTCTGTTGAGCTCTTTTTCTGTCATTAGTTGTCAGTTTGTCTTCTTCATTTTGTTTTCTGCTCCATTCATTGTGGCCTCTCTGCTGCTACTTCTGGATTCTTTGTATTTTTCTTTTTTAGAATATCTTGCAGTATTCTCTGTGGAGTTGAATTGGTGGTTGCATATTCCCCTAGTTTTTCTTTATCCTGGAAGCACCTTGTTTTTCCATCAATTTCCAGGGATAGTTGTGCAGGATATATCAATCTTGGCTGGAGATTATTATCTTTCAAAGCTTGAATTATTTCCCCCCACGCTCTTCGTGATTTGATGGTTTGTGCCGAGAAATCTGCTGTAATTCTGATGGGTGTTCCCTTGTAAGTGGTCTGTTTCTTGTCTCTGACAGCTTTTAATATTCTGTTCTTATATTGAATTTCTGGAATTTTTATTATTATATGCCTGGGTGTTGCTCTGTTTGGGTTGTAGGTAGCTGGGGTCCTGTATGCCTCATACATCTGAGTATCTTTACCTTTTGCTAAATTAGGAAAATTCTCCTGGATTATTTCTGTGAGTAGCTTTTGTAGTTCATTTGTTTGTGTCCCTACTTCTTCTTTTATGTTCTTAATTATTAAGTTATAGACTCTCTTATCATCTTCTAGTCTTTGTATTATTGCTGTTTGTTTCTTTGTTATTTTTAAGAAGTTTTTCATTTCATTCTCCCATATCACAAATCTGCCCTCCAGTTCAGATAATCTGTCCTTAGTTTCTTTCAAGCTGTTATGCCAGTTTTCGATAGACTTTTTGGTTTCCTGGTATTCTCTTTGAACCTGATTCACATATTCTATGCTTTCTCTATTTTCTCCATTAAACAATTCTCCCCTCTTTTTCTGTTCTTCCATTCCACCATCTGTTTTTTCTTGGGTGGTGCTTAGCATTTCTCTAACTATTCTGCTTATGTCTAGCTTCAGGTCATTAATAACTTCATTCCTGAACTTGTCTATGAGGCTCTCGAGATAGCGCTTTATATCTATTGGTACTGTGTCAACTGTTGCCTCTTTCTCAGGATTGGGGGCTGAGGACTCTTTCTTGTTGCTGCCTCTTCCCATATTCTTTGTTCCTTATATATGCAAGCGTATATAGGAGGCCCAGCTTCCTTCCCTGTCAGCCACAGTCTGATTGAATTGCGCCGGCTAGGTGTTCCCACCCACCACAGCCACCAGGAAGTTGCAGACCAGGCAGCCTATGTGGGACCTGCCCCTCCAGGTCAATCTGCCTTCAGGAGCTGAGACCTGGGTTTTGCTAGCCTACTGGGTCTCAGCCAGCAGCGTCTCATGGGCTAGGCACTGCTCACCAATCCCGCTTGAGAGGGGGATTGGTGACTGAAGTCACTGCAGTGCCCTGTTCCCGCAAGTCTGCCTGGTCCCAGAATGTCCTCTGTTGCAGTATCCTAGACCGTGGAAGAGTCCCAGTTTTCCCTCACTCACCGGAGGTGGATGCACGGCTCCCCGCCCGTCCCGCTCTTGAGCTTCCGCGAGTCTCGAGCTTCTGCTAGTCTCTCTCCCTGCCGAGCCGATGCAGACGCAGCTGCCGCGGCGGAAAACCCAAATCGCAGCTTCCAATGGCGTGAGCTCCAGCTTCCACGCTGAGGTTTTATCTGTTCCTGTTATAGCACCAGGATTGCATTCCCAGTTGGTTTCTCTCAGCCCAGTTCATTCTTGGGACACCGGGGCATATCTCCTCTTGCTTATGATTCCTTACTCAGCACCATTCCTGAATTCTAAGCTGGGTGTTTCAGAGAGCCTCTGTAGCTGCTGCTATCTGTCTGCCATGTTCTCCTGGAAGTCCTACAATTGCTTATTGACAAATCTAAATAAATATTTCTCCTCACAGCAACATATAAGAGCTTAATTCTACCATCATTATTTAAATATAATTATTTATTTTCACTGATTCAATTTTTCTTGATATTTAAAATGCTCTAAAAAGAAAGTTTATAATATTGTTGCACACAGCCCATTCCATCTTAGTCAGGTACTGCTTGTATGTGGTTTGAATAAATAATTATGTAATATTATTTTTCACTTTTAATTTGTAGTGCAAATGTTCTTGGAATTGGGAACACTAGTATTGAAAGCTAGACTGAATATATATGTATATGTCTATGCATTTTTAATGTCTGAGGCTTCTTTTTTTGATTAGATTATTTTTACTATATAGCCTGATGTTGCAACTCTAAAATGCCTATGTATATTTATATATCACATATTACATACAAGCAAGCATACTTTTGGCAGAGAAATATAAACAAAATTTCTAATAAATAGACATAATATTAAATGTTTGTTTCTAAAAACATACCCTTTTCTAAAGATAAGCAGATTAGAGGTTTATACAGCAACAATTTAATAGTTTCCTCTGAAAAACTATTAAAAATGCCAAGAAAATAATTCTGACAGTTCCCTTAAAAAGCACTTATATTATCACATTTTGTAACCAAAATAGATATTTATGAAAATTCAAAGCAGATAATGAACCAGGCGCATTATGTAGTATCATTGAGGACACTGATCATGTACAAAATATAAAATGTAAGGGCTGTATTTTAATGGTCTACACAAAAATAACAATCTTGTCATTGCACTTAGTCTGGTTTCCAATGGAAGCAAGAATTACAATGCTTAGTGCCCTTATACTTCAAGTAGAAAATAAAAGTTAAATAATAATTATTACTATTATGCTATCAGACTGTCAGTCACTGTAATTATTAATAACTTTGGTCTTAGCAGCAAAGTTTACAATGATCTGAATCTCAGTACTGGGTTAGAATATAAAACATCATGAAAACAAAAACACATCTATCACTAAGATGTATAAGGAGCAAGTGACAAGAAAATGTCAGAAATTCATCATTTATTATTCTTGTATTTTTAATGTGTCAAGTTTTAAAACAAATTTTATGTTTGTCTCATTTTGAAGTGCAGGAAGTCCTTTTTAACAATGAATACTGAAAATAACTTTAACAAAATATTTTTATAACTTTTAATTTACTTCCTACATGAAAATATACCCGGAGGATTCATAATAACTGCCATAGTGATAAGTAGTCCACACTCCTTCAACTGAAGATCTCCAAGTCATCTTGCCTGATTAAAAATTCCCCTCAAATACTTTGCCATAAAAATTATTTTTTGTTTGCTCCATATCAAAATCATTCTTCCTCAACAATTTTGACTGAGTCCATGATATCAAATAATGATTTTTTTATGTGAAAGTCCAACTTCATTATCATTTTTCAACATTATTGAATTTTATTTAAAACTGTCTTGGATTTTTCTTCTAAGACATCTTTGACTCAAGGATGATGGCAATTCCAGCTATTCCTGAGACTGAAGCAAGAGGATCCTGAGTTTGATGCCAACCTGAAAAGGTAGAGAAATTATTACCAGAAACAAAGAAGAAAGGAAGGAAAGAAGGATAGAAGAGATGGAGGATGGGACTTCTTTATCATCTCCTAGTATGATAATAATTACTAAGAGCAAAACATGAAATAAAATGTTTAAAGTTTCCATTTTCATCATTCTCTGTGTTTTAGTATAATTACATTTACCTTGCTAATTACGAGTTGACAAATTATGTTTTCTTGACAGCTAAAAGAAAGCTTCTTTTTTTTTTTTTATTTGATGTGATCCCGTTTGTTGTTCCTTGGTACTATTCTTGTGCCATTGGTCTTCTGTTCCGAAGGTCCATGCCCACATCTATGTCTTCAAGAGTTTTAACTTATTATCCAGCAGGGTTTTTTCTGTTTTAATGTTTAGAATTTTTATCTATTTTGATTCATGGTTTGACATATGGGTTTTGTTGAGTCTTGTGCATGTACATGGCCAGTTTTCTAAGCATCGTTTGTTGGGCAAGCTATCTTTCCTTCAAAGAAAAAAAAAAAGGAAGAAAGGAAGTTTTGTCAAAAATTCTTAAATTTAGAAAATTTGACATTTAGAGAAACATACAATATTATTCTTATTGAGAAAAATTGCACAAGAAATTCAAGATTCATGTGTCCGTTAAGTCATCTGCCTCTTAAAAATCATTATTTGTAACTTGGAAGATATTATTTTTAAATAAAAATTGTAAAAAAAAAGTTTTACTCAGGTATGTATGTATTCACTCCATAACAAAGTTGTATTTATATACTCATTTGGGAAATAATAGTTCATGTGTTTTTGTTTACTCATTTTCATTTTTTGAAAAAACTGTTTCAAGCTTATTCAATAGTTAGATATGAAGAGGGTAGCATTTGAGAAACTTCTTTGTCATTGGGGAGACTTCGTATTTGCCATCTTCTCTCCCAGTAAGTATTTTCATGATATTTTCTTTTCACTTATATTTCTCCAATATAGTGCCACCTTCCTAGAGAGTACTACAGCTGCTCTCACTGCTCAGTTATTGTTTATCACACCCCTTTTCACCTACTTGCATTTTTATAAATCTGCTTTACTCACCAGAATGTAGAGCTGCATGAAAAGATTTGGTCTCCTGGAGCCTAAATTCATGTTATCAATGCAACAATCTACTGGAAAATTTCATGACAATTTACTTTACAGTACATGAATAATATTTATCCACACATTTATTAATAATACTTATTCAAGCCTTATTCTGCATACAAAACTACAACCTATACAAAGTACCTAAGAAGACATGTAGTTTTTGAAGACATAACAATGAAACCAACATGCAGTTTCACTGAATATGTTGTATACTGTAGGAGGACAAAGTGCTTTGGAAATGAGAAAAATCAGCAAACGTTCCCTGAAGAAAGGAGCATGCAATCTAAAACTAGAAATGATGCAAGATTTATTTAGATGACAATCAAGAAAAGCTTTCCATGTAGAGGGAAGTCTATTTGCATAAGGTCAAAAGAAACACATATTGCGCTGTTTAGGAGATTTGCATATCTGAATAAGAGTAAATTATAGTGTGAGGTCTAGGGGCATAAGATGAGCAAGAAGAGCAAATCATTGTCGAATCATGGAAGTTCTACTAATCAGATGGCAAATCAAATGATTGATGTTGGCATATGTTTTATTGTCACCTACGAACATTGTATGTGATCACCATATATGTTTTAGACTTTAATATCAAATTATTCAATTGAAAGATTAAATCACAGAAGCAGCTTTATTTCTCATTTTCCTTCTGACATCTATATTGCTAGCTAAAAAAAATCCTGAATCTTGGGACTTGACACATATGAACAGCATAATGGACTTTCATGTTTCTTCAGATTGTACAAAGTAAATTCTTTCCATTTTCTGCAAGCTTCTGAATATGATGAATAAAGATCCTTGCTACAAAATGCTCACTGATGTAGTTCAATGCGATTTCATATTCTAGCTGACATATATTTCCTGTCTTATCCCTTTAAATTAGTAAAGTGAGTATACTGTTTGACCAACATTCACACTTAATACAGAGAGGTGTCAGCATCAAACCCAGGTTTTCAAAGTGCAACTGAGGTCCTCCTACTATGCCTGTATCTTTCACAATAGATGGAGAATGTAGGGGAGATAGTGTAACAGATATCAGCTTTATTTTCCTTTATGTACCAAAAAAGAGATGGATGAGGCAATTAAAATATTTTTATAGGTCTAATCACAATTATTGTTGAGATTAAGAAGATGATAAATTGTGGTGAAAATATTAAGTTTGTTGGTTGCTTCGGGGAAGTATATACTATTACCTGAAAATGTATCAGTCCATAAATTTTGTTAACATTCTTCAGTGATGCACAGAGAGGTACAATGCAAAATTTCCTCTGAAATACTTCTACAACACAGTGATTTACTGTAGAAATAAGAACAGTACATTTGTTTTCAGCAAATATACTTGCCATATCAAATTGGATATGCAGTAAAAGCAGAGCAGATTAGTTTATAATCTAGTTTCTAATGAACTGATATCAAAAGCCATTAGTTGCATTTCAAGTATTCAGCTTTGGAGTTATAGCAAAAAGATGTTTTCTGTTCCTTTTTCCTTATATTAAGTATGATTTATTTCCAATGCTTATATGCTTTATTTTGCTTTTGTATGAAGGCTCTTTCTTTTTGTTGTATTTCATCTCACCAATAATTTTGATAATTTAATGCTTAAAATGGAATGTCTAGTATGTCTGTAGTTTACCTGCTATAAGAAATATAATGTATACTTCAAAGAGAAATATTCAATTCATAAATACACAGAATGTAGGATTATCTATGTTATTTATCTAGGAATAAATTAAATAGGAAAATGGAAGCTTTTCAAACAAAAAAGTTCAGGTTCCTGAATGATGTGAAATCAGAATCTTGATCAAATATTCTTAATTGTTTAGCATTCACTTTCATTATTGCTACATTTATGTCCTTCATTTCAGAAATTAAAATACTCTTTTGATGTGGTATTATCATATCAGAAACAGTAGTCTTAAGACAATATTTTCCAAAGACAAAAACATGATGTAATGTTAAAATTAACTCACCATGAAGGGATATCGGGCTTAAATAATGTACATACTTTGTGACAGAAATTCAACATGTTGAAGGCAAAAATATATGAATAGAGATACGAACAAATCTTTGATAACAGTTGGAAACAACATCTCTCAAGCTAAACCCCCCTGCAGTTGAACAGCCTGGAGGATGTGGCCTACAAGCAGAGCTGACTATACTTGGTACTAAGTTCAATGAAGAAGCATCCTCAAAGTTAATCGTCTAATGAGTTGTCTCTGCAAAGTGACCAGAGACAAGATCCCAGCTGACACACATATATCTGCCAGCCGTGCTCCAAGAGACACCCCGGCAGAGAATTGGAGGTGCTCAGCTGCCACTCCCTTCAGGGAAGGCCCTGCCTTCACTGTACCCCAAGCCTTATATGAAGAGAGCAGCTTCCCCCACCTAGCCCGCCTTTACAGTGGGCTTGGCTTGAATCTGACAAACCATACATAGATTGTTCTCCAGGAGTAAGGATCTTTCTGTTTCATTTTTTAAATATATTATTTCACTTTTATTTTTTATCTGATTGTATGTTTTTAAAGGAAATAACTGTCTTATTATTTCATTTACCTGATTGTAATTATATTTATAAACATTATCTGTATTTTTGAAGGAATGCACGGAAAAAAAATTTCAGGACACAAAACACCACATTGGGGCCATTATTTCTCAGATATTTTTCAAGCAACACAACAACTATCATCCCTTTAGATTTTATTTGCCTTTTTATGTGAATTGTAGAAAAGTGCATTTTATCAAGTTTAATAAAGAAAAAGGTATCATTTTATATACCTCAAATGTCAAAGCTGTCCACTAGGGAATTAGAACATGAGGAATCTTTGGAAAGAAAAGCTGTGGAAAAAGCAGCACAGAAAAACCTCAATTCCTACCTCGCCTGCACAGGGATCCCAAAAGGCCACTGTACTCCCTGCCTAGCATCCTTGTGTATCTCTACCTGTACCTGTCTCAAAAAAAAAAAAAAATTAGTTACCTTTTAAGTCTCATTTGGGAGTCTCACAAAGAACATAGGATAAGGGCATGAATTATGTGAAAATTCACAACAGATACTATGAAGTATGCAGAAGGATCAGTGGAAAATAAAAGACCAGTGAAAAGAGAGCCTGATACTGTATGGAGAAGTTGATTCTAGAGTTAAATCTGCATTACATCTGTGGTCTCATATTCTTTACCTCTGGCCAGATTTCATTCTTGTGGGAATTACAAACTTTCATTTATGCATTGCTTGAATTGTAAAAGGTACCAGAGAAGCTAAAGTGAGAGGGAAAATAACACGTTCAATTTATTAATGCTATCAGAAAAAGAAAGACAAGCAAGACAATCTTGAAGATCATGACTGTTCAACAGCATTTTATTCTTAATAATATTAGGGTTGATACAGTCATAAATACATGAAAAATTGGTAGAGAAAATCAACTAAAAGTTACTGTTACTTTTTAAAAATGAGATATTTTAGATATTATTTTCAAGATTAGTATGGTACTCTACCTGATTATTGGTCCAGAATACTGTTATTTAAACACTTCTTTGTATTAAAACTCACACCATTCAGTAGAAGGAAAAGAGAAATGCAAAGCAACATGTTCCGATTACTATAATCATATTTTTGGTAACTCACATTTTAAAATGAGCTTTCTTTCTTCTCTTATATTAAAGAATCCATTACCATTTGTGGCCATGGCTTTATTTTTAGTAGTTTTTTGCCTTTCATCTAAATCTTTAAGAAATCTATGCCATGACATAGCTCTCTGTTCATCAGGTCCATGGGGGTAATGCAAGTCAATTACATTTTAGCAGAACATGTAATTACTGTTGGGAGTCCCTCTGCAAGATTTTCAATTTCTCTTCAGGGATTTAGAACTGAACAATGAATAACTTTGGTTTAATTAAAATTCAAGCATCAAGTCCCATACGGCTCATTTTACAGAGACCTGCCAATCCGTCAATCGACAGGCTCATAAAAGTCTGGCTCACTCTATGACTATCTTTTCCCCAGTGATACAGCAACCCCAATGGAGGACTTCTGTTTTCTGATGTTTCATCCCACATATCTTGTAACTGGCAATCTTATAATGAAAGAAATGACATTCTATTCCAAGTTAATGAATTATGTACAGCAAGTACTACAATCCCAATTTATAGCTCTTGCATAGGGCTGCAATGCTTTTCTTTCCTCTTTCAATAATGATACAGTATTATATATATATGGCTTTCATCAAAAGTTAAAACATAGTAACAGAAACCAAAAACATATGTAACAGTATTTATTAATTCACTAATTATATATGGTTAGTCAACTATATCATAGGAAATCTCTTATTTTCTTAAAGTACAAATGAGTAATATAAATATATTCTGTGTTTTTCCAGCACTAATAGTCTAGTGAGGAAAGAAAACATCAAATAAATAAGAAAATACTGATGGGAAACAGATTCACTGACTAAAAAATGTGAAGGTTGGGATTGGACAAAGGCCACTTATAAAATACGAAACACAGATTATATGATTCTGGGCTGACCCTTGAGAAGTGAGTAAGGCGCTCAGCAAGGTAGAGCCCTTGCAGATGTGTGACTACAAGCCTTAGACAAATGTTATGAGAAGGATGTGGGGTAGAAAGGATTATCGAGGTGCCAGAAATACTGTGTGAGGTTCAGTTAGCAGAGGAAGTCTGACACTTTACAGTACTAAAATAAATTTCATAGAGATTAACCTCTGTAGGAAGAGGGTGGCAAATTCTTAAAAGCAAATTAACAGAGCCCTTTAAAAATCAAGTGTACTATGAAGGAAAAAACGAAACTCATGCTTTTCAAAAGGAGAAATTGACATGAAATTAATCAATCTATAAAGCTTAAATTCTCTATAATCATAGGAAATATACCGGACTTCATTTCTAGAGCTACCAGGAAAACTTAGAGCACAAATACTGGCTGAATGCTACGTCTGTGTAATGTTTACCCTCAGAACATATCTGCATAACTTTCTTCCTTCTTCTCAGTACAGCCACGAATCCAAACATTAACAATCATTCTTGTATCCTAGGTGAGAAATGTTTTCAATTTAAGCACCAATAAGCAAAACAGAAAGCCGTAAGATCCACAGATTATTCAAACTGGTAAACACTGGAATAATGCTCATTCTTAGAAAAACAACCTAGACATCCAAATCAAGTAACCCATATGATTACTGCTACCCAAATCAGGTAAGTGAAGGCTTTATGGAAGAGATAAGTAAAAGGAATGATTGAATTTAAAACATCATAAAAATGTCCATAAATGTGATATACAGACACATTGTAAAGAGCATGAATGTCACACTTGAGTCAAAATGGCCCTGAATATACGACAAAATTAAACAGAAGCATGGTATAAGGTTTTATACAAAGACATGGTGAATATTTAAAAGTATCTATTAAAATACAGATGTTTATTTCATAGTAAAAAATCAAGTTAATAGTCTGCAAAGTCAGGGAAAGCTATAAAGAAAAAGTTTGAAATCATTCACAAATAATCACAAACATTATCACCACAGAATAATAAATTTAAAAAAATAATTCTTAGGATAATAATATGTCATCTATAAAGACAAAATCAGGAAAGAGTAATGCAACTTGAGATGTACGTAAGACATACAACTTACAGCATAATAAAAGAAAGGCTTAATGGCTAAACGTGAAAAAGGCACAAAAAACCTGCTCTAATAAGCTGCTAAGTCTAACACTCATGACAGCAGATCTTTCTTTATTGATTTCTTTGGCATTCCAAGCAGTGTGATAAAGACATTACGTGGATTATAGAATTGATCTTCACTATTTAATATGACAGTTAGTCTTCACAGCTAAGTACTTGCTAATTTCTTCTGTTTGGTAACTTCTAGGTCGAAGACAGAGTAAACATTTTTAATGCAAAGCCTCCCTGATAAAATTGTGTTACTACTATTGTTCTGTAAATAAGAGTTCTGAGGTGTAATGTTAAAAATCTTTCCCAATTTTTTTTTTTTTTGTCTTTTTCCTTTTTATCGGTACTCGGGATCGAACTCATGACTGCCTGCTTGCCATGCAGGTTTCTAGTGATGGAGATAGGACTCTGAGCGAAGTTTCAGGTATCACCTCCCCTTTTTTACTTGGCATCTTAAATATCTTCCTTTTATTATCATGTGAAGACCAACTTGCAGTGATTATTAAAAATATTGTAAGATGCTTTCAGGAATTTCTAGTTGAGTGAAATTGAAAGGGAACGTTGTACTTGTAAAAATTGTTCTCTTTAAAACTTTGTTCTTCTTAAAGCTGCCTAGCTCTGTAACTGTTTCATGGCTCTGTAATTGCTTTTTTGACCTGTGTAACCAGGAACACATAACCAAAGATTCAGGGTACTTAACTGCATTTTAAGTTTTGTGGTCATTAGTCTAGTCTTGTAACTGATAGTCATTAATCCAGCCCTGTAACCAGTGAACTCATTCTACTAGATTTTATTCATTCTAATCAGAACTTCCAGGCTGTACTAACCAACCTTTGTAACCTCAGCCTATGCTTCATGTAAAAATACTGGCTCAAAGACACTCACAGCCTAGCTTTTGTTGGAAGTTATTCGAGCTAAGACTACTGGTTTAAAATATAGCTGTTCACTGCCTCCTGAATTCCTCCAGGGCTGGATTCAGTTTTACCAAAACAGAATCACGTTGATGGTTTGAAGAAATCCATAGTAAATACATTTACATCTCAGTAACCTGAAAACTTCCCAAGGACCATCTGACTTACAAATAACTTACTGGCTGTTACCAGCGTATCTCTACATTTGTTGAACGGTGTAGATTATAATAAGAAAATAAGTGAATTAGAGTAGGGTTCCAGAGTGTATCAGACGATATGCACATAGTTTGCAATATGCTGAGAGATTGTCTGTGCTGTGTTCTGATCAATAGCACTTGACAGATGAATTATGTAAATCATAGAAAAAGCAGATTTGCTTCAGAACAAGAAGCTTCAACCAGTGCATATTCTGAGTGTATATGTTTATGTTTGTATATGTATGTGGATGAGAAGAGCAAGTTAGTTAAATAGTAACTCAATAATTTGGTTTGTAAATTTAAAAAAAAAGGAAACATATTACATCAGAACTCTCCAGAGAAAAGTTTTGATTAAGTTATTGGAAACATGCAAGAGGCAAAGAGATAGAGATGAAACTTAGGAAGATACTAAAAATCAGTCAAAGTCTGCTCGGTGGGGCTGTGGCTGAAGAGGGGAGCAGTTTGATTATGGATTTCCAAATTTTACTGAAAAGTTCCAGAAAATTTAGTATGACATTAGTCTTCACAGCTGAGTGTTTGTTAATTCCTTTTGTTTGGTAACCCGGGTTGTCGACAGACAACAAATGCAATGTTTGCATTTAAGACAAAACCTCCCCTTTGAAATAGGTGTGGTGGGAAGGATGAGACAGGAAGACATGAATCTGAGGTCAGCCTGGGCTACATAAGCAAGTTCATGCCAGCTGAAACTACATTGATACTCAGTCTCAAAAAAAGTTTCAATCCTTCTCCCACTACTGATCCTTTAATATCATACTTACTTGATTTCTTAAAGAAAATACTACTAATTCTAAGAGTTGGAAAACATTTACTGTTACTAAAATACATACCAAAACTGAAGTATAGAAAATTAAAAGTTTAAAATAAGCATTATAGTTGTTTGGCATCCAGATACATTTAGATTCCAAAGTCACATGCTGATTATTAGAAAACTTCTAGTCATTTGATTAGAGATAATTAGTTTTAGTCTATTGGGCTCTCTCATCAAGAAGTTGAGTGTAATTTGATTGTTCACACAGAAGTATGATTTCTTCATGTGATAATTATTGACTTTTTATAATTAGAAATTATTAAAATAATACTCCTTGTAAAAGACCCTTCTGATCCAAAAATTGATTACTCTGGCATTACACAGAAGATGAAGAGATATCTAACAAATTATTAGTTCTCCATGGCTCTGCACCTAGGTAGGCAACAAAAGAATAGATGAAGTGCTTCATTTCAAATTCATGGAAAATGCACATCGCATGCCAAGAGCAAGAATAACTGCAAAATAATATTCTTGTTTCTTTTTTCCCATATTAACATTTTGAACATGGTGCTTTTTAAAACATTCTACCACTATTTAAGAGTATTATTCTGTGGCTCCCTTTATGTTTGTTTATAGGGAATTGAACCTAGGACCTTTGCACTCAACTATATCACCAGCCTTTTTCAATTTTTTTGAGACATCAAAAACAAATGTGACACTAATGTCACATTTGTAAGCTCCAAAATATACAAAAGAAATTGTAATAATGAAAGAGAAAGTAAGTGCTCAAAAGGACAGAACTACTGGAATAGGTGAAGAAAAATGGAAGAAAGGAAAAGATTATATGGATTTTGGTAAACATATATAAATCTATATATGTATATGTACGTTAGATACGTAATTGTGCTAGTAATCTCTCTTAGTTCATCAAAAAGAACAATTTGTGCTGTCATTGTTTGATCACTTGTATCTAGATTTGGAACTTGGGAAACTAGCTCTCATATAACAATGTGAAATATATTAGCTAGTGTTAATTCCCTACTTTTTTCTTTTGCTTTTTGAAATTTTATATCATTTCAATCCTTTTTTTCTGTTTTGATTTTTAAAATAATTTTTTAAAAAAATAGCCCTCTATGTATCAAGATAGGATCTTGTTAGATTGTATAGTGTTGGTTCAAACTCGCAATCCTCCAGCTGGTATTATAGGCATGGGAATTTATAGAAGCTTCTATATTTAATAACTTGGATGGTAATCATATTTAGCACATTAGTTGTGAAATTAAGATATTAATAGTATTACAGTTGAACTCAAACACAAAAATATTTAAAATCTGTGACTCCCAAAATCATCATTATGAAATAAGTAAACATGTCTTGCTTACCTCTTAGACCTCTCTCCCTATTGTTCACCATGAAAATTTATAGCTCATTATGTTTACACATTTTAATCATGGTTTATTGTTTAACACTTAAATATTCCTAATAGAAAAAGAAAATAAGGGGAGAAGGAAATTAGAACAGAAAGAAAAATAACAACAAAAACTGTAAAAAAGTGGAAAAAGAAAAAAATTTGAGTGTTGATATTTTTATAACTAACTGTACCATCCACATTAGAAATGTTTGTTTGTAAATAATAAAAAATCCAGTTGGAGATTTTCTACTTCTAGGAAAAGTTTCTGTGTAAGTTTCACCATAAGTCGTTTCTAAAAAGTTGTAGCAAAAGTAACCTTTGGGGAAGCAAAAGATGCTGAGTGGCACTTTTATCTTTTATTGGAGCATTTCCGTACAAACAAAGTAAATTAGAATTTACTCCACAATAATGGATAAAATAGATACATTTCAATCCAGAGGGAGTAGAAGATATACTGCATTATCCCCACATGCTCTTTGGAAACTATATTTCTTACTTTAGTATTCAAACAAAGAGTAATTTATAAAGGTTGCATGCTCTGCAGAGCCATTTTGTCAAATTGCTGAAGCTCCTGATTTCTTCAGGGATTGGCTCAACTGCCATGCCATTCCGGACACATTCAGAAGGCAGCTTATTTGACTGTACTTCAGGGAAACACATTTCTGAGTATCAATTTCCTGTCACTTTACGTGGTAGCTCTGTAAATTATTAAAGCAACTGTAAGAATAGAGAAAGTGATTTTTGAGATGTTTTTACATTTGTGCTTTATTTGACTGTAATAAGTAAAAGACTTCCAACACAAGTAATAATCTATTAAATCTAGTATTATTTGGACTATTTCTTAAAACCTTTCTTATAAATCTCCCCTAGTTTCATTGGGTTTTTCTCCAAAGCATGATATAAAGTCTCACATATTTTTGAATGACTTAATAAAAAAATCAATATTTATTTTGTATCATTTAGACTTGACAGAGGAGAAAACCGCTAAAGAGTTAAATGATTGCTATAATTGCCCAAGTAATTATTCTTTGTGGCAAAGATGAAGTCTTATTTGAATTCCATATTCTCAAAATCTGCTTTTATTAAAATCTAAACCCATTTTTACCACAATGTCATTCAAAATTCTTGAATCCTGGTGATCGAAAAACAAGGGCTTTAAAGTAATTTTACAGAGCAATATTGGTTAGATATTCCAACCTTGACCAAGTGACTTAGCCTGTCTCCATTTTCTCACCTATAAAATTTAAATTTGATATAGATTAATTCATTTAATTAAATAAATTACCAAGAGTTTTAATTTTTAAGTGCATTGTGTGTCCTGTATATCAAACTCAAAATGTCAGTTATTATTATAAGCATTGCATTGCCTATAAAATGTAATGTACTATTCTAGAATTTGCCTGCTTGTAGCAACAAAAATATGTTACTTTATTCATGAACTAGAAACTTGAGGTTATATTAGCAGTGTCTCCATAGTTCTCACAGTCACCTGAGGTGTCTAGGATATGTTTAAATATACTTCTTGAATTGCCTGAAATTTCTGGGATCCTCGCAACTTTCTTTAATTCCTGAAAATTCCTCTTCACAAATATTTTCTTATACTATCACCTCCTCAAATTATCTTATCAGATATATAAATGCCAATCTTTAAGTGTTTTCTGCATTTTTCTAACCCTTATTTTGTTATTTTCATCTCTCTATCACTCTGTTGATTCTGCAGATTATTTTTCTTGTTGCATCTTTTCCTCATCTCTGTAAAAAATTTCCACCAGTTTGTTATCTCATCAATGCTTCATAAGTTTTTTAATCGGCCCCATGAGTAATTTTTGTAACAATATGTTCACTTAACTACTTTTTGTTCAACTTAATGCTTTCTCCACACTTTCTGTTATTAATAATTTCGACTCTCTGTCTTTTTCTGCTTATTGAAATGTGCATGCCCCTTTCACATTGTTTTCTATATTCAAAAGGTTTGAATGATATTGTTATTATAACATGCTAAATATTCCTAATAGCATAAGCTTTTATGTCTTTTGATACTGAGTTCAATTCTGTAAGAGTTGATTTTCCTGTAGAGTACAGCATGTGCTGTATACTGCACTGCTACAAAATTTTGTCTTTTTCAAAGATGTAGTTTTCTCCATTTAGAGAATCAGCTCTCTTGTTATCTTCATACTTTAGAGTTGCATTGAAATGGAAGACATCATGCTATTTCTTATGGTATAGACAACATTTCGTGTAATTTTTTCTCAGTCACATTTTCTTTGCCAGATTACAAGCAAGAGAATGTAAACCTTTCCTAAGTACTAAGCATCTTACTGATAAGTCAACTTTACACAGAAGGCTGGAGGTAGTTCTTTCTTAATTGCAAGCTGATCCATCTCTTAGATAAATGTTATTATCCACTACCACCATTAGCTCCCAAGACGTTAGTTTTCTTGTAGTGTAAAAACATTCTCTGATGTCTGGTGTTGACTTCATCCTATTCACTTACAAATTTGCATTTATACTATTATAATATTAACTCCAGTATATTGTTTTGTACATATGTAAAGGAAAGGAATAGTTTGTCATTTTGTTCAAAAATTTATAAATGTATTTTTATTGCCTACTTTTCTTTCCACAATTAATTTGGGTAGATTTTTAATATTGAAATATATATCCAAAGACATAATACCTTAATGAAGTCAGTGTGAATTAGAGTCTAAATGATCAAAACAATAACTACTAGTTTTGGAACCAGGCAGGATCTGAGTTTGTAAAACACTTCCATGACAAAAAAAATCTTATCTCTTTTGCAATTTCCTTTTTAAGGTATCTTGTCTCATAAGGTAATGACAGTAAAATTTACATTCTATGAATGAATAAAAATGTAAAGCATTGAAATACTAATGATATTTTAGTTCACAGTGAATTAGTGGTACAGTACAAGTTATAGCTGACAATGCTTCTACTTAATGATTATAGTAAGGAAAGATACAAAAATAGAGAAAAAGATACTATTATTAAAAGTTGCTGAAATAATATTTCATGAAATTTTTATTTTTATACTAGCCACATATCAGGCATATTTTGTAATAAAGTTATTTAAATTGTACATCAAAAATTTTAAAGTACTTTGATGAGATCTAAATCTTTTAGAAATGATGTAAAATTACAAATCCATTGGTTTAAAGCAATAGAAATCATTTTTTCTCAGAGTTCTGAGATTTGAAATCCAGAACTGTGCATTGTCCCCGACACCCCACAGGAGGCTTTCTCCCAGGCATTTCTCTTAGCTGCCAGGGTGGCTCACAAAGCGTGGCAGTGTAGATGCTCACTCATCTGTCTTGTGATCACAGGTTGTTTTCCTTTTCTGTCATTGATTTTTGACCTATTATCACAAGGCATTCAACTTTTTTATCATTTTCTCTATCTTCTCTTTGTATGAATATATAAATCATGGTGGATTAAAGATCCACTCTACTGCAGTATGACTTCATCCTAATTTAATCACATCTACAGAAACCCTGCAGTATGACTTCATCCTAATTTAATCACATCTACAGAAACCAAATTTCCAAATCAATTTGCATACTGCTTTTAAAGTTTAGGACCTGTTCATATCTTTTGTAAGATATACAATTTATTCTATATTCCCAGGACATGAGAAATATTATAAATATAAACATCTCTATGCCCACAGATTTCATAGATTAGGCAAAAGAGAACAATTTATTCAAAGACAAAACTGCTGAAGTTTAATCAAGAGTAGAACATCTGAATAACCTTTTATGCAGTAAAAAAAAAATGAGTTATTAAACACTTCCAAACAAGAAAATTCCATCATGTCTTTCAGGAAACAAAGTAACATTTACTTCCCAAATCCCTTTACAAGACTAGCATTACATTAACATCAAACCTAGAAAATGTGGACAAACACTTCTTGTGATCATACAAACATTCTGAAGAAAAATACTTGGCAACTAAAACCCAGAAATATATTAAGTGTTGATGGCACGTGACCAGTGAGGTTTAATTCATAAACACAAGGATGATTCAACAGCCATAAGCAAAATTTATCTTGTTAACAATCTGAATGAAAAAAAACTATGACCATTTCATGGAAAAAATCATTCAAAAAATTCGATACTCAAATAACTAGGAGTGGAAGGAGGTATTAATTTAATAATAAAAACAGGGAAATGTAAATTAATACTATACATTAAATGAAGGGATGCAAACTTTCTAGGAAAACAGGCAAGAATTTTCTCTTCCATAAATTCTCAGTGTTGTGCTGGAGCATTTAGGAAATACAGTTGGTTAGGTTTAAAATATCAATGAGAGCATCAGATATTTCACCTTGGAAGAGTTCTGGTTTTGGGTGTTGTTGTGCACATTTACCTGTGATTCCTTCAGGCTTCCAAGCTAATTTGTTCAGCCTTCCAACAAGGACTCGATTTCCTGGCACAAAATCATACCATAGACTGCAGTGAGCTTCCAAGTCTTTGACCTTCTAGATACTGCTTCTAGATACTCCATCTCTGCAGCATTCCACCTGTGATTCTACCAGTGACAATTAAGACTCCTCCCCTTCTAATCCTGTAAGCCTATCTACAAGCACTTTTATAAGGATACATATATTTTATATTAACTGTTTCTCTACTGAACCTTAATAAGAAGGGAGATGAATTTAAGATTTTTACTAGCAAGAAGCAAATGAATAACTATACATGCATTAGTTGAATAGAATGAAAATTTTGTTTTCCGCCCAACCTACTATAGATGAAAAGTGTAAAGGACATTTCAAATGAAAAACATTTCTGAGATATTCTAATATACATAATATTTAAAGTAAAACGAGAAATAAAGAAGTGTTTTCTGTGTTAATTGCTTTGTCTTGTTTTGTCTTTTGAGACAGGGTTGTGCTATGCAATTCAGGTTGGCCTTAAACTCACTCTATCGCCTCAGATAGCCTCAAAATTGCTTGGATTCTCCTGTCTTAGCATCTCAAGTGTTGAGATTACAAGCACACATCACCACACCCAGCTTTAATATATTTTTGACTTACTGAATTTCTTTTATAAAGATATTGGATCCGTCTCATCCACTTTTGATTCTGCTGTAATTTTTTTTAAATATATCCATAATAATAATAGACTCCAAATGGTTTGTCATGTAAGTTAAAGTTAGTTTCCAACTTGTGAGAAACAGGATGACTGTTATAAGAATAGAAATTTATTTATTATTTATTTATTTATTATTATTATTATTATTTATTTATTTTAGGGTTAGAAATTTAGAAAAATTCCATTCATTTCTCAGCGATCCAATTTCTACAAAATACAATAATAAAACTGAATACTGTTTTCTTTTTACAAAGCTTCCTATTAGTAATTATTTAAATATTGTAACAATTACATGTGGTCATTTTCCTCCATAACAGGGAGTGATAGAGTATTATCTTCTTAAATCTCACATGTGTCTTGTACCATATTTATTAAACAACACAATATGACTGTTAGTTCCCAAAATATTTTAGTTTTAGCTTTATACTATTCATTTGCCCTCTATCCTTAAAAGTTAAGAAATAGTCAAATACATAGTTACTTGTGATTTAGATGAATAAGTAACTGAATTATCATAATAGTTCATATTTTCATACTTGCATGTAATTAAATGACATTGGAGAAAATGGTTCATCAAATTCAGTGTAATTATGAAAGAAGAGAAATAAAAGAAATAATTAAACACAATTATAATGTTGCCATTCTGTCACACATTTATTCTTTCATTATTTTGTACAACTAATATTTATTGTATTTCTTGGTGAAAAGAAGCATTCAAGTAGAAGCTGATAAATCAAAGTTTAAAAAAGGTATTTTAATATTAAGTTGCATTTTAAGCTATTTAAGGTATTTGTAGCTTAAAGCTATTTAAGGTATTTTAATATTAAAACTAGGCTAAATCTTGTAGCTTAAAGCTATTTAAGGTATTTTAATATTAAAACTAGGCTAAATCTTGATCCAAGGAAAGAAGGTATAATCAAGGTCCTATAAACTAGAAAAATATTTCCAGGGCTTGCTGCTGGGACTTTTGCCTTTGGACAATCATTTACAAACTAGTGGCCAACATTTGTTGGTAGAAGTTTAAATATTAGACTCTGAGGCTGGATTGTGTGGCTATGGGTGAATACTGAAACACTCTCTCACTTTAGGAGTAAACCCTATGGCCACTGAAATATTTTTCATAAAGTTCATCATGGGAGTCTGGTGGTACATGCATGTAATCCCAGCACTTGGAAGGCCAAAGAAGGACGATCACTGAGTCTGAGGTCGTCCTGAGGCTACAAATGAGTTTAAGTCCAGCCTGAACTTCATAACAAAAGCTTGTGTCAAAAGAGAGAGAGAGAGAGAGAGAGAGAGAGAGAGACAGAGACAGAGAGACAGAGAGAGACAGAGAGAGACAGAGAGAGAGACAGACAGAGAGAGAGTCAGAGAGAGAGAGAGAGAGAGAGGGAGAGAGAGAGAGAGAGAGAGAGAGAGAGAGAGAGAGAGAGAGAGTTCAAGAATGGGGTGAACTGGCCCAGAAAAGAGATGAACACTTTAATGTAAAAATTTAGAAACCATACAAGTAATGTGGGAGGAAAAGTTTCAGCTTTGGAATTCATAAATGAATAAACAACTTTAGTTTGTAACTGTACCAATATAACCAACCTAGTTTATAACTATACCAATTTTCCAAACCTATTTTATAAATCTATTAATTTCTACTCCTTATATTTCTTTTTTCTTCTACTCATCAAAGGAAGCAAAACTCCAACAAATAAGTAGGAGAAAAAAGTAAGTATAACTACAACAACCATCCCACTATTCTATACTGAAGAATTCACAGTGTGAACAAGTGTAAACTAGGAGAGAAATATTAATCTGCATGAATATTTGGAATATTTTTGCTAAATTGTAGAAGATTTTTAATTTTTACAAAGTCTCAAACACCTATTCATTTTCTTATCCAATAGTTAGGGAGAAATAAGCTCAAAAAGTATATTTGGATGAGAAGGGGTCTCTGATGAGGAAAAATTGTGCATTATATTTTCCATGAAAGCATAAAATGTACACCTTTTATAATAAGCTAATAAGACTACGAAAGTTAATTTATATGTCATTTCAAAATTTATATGCTGATCACAGTCATATGTATTCTAATTACTGATTTACTTAAAAAGTAAATAAATTAAAAGTAAAAATAAAAAGCTTACAAAATTCTAAGAATACATTCATATACACATGCCCAAATCATGCAGGATATTGTCAAATAAATAACAAGGATTATAAAGTTGAAAAACACCCAATAAAATCTAGCCATATTTTGTCTATTACAGTCATATCTAAAACAAGTGAATAAAGAAGTATGGAAAATGAAATTATTAAAGGCCACTTACTAAGCTAATACTAACCAGAGTAAGGAAAATACGTTTAACAAAACAGACTTGAAAAGCATGGCACAGGAAAAAATGATTATGTAGTTGTTCAGAATTATAATGAGATAAAATTTGTCTATTTTTAAAAAAAGAATTACTCTGGGTGTTTAATCTCATCTTTGTCTAATTAAAGGTTACAAAACTTTTCTCTTGTGTTTCCTTCTAAAATTTTATAATTTTAGCTTGAACATTTCAAGTTAATTTTTATAAGCTGTGTATTCTATGGATTAGACATTTTTTTCTCCCTTATATATTTCTAATTCTTTCCAGTACTATGTGTTGAAATGATCTTCTCAACTGCTTTTTGTTAGTATGTATGCATTTATTTTGTGCTCCCTATGATCTATTCATCTTTTGTATCTTCATACCAATACTATGTATCTTAAATGGCTGTAGCTTTATATTAGCTTCTGAAACATTTTTTTTTTCAGACTCCCAATTAATTTTTCCCCAAAACATTTTTGGCTATACTACTTTCTTTGCATTTCTAAGTAAATTTTAGAATTAGCTTGTGACTTGCTATAAAAAAGTCTGCCAAAATTTTTATCGTAATTGCAATGAATCTGTAGAATGATCTGGAAAAACCTGAAGTCTTTGGTCACTACTGTTTCCTCTGATCTCTGATCAAGTTACATCTCTACATGTACATAGTTATTTTATTTTTCTTGTGTATATTTTGTTATTTTCACTGTGGTTTCTTTCAACATTTTTGTCTGGGTTGTCCTTAGTACTATGATTTCATAAATGATATCTCCAAAGAACTACAAATGGAAATCTAATATATCTTATTTTATTGATTTCTACTTTAAATGTGTTAAATAACAATGTGATGATAATATTAACTTCCTGAAATTTATGGACTGAGCTCATAACTCGGCAGCACAGCACCTGCCTGGCAAGCGCAAGATCCTGAATTAGATTTCCAGTACCCCTCCCCAAAAAGAAAAAGAAAAGAAATTTATTGGGCTTTTACTTTTAGCCCAAAATGAAGTTTATCTTGGTAAACATATTCTCTATACTTAGCAGAAAGGAGTGTTTCACAATTGCTGAGACCATGTTCAGTGTCAGTTATTTTGAGGCAACTGTCTGTATAATTAAATTTGCCAGATCGTGGTTCCTCAGTTCCCAGACCATGAAACAGTACCAATGCATGTCCTGTTATGAACCAGTTGCATAATAGGAAGAGAATAGAAGGTAACCGAGAAAAGTTCTGTCCATATTTACAGCAGCACCTCGTCACTGAAATTACCACAATCACTAAGTTCCACCTCCTGCGAAATTAAGTTAAATTCTCATAGGAAATGGACTGCACATTTGAACAATCCAGGTTACATACTCCTCCTGGGAATCTAATACTTGATGATCTGGAATGGAACAGAGGTGGTGATGGTATCACCGGGGAAACACAGATTAAAATTAAACCACAGTTTTGAGTGAATAAAGACCATAATAATATGAGCCTGCTTTACAGACTCACATCAAAACCCTACAAGTGAGAACTGAGATCATTTAAGCTACATGTAGTGGCCAATGAGTTTATATACTTCATTTACAGAGCTTCATCTAATGCCAGCCTTTAAAATACTGTGACACTTATTTTTCCTATGCATGGCAACCTGTTTTTTCTTTATTTCTCCCACCCTCATCTCTTTCCCACACTGCCCACTTGTATTAGTCAAAGCGTTGGCAGGTCTACAAGATAAACCAAGCCAAAATGAGTAAAAACAGCAAGAATTATTAGAGAGTGTATTTTTAATGATGAAAAACACTAAAAATCTAGTCTTTTAGCAGAAAATTATTTAACATTTTACAAAGTTTTCAAATAGACATGCAATTCATTATAACATGTAAATAAAAAGCTCAGTAGGTCAAATAGGTTTCCAGTTTCCAATTTTGAAAATAAACAATAATTATTTTTATTTTACATTTTCAGTTTACTCCAATATCCCAACTCTTTTTATATCTGTATATCATAATATATCTTCCTCTTTTTTCCCAATTTCCTCCTCTTTATTGATCTCTCTTCCTCTCCCTTTTTACAGTTTTGTTTCTATTGCATTCCTTTTTATCCTTTTCCCCTTTTCCCTTCCTTTCTGTCCCCTTTCCCTCCTGCTTTTCCCTAGGTCCTCTTTCCTATTGAATAATTTCTCCCTATTTCACAATATCTATTATACGTTTTGATTTTATTTGCATTCCAGTTTCTCACACCAGGAAAGATAATGTGATGTTTACATGCGTATGTCTGGTTTATTTCACTTAACAGTACTGTCTTAAGGTACATTAATTTACCTAAAAATGTCTCAGGTTTATGGAGAGTGTCTTTGAAAATGGAAAAGAACCCAATGATAAGACAATAAGATGCTCCAAGACAGTCAATAAGGGAAAGCTTCATTTAACAGAAGATACCAAGGGTCTTACTTAAATTGTGAGTTCATTTTAATGGGGATTCACATACTCCCAAGCCACTTTGTGTAATATGTTGTGACCAGCTGTTCAATGAAGTCATAAACCCCTCAAAATTGCGTTGCCAAATGGAGAGAAAGTGCTCTGTCTTTTAAGACAAGATTTTGGAGTTTTTCAAAAGTAAAAAAAAAATCAACTCGAAAGAAGCAGTTATTGAAGCATTATCAAATGTCTATACTGGGAACATCAGTTTTAGTGACTTTCCACATCACTAAACCAAATGGTAAAGTTGATCATGTCTCTTGTTAAAAATGTTTGTCTTGAATTTTAGGAGCTACTATAGTTCAGAAGATGGCATGTATTTCTTTTTGGCTAGCATCATAACTAAATAAAATGATGAAATAGCAGGGGATATTGAGACACATTTTTAGGAGAGGCCTGAAAGCCATGTGGTGTGCAACCCAATTGATGAGTCTACCAGGGTTAACAACAAAGCTATGAATTAGAAACATAACCTTAACCATTATGTCTTCCTGACAAGTTGAATTGAATTTTTATTATAAAATATTCTTCTTAACTATAATTTACCTACAAGCTCTTTTTTCAAGAGTCTAATTTCTCAATATTAAGGTAATTCCTACAGCTTTTTATATTTAATAGTTCTATGGTGTACTATTTATTTATTTATTTATTTAATTTCCAACCTCTGTCTTTATTTTGAAAATTTTCACTTGGAATCAACACATCAAGACATCAGTCATGATTTTGTTATCAATTTCTGATAATTTTTGGCATCTACTAAAAAAGAGTAATACATTTGTGTTTCATAGAAAGATCTACATGGTTGATCTTAATCTATCATTTCATTATATGCTTATCACTATTCCATTTGGTTTTTGTTCTTGTCTTTCCTTTTCTGCCTGAATTTTAGTCAAATCAACATTTTAATATTCAATTTCATCTATTGAAATTTTCAATTCAACTTTTCTTATTTTCTTCATTGCTCTATAGACTAAAATATATCCTCAAGTTTTCATAAATTACTTGGAATCATTACGAAACCACTGCATGCAAATTGAGAAAATCTTACAGCTGTATATTTCTATTTTTTCTTTATAATGTGATAGCAGTCATGGGCACTTCATTTAATACATTATAAATCATAGAGAGTGATATTTGTCTTTAAGTTATATGAATTAAAATAAAGAAGAATGTCTTTTATGTTCACTGAGATACATACAATTACGAAGCTCTTAATGTTTTGTAAATAATCTATTCTCATCTTTTCCTTTTGCCTACCTTGTAATCAAGTCTGTTGGCCTTAAGATTTCAATTGAAATTTAAATTTGTGTGGATCAACTGCACATCTTAATGTTTTGGGTCTTGAAAGAGGGAGTACAAAGCCCTTACTATGAAATAGTATAGTTTTGTTGTGGTGGTGTCATGGTTCTTGCCTAGGTAAGTTCTGTATACTTACATACAGAAATTGTG
The DNA here is from genome assembly GCF_034190915.1 of Cavia porcellus. Classification (NCBI taxonomy): domain Eukaryota; kingdom Metazoa; phylum Chordata; class Mammalia; order Rodentia; family Caviidae; genus Cavia; species Cavia porcellus. The sequence goes on along the minus strand of NW_026947487.1, from coordinate 28,579,028 downwards.
GTCGCATTCTAAAAAATGTTAGAAGTATAACAAGTAAATTTATTTTCAGATTTCTTCTACTAGATGACTTTGATAAAAGTATCAGTATGTTTCAATTTTAAAGTTTAACATTCAGGGATTGGCTATATTTTCTGGAAGTTTGTTCTCAGTATAAAATAAACTTAAATATTGTATCTGAAATATGTTATGGACCTTAAAAGAATGAAAACATAAATATGATTATTGTATAACCATTACTTATATCACTGAAAGATTCTCCTAATATACTGCAATCACTGATTGCTAAAAAAATCATGATGAATAAATAGAATACAAAACTTACAATGTCTATTTAGACTTTTTATTTCAGCCAAAACATAGAGCTTTATTATTTTGCCTGTAACAAAGTATACACAGATCATATTGAAGCAGTAACTAGCAAATAAAACACATTTCTGCTTACCCAAATAATAATTGGACTTGATGCATCACATTGTTACATTATTTCAAACTTAAGAATTTAATTCAGAGATATTCCATTATATTAAAATAACTTAACCTCTAAATTTAGATAGTTTAAACCTTCTGAAAAATAAATTGACAATGACTATCTCAGTAGTATGAACAAATCACAGAACAGCATTGTAAGTTTGATACATGAACAAAAAATGAATGCAGTGACTGAACAATTTTTTACCTGTATACTCATCCTTTATAGAGCCAAGGTAAGCCTATAAGTATGTCAATAAGATGGATTATTAAGACAATAGTGATCCAAATTTATGTACTTCAGTCATGAAGAAACGATAGAAAAGAAAGATAAACCAAACAAACTAGAGTCAATTCTGGGGACATGCAACCAACTATCAAAGATAAAGACAGAACAGAAAACCAAAATAATAACAAAACCAAAGAAAATAAAGCACAGCATCATACCAGATGGGAGTGGTGAATTGAGAAATTCATTTCAGAACAGAACTTTTGCTAGAGCTTTCCTTTTACATAGTTTCTGACATCTAATGGATAAGGCTATTAGTTTGGATTTTGAAATGTCCTGTATAGAATCACATTTCTGGCTTGAGCAAAAAACACTGTTCACATCTCAACATGTGCAACGTTTTCCAATAAGAATAATTTTATATAGTAGGACAGTATCACATCTTGATGAGTTTAGAAGATTCTCACTTAAGTATAAAATAGACAGAAAAATTCAATAGAAATGTGTAAAATTTATTTTTAGGATATTGATGAAGTATGAGAAGAAATATATTAAAATTATAGATTATAGGGCAACAAAATCAGCAATTATACGAGTCCTTTGTGAAGCAGAAACATAAGAATTTATTCTGAACAAAATGTAGAAAATGTACAAGTTCACTCATGGTAATACATTTTACATAGTTTTAGAAAAACTTTATGGAAAATTATCATTAATAAACAATATGTGGCATATAAACATTATTTCTTCATGCTTTCACCTATAATGAGAATGAGTATTAATTTCCCCACTTAAAGGTAAAGTTATAGCTAGAGGCAAGCCTCTGTTCACGAGGCAATGCCATTCGTAGACTGAGGGGACAGAAAAGTCCACACCAGGAAACAAGCCCAGTCTGGGAAGCAGTGTCATGCCTGGGCTGCTGCTGGACTGGAAACAGCCAGACCACAGCTCCTTCTGGCATGTGGGCTGGCAAACAAGAACTACCAGTCCCCCTCACCCCGACAGATCTCACAAGTGACAGGTTTATCCGGAGAAAAAGAGATCAATGTGAAATGCGATTGGGTACTTGTGGTGTTTTGGTGTTTCACTAACTTTGCAGGTCTATGGCCGGTGGTCTGAGCTTAGCTTCAGAGAATAGTGGTACTCAGTGGTATCTAGGGGGGATCTCCTTCTGAGGGCGTCAGTCTTGTTCAGTCCCTATGTTCTTGTTTTGATGTCCTATATCTTTCCATTGTTTTGTTGGGTTGGGTTTTATTCTCTATTGTTTTGTTTATGTTAAATCGGATGGCAGGAGCAGCTGTTTCAAAGATGCCATGATAATTTACAGGAGCAATTTTGGATTTACTACTGGCTTGTTTTGAGCATCCATTGTCTTGTTTTTATTGTTTTCATTCTATTCCTTTCCGTTTTATTTTTACTATGTCTGAAGTTATCCACAGCTGTTTTGAAGAAATTAAAAGGCATTATGGTAACTATTGTTGATTTGGTAATGTTTTGAAGTCCTGTATCACTTACACTGGTTTGTTTTGATTGGGTTTATTCTGTTTTATCCTCTTTAAAATAATTTTCTTTAAAAAACATAAAGTGGCAGTACTATTTGTTTTCTCAAAACTAGGTGTGGTAAGTAAAGGTACTCATGGTTCAAAGCTTCTATGTGTAATTTTTATAAATTTTTCTTTCCTCTTTGCAGTGATTGGGATAATGCATATCTATCTCCTCAAATATTGTCATTTTATGTGTGATAAACTTATCATTTCATATGATATTGCATTTTTGTGACAAGACCTCATGTTTTACAATAAGTGAGATCATATATTTTCTTTTAATGCATGGTTTGTTTATCCTATCTTCCAGCCCAGCAAGGTTGTGTCATATGGCAGCATCTTTTCTTTGTTATACATGTGTACCACACTTTTTTTATTCATGTGACAATCAAAGGACACTTAGATCTGTTCCGTGTCTTCACCATTGTGAATAATGCTGCAATGAATATGGAGTACAGACAACTTTATGAGATGATGCTTTATTTTCTTATTGGTTTTTACTCAGAAGAAAGGTTGCTGGATAATACGGTAGTTTTATCTTTAATTTCTTCAGGTACCCCACATACTGTTTTCCATCTCTGAATGGCTCTGCCAAACTATCTTCCTGCCAACAGTAGAGTAAGTTTACATCTTCACACTCTTGATAGTATTTGTTGTTTCCCCTTGGGAGTTTTTTATTATTATTGTAACAGTCATGCTACTAGGGCATGAGATAATGTATGATACTGGTTTTAATCAGCCCTTCCCTTATGGTAAGTAATGTTTAAACCATTTCCTTATGCCCATTTTCTATTAATTTGTATTCTCAGGAGAAATCTTCATTTGCTTTAACTTTAAAAATTAGTTTATTTGCTTTTCTGTTGTTAAATTAGAGGATTACATGATATGATTGAATACTAACTGTTATGATATGAGAAGTTTGTAAATATTTTTCCCAGAAAATAAGGTATATATATATATATATATATATATATATATATATATATATATATCTTTTGTATAATAAGGTTTATATAAATATCTTTTATATTTTATTGTTTCCTTTGTCACACCAAAAATCTTTCAGTTTGGGGTAGTCAACATTTTATTTTTGTGTTTGTGGCCTGACCTGTTGATGTTTTTTTTTCCAAAAAAAAAAAAAAATGTATATGTCACTGCCAAGACCAGTGTCAAGAAAATTTTCCTCTATGTTCTCCTCTAAGGGCTTTATAGCTGTCATCCATTAAATGCTATCTTCTGCATTCTATTATTGTGCTTTGTAAAAGACAAGAGTAGTTTTCTGCACACAGCAAGTAAAGGTATATCATCAGTGGACATTTCTGTTATGTTCTTATTCCCATAAATATTAACTTCAGCAAGATCACTTCAAAATAAATTTCTAACATGCATTACATTGTTTATGCTAAGCAGAAAAAATCTAGTGATTCAAATAGAGAGAAGGAAATCAGTCATTATTATTTACATTTCTTATATGCAAGACATTCATGATTCTGGGTGAGTCACTTAACTTCTCAAATGCTGAGGTGTGCAATTAATAAAATGATATCAAGTTACTTTTTTGGTGTAAATGGTTAAGAAGCCAATTAGTTATTTCAAAACGTGATTACTAAAATAAGAGCATTTTAAACATTATCAACTTTTACGCCATTAGGTCAAGAAAGATTTTAAAAACAACTTTGTTTTCCAGCCTGTTTTAAACATGTTCATTTGCAGTATTAATTTTTATTTCTTCATTACTTTTCACACAAGTAAATTATGGTTCTAATTTTACAAGTCAACTGCTGTCAAATTTTCATTGTCCTTTTTTTCTTTTTCACTGTAGAATCAAACATCTTATAATGACAAATTAAAAAACAAACTTCTCCTCTCAAGATGGAGAAATAGAAGCACTCAGGAAGCTGAGGCAGGAAGACCATCATGAGTTCAAGGCCAGCTTGGAAACAGTGATTTTGAGGTCAGCCTTAACTATGTAGTAAGACACTGCCTAAAACTTTAAATAAATGAACAAATAAATAACATATCCTCGAGGTATTCCATTACTTTAAATTCACTGTAAAACATGCATAGTTGCCAAAATAAATTATGTTTATCTTCTATATATGTTATGCTTTCTTCATTTACAATACTTTTCAAAGTTCTGTCTACTCCCAGAGGAAAAAAACTATAATACAAGCTTCTGAAAGATACTACTTTTAGTTGAACCCAGCATCAAAAAGATTTCTTTTTATATTACCTATAAAAATTATAAAAATCTATGGTTGTCTGCCCCTGCTATATGTTCCAACTCAACTATAAATTATACTTTCCTAAGAACAATATTTTTCCTCTTGCTAATACAAAACTCAGGTTGCTCCAAAGCATAATATGTTATTAACAGTACTAATGGAACTGATTCTTAGAAGAAATGAACACAATAATGCCTTCACTGAGTAAGAAATACTGCTAGAGGATGAATCGGAACATGATTTAATTTTCTAAATATCTGTTGCTTTATCTGCAGGGTCCCAGGAGATAACATACTACAGGACTCTATTATTTAAAGTGTATGTAATACGCATATATTTAATATGCATTTCATTTTATTAGTAGATATTTTATAGTAGATATTATATAATCCATTTGAATCCATTTGAAGATTGCAAACATAAATTTAAATGATTAAGTATATTTTTGAGGCATCTGACAATGATATAGAGATTTAAGATAGAATAACCTGATAAAAATTATAATACTGTAAAATAATTTCACTAGTAAATTGTATCTACTTGATATTTATATAATATTTCACCTTATCATAGCAAAATATGTAGCTTTTCCAAGCACCAATGGAAGGCCATATTTTTAGCCATAAAACAGTGTTCAAGAAGAATAAACATTGAGATCATCAAGGTCATATTCCAGTGGAATTAAATTGGAAATAAGGCAAATAGTAGAAAATTCTCTATAATTAGCAACTGAAATTGTACAGTGCTTCTAGAAAATTTCATGAATCAAAAACAAGACATTAAGAAAAAACTAAAAAATTATGGAGGTAAGTGAAAATAGAAATAAAACAAATAAGTTATAGGAAAATATTTACCCAATGCTGAGATAGAAATTAATAGAATTAAATGCTTATGTTAGAAAAAATATGTCAAATAAATAATATAACCTCTGACCTCAAAAAACTAAGAAATAAATTACAAAATAAATCATAATTAACAATAGGAATGAAAATAATAAAATAACAGAAAGCAATAAAATGGAATATAAAAAAACTACAGAAAGTCAGTGAAGCAAGAATCTGGATCCTTGAAAAGTTCAATAAAAATAAAATTGTCTACCAGATTGACAAAAAAATAAAATAAAGACATTTCAAATTATGAAAATGACAAATATAATATCACTATGGACAATGTTGATGTCAAAGATTAAAAACAGAATAAAATGGAAAACTATACAACTACTCAAACAGAAAGCCTCAGGCTTTATTTAGGAAGCCTTCAAAAGACATTAGATGATATGCAAGCAAGAAAACTAGAAGAGTGAGCAAGTGTAGCTCAATAGTGAACAACTCCCTCAAATTCTAAAATGGTTTCAAACCCCAGCAACACAAAAGAAATAAAATGAAATGCACTAGAGGAAAATTTAACCTTGCATAGCACAGATACAGGAAGTATAACCATTGACTAATCAGATAAAAATGAAAGCCCACATTTGCAGAACCTACAAAACAAAATATTGTTTTTTAGATTGGAATATTACTCAAAGTCTAATGTGTTCAGGGGTTGGGCTCTTAAAAAGTATTTGGATCATTGTCAACTTATTCACCCATTGATGATTTTATGTTTGAGTGTGCTATTATGCCTTAAAGTAAAAAACCTTTTGTATTAAAAAATATTTCAAAACCCAGATTTATCAGTAGTCTTCAGCATTGCTTCCACTTCTGTAAACAGGCTTGCTAACCACAAGAAGTACCAGGTACAAGTTTTGGCTAGCCTGTCTGTTTCCCTTTTGTTTCTATATTTGTAAAGTTCCACTCCACTCTGCCTGATAAATGATGTAAAAGTAACTTACTGTACTAGCTCGGGGCTCAGACTTTGGAGTATGCAGCTTCTCTGCGCCCATTGGTATATCAAAGTTGATTCCTTCCACTTCTCAAATGCTGCTTAGTTTCTTTGCTTCCAGAAAACCCAAAATTTATGTAACAGTAGGGCAACAAGTAAAGGTGGATCCATTGGGGAGCAACCTAGAATGGTATATCTCCCTTTCTGCTCTTCTTTTCTCTCTCTCTTTTCAGGCTGCTTTGATAAGACCAGCATTTGTCTCTCATTTCTCTCTGCTATGCCATATCTTTAATGAAGCTGGATAATCCAGAACTGAGACAACTAACCAAAATAAACTTCCCCACCCTGAAATTGTGTGCTTTAGTACTTTTATCTCAATGATGATAAAGTGACTAACACCCTGAGCAAACACAGTAAATTATAATCTAAATAATGAAGTTTGGTTAGTAATAAATAGGCATTGATTCATAATTTACAACCAATGACTATGCAAAAAACAAGATGTTAATAATAGAGGAAACTTGGGGCTGTGGAATTTAGCTCAGTGGCATAAGCACCTGCTTTACAAGCTGGTGGTCGTGAGTTTGATCCCCGGTACCGATAAAAAAAAAAAAAAGAGGAAGAAGAAGAATAGAGGGAACTATAAAGGGTGGGAAAGAGAGAAAATTATAAGAGATTACTTTTTTTAGGAACAAAAATTTCTTTAAAAACCAAATTATCAGTGAAAAGAATGATGAATGTAAACAGTCAAATAATAGTCAATCAGACAATTTTTTCAAAGTAGGTACAGTGAAATAAATATTAAAATGTATGACATAGTCTAGGTTATAGCTCAGCAGTAGAGCACTTGCTTAGCATAAACAGGCCTTAAGTTTGGTCCGCAGTACCGCATAAAAATTATAATAGTCAAATAATTTATAGGCATTAATAAGGAAACAGAAAGCTAAGACAATGATGGAAAGTAAGAATAATTCACATGGAAAAGGAGTCACATTTGCCATCATTTTTTATTTCCTCATTAAATCTTCCAAGCTTACCAGCACTGATGGGTGTCCAAATCTTCTTCGTCTCTTCTGGAGCGGCATTTTGTTTCCTTATGGATGTCTTTACTTAAAATTTCTTCGTCCATTCATTTATAATGGATGATTATGACCACTTGTTTTTTTCTCTCACAGCTAGAGTATCCAATCATCTATCCTCTTTATTGGCAATCCAATTTCCCTGGGCCTTCTTTTCATGAAATGTTTAAAACTTACAAAATACAACTCTTTCCATTGAAACCTATAGGTCATCTTATGAAAAACATCCCTTCATCTGTTTCATTGCTCATAGATGGAGCGAATCATTAGTACTTTCTTTCTCTCTTAGCCCCCTTTCTTGGCTATATTCACACCAAGACTTGTCACTTTTCACCTTTGATTAGCTGTGTGTCACACACAGTCTATACGTCTTCCCAACCATGAACTTCAAGTGAGGTGACATATGTTAAGATTTCAGAACAATGAGTGTAAGTAGCTCAGTTGATCTGAGTTAAACAGAAAGCATTTTTATACATTCCCAGCATCAAGTGTGAGAAAATACAAATAAACTCCAATTGATTTCTCTTAAAAAACTTGCTCTTTTAGCTTTCTCAGTTTAGACCAATTTTATAAACTCTTTAGGATGTTATGCTATAGATTAAAAACTTTGTGGAATAGTAACCTAAATTCTACTTCAAACACATAATTGATTGCATACCCATGTAGCAACTTTGAAAATGTCCCACTTAATATTTTAGTTTTGGCTCAGAGTATAGTTGAAATGTAGTACAATGAGTCATATTAATGTTATAGGTCAGTGGTCAACATTTTTAAAAAATAAAGTTATATAGATAAAAAATTAACCATGTAATTCAAATATTGGGTAGCCTATTTCTGTTTTGTAAAAATATGGTAGACTTTCTTATCTTTTTATTATTACTAGAATGTTCTAAATTTGAGGAAGAGGAGGAGAAAAGAGAGGAGCAACTATTTGGATGAAAGGAAAACAATTGGCCATACATCCGTGGTAACTTGAGGCTTTCTTCTTACCCTACTAATTTCTTCTCCTTATAATGATCAGAAAAAAAGTACCTAAAATCATATATATATATGACATTTTTAACACTCAAATATTTCAGTTATTTTTCAAGGCTTTGTATGATCCTGATCCTCCTCAATTTTTTCTAATGCTTTCATTTCCTAATGTGATGTTTTTATTTAATTTGCATTCTGGAAATAACTCACATTTTTCTTGCCATTATCTTTGCCTGAAGGGACCCATAACTCCATGTATTTTCCATATTTCTCTATTCCTCTTCAGATCTCAGTTCAAATAGTCCTTCTTTAGAGATCTCTACTCTTGAATCCAGTGATAGCAAATCGTAGCACGTGTGCCCTGTGAGCACACAGAACCCTCCCTGTTGGTACATGAATCAAGCAACCCCAGCAGTCAAGCATGTTGTAATGGTTGGTTTTTCTGAACCAAGACCTCTGTATTCAGGTTGAGACAGATAAGTGAGTTTGGGATTGAAGTTTGGCCACTTGATCTATAAAAAGCTTCTCCATGACTGCTCTGGTCTAATTTATTTATTGTGATTGTGTTTGCCCATCAAAGATATGGTATTGTAATTGTATGATAAATTTTCTCACTCTCTACTAGAGTACCAAAGCAGTGTAGGTGGACACTATGCTTATTTTGTTCATTATTTTATCTACTTATATTACAAATATTTTTCCTAAGTAAATATTGGTGTGTGAATGTCACTACAGATATTTAAAGCCTGATTGGCTCTGACTTTGAGTACAGAAAACTATTAAATCTGAAAAGATAATTCTTTTGGTAATTTAAGAAATGAAAACAATATTTTAAAAATAGACTTTAAATATAACTTAGTATTTACTCCCTTCTGTACAGAATCTAGTTGAATTTCTTTTAAAATATTAAAAATAGTTATAATTACTAATAGTTGTTTTAAAATAAATACATTATTTAATTTATTAAATACAGGATATATATCAAGATTCTGGGTTCTTTTTCACCAAAACTTCTAATGAAATAAACTAAATTAATAATATTCTTTAGTGAAGGTCAATAATCTCATAGTAAGAATTATCACACTATGCCATCACATTTTTATTCTTCAGGTAATAGGTTTGGCACCCTGAGGGTTGATTTAGAGTTCAGTCAAGGCTCCTGACTTAAGCCTTCATCCTCCTTTCTAACTTCAATCTCAGTACCATATCCAGAGGCAAACCACTTGCTTTTGCTTTCAGGCATGATGCTAAGGACAGACCACCTGACCCTTCAGAGCATGAGTGACAGAAATTTTTAATCTTTTAGATGTAATTGTATAGAGCCAGAAGGAAGACTAACAACACTCAGGACCAAAGCTTGTGTCTCCTCCCTAGATTCAAATTTGTTCACTTTTCCACCTACTTGCATTTTCTGCTTTATAACAAATGGAAAAATTGATGTTAGTCCACCTCCCTCACATAAATAAAATACTCAGGAGTTTCTGTTTTCATCCATAGAATGTCACTGTCCATGCTCAGCAGCCTACAAAGATGCATTATTTTAATATCAACTGTCAAAGAAATTCTTGTTTGTACCTTTTGAGAGTGCCTCTTGGCCATTCTTAAAGGCTTTTAATGTTTCTTAATGCCACTTAATTCTAGAACTGGCTTACATGTTTTAAAATTGGCTTGCCTGTATTCCTTATAACTCTTTTACCAAACAGTAGGTGAGCTCCTTGAAATTAAAGTGTGCAATGCCTCCTACAATACCAGCATAACAGCTTACATTGATAAAGTTGAGTTTTATAGCTTGTTCTGCCCATATTTTAAGTAAGATGTATAGTCTCTAATTTCCCTTGAACTCAAATATGTATTTGTTTAAAATTATATGCATGTCCTTCTCTGGCAATTTGAACAATGTCTAGACAGTAAAGGACACCTCAGTAGAATGGAAATACTGCTTCCCAGTTCCCTGTGAATATAAATGCCCACCTGACTCCAATTGTGTAAGAACATGTGTCATTCTTTCCTAGTAAACAGCCCCAAGGATCCTGTAGTTTCCTCAAGCTGTTAAAGAATTATTGTACACAATAACTAGTGTGAGAGACTTGCAGAAAATATTTTTCATTGAAAATATAATTGAGCTATTATCAAGAAACCAGGGTTCTGACTTTTTAAGCTTGTTTGTCTTTGTTCTGGTGTATTTATTCACCAATGAGCTTACTCAAAGCCTTCCTAATTGCCGTGGTTGTCTTTTAAATGTAAATAGAGAATGTCAGCGGTTCATACAATTCAAAACAAATTTTTAAAATCTTTTCCTAATTAGAGAACCACATTTTATTATTCTCTTTAGAATTGACGAAAATGAATTGCGAAGGAAAAAGCAAAGAGAGAAAATAAAGCAAACTATTTCTGCTTTCATTTCTCTCCTGGTGTGTCTTATACAAGAGATACCATTGGTATATAATGAGCAAAGGCATCGACAAGATGATCTGAGGGGGAAAAACATTTCTTGAAGTAAATCCATTCGATGTGTTATTTATTTCTTTATTATTTACCAGAGGCCAAGTTGAAAATTTTACTGCATATCCTTATGTATAAAAAATTGTTTTCCTAATGCTATATTTTAGTATCATAGAGCCCCTCTTTGTGCAAATTCTTGTGATTATGTTTGGTTGTTCAGTTCTTCATTAATAATTGCAGTAATTTAATATTTATCTGCTTAGGGAAGCATACTTTAATTTCAAAACTAGAGCTCCCGCAATAGACATGCAGTATAACAGGATTTTGTAAATAATACTAAGCCAAAGAGTTGAATTTCCCTTACTACTTATGGACACTGCTTTAACGTTGCCCTGGATTTTGGTGCACAGCTTATGATTCCATTGATAGCTTAACTCTTCCTAGTTCTTTGTAAACCTCCTTCACTTTCATCTGGTTTGACAATGCCAATGCAGGCCAGGAGGGTACCTCCTCTCCACTGCACGATTACCCACTATGTAAAGACTTCCTAACACAAACAGGCTAGGCTAAAAAACCCCAGTATTTTCCTCTAGAATACAAACTTTCCTGCCTTGGATTTTGAGTACATGAAGCTAGGTTCATATATTAGTTTTTATATCTTCACTGTGTAGTATCACACCTACACTATAGTGGGGATCAATGAACAACAGCGATAAAGCAGGCAAATGACCTCTTGTAAATAAATGAATCAATATGGGATAAATTCAACCTTTAAGTAGTCCATTACTTAGGCAAACATGTACACCTCAAACATTTTTAACATGTATAACAAAGGAAAGTGAGCAAGTGTTAAAAATACAGACACATTTGTTTTTGCTTTTGTACTTTTAAGTTGTTTTACTTAAAAATATGAATTTTAGAATTTAAAGGTCAATCATCATTTCAGTTTTTCAAATGCAATTAAAGTAGTGCTGTCAACTATATACTTAAGAATCTAACTTTCATCCTTGGAATTGCAGAAAAGAGGCAAAAATATTTGTGGATGTGGTAGTGAAACATTCAATAGCAGTGTGGTTAATATGTGAGATGGATCTTAGACTCTGCTATGCATTATCTCTAAAGCCTGGAAAAAATCACCTAATCCTTCTCTGTTTTATCTATTAAATAAAAAACAGAACAATAGAAATACCCACCCAATGTTGTCAGGAAGCTTCAGTAAGTACATATATGTGAATGTATCGGAGAAATGCCTCAGACACAGCAAGCTCTTGAAAAAAGTAGCCATTATTATTTTATAGGTTTGCTTGCAATCAAATGAAAACATTCTAAAATTATTACATACTTACATCTTTAATTTATGGAAAAAAGTATTAATGGTCTGCCTACAAAATGCCTACTTCATAACTTCAACCATGACTCTTACACAGCATATGCTTTGCTTTCTTAAAGTATTTTTGTAAAATAACTGCACAGATATTACCCCAAAATATTTTGTTTTATTTTTGCAAAAGGCAGATTGATTTTATTTACAAATTCATTTTTGTATTTTAGCTTAAAACAACTCTCAAGAATAAAATAGTGCCTTTATTTTAATATATCCCCTAACAATGTAATGATAGAATTATTTTGCCTCTCCAAGGTCCCTTTCATTAACCAACAGGGGTGAAATTATAGAAAAAAGAGAAACAAGCCATATTACGATGCAAGCAAAAGACCCCATGGGGTACTTCATATATTACTGTATGTTATGGTTTAGATCTAAAATGTTCCCTCAAAATTTCGTATGTTCAGAAAGTGACTGGGTCATGGGCACACTCAGAATTCATGCATTCATCCAGCATCTGATTGTGTGATTAGGAGATGGGTTTTCATTGGTGGATCTCCGGGGCATGGCCAGAAAGGTATTCTTTGTCCTCATCACCTCCCTCTACCTTGCCTCATAGCTGCCATGGAGTGAGCGGCTTTCTTCTGCCGTGCCCTTCTATGGCCTACTGCTTCTTCCTTGAAGCCTCCTGACCATGGGCTGAATACTTCAAAACTGTAAGCCAAATTAAACACTTTCTGCTTTAAATGGGGTGTCATCTGTTTGTCCCAATGACAATGAAGGTGACTAACACAATATGTACCTTCCCCTTTACTAAATAAATATATTTTATTACAATTATTTCCCTATGCAAAAACTTGCATGGAGCTACCTCATTGAACAAGTCTAATTTCTGTGTGCACATGTACACAGACATGAATCTAATCAACCCATTCTGTATGTTGCCATTTTATCATGGGCAAGTTTACAGTTTGTTATGTTTTGTGTTGTCTGGTTGCCCTCCCAAAGCACCATGCTGTCATAAAGGTGGCTGAATCTAGATGTGTGTTGCAGGGATCAAAGTTGTGTCATAACTAAATCAGTCTACTGATTGGTTTGCCATGGATCTGGATAGAATTAAGAATGTGAGGACTATGTCTGCCCTAAGTTGGTAGTTGGCATAAAATATAAGGAGTACAAAGAGGGCTAATGTATCCTCATCTGTCTGCTTGCCATGGATTATTTCTCCTCTACCATGCCTCTCTGTCATGTCACTCTGCCTTGGAGCCATCTGGATGAAACCTCTATAAACTTGTGAGCCAAATACACCTTTCCTCCTTTAACATGGGTTTTGGATATTTTGTCTCAGAAATAAGAAAAAAAATGAAGACGTTGAATAAATGTTGATGGTATCTTCATGCTTAACAGAAAATTTGCACTCAAAGTTTTTGTCAAGCTAAACTTAGTTCAAAGAAAACAGAAATGTTATCATGTAAAGAGAGACGTACAGAGATCAAGAATATCTTGATGCACATATAGAGTTAATGAGCCTTGTTGCCTGACTCAAGCATGGCTTCAGACACCAATATCTCTTACTATTCACTTGTGAAATAGCTTTGGGTCCCACAAAACTTCACCTTGACTTCAATGTTCAAATTAATTATAGCATAGTTCAAGCTCAAATCTTTTTATATGTCAAACTCCCAGACATGCTATGACATGCCAAAAATGGAAAAATATATGGGATTAAAAAGGTCATAGACTTCTGATACATAACAGCATTCTCTTTTAGCTCATTTATATTAAAATTAAAATTATAATTCTAAACTATGGTGCACTAACAACTATAAGGAATGACTGCCTTTAAATTATTCCCTGGAGTATCAGTAAAATTTAATCTCTAAATTATATGGGAAATTCACTAAGGGTCAATTTACTAGTTTGCAAAGAGCCTAGATATATTATCATCAAGTGACTTTTCATAACTTTCAATGACTCTAAATCAAATATCAACCTCTGTCTATTTTTTTAAAAGATTAATTGTTCTTTTTTTCATATGTATCATATGAGGCACAGTAAAAGAAAGGAAATAATTAGAGTATAGTATGTCCCCCGGGATTGCTTCTGGAGCTATTTTGCTATATAGATTGCTAACGTTCTTTACTTTCAATTCAATTCAAGGATATTCAAAGTTAAATAAACATAAACTTTCAAAAAATCTGAAAATTTAGTACTTTTTCCTTCACTCTTTCCAAACTCCAAATCATATTTTGTTTTGTTCTAAAATCTCTTGAGTCATTGTAATCATGTGCAATATGTGAAAAACTCACAAATGCTGACTACAGGGAAAAGCTTGATTTCACTTTATATCACACAATTGAATTATTGCTTGAATACAGCACATATGATTAATGATACCTCTTAGCAAAATTTACCAAATTGGAAGTATGCATTCAGCATTTTGTTTACAACAGAGATTCACTTTTAACTGTTAAGGAAAATGATTTTTGTCATTAAAAAAAAAACACTCAGGCACAGATAGTTCTCACATGTGGTGTCAAAGTTCTGCTTTTCAGAATCGCCCTCACAAAGAACACAGTGCCTATATCTCTATTCTCTTTTTTAACCTACATTCATTGGATTCTTGGTATGTAAAGTGTTGCCCATAGTTTGCAGCAGAAAGAAGTAGTTTTTATATGTGGAATATAAAGGGATTTAAGAATTTATTAAAATATTAATAGTCAATGAATTTTCAAGAATTTATACAAGATAAAATATGTGTTATGAACAGTAAAGTTACTTCTCTATATTGAGGAAGTCCTCTATGTAGAAAAAGGAGGGAGACTCAGATAAGTATATTTGTGTTTTTCTTCTCAATTTCATGTTTCGTAAGGTTGACTAAGAGGATGTCACCTTTATTGCTTGAAATCAGCCTTGACTCCAATACTTGTGCTACAGAATTCTCAAGTAGCTTCAAAACAGCTTCAGAGAATGTCAGTGATGAAACTGCAGGTCAAAAGCAGACGCTGTATGAACAAATTTTTTGAAGTTTAATTATGCAGTTACCTAAATCAAACATGAAGAAAAATAAATCTGGTGATAAATATATGCAACTATTTAATTACATTTATAATTCAAATAGAGTTGCTGTATGTTGTTTTCATACAACTGGAATACAGAATTCCATTACATCAAAATGCAAATTGTGTGTGTGTGTGTGTGTGTGTGTGTGTGTATGGGGAGGAGTTGTACTTGTCCTTTATTGAATTCATCCATTTTTGCCTCTTACAGTTATTTGGTGTAGTGCACTAGAAAATTCTAGATTCCTTTCAATGTTTTTGAGTTCTTGTATTTATGCTAGATTTGGAATTAGCACATGAAAGTAATTGCCTAGAAATCTGCATTTTAGCAAGTCTGGATGATTTTATTATCAGAGAGCTTAGTAAAACTCTATTTAAGAAAATACAAGATTGTTTTAATATCTACATCATTTTATTAATTTTTTGGGATGATTATCAGGGATTAAACTAATGATCTCACCTTGCAAGGCAGGCAAACACAAGAATTTTTGCTTTTGGTTCACGACTCAGATGATGCATGACCGAAGTACAGAGCAAACAGATAAAATCTAAGAAGATTTAGAAAATATCTCTTAATATTATCTAATATAGTACAAGTCACGTAGAAGTATGTGGGGAAACATGCTGAAAACTGTCACATTTCTCCTGAGTTAAATATATTTCTGAGTAAAAAAAAAATCATAGAGCAATTGAGTACTGCAAAAGAATTTAGAGTAGGTAAAGACCTAGAACACTTTTATCAGAAGTCTTCAAAGAGTATTTATATTACTTATTATGTTTGTTATAGTTTACCTGCCTTGTGTTTAGAGGCATCATTGTAGTATTTTTAAGAACTTATGTTTTGAAGCAGGACTATTATGTCAACGCATTTTCAAGAGCATTGGATACATTTCTGTAAATATCAGTAACACACTCCTGGGCCCCAAAACTTTCCCTATTATTTCAGGTCACAGTAAAATTGGTCTTCTCAGATGCTCGTAGAAATAAAATCTCTCTACTCTGTATTTCAGCATCAAAGCATATGCCTCAGGGTCTTTTTCCCTTCTGTATGTTTGCCTTACCACATTGCTATATAGAGGCTTTACTCAACAAAAATTGACTAAGAGAATTGAACTAGGCCTGAGGTAAGTTTTCAGTGATAGACTTCCAGTGAAGATCAGCACTTCCTATTCTCTGCCAGAAATAACCTGTGTTACTGAATGACAGAAAAGACAGAGTGGTGTATTTTCAGCTCAGCATTGTATAGAAGTTAGCAAGAATAGTATATATGCAGTGTTCCATGTATATTAGGAAAAAAATCACAAAAATAGCATGTATTTTTCTTGGACATTTCTCAGTATTTTGATATTAACACTTCTTTACGAACTATGTACTTCTTTGACATTTGAATTCAAAGTATGACAATATTTGCCTATTTGTCTTTGAATGCAACTTAGTATTTTCTCTAAACTTCAGCAAATCATTTTAAACACCATTCAATCTTTAGAATCAATTAGTTTTTGATAAATGCAATTTGTGCTTTTGATGAAAAAATAGCAAGTCTTATCTTTAACAAAAGGAAACATTAATTTTAAAAAAGAATAATATCAAATCTTTACTAATGTATTTGTGTGCTAAAATTTATTTTCATAAATTAAGCTAAATATTTGTATAAAATTTTACTTAATAGTGAATTTTAAAAAATATTTTAAAATAAATTTTATTTCAAAAATTTTTCAAAGATCTCTTCATTTTAAAAATTAATTTTATTGTATAAAATTTACATGCTCTAAAGCATAATTACAAAGTTAAAATAATTCTTTTGCCAAGTCTAAACTCCATTAACTTATTATAATTGTTTGCTTTCTTATGTTGGATTTATTTCTATTTCTTTTTTAATGTGCATTGGAATCTACAAGATATGCGTGTGTGTGTGTGTGTGTGTGTGTGTGTGTGTGTATGAACTGATGCAATATTCTAGGCATGCTTCAGTATTTATATGTGAATATTTTATTTTAAAAGATATCATAAATATTTTCTGACCATAGATAGACTTAATAAATATTTTAATGTTTCTATAATATTTCATCATATAAAGTTACTCTTTACCAAGTTCTAAATTTTAAAAATTCATCAATTTCACCATCAATAAATTTGTAAGACGACTGGGGTTAATGATTATTTGGTTTTTATTTTAATTTGTTTCTCTCCTTTTTTTCTCTTTTCACCTCTTATATGCAATTTTGACAATAAAATTTAATTTCCTAATTCTATACGTCCGTGTTTATGCTTTTCCCAGGTGATAATAAACTTTATTTTCCCCTTCTCTTTTAGTCTCTAACTACAGACCATAAATTGCTTGTGAACTTTTACTCTGAGAGATTTGGGCCTCTAGGTAGAATAGCATCCAGGCTCCAAGAAGTTTCCTGACAACAGATATTTAAAAGTATTGCACGGTTACTGTCCAGGTACAGGAAAAAAGATATAATATTCTCAAAGTAAATGAATCTGTTCCTGAATTTTTATTTTTCATGTAAGAGAGAAAATGGAAATTGATATCAGTTCTTCACGAGAAAAAAAGTAAATTAATAGCCATATATACCTTTGAATATTTTCTCTGCTAAAATATATTAATGTGAAAGCTATCCTCCAGTGTATGAATAAGCAGATATAATATTTTAAAGCTCTAATAAAGTCACATGGTCGCTAACCATAGATAACTGATGAGTGAAAAATAAGAATGTAAATCATTCTCTGTTGCAATAAGAAAGTAATTAAATTAAACAATGATTATGAATATCAATGTACATGAATAAATTAAACATTTTTTTAAGTTTCAGTGAAATTAGACAATAAATTTACTCAATATTTGAGTAGTTTAATTATAAAGTAATTAAAATTACCAAATCATGAGGACCATAGAATTTTAGAGCTGGATAGTCCATACAAATCAAACAGTTTAGGTTCTTTCTTTACTAATTTGGAAACCAAGGTTTGACAATCAAATGCTAATTTTTCCCTGAGACTTAAATAATTTAAAGAATAAAGATTTTATCTATTTAAATTAAATAATATCAAGTAACTGCTAAATACTACATTTTCTTTTCCAGTCATCAGTTCCTGGATTTACAGGCTGCTTCCAGGATTTAGGTGATATGAATTGTACTACTATAAACATTGGTATGCATGCATCACTGTAGCACGTTGTTTAAATTCCCTGGGGTAGTGCCTAATGGGGGATAACTGAGTCATATGGAATGTCTAACTTTAGGTCTTTGGGAAATCTCCATACTGTTTTCCATAATGGTTGTACTGGTTTATACTCCCACAACTATGTAGGAGGCTTTTTTTTTTTTTTTTTTTTTTTTTACCAGAACCATGGCAGCATTTCTTATTTTCTGATTCCTTGATGATTCTTTCTGGAGTAAGATGGAATCTTAATGTTGCACTGCAAATGTGTACTAACAAATGAAAAAAGTAGAATCAAAGAACTTTTGAAACTACATGCAGATTTGAAAAGCTGACAAGAATCCTAAGTAAAGTGGATTTTTAAAACATAAGTTACAGATCAGTGTAAATCCTGCTTTTAAGTATATTTGAAGAGTGGCAGAGTCTAAAAAGAGGGATAGACTTTGCGGAGACAGGAATGGGGTCCTGAGATGGTCTGAGATGGGAGGACAGGGATGGAAAGGGAAGTGAAAATGACTAACATGACACGTGTGTATGTACCACTTTCCCAAATCACTGTATTATTGTCTAAGACAAACATACACTAATAAAAAGGAAACTGAAGTATGTCCAGCAAGTAAATGTCTTTAATGCACATATTTACCTTGTTTCTGATACAATGCGTTTAAGTGAAATGTGAAAATTTCAGAGAGAAGTAGGAAATGTCATCATAAGTAGAGTTAGAATACAGATTAGGAACAATTTAACCAGCTAGAAAAGCTAATGGAAAGGTCATGCTACTTACTCACCATAAAGATTTCAATTTTTATGACATTTTGTCTAGAGATGTGAAGTTCACAATCTCCAAAAGAACATTTAGGTTCTACCTCAAAGAACTAAAAGACATTCTTTTTTCACAGTGCATGACCAGCTAATAAGACAAATGATCAGAGAAAAGGCAGTGCTACAAGGAGAGCAAACATAATAAAATCCCTGGCTCTACTTAGGTTAGAAGGGCTACTCTTTCATCAAACCCAAGTGTTCTGGAGGATGTGAGAACAAACCCTGCAGTCTAAAGATGTACTGAAAATTAGATTAAGTCATGATGATGAATAACAGAAAGCAAACAAAAATTTCAGGCTGGTACAGGGGGCCAGGTCTAGTTAATATACTTACTGTCTAACGCAGATTATCTAATTTACTCAGAATCCAGGTTTCTATATTCAGTCAACTAAAACAGTCATTTTAAGTAAAATTATGGCACAAATAAAACTTCTCAGCCCATAAATACTATGCTTTTGAAAATCAGAAACTAGAATATAGGTTGTATAATATTTTATAGGATTTGAATAAATAATTTGGAATGAATTACATAATGGAAACAGAGATAGCACTCTCATCTGTAAATATGTAAAGTTAAAATAATAATACAGAACTTTTGTTACTATAATTAGAATCAAACTCTGCATTTTCAATATTTGAAAGTTTTAAATAAAAGAATTCTCATCTTATTTGTTGAAATGATATATTCCATATGCTGTTTTATTTTTATAATTTGAGAATATAAGTGAACATTTTGCATCCTAGCTCTGTACAATGTCTTCATTTACCATTCAATATGATGCATTCAGTCTTTCTTTGCAATAACATCTATGAAATGGGGATTTGAACAAAGTAGGCGTGCAATAGTACTTTCTATTTCTACAGGGCAGGAAGAACAATTGGCATTTACATAAAATTGCATTTTTATTAATTATGCTGGGAAGAGTTATGGAATTTCTTCCCTCCGGATGAGAAACTCTGAGACTGCAACATCCCATGACAAAAATATTTCATTTAGGGCAATAGTCTCTTGAATATCTACTTTTGCTCAATTAACTTGATAAATATACTAGAGAAATTCTTATAGATTCCCTTCACATTTAATTTCTCTGTTTTCTCTGTTTATTTATCTTCCCCAGAAACTGAGCAACCAAAATGACATATTTGATTTAGAAAGAAAAGGAAAAACAATTTTTTTTGTTAGTAAGATTTTTTTGTTCTTACTATTTATAGTTTCCAAATACTTATCAAGTTAGAAAAGCTCTGCCAGTATTTGTTACAATGAAGATAGTGTTGCTGTCATATTCACAAAATCTATTGTTAATGTATTATGCTTTCTGCATTTATTTTTAGCTCTATATAGGAAAACAAGGAAGATATATATGTTCCCCATAAGATGAAATTCACATATAATATAGTTACAAAATGAAACCACCTCAAAAACTTTTTGTAAGACAGCTAGAAATGCTATACAAACATACTTAAGACAATCAGACTAGCTAATGATGTAAACAGGAAAAGGTTTCTTGGTCCCTAAGTCACTTAATCCAAGATCAAATTCTGCGGAGGACGTAAAGGGAAGCAAGCTGCTTCATGTTAGTGCAGGAGGAAATTCTGAGGAACGGATGTTGTACTTTTTGAAGACTCCACCCATGATGTAGAAGAAAGTCCACTGTAGGTCCACTGAACATCTCTCTTTCATATCAGTTCTCTTGAAGAAAATTCTGCTGCAGCAGGTTGCACTAACTTACCACTAGGAGTTTCTTAGATTCCTTTCATTGTGACTCTAATTCAATTTAGAAGGCTGAAAAATAGAGTATCAGTTTACTCAAGGAGTTAAGATATTCAACATCAAAAGGTTAAATGTGTGTTTAGTTTCGTCAGTGAAAGTAAGTATGTCTGCTCTGTCACTACAAACATGGTCAGAAATATAATACCTATATTACTTTTTAAAAATACTATATTTAGTTGCATCTTAATTGTATTTTTTGGCCAAACTCAAATATGCCTGTTGGAATACATTTTACTTTAAATGCAGAAAGGAAGAAAATAATATTTAACCAACTTGACAAATACAACATAAATTATCAAATGTTTATTACACAAGAAACTTTCTACATTTAGAATACTACCCTGCCATCTATAGGAAGACTGAAAATCTGATGCCCAGTTAGGGAAAATTTTAAACTAGAATGTATTTTTATAATTAGCATATAATATCATGGTAAATAAATAGAGTAAGGGCACCATAGTGAGATATTCCCAAAGCTTATTAACGCATATAATAAAAGTAAAAATTATAAAAAACAGCATTTTAAAAAATAATAGATACACATACAGGCACATATACCAAGCAGCAACATAGAATGTACATTTCTTTTTGTCTTTCTCGTTTTTATCGGTACCAGGGATTGAACTCACGACTGCCTGCTTACAAGGCAGGCACTTATGCCGCTGAGATAAATCCCCAGGCCCAGAATGTACATATATTGATCTCTACATTTTTTGTGTGTGATAGTGGCAGTAACTAAGCTTCCTATAAATTGCACCTGAAAACTATTTATTTTATTTGTTCCTCATTTATAAACCTCTCTGGCTACAAGTCTAAATTTAGTGTCTAATTTATGCTTCTTTCCAGTTGATTGATCTTTCATGTTTAGTGCCATTAATATATTGTGATCTGGTGGAACTCACTGTCTTTCCTATGACCCAAAAGCAAAGCATACTATCTATTCTCTGGTCACAATAATGGAAAATTTGACCATTTTAAACATCTCTAGTCCACTTTTTAATGGAAGTGAAGGAAGTATTGCCTAAAGTATTTTTCTGGTACTAGGTATGGGTTGCTTTCCTAAGAAAATTTATTTATTTTGACTACTTAATAATAATAGACCTTATATCCCTCTTATCATTATGGTTGTCTGTATCTATTAAGCTAAGTAATATCACAATGGAGCAATTAATTATACTCTGTGATTTTTAAGGAAGAATGTAAAGAAAAGTGCATGAAAAATCACCAATATTTTTGATTAAATTTCTGTCAGAGGACAAGAAATACTCACTAGTGTGTACTGAATTCCTGTTGTTCTTTGAAAAATGCAAATTGGCATTTTTATACCAGTTATCTTATGAACAGAACTCAATTCAGTGAAGGTTAATTTGCCACTAAGCAACTGTGAATGAAACACTTAGTTATTAAATTGACTTAATATTTTATGAATGATAAAATAAACCACAATCTAATTAAGAGAAATCTAAACATTTAAAATGACAACTATATATAAGTAAAATGTGTACTATACAAAACAATCAAGTAATGGAGTCTATTCAGTAATCTAATGAATGACTTCAGAAAAACTATCAGCAAAAGGAATGTATAAATATTCCTTTATGTAGTTTTCACATAAAGAAAAATGTTCTCTTTTACTGTATTATTATCTTAATACACTTTTCTAATACTTTTCTGAATATCAAGGCAAGATAGTTAATGTAAAACCATTCCTTATTTTAGAAAATCTTTTCAGATTTAACATAGAACCAAGATGCAAAAGCCTATTAGTAGCAAATATGCAATTAAATGAATTATTGCTTAAATATTCAAATACCTCAAAAAATCAAAAAATATAACTAAATCAGGAACTATAGAAGTCCGTCAGCTTCTGTCTCAGAGTTGTCCTTCCCCAAATAATCCCAATGTCTGATACTTTATTTTCACATCACGATACTTTTTTAACTAAAATATACTTTCCAATTAGTTTTGTCGTATTAATTGTCTTTGCTTTCTTTTAATAAACACATTTCC
This sequence comes from Cavia porcellus, assembly GCF_034190915.1. Classification (NCBI taxonomy): domain Eukaryota; kingdom Metazoa; phylum Chordata; class Mammalia; order Rodentia; family Caviidae; genus Cavia; species Cavia porcellus. Next base: position 28,556,091 of record NW_026947487.1, on the reverse strand, counting down.
TCTATTTTTCACATCCGTATAAGAGCTGTGGAAAATCATAAGCATCTGATTTCTAGAGTTTGTCACAGTCTGTATTTCTCTGATGCAAACCTACAATACAGATCTCTGTCACTGTTTGGAGCAAATTGGCACTTAGCTCCAGACTTTTCTCAGACACTCATTTGATCCTTTATGCAAGATAATAAGTACTGTACTTTTTCTTCAGAAGGACATTTTTGTGGTATTATTAATATTTAATTTTCAATACCTAAATCAGTTGTGCCTAGAGAGTAGTAAAGTGAGCACAGTAAACTGAAGGTGAACACCTGCGCCAACTATTATCTGAATCTATCTGGGCTGCTATGTTAAACTACTGTAGACGAGGTTGTTAATAAACAATGAAAATTTAGTTCTCACATGTCTCAAGGAGTTGGAAACAGTAAAGAGCAGGGGAGGTCCAGTGTCTCCTGATGGTTTGTTTTCTTGCTCATGCACATCACCTCCTTGCTGTGTATCTTAAACTGATGGAAGGTTAAAGGTGTCTTTCTCAAACCTCTGTCTGCACACAGAATCCATTTCACAGATTTTACTTCCTAATACCATCAATTTTGGAATGAAGAATTCCAAATATGAATTTGGGGGCATACATAATCAGATTATAATAACTATTATTTAGAATTAAGGGTAAATATTTTATCTTTTTATCTCATTTTAATGATAATGATTTTTTCTTTATTATATTGGAAACTAACTTCATTATTCTTATTATTCTTGTGAAAAGGTAGTTTCAAATACACTTAATTAATTTAAATTTGTCTTAAATATTATCCTTTTTAACATCAAATTCTATTATCTTTAACTGATAGTAATCTCTTCAGAATGGCACCTGAACCCTTTGACATGGACTCAGTTTTTATTGCTTAATAGGATAAATTTCTAGAATTAAACAAAAAAATTATAGGCATAAAAATACCAAGAATAAATCATCCTCATTTAATGGATAAAATTACCAATATAATTAGTATTAGTGAAAAAAGATAATTTTAAATAACAGTTAAAAATCTAGTAGAAAATTATTCAATATGCATGAACCAATGGAAAGGTAAACACTATAAAAATGCTTTCGATGAGCTGTCAATAGATTTAACACAATGGGGAAAAAGCATCAATGAACTTATAGGTAGATATGTACAATTTATTCTATTTGGAATACAAAGAAAAATGATGGGAAATATAAAAGAACAAACACATAATTGATATAAAACAACTGAAAATTTATTTCTGCTAAAAATTATGCACTTAAACATTCATCATACACTCTGTGATACTCTCAAACTGAAAATGAAATGATTGGAATTGTGACATGTTCCCCCAACATTTGTCACCTTGGCGTTTGGGAAAGAAAGCTGTCACTCTCAACTGTGGCTTGGCTTTTTCCCCTGAAGCAGGATAGAGGACCTTCACAAATGATATTTTTTTCTATGGCTGGACAGAAGGAACATCTTTATTCTTGAAAAAAAATAGAAATACCAAGAAAAATCTCATCATTCAGGCCTAAGTTTTTCCAGTTTATTATCATTATCACTATAATATACACCCTACATCCAATCATTCTTCTGCACAAATGCTTGCTTTCCATCCAATTTAACATCAAAATCCACAAGTTTCGGATTTATTAAGGTCTTCATTTCTGAGAAATTCAAGTAAAACAATATTAAATATATTGGCATGCTTTTCCCTTAATCTGTCTTTTATTAAAGAAGTCTTGGGCATGAACCTGTGGAAAGGTTAGGAAAAGATATTACTTCTCTCCATAAGCACAAATGTATACATTGTTAAAAAAAAAAACCTGGGTTTTAATGCACAACCAGTTGAATAATACCCAATATAAAGTAAGAAAGCATTTATATATGCAACAAATAAATGGAGAATAAGGCATTACGCTGAGTGAATAAAAATCCCTTCTCAGAAAGATTTCGTATTTCATGTAATAATATTTTCAAAATGACCATTAGGAAAGAATATCAGTGGCTGATAGGAACGAAGGAAAATCACTGCACAGGGTATTTCCACTTTTGTCCAACTCTTTCTTATTTAAACAGCATTATATGTGCATATATATATATGTATATATATATACATGTATATGTATATAGGTGTGTGTGTGAGTGTGTGTGTGTGTGTGTGTGTGTGCTGATTTTTTGTAGTGTTCCATTATCACACTCACTTCAGCAGGACTTTTATACTTTTTAAATCTTTGGTATATTTTGGTATATTGTGTAGCTCTCACCAATTTTTGAATGAAAATTTTACTTCACTTAATGTTTTACTTTATTTCAGTACTCAGTTTTATGAATTTTCTTTAATGTGTTTTTCTAGATAACTTGTGCAAATTAGAAATTGTTTGGATTTTATAATTTCAAAACTTTTGATAATTGCATATTTAGATTTGAAATGAAAAGTAGACTAACAGTATGTCTTTTTCTTCTCCTCTGTATGAAACTTAGAATATTTTCAGTTGAGTTTAGGTACTTATTTAATTACATAATACTTATAAACTATTGTATTATTTTCATTTTGAATTTTGAATGAAGCCTAAGATATGGTCTATTATCAAGGTTATAATTAGCTAAAGTATATTCTCTATTAGGGATGTCAAATGTCTATGTATACTATGTATATACATTCTGTTTTTTAAAAAAGAATAAAACTAAATGAGAAAAGTAATAAAAGAAATTTAAAAACAAGACAAAGCAAAATGGGAAGGATAGACATAGTACCTAACTTAAAACTACAATACAAGGTGATCTACAATGGTTACCATGATGTTTCTTGCTATCTTCAGTAGAATTGCTCATATCATCAGGTACAATAAAATTGAACATAGCAGTACAGAGTAAAATCAATTAAAAAAACATTGGAGACATTATTGGACTTCAAAAGAGGGTAATAATCAAACCAGAATGGTATTACAGTGAACTTTATTGTCTTCAGAGTAGTTGCCCATACTCTCAGATCTGATACTATCAAACATAACAGATTAGAATAAATTAAGTCAAGACAAGATGACAATTGAACAAGACAGATTCAAATAAAATCAGACAAAACAAAGCAGTGAAAGCAATACAAGGTTTCAGATTAAGTTAATAGGAAGTTAAAATTGTTACCATAGCATACCCTGCTATCTTTGGAATGGCTGTTTATTCCCTCAAATCTAGTACAAGTGGACAAACTGGAACACAATATAACCAAACTAAACAAGAGTGATGAAAGCAATATGGATTTCCAATCCTGATACAAGATTACCAATATCCTCTGCCTTTTCTATTCAGACATTTCCTCCCCTTTCACTTTCCTAGCCATTGTACATTTTGTATCCCACTAATTCCTTTTGTTTTTAGATTAGAGAGGCAACCTGCTATTTACCTAAGTGGTTCTGAACCTTTTTACTCCTGAACTTGATCTCAAGTTGTATCCATTTACCTACAGTAAGAGCCTCAAAGTTTTCCTGCCTTATACCTGAGTAGTTCTTGATTGTAAAAAGTGTCATGTCTTGCCAACCAATCTGTAGATAATGAGTAAGCTACCCCCACATTTATCTGGTTCCCTGTCACAGAGACCATTATTTTCTCATCTTTGCCTTTCAGTCCATAAGTTTTCTTTCAGGTTAAATATATGTGATATATAGAACACCTTAATGGGCCCTATCTCCTGATGCACTCTGTCTGTTTCTTTTATTAGTGTTTCGAGGCTATCTATCCATGTTAGCGGTTATGGGCAGTCTTCTCAGCTTCATCTCTGCCCTGCTATTTTTCTGCCATTGGTTGTCTACTTTTCTCCTTGTTTTCACTGTCTGCTCTGATCAGTGAGCCTCCTCTGTCACTGTTCTTGAAGCCATATTCTTTTTTTCGCTCTCTCTAAAATATCCTTCAGTACTTTTTGTAGAGTGGTCATGGACTTCTCCAGTTCCTCTTTGCCGTGGAAGCATCTTGTATCTCCATTAATTTTGAGAGATAGTTTTTCTGGGTACATCAATCTGAGTTGGAGGTTATTTTCTTTCAGGGCTTGGAATACTTTTCTCCAAGTTCTTCTTGATTTGATGGGTTGTGTCAAGAAGTCTGTCATGATTCTGATATGTTTTCCTTTGTAGGTGATTTGTTTCTTTTCTCTGATAGCTTTTAATATTCTGTCCTTGTGTTGAATTTCTGGAATCTTGATTATTATATGTCTGGGTGCAGATCTATTTTGGCTATAGCTGACTGGAGTTCTGTATGCTTCATATGTCTGCATAATGTTTATTTTTCCTATGCTTGGGAATTTTTTGAAATTATTTCTGTAAATATCCATTGTATTTCATTTGTGCTTACTCCTGCTTCTTCACTCATATTTTTTTAATTCTTAATTATAGACCCTCTTGTCATCTTCTAGCCTTTGTATTGTTACTTCCTGGTTCCTTGTTATTTTTAAGATGTTTTTCTTTCACGATGACACATAGCAAACCTGTCTTCCAGGTTTGATAGTCTATCATTACTTTCTTTCAGCACTTTTGCCATTTTTCAATGGATTTTTAATTTCCTGGTAGTCTCTTTAAATCTGTTTCACATACTCTAGACTTCTTTATATTCTTTATTGGAGGTTTCTCTTCTTTTTCTATGTCCCTCCATTCTTCCATCTGTGTCTTCTTGAGAGGTACTTAGCATTTATTTCATTATTTTTCTTATATTTTCTTTTACTTGTATTAGAATTTCTGTTTTTAGTTCTTTAATAATGTCTTGAAGGTAATTTTTCATGTCAAATGCTGTTTTTTCAGACACCACAGGTGTGCAAACCCTGATCTGTTCTGTGTTTACCTCCTACTGGCCAGTAGTGTTTGTGTTGGGAGCCGGAGATTTCCTTTTGTTTCTTCCTCTTGTCATGTTTCTGGTTTGCTCCAGATGAGTGGACAATGGGGGTTCCCAGGCGCTTCCTGTATTGCCCACAATTACTCTGAAGTGTGCTGGTTAGGGAGTGCTGCCCTCCCCAGTCTGCTGATGACCACTGAAGTACAAGCAGGGGTGGGGCGGTCTGACCCTCCTTTTTGATCTGGTCAAGCTCTGGGAATGTTCACCACATTAGTGTGCCCTGTGAACAGGGCCAGTTAGATACAGTTTCAGGGAGACCTCATCCTTTGCTACTGGATCACACACAGCGGCAGGACTCAGCCCAAGCAATGATCAGTCTGCTCTGCACTAGGAGTGACTGGCTGAAGCCACTGCAGTTCTGGGTCCAGGTTTATTCTGCCTGACTCCACAATGCTGCCTGGCTTCCTCTCCCACTCCCATGGGAGGACTGACTTCCCTGCACTCACTGTGAGCCGTTAAGTATCTCTGAACCAGATCTCCAAGCTAAGAGCTGCCGCTCCCCTCTGTGACCACTCTCTCCTGCCGAGGCCCTGAGACTCACCAACCCTGACTTCACCGTGACCATGTGTCTGCAGATTCAAGAGGCATTTTGAACACAATGGGACCAGCTCCAGTGAGAGTGAGTTTCTGGCTACAGCCTTCCATCCACGATTTTCATTTATTTTTTTTTTCCCTTTAGTTTCTTCCTGGGTTGAGAAGATCCATCTCCCTCCATCTGGTCTTCAGGAAGTTTTACTCCAGCATCTGAGTTATTTCTCTCACAGAGGCTCCCTATTTTGCTACCTAATGATCCGCCATCTTCTGGAACACCCTTTATACACATTCTTTATAAAAGAATAAGGTATTTTTGGCCTCGGCATATCTCTGAAGAATACTATCAACTCATTGATAATGTTACCCAACATTCAACTCTATAAATATACTATTATGTATTTATGATGCTGAAAATAAGTTTCTAATTTTGTGCTATGATTTATAAAGATGATGGCAATTTAAGAAATGTCATTAAGTAATCATATTTGTGTATTACTACTGTACATATGTCTAAGAAAGACATTTCTGGATCACGACTTAGTCTAATGTTTATCTTTAACAAATGTTGACAGAGGTTTTTTCCAAAGTGCTTGAAAAGCTTTTCCTTCCACTATGTTACTAGTCACAAATCTCTTTGCCAGTATTAGATATTTTTTATTTTTCATACAATGACAGCAATAATATTTTGTTATTGCCTGTAAAATGTCTGTTCTTTGATCTATCTTACTGGATTAATAATCCTTTTAAAAACTGATGTAATTAATATTTGTTATTATTCATAGTGAAACTTTCATAACACTTAATAGAATACCTCTAGTATGAGAATCATTTTTCATTTTGGAGTATAAAATTTTTTAAAGTCCAATTTGCAAAGTAGCACTTCTTAAAATTTAAGTACTTTCAGTGTATTTAATTACTTTCCTTATAAGGTTTGAGTCTTTAAAGATGTAAGTATCTTCCTATGTATTCCTCTAAAAGTTTTATTGGTTACCAGTCTACACTTTTTTTTTTTTTTTTTTTTTGAGACAGGATCTCTCTGTGTAGTTCAGGCTGTCCTGGAAGTCACTATATAATCAGCCTAGCCTTGAAATTTTGGCTACCCTCCTTGCTCAGCTTTCTAAAGGCCTACATCACAGGCATGTGCCATCACAATAGACTGCTCTCTACACTTACCTCTTTGACCTACATGAATTTGGCATATTTATCTTGTTAACTGTAGAAAAAAATACATACTTTCTTTAAAAGCTTCCAGGTTGAGAAAAATGGTGTACTTCTCCAATCCCAGCACTTAAGAGGCTGAGGCAGGGAGATCACTGCAAGTTTAAGCTCAATACAAACTACTTAGAGAGTTCAAGGCCTGCCTGAACTACATAGTGAGACCTTGTTCCAAAACAACAACAAAAAAAAACAAATAAATAAAATGAAAGCTTTAGATTTACCCAGAATCGCTTAGTAACAGAATCTTCCTTTGCCACTATATACAGTATATGAATATCTACTTCTAACTATACATAATGGAAAATAATTAATAATTTTCATTATTTAGACCAAAAAACAATGAGAAGAAACTGCATGGGTTCCTGTGTATTATTGTCATCCAACACCTCTACACAATTTCGCCTACAATTCACCTTTTAAAATAGTAAAGTATGTCTGGATCATTAAGGAATAAATACTCATACGTTTTTACTATCTAAATCCCAGAGTTAACATCAGGCTTCAGGTTGTATCCTGTGGGCTTTGACAAATCTATAATTCAGTGGATCTGCAATAGCAGCATGATAACCAACTATTCATCTCTATCAACCTCCCTAGCACCTCTGGCAAGCACTGATCTTTTCAGCCTTCACTGTCTTTTCTGGAATGATGTGGAGTTAGAATCAGGCTTTTCGTATCGGCTCCCTTTATTGAGCAATTCCTATGTAAGTGTCCTCTATGTCATTTTGTGAGTTGATAACTCATTTGTTTGCATCTCTGTATAATATTTCCCTATAAGAGTACCATAATCTGTTTACTCATTCACTTCTTAATTGCAGAGCCATGGCTACCGCAAGGTCCTAGATGAATTTAAAACATTTACCTTTCATGATCATTTTGACTTTTAGGAAAACATGCGGCCAAATTCAGTGCATTTTGTGGCTGAGGACACACTAATGTTTTTAGGAGCCTGTCTTTCCATTGGATGGCACTCAGTATATTTCTGATCATAATTTTAGAAACTACACATTAAAGAGGACTTCCAGAACTGGTCCAGAAAGTGTCAAGAATGAGATAAATGTTGGAAGTAAAGGGGAATATTTTGAGGGAGATAAATAGTAGTATTTCTTTCACTGTAATATATGCTTAATCTTAATACTCACTGTATATTTTGATCAACTCTTCCCATTGACATGTTGCCTGGCTCCAAGTTATGGCACTTAAGAATATACATGCTATGAAATTTCATGTGTCTCTCTCTGTGATGACATACATTTTCAGTGAATACCACCTCAGGTGTGTAAATACCAAGGATTATGATTACTGGATTTCATCATAAAGCTACATTTTAATTTTTCAAAACATTACTCATTATCTTCCAAAATAGCTGTAGCATTTTATTTTCTTGCCAACAGTGAAGAAGTTTATCTGGATTTATATTCTGCTTCAAGTTATATTAAAATTTCCAGTCTTCTTTAATGCTAAGATTGGGCATAATTCAAGCTCTAGTTTGTCCCTTACCCTGTAACAGGATAAAAGGCTAACAACCTGTATTAATTATGAAAATAAAAATTTAGGGTTAAGGAAATGAGAACTTTTATGTTAGATGCTAGCATCTCTCTTCAGTTGCACTATGGTATAAAGCAGATTGATACATTTCCAGTGTTATAACTCTGAAATACCTGCTTTCAAACTGCTTTAAGGACAGAGTTAGAATTTTCTCTTTTACAGTTGGCAACACCAGCATGTTTACATTACAGTTTAGACAGTAATACATGAAATAACTCCTTTCATTAATTGTGTAAATGTTCAGAGACATCTGGCCTTACACATAAACAGACTACAGCAGGTTAAATTGAGGTCGAGTAGAAGCCAGAAAACGTTGACTATGCACAGGTTTTCCAGGCATATGTAACTGTCTGTGGTATTTGTAATATTTCTCAAAATAGATCTCATAATTAGTTTAATAAAAATTTTAATTCATTAGCATTCCAATAAATAATTTGACAGAACTACTATTGAATATATTAATACATTTACTGATATATAAAATAAGTTGGAAAGTGTGATCTCATAAACTTATGAAAAATATGAGAGGGCTATTTAGAAACTCTAATATTTTATGCCCATATAATTTACTGTTTACATCTTAAAGAATTTTCACATGGTATTTAGATTAAACATATATAGTCATTTTAAATATACAATACAGTCATTTTAAACATACATGTTTTGCAGCTCTTCATGTTTGTAAACTATCATATATGAAATAAAAATCATGCTCATGTAGCACTGAAAAAATTAATACTCATAAAAGTTCATATTTTCCATTTTTAAAGAGAATTCAAAGGAAAAATTGTTCAGTTCTGTCTAAAGCAATAGAAGACATCAATGAATCATCATCTTTATTGTGTTAATATCAATGTGTCATATTTTGCAGGAGAATACAGAGAAATTATCCAGTTCTTTTTCATAAAGTTGATAATTTATGTTTTTTTAAATCATTAGACTGAAGTATCATTGCATAAATATTTTTCATTATAATCTGTCCCCACTAAATTCTAGTGATTTAAATTGTACATTTGTTAGGTTCCTGTGACATCATATTTTATGTAATATGTTTTATATATATGAATGTATGCATATACCGTGGATTTAGAGAGGACCTTAAACCTGAGACATCTGAATACTTCCCCCACACTGGGAAGATTTGACTCACATCTCATTAGTAAAGACCCATTCCTTTCAGAGTTGTAGTTTTAAGGAACTGAAACAAGTGGAGCAAAACTCAAAACTTCAAAAGCTCAGAGGAAAGCTCAGTCTTTATCCCTGGCTACATCACCAGGCAGCAATGAGAAGAAAATTAGAAGAAAACATAGGCGAGCAATAAGACATACCTGGAAGAGAAGCACCCATTGCACCATGGGGTCAGGACAGGATGCACGGTTATTCTTCCCATGCTTCTGGACAGCCAGTATGAAAGTTCAACAAACTGCTTTCCTTTTATCTGTTGACATGGATAAAGCATTTCCTCCTTTGAAACATCATTCATATATATATATTTTTGGTTTGGTTTTGAAGTACGCTTTGCCAAAAGCAGATATCAAGTCCATGGCACTAAATACACAGTAAACAGTTTTAAAGACCAAATCTTGAAGCCTGGGGCTATGGCAGGTCTAGATTTTATTTCTAGCCCTATGAAACACGCTATGTAGCTATATATAAACTTTTGCATACCTCATTTTCAAATATAAATAACAAGGATAACAATGGCAGATAAAATTGTGTAATAATTTATGTTAATAGTCTAAGTACACAGTCAAGTCAAGTGGAAATATTCAAGAATATTGAGGGAAATACATTTTATTTTATTTTATTTACTATGAAATAGTTCTAGTAATATTCTCACTTATTTCAGATGGTATAGATTTAATTAAATAATTAGTATTTGATTTAATCAAATAAACCACAAGTTATCTGCTAGACTATACAAATGGGATGTATCTGAATGTGTTAAAGTGATACTACCCTTTTTGATTAACTGTGGGACACTGTGTAATTAAAACATATAATTATAGCTCTACTTATTTTATAAAACATATCTTCGCTGCTTCTCTGACTAACACACATCTTCTCTATAATTATAAAGAGAATAATTTAGGTTGTTCTGGGTTTTTTCATTGATTTGTTTGTTTTATTTTGTTGCTACCATTTTCTTTAAAGCAGGCTGCTGAAGTGCTTGAACTATTAGGTGACTCGGGGCCACATTTCGAATATTCCTTCCCAAATCAAGCAAATGTGGTTCTTTCAGTCTCTGTGTTACGCTTCAAATAAGTTTACAGTGAGTGTCTTGGAAATTATTCACACAAACTTCTCACACCCATCTTCATGTCTTACAAGTTTCAATATAGTGTTTTGTATTAATACAAGCTGACTATAATCCATCACATTTTATATAAATACAGCAAAATAAACATCATGTTTGTAGAACAACCCTTAGTCTTTTAATAATGTTTGATTTCGTTCTCAATATTACAGCAAAAATGTACAACTTAAAAAGTTAAACTCTGATAAGATCAAAGTGTATTTAAGAATACATTTAAAACAAAAATTTTGTGATTTTTGTGGCACTGGAGTTTGAGCCCAGGAATGCTTTATCACTGCATCTACCCCCAGACCTTTATTTTTTGTTTTATTTTGCAATAGATCTCATTTATTTGTCCAGGCTGAGCTCAAATTTGCCATCTTCCTGCTTCATAGATCCCCATAGCTGCATTTACAGCCATGAACCGCCTTGACCATGTTTTTAATTTTATTTGTAAGGTAGGCTTTATCTTTCATTGTTTATTTCATTATTAGAGAATTTTAAAAATGGTTTTAGAGATTACAATCTGTGGTTAAACTTATAATTACCTCATCTTGTGGATGGCAGACAAATGCTGATGAAATTCAGTTTCTCTCAGTTGCTTTACTTAGTAAACTGTTTTACTGGAAAAGGTGAACAATTTAGAAATTCTCCACCAACTGAAGTTAATATTATTATGTATAGCTATATGGATGGATACAACCATTATAATACTTTGCACAGAGAAAAGTTATTTTCCAGACCCAATGGTGCTCTTAATAACTATTTAAATTCTATCACTTTGCTAAAAAAATAATAAAATGAAGTATTCCTATATTTCTACGATAGACTTTGTTTACTTTTTAAAGACTAGAATACAATTTTAAAAATCAAATATACATGGTAGCAAGTAACATTTTGTCTCCACTGATTTGACCTATAATTCATGGGTCATAAAACAAGGCCTATTTCCAAATGATACAGAGTATTTGACCACAGCCACTTTGACGGTCTCACCGAAGTGTCCTCCTACCAACCTTGCTCAGTTGTGTGATCACAGAATGGCTTTCAATAAGAAATCATACAGTGAATGCTTTTTCATTTTATTCGTTTATAACACAACTGCTCCTTTAAGACACTTTTATAATGTATGTTTTTCTAATTTATTTACATAATTTAACATTGGACGCAGATTATTTCATATATGGAGACAATTTGTTGTGGAAAATCACAAAATTGGTTGTATTTGAAATTGAACTAATGTACACACACACACACACACAATGTGCATGCACTTGCACATGCATGCATTTATTTTCCTGCTCTCTTTGTCCAAGTGGAGGGTTTTATTGTGAAGATGCTTAGCCTATTTTATCTGTTCCATTACTTCACTGATAATTATTCTTTTTATTCTCAGATTTTCTGTATTTGCTCATATATGTCAGACCTACTTCTACTGTTTGCTCCTCTTGTTAACTGCTCTTATTAAAAAAAATCACCAAATTTCCTCTGAATTGATGATAATATCTTTACCTCAATTTCTATTTAAATATTGTGGCTGTGTCTTCCTTCACACTATGTTATTTTACTATGATGTTTTTGTTTCTTTCCCAAAAGCATGTTCTCTGAAACTCAATTTGTTCCCTTAATATTGATATTTGTTTCCAGACACTGAAAGCGGAATTTATATATTTTGGATCACAAAAGGTATATATGAAAATATATCTATTTCAAAATTCAACAATCATTTTTATCCACTGAATTATTTAATGCATGTCATGATACCTATTTATCTCTCCTTTTAAAAATTCTTGTAGTAATTTGAACATGTTTTGTCAGATGCACTTGCAAGACCTTTTTCAAATACCTACATTGCAGACAAAGGGAGAAGGAAGACATTTGTGCTTACTTTTTCATGGTGAGTTGCTGAGTTTACCCTAAAATGTGAAGGCTGAATGAATTGTAGGGCAGCAGCTAACTAGGCAGGGGACCCCTGCTTGTCAAGCAGCTTATGAATCCTGTTATCTGTAGATTCTGTGTTATGCTAACGTGGCACCTGCTCTTTTCTCAACACACTTACAAAACAACATCTTAGACTCCTACCACGTTAGAGCTTAACTGATCTCCTGCCAAGTCACTTTCTACAGGGAGAACATGCGGGCAAGACATCAGATTAGGAAACAAGACACCAGTGCTAAAGGTTTAGTTTTGTTTATCTCTGTGTTTTGGTACTCAGGGAGTTGGGGCACGGGTCCCCTTTTCTGAAAGGCACAATTGCCCCTTTACAAAACCCACTGCTTCATTTTATTCAGACTGCACTTCATGCCAGATGAAGGCTGAAGACGAGTTCTGTGCCCAGGACATCTCAGAGGTAGCCCTATTGCTGTTATCTGAACAGCTCACCTTGCTTCTGCCAACAGCCCCACAGCTTCATCTTGATGCCAGCTTCAGCTAGTCAAGCCACCAGGGCATCCTAGTTCTCTCTTTGACCCTCTCATTTACTCTCTTCCCAAAACAAAAAACTTCAGAATGTAAACATGGAAAAATACTTTAATTTTTTTCAATAGTTCTGCCAATTGATTTTCATTTCAAATTGCTACAAGTTTCTGGCATTATTGGCATTTTTCCTCTGATTCAAGATTTTTAGCCTTTACTACATTTCTTTAAAATATTAGTGTTTCATGTATCTAGCCATGTCTCTCAGATATAAAATTTCAAAAAAGAAATTACTATTTAACAACTTTCCAAATAAAATTTGTTTTAATTTGTTCTTAGATATTTTAAACCTGGTGTTCAAATAATTGATTTTGGTATATACACATAAATGAATATAAATATAAAATGTTTAAGCATGGATTGGAGATTTAGCTCAACAGCATAAATGCCTGTCTGGCAAGTGCAAGGTCATGAGTTTGATCCTCGGTACCACAAAATAAATGTATAATAAATAATAAAAAAATGTTTAGACATAATGTATTGTTCCTTAAACACACATAGCCATTTATTTATGAAGTCTTGTTTTTTGTGCCCTTTCATCATCTGTTATCACCTCCCCTATTCACTATAGGTGAGCAGGACTGTGATGTCTGCTTTAACCAACGAAACATACACTTTGATATTGGGTTTGTATTGCTTGCTTTTTCATTAATTATTTTGTTACTAAAAAAAATCCTTCATAACACTACAAATTTTTTTCTCCATTCTATTTTCCTTAAGAATTTATCCAGATTAAAAGACAGGTTGATTTGCATGATATACAATATTATGCATGGAACACATTTTTAATGTAACTGAATGCCAGTTACAGTGTTCATAGTTTTTGCATGTATAAAAAATCACAGCAGAATTTCTAGTATACAAATTTGTTTATTGATACATTTATATTAAGGAGAAACTTAAAGATTATATTGGTTTATTAAAAGATCTCAAGTTTTTAATTTTAAAAATTTTAATATGAAATTTTTTACATGATAGCTATGAGATTTTAATGGTAACTTGAGGACTTTTAATGATGTTTAATCATTTGTGGATTGATATTTGATCAATCTATTGACATAATATCTAGTCCAAATGAGTCAAGTAACTAAAACAAGTCAAGACCTTCTTGTCACAAAGCAAATGGAACATATAAATGGATGGGTGATAAATTAAGGTACTCTTTAAAAGTTTGAAAAATTGATAATATGCAGAGATGTTAAAACATGTGAACTAAACAGACATTGTAAAGATACTAAAATAAGACAAAAGTGTGTTATTTGCACAGAAAGAACTTAAAGCACATAATCTCTTTAAAACTGAATAGAACAATAACAACAATTAAGCAAACCAGTCTGTGTATGTGTTTCTAAAAATGTGTTTTTGTATACAGATTAAAATTCACCCAATTATAACAGCTAATTTCTTCACTACTTACATCTTCTATACCTGGTCAGGTTGAGAAACTGAAGTTTACTACAGAAAACCCTTTATTTAACACATTACATTAGCTTCAAACAGTTTTTCAACATATTTTCTTATCTATTATATGCAATTTTAAAGAGGAGGAAAGAGTAAAAGAATTATAGAGGACAACAGTAGAAGAAAGGGAGGAAAAAGAGAAGATAAAGGTGAAAATTAAATCAAGTCAACAACCTAAACTATAAAATACAATTAGACAAACAGGAATGCATTCAGCTTAATCAGTTTTCTGCTTCTTATCTTGGTTTTTGAGTGGTTATTCTTTCATAATCAGTTCATTTTAGCATACTCCAATGTAACTTTATTAGTTTCCTATCTTTTTGTATTTTCCTTCTGGGTAATTGTATTGATTAAATTCTCTGCAGGAATGAAATCAACAGAAAAAGTATATATCTGATCCAAAAATATGGTGAATATTTTAAACTGAAAAATGTAATACAGTGTAATATACATTGTTGTGAATGCCCCTCAAATTACCCTTCTTTTCTTGGAACACACTCATCCAGTCATTCTTGTAATTTTCTGCTGCACGTCTGAAGTACATTTGTGATTGTCTTTTGTTGCTCTGTTGTGATTCCCCTGATATTCTGAGTTTGTTAAAAACATTTACATGGGAGCTGGGGATTTAGCTCAATGGCATAAGGGCCTGCTTTGCAAGCAGGCAATCGTGAGTTTAGTCCCTGATACCGATAAAAAACAAACAAACAAAAAAAATTTACCTTTCATGGACATTTTGACTTTGGAAAAGAACCAGGTGTTGTACATTGTCTTTCCAGTGAACATGCTAGGTAAGAAAATGCTATAATATTTCACAAGTGTGCCTTTGCATTGGAAGGCACTTAACAGGATCATTTACCGTATTATCTGCAATTCCTTGTATAGAAGACTTCCAGAACTGCTCCCAAAGTGGTAAAAACAATGAAGTAAGTATATTCACTGGGTTAGTATTCAAAAGGAGATTAATGGCAATGTCTCTTTTATCTCATAATAAAAATTTAAACATACACCATATATTTCAAGCACTCCTTGTATATAATTATAAAAGAAGACTTAGTAGACAGTTTTATTGTATAAGATAAGAGCCTGTATAGTCCATAATGTCCATGTGCATACAGAAAAGCAGAGAATTTAGGATCTACCCAGACCAAAAAGCTAGAAGCATGCAGTACCAGTCCAAAGGTAAAAGTCAGAAATTCTCTTGAAGAGTTAGTGATGAGTAAACATTGCACGGTTGAAGGAACTGATGTCTAGTGCCTAAAGCAAAAATGCACCTTCTCCAGCAGAATCAAGCTTGCCAACACAGGTGGACTTCTTCTTTCCTGTATGTCTGCTATTTGGGTTGGAAGCCTGCTGGACTATATTACTCATAATCAAGGCAGATCTTCCCCTCTATTGCTTGGCCAATACACCAACTGTATCTAGAAACAATTCTACTGACACACACAGAATTGTGCTGTACTTCTCTCCTAGATATGACTTGATTCAGTCAGGTTTATTCACAACAATAATATAGATTATTTTGGTTTTTGTATTGATGCAGTGTCTATGTGATTCATGAAATAGTACCAATATATAAATTAACAAGTATAGGCTATATCTGAGTTCACAGTTATTTTTTGAATCTATGTACTTTTTTGGTGTTACAATTTATATTGTTACTACTTATTAAAAGCTTGGATTTCAGAGATGGAGAAAATATGGCATATAGATAACAGCAGCTACAGAGGCTCTTTGAGATAGCCAGCTTAGATTCCAGGAATGGTGCAGCAGGGGAATCCTAAGCAGAGGGAGATAAACCCTGCCAACTCAGAAATGAACAAAGCTGAGAGAAAACAATTGGAAATGCAGTCCTGGTGCTATGATTGGAACAGCTAAAGTCTTGGTACCACCACTTGAACTTGTGGACTGAACTCACTACTGCTGCCGCGCCTGAATTGGCACAGCCAGGATAGCCCACTAATTTCAACTCACTGGAGTTGAAATGAGAATGAGAATGCTCTGAGAATGGGAATCGGTGAAGCAAATTGAGAGCAGAGCTGGTGGGGAACCCTGAATCAACCTGCGGTGAGTGAGAGGAACAGAGACCCTTCCATAGACAAAGAGACTCCAACAGAGGACATTCTGGGACAGGGCAGACTGTCCAGAACAGGGCACTGCAGTGACTTCAGTCACATATGCCCCTCTCAAGTGGGATTGGTGGGGAGCACTTGACCTGGGTGATGCCACGGACTGAGGCCAAATAGGCTAGCCCAAGCCAAGTCCCTGCACCTGGCAGTGCACCCTAATGCAGTGAAGCCTTCAGTAGGTTGACCTGGAGGGGCGGGCCCAACATAGGCTGCCCGGTATCTACCTCCTAGTACACTGCAGTGGGTGGGACCACTTAGCGTGCTTCAGGCAAACTGAAACTGACAAAGAAAAAAACTGGGCCTCCTATAAATGCCTGTATGGAAGGAACAAAAACTATGAGAAGAGGAAGCAACAAGAAAGGGTCCTCAGTCCCCAATCCTGACAACATTGATCCAGGGAAGGTAAATGCAAAGGAGAATGAGGACAGAAAACATGCAATATCAGGCATGGCACCAATAGACATAAGGCAATATCTTTGGGACCTCATAGATGAGTTCAAAAGTGAAGTATTTAACCAAGTAAAGCAAGATATAAATATAATATTAAAGAAATGCTAAACACCTCTCAAGAACAAACAGATGGTAGAATGGAAGAACAAAAAAAAAGTGGAAAATTGTTTTATGGAGAAAATTGAGAAAACATAGAAAACGTGAAGTAGGTTCAAAGAGATTACAAAGAAACTAAAAACTCTATTGAAAGCTGGCATAACAGCTTGAAAGAAACTAAGGATAGATTATTTGAACTGGAAAACAAGTTTGTGATGTAGGAACATGAAAGGAAAAACTTCTTAAAAATAACAAGGAAATAAGCAAAAACAATACAAAAGCTAGAAGATGACAAGAGGATCTATAATTTAAGAATAAAGAATGTAAAGGAAGAAGCAGGGGTACAAACAAAGGAACTGCAAAGGCTATTCACAGAAATAATTAAGGAAAACTTCACAAACATAGGAAAAGGAAGAGATGCTCAGATGTATGAGGCATACAGAAATCCAACCACCTACAATCAAAACAGAACTACACTCAGGCATATAATAACCAAGATTCCAGATATCCAGTATAAGAGCAGAAAATTAAAAGCTGCTAGAGACAAGAAACAGATCACTTACAAGGGAACACTCAGCAGAATTACAGCAGACTTCTT
Organism: Cavia porcellus; assembly: GCF_034190915.1. Classification (NCBI taxonomy): domain Eukaryota; kingdom Metazoa; phylum Chordata; class Mammalia; order Rodentia; family Caviidae; genus Cavia; species Cavia porcellus. The sequence continues at coordinate 28,538,409 of NW_026947487.1, read as the reverse complement.
GGCAAAAACCATCAAATCTCTAAGAGTGTGGGGTGAAATAATCCAATCCGTGAAAGACAATAGCCTCCAGCCAAAATTGATATATCCTGCACAACTGTTCCTAGAAATTAATGGAGAAACAAGGTGCTTCCAAGACAAAGAGGAACTGGGGGAATTCGCACCACCAAACAAACTCTACAGAGAATACTCCAGGACATTATAAAGAGAGAGAAAAATACCAGGATTCCAGAAACAGTGGCAGAGAGGCCACAGTGAATGGAGTGGAAAGTGAGATGAAGAAGACAAACAGACAACTAATGACAGAAAAAGAGCACAACAGAATTGAGGCAAAGAATGTTGGATATAATTTCTAATATAGATGGCCTAGATACACTAACTTAAGGGAAAAAAGGACAGAATCACAGGCAGAGTGGATCAAGATGTAGGTCCACCAAGAGGATCTTTATAGGAAATATAATTAGCCTGAAGAAGGTTGTATGGACCAAAATCAAATATGAGAAAATGGAACTCAATGTGATAGGGAACCAGAGAGTAATAGGGGTAAATGGACCAGTATTTATAGACATTTTGAACAGACAAGCTTTAATAAATGAAGAAATATAATTAGAAATCCAGTCCAGGAGTGGGAAAGTTCTGAAACACTTAGTAAATAGCAGGTTGTCCCCCCAATATAAAACCATGAATATTGGGGAGACTCAAAAACACATAGTTCATTCTGAAGAAGTAAAGGCGAGGAATAGTCTTCAAAAAAAAAAAAACAGCAAAGATATAGCTAACAGTGTATCAGGAATTAAAACCCTTATTACTCGCACCATTCTGTTTGATTGGAACTTGTTCCATCCTAGTTTGTATTCAAGCACTGGATCTGAGGGTGCAGACAGCTGTCCCAAAGATATCAGGACATAGCACAGTGGTCATCTTTATTTCCTATTAACTCAATCAGGATCCCTGTATACTGTATACTGTTGTATACAGGATCCCTGTATACGGTTGTATCATGACTGATCTTAGTTAAATATGACTTGTTTGATTGCTGCTCATTATTGACAGATTTTAATCAAAACTGTTAGGTTGCTGGTATCAAATTGAGAAGTATAGACAACTATACTGAAAATGACAATGACTCACCACAGTATCCATTCTGATTTGATTACTACCTGTTTTTGTAGCTCTACACTATCTACAAAGTTGTGTTTCTATTAATTCTGTTACATACTGATATGTTCAATTATACTTTATCTGATGATATAGCCAGTTTTTTTGATGATAACAAACAGCACAGTGACCATGGTAGAACTCTTTATACAGCAGTTTTATGTGTCTTTTTAGTTTTATATGTTTAGTTCTGTCCTGCTTTGTTCTGTTTCTCCCTCTAATTAGAAAGGATAGAAGTACATGTTAAGACTCATGCTTGTGTAAAACCTAAAAAACAGTTTACGAGAAATGATCTGATGACACATGATGAAATGAACAAATACCTTGAAGGAAAGAAAGGGGCACTGCAGTACCCAGTGCTGATTCTGGAGTTTTATGATGTAAAATTCAGCAATATTATTAATCTTGTTCAGAAGGATTTTAATCTAATAAATTTTGTCAACATAAATGAAGATATGGATATATGCATACATGTCTAAGTGTATAGGATTGATAGCTATATTACTTAGTTTTTATTGGAGAGTTGAACAGAACTGTTTGCAGTCTTCCTGGCTGAATTACCATTTATATGTTCCACTTTTGTATCTTGAACAACTATTTGTGGGGGGACAATATGCATACATCAACTAATGATTTATCACTGTTTATTTCTTTTCTTTGAAAGTATGTACTATTTCTGCCTGTTTTCTATTTTGTTTTGTCTTTCTTTAAGTAATAATAAAAAAACTTGGACTTCCAGAATACTTTTTGTAATTTATTGTAAAATCAGTATCTTATACAAATCTGAAAATAGACCCTAATTTTAAATATTATTTCCATGGAAATGATTTTTTAGAAGGCAGAGACTGGGATGGCTATATAATATTCCTTTTGTCCCCTTGCAAATTTCCAGCATTTAAATATTTTTAGGAAATATTAACCTTTTATAAAGAGTCAAAACCTATTGCTTCATATGTGGCTGATTATGACTTTGATGGCTATTAACTTGGTTTATTAATAGAGCTCATCATTTTGCTACTTGAATTTAATGTCGGGGTCGCTCCCGGCCGGCAGGAAAGACACACGACAAAGTCTGGCGGTGTGCAACCTTGCCTTTATTTGTCTCCGCGTGGGCCCCGCGAGGCCTCCTCTCTGCCACCAGCCCTTTCTCGCCGGTGGACTTTCTCTATCTCTCTCTGTGCTTTCTCTCTGTGCTTCCCTTGTGGCGGGAGAGGCATTTACTTTTATAGGGTAACAGTGGCCAATCAGTTCAAAGCGCGCGATGCGGGCTGATTGGCTAACATCAGTTGTTGCTAGGCAGACTATCTTACAGAGCGGGTTGTTTAAGTCGCCAGCGCAATCAGGGGGCAGGAAGCAGGCGCCAACTTGACTCACTCGATGGGAGGGGCAATCTAGCTCAGGCTCCGCTCCCACCCACAGGCCCTACGTCCGCCAAGTAAGGCGACCGGTGTCGGCCGCGGCTCCCAACAATTTAACAAAAAATGCTACTGGGATTTCCCAATAAGTGTCAGTTCCTATTTTTATAAACAAAAAAAAATTTCTCATGGATATACTCTTTTCTAGGAAACATCTACATGTAGAATACAAAAAGATGCACAAAATAATGCTATTTTTAAATGAATGTCCTGTAAATATCCACATTAATTCTTGGTTTCCTAGGTGGTAGTATTTGGAGATGTTATGGACCTTAAAATAGTTTTAGAGAGGGTCTTTATTTAACTGAGGTGCCCCCTCAAGGACCAGATTGAACTCCAATTGTAACTCTTTCATTTGTTTATGGATGATACTCATCTGTTGCTCTCATCAGAAGTAAAACCAATTAAAACCACCTAATTGGATCTGAAATTCCAAAATGTGAATTAACTCTTTAAGAGCTAGATACTTTAGGTATTTTGTTGCAGTAACATGAAGCCAACTAATAAATAATAGTAACAGAAAAAAAAGCAAAGAAATTTTAAGGCTTAATAGTCAGTTATGTTTTAGCTCCTTGGCTTAATAAAGCATTACTTTGTTTCCCACTAAAACCAAAAAAGCAAGCATTTAGTAAACATTTAGCAACTATTATCATCACTCTGACTCACATAAATTCTGTCATTCTCTATCTGGGTCACATTCTCTCTCTCTCTCTCTCTCTCTCTCTCTCTCTCTCTCTCTCTCTCGGTCTCTGTTTCTGTGTGTGTGTGTGCACACACATGTATGTGTTTGTGTTTCTCTTGTTCTGCCTCTCTCTAATAATGTGCATATCTCTTGTAAATATTTTTCAATTAAATTTAAACTACTACTCTGTCTTTGAAAAAAGCATTTGTCTGAAATGCACACTCGTTTAAGGAATAATTCATGCCCTATATTGGTTCACCTTCTGTAACAGGTATGCAAAGTAGTTTGTTAAAAGAAACTAAGATGTGTTACATATGTGTACCAACTTTCCATGATAAATGTAAGTATTGTGTACCAAAAACATGTACTAATAAAATTAAAAATTTTAAATAACATAAATTAACAAAATGTTGAATTATCTGAACAGATTCCTTTATCATTTTTAAGGAGAAGTTTAATTTTCCTTACATTACATCTTTAATGACTGTTTTAAGCTCGAGCCATTATAGATCAAATAATTTTAAGTGATACACAATTGAGACTTGCTAACCTTTGAATATTGTAAATCTTCACACTTTAAAAAATTCTGTTAATTGAAATATAATTTTAATCTCACTAATATATCTATGAAAACAAATTGACCCTTATACTTTATACCGAGAAAAATTAGCAGAAGTTCTTAGTGAAGGCTGTAAGGAGTTCTGAGATTTGTTTTTATATTTTTTTTCCAATTTTGTTGAGTTTTGCTAATGCATTATAAATAATGCTGACAATATCTAAAACAGATATCAGATTTCATGTATCTTGTTTCAATAGTCTTAAGAAAAAGTTCTTCAATTTCTAGGTTAATTACAGTCAACTACAGTTGGAATTTTAAAAAGGCATCCTGGGTTAATCTCATATTTATAAACTGGCTTACACAGTATAAAAATCTATTACCAAGAAGATTGATATATCTAAATAGTTTCAAACAAAGATGAACAGAAATAACATCATGAGTAGTTCAGTTTACTTTTATAGAGTATACTTTTCATTTGCTTTTAGGATATTCATAGTTGCACAAATATCACCAGTATCTAATTTCAGTACAATTCATCATTCCAGAAAGAACCATCAAACTTATCAGTCATTCCCTGCCTTCCTCTTCCGCAGTCCCAGGCAGCTACTAACCTAGTTCCTATCACCCTGGATTGATCTTTTCTGGATAACTCACATAAATCAAATGATTCAATACGTTGTCTTTTTCTTTTTTTTTTTTTTTTTTTTTGTCTTTTAATATGTTGTCTTTTTGTAATTGTTTTTTCATTTAGCTTCATGCTTTCAAGTACATACATTTTATGGTACACATATATCAGTCTTTCCGTGGTCAAGTAATATTCAGAATACATTGTCAGTTGTATACAAATATACAACACTTATTTATCTTTTCATCAGGTGATGCATATTTGAGTTGCTTCTACTAATTTGACTAATACAGAATTTTTTTATTTTCTTGATGGTAATCTTAAAGTTTAAGCATTTTGGTTTTTTTTTTTTTTTTTTTTTTTTTTTGGTCTTTTTTTTTTCATTTTTATCGGTACCAGGGATCGAACTCACGACTGCCTGCTTGCAAGGCAGGTGCTTATGCCGCTGAGCTAGGTCCCCAGCCCCAGCATTTTGTATTTTGATAAAGTCCAGTGTATCCATAGATTTTTTGTTGCTTTAAATTTTGGTGTTATATATAAAAATTGATAGGCCAACCTAAAGCCACAAAGCTATGAACTGTGAATGTAAGGCCAAAGATGCATGGAGATTTTAGAAGTGTGGATAAGAGAGAAATATGGACTGTCAGGAAATTCATACAAAGTAAACAAAATCAGCACAAGAGAAAAGCCATGAGAGCTACAACGACTGGTAGTGCTGTAGGGATGGAGACACAAAAGCTTTTTGACAAGTTCACATCTTGCCATGTATTGCCTCGGATGTTGGAGATGAACTATGGGATTTAATGTTTCTCCTGATGGATTTTAGAACTATTTCTTTCTATCTCCCATTTGTACCTTTCTGGGTGTTTATTTTATGCTATTGTATGTTGGAAGTGCTTAACTTACTTTTAATTTGTACAGAGGCTTGCAGCTAAGAGTTTGTCTTAAATCTCAGAGGAAACTTTGAGCTTAGATTTTTTATTATATTCTTAAAGATGGACTAAATGCCTTTTGCATAAAATGGATGCACATGAATTGAAGGGCAAGGTCAGAATGCTATTGCTTTTATTTAATGTTTCCCCAAAGTCAGATGCACTCATAGGTGGGAGTTTTCGGAGAGGACTTGATCTAGAGTACATGATGCTAGGACTAAAGTCATGTGATTACCAAATTAGTTCACTGATAGGTTTGGCATGGTTCCGGATGTGAATAATGGAAAGACTCTCCTGGGTGCGGGTGGCAGCACCCATGGTTTAGGTACAGTTAAAGGGTTCAAAGGGAAAGGCAGTCTGCTGCTGCTTCACTACGTCACTGCTTTGCTGCCTTCTTCCTGCCATAAACTGTTTCTCCTTCCCCTCTGCCACACCACTCTGCCTCTGAGTCGATTGACTATGTATTGAAACATCTTTAAAGGGAACGAAAATAAACCTTTTCTTCTTTAACATTGGGTGTTGAGTACTTTGGCTCAGCAACAAGAAAAATAACTAAGATAGGCTGTCTCCTTGAAAGAGACATGAATAAGATAATCTGCAAGTGGAAAACACTACTATTATGGTTTTGACAATAGGCAGAATAACCAAATACTGTGAACACTTTCAATCAGTCATTTCTCTTGAAATGGGTACATATTCTCTAGTTTACAATGTGTTATAAATTTAGCAAATCAGGATGGAAAAAAATGGCGGCTTGCTAGCAAGCTGGATAGAGAACCTCTCTGGGGAAAACAGCCCAGATGTTAGAATCTGACAACACAGAGAGGGCCAGGCGATTACAAAATGATTCTCACTAAACCAGGATGAAACGGAAAAAGCCCGACATGCTCATGGAGACCTGTTCTATGCTGTGCATTCATCAGCCTTCATAATCCTCAAGCTTCAGTGAAACGTGAACACTTTGGAACTTAGCATTACCTTAAAACCTCCAACTCAAATTGCCTAAATGTCAGTAACTTTATCTCTGGCAAACAAAAACCAAACTGTTGAAAGCAAGGTCATTTTAAAGTCTTAACTAAAGCCAATCTGTTTCAAGGCAAAATTTCTTCCTGACTTCCTGAAATGAGTGACTTTACCTATTCAATAAAACACCTACTCAAAAGCAATAGCTTGTAATTTCATATATCCTATAGAATTTTTCTTACTTAAAATTTTTGTATAAATTATTATTTTATTTTTGACATGCCTAAGTTCTGACACTAGGCATATGTTTCAAGCAATGAAATTGCTTGATATCTGAGGATATCTGAGAAATTCATCTATATTTGTGCTAAAAGAGCATATATTGCCAATTGTTCATAGAAACTGAGTGTCAGCAACTTTCTGGAATAAATAACTGAAACTGTAAAACAAGTAAAAGTGATAATGGCTTATTTTTATTATCTCCTTTAACAATATTAATATAACTGAATCATAATTTTGTAATATTTTATACAAGTATTTGAAAATTTATTAATTAATTTCTTATTTTATATAGAAATTACAACAGTTGAAGAATATGATACATACATATTTTAAAAGAAAATCTTCCATTTCTTTGTAAACTTTTGAAAGTATTCAGTTACCTTAAGTCTATTCAGCTATAATATGTTGAGGGCAGGATTCATTCCCAATATATACTTTTATTGGCATAAAATATATTGTCTTTCTCATAGTATATGTTTCATAAACGTTTAAGTGAGCAAATGAGTATTAGAATGCAAACAACGTCTCTGAGTTTGAGAGAATATCATGCCTTCTCGGGAAATATTTTTGGTTTAATCATTATTGAAGCAATCAGATCAATAAAGATATGTCTTGACAAGAAAACTTACTTCATTTGTACTTCCTCTCCCATTTTCTCTTATGTTTATGATTCCACACCTGTGGAAGCCTACTAAATTACATCACATATGGGTACCCTTAAACTTAAAAGTATAGTCAGGTTAATATTCCTTGGGGAAATACTTGCTAAAATGTATAAGGCAATAATTTTAGGAAAATACAAGGATGTATTTTAACTAAACATCATGAATGAGAGCTAATATTCACAGAAGGATTCTGCTAAATAGATCATCCTAGCAGTAACTTTCCTTTTTTTCTATTTTACTATTCTAACACTTCATGTATTTTCCCTGTAGTCTCCTATGACAAGAAAATGTCTGTCTACATATCATTATCTCGGTTTTGATTTGTGAGGGAAAAGCAAGCAAAGAGGATATGTTCCAGAAGTGATTCTAGAAAAGAAATATTTAGGGGCTGGGGATTTAGCTCAGTTACTTAACCACCTGCCTGGCAAGTGCAAGGTCATGAGTTCTATACTTGGTACAAAAATAAAAAATCTTAGAAAGAAATATTTAAGACAGGATTCAAAGACAAGACAGACAATATCAAGACTGATATCCATGGTATGAGTGGGGAACTGGCTTTACAAGGGGAAAACTCTACTCTACACAAGCAAAGAAATTAACAGACTGTTAAGAAATGGCTCATGTGTTTTTCAGAAGCATAAGGACTATGTGTGAATCCATACAGAATATGTTGGGTGATAGTAAGACATGAAGTGGATAGAGGAGAATTACTGATATGTAGGTACTCTTCCATGACACAGGATTAATTTCTTGCAAATGACACCAGTCTGGTTTTAAAAGTAACATAATATCTTCTCAAAGCGTGAGCACAAGATTTAGGTATGATAAATTAGAAATGCTAGGACTGTCTCTGCAAGGTGCTGAGAAAAGAATGTGAAGATTCAGAAATATGGGAATACTAGAATATATTTTTACATCACACAACCTAGTCAATGACAATATTCTAACTGTACATTTTAAGATACTCTACTTACTATGGTGATACTTAGTTTACTAATATAGAGTACAGATAGTGCTCAGATACTAGGGAATAACTGGTCCTGTAGAGCCGGCTATTAGAGGTGTTTCCTCTCTAGTATTAATTACACTTGAGAGTATATGTTGATGTCAGAGGTCACAGGTCACAGGTCACATAGAAAACATTAATATTACAGGGAAATCACGCATTATCATGCAAGTTTTAAATGGCAACAAACGTGGCTATATTTGTGAAATATGTGATAAATATATTCCTAATATTTTGCCAAGTAGACTTGTAAAACAAGCTCACACTGGAAAAATCAGAAACAATCACATTTCTGTGGCTTTCTATGAAATCTGAAATAATACAGTAAGTCTCTGGTTTAAGATCAAATTTCATTCTCAGGGAACATCAGTAACTCAAATTTATTTATTAAGTCTTACAAAGTGAGTCTTCTACACTTTTGACACAAATATACAATGTAAAACATAAAAACACACATGCCAAAATACTGTACATAAGCTACTTTTCCTTTTACAGTTACCTTATTCATGGTACAATGGAGTTCATCTGTAAGTAAACTAGTTTTACTTTTACAATTACCTCAAAATGCCACAGGAGACACTTGAGGTACTTCACAATGTGTTTGTATTTATGAATGTTAGCTGTGAAGCCTGTTCCTGTCTGTGAATGTTTACAACTTGAATGTTTGTATGTCAGGGACTTTCTATAATAACATCAGAGGACTAGAAAATCCATTATAACTCCCTAATTCATGTGTGAGTTTTCCAAAAAGCTGAGATTACAGAGTATAAAACACAACCCACAGCTACGTCCTCACTATCTCAGTGCATAATCAGATGTGTACACTTAGCAGCTTTGGTTTTTAATGGTTCACTGACCTGGCAGGTAAGTTCCATATAATAAAAACAACAAGGGACAGCTTCTAAATTCTTTCTTTCCTTCTCTCATCAGATGTATTAAGTTAATATCTATATGGAGTATATGATATTGCAAAAAAGGAATTCAGCAAAGATAAGATATTCTGATACTTCTAGTAAACTAAAATTAAAGATATAAGTAAAAATATAAATAAATTTCCTTAATTTGTTCTCCCTTTCTCCTCACTTTTAAAATAATTCCATGAAAACATTATATTGTTAACAAATAGTAGATACACCTTTTATTATCAAGTGGTTTAGTAAAGAAATGTTTTAAATATGCCTCACTTTTAAGTTCTAATAAGGTAAATATTGATTGATTTCATGGAAATGAATCTCTCTGGAGTCATCATTCTCGATAATCTTTAAATGCATCAAAACTGTCTGACCAGAAAAATTTTTTTAATTAATATTCTAAATCATTCTATGATGCCTCTGTCAAGTAGTTGGGAAAATATTACAACTTGTATACTCGTTAGTAAGAATAATGTAGTGTGATAGCCTGATAGTATTCTAGAAACAACATCTGAGAGCATTGCTTTGACTTATTTGTCCAGCAATTTAAGGGATTACTATATCATAAAGGACCAGAGGACTTTGGAAAAGTTGCAGGCAGTAGCAAAAGCTGCCTAATGCCCAAACTGCAAAATCTAATAATGCAACAATATAAATTAATTGAGAAAAGAATATTGTGCAAATTATGTAAACAGCTGTCAAGTTTAGAATCTCGATTCAGATTCCTAGGTTTTTAAACTAAGACTCTGCCTGCTGTTGCATAGAAAGTCTCAATATCTGGAAACAGTATTTGCAGTGCTAGTGACCCCTGTTGTAAAATTGAACAACCAGATAAATAAATAAATAATGAATTGGCAGAGGTGATTCATTTAGATTGCCATGATGAACTACAGTCTCACTGGACAGCAGTGGGAAAGAAAAGCAGACATGCAAGCTTATTTTCCTTGATTCTCTGGAGCATTTTCTAAACTTTCATATCCAAAAAAGGTAACATTAGCAACCACAACTTTAGCAAAAGTACAAGAAAAAGAGTTTCAATCCTAAGGAAACAGAGGGCTGGAGATTTAGCTCAGCAGGCATGTGCCTTGCCTTGCAAGCATATGGTCATGAGTCTGATCCTGGGTACATAAAAAAAAAAATTTAAAACAATCCTAAGGAAACAAAACTCTGAGCAACTTAAAAAATAATAAAATGCCAGCCTAGAGATAAGTCTGTAGTGGCTGGTGAAATACAACAGAGTGGAAGGTTATTGATGTTAAAGCCTTGGTGGGAGTATTGGTAGTGTCAATAACCCTTTCATATTGAATATTTTTGAAAAGTTTAGTTCTGAGTGTCACTTTGTAAATTATATGAAAATATGCACTTAACATAGGAAATGAGTAGATCTCATTGGTATTTTATTTTATATTCTATCTCATACTTATCAAAGAATAACATAAGGAAATAATTGGAAAGTCATATTCTGTTAAATATTTTATGAGATTCAGTATACAATGTTATTTTCTTTCAACAATACTATAAATGTTCCAATATTAGAAGTCTATGATTCCATTGAAAATGTTATTTTAATTATGTTTTCACACATGTTTTACAATATGTTATTGTATGACAGGTAAAAATCTATTGGAAATATCTAAGTGATAGAGCTTACCTTTTCAAAGATGAAATGACTTTTATAATTGCTTTTACACAGCTTATTAAAGCTAGAAGTTTTATCTTAGCATTGCTTTGAAAATGTTGTTTTAAGTTTCTTCAGAATGTCAGAAATTCTATTAAATTGATCCAAATATATATTAAATGTGATAGTTACATAGAACAAATTCTTGCACTAATAAGGGCTATTCTTCTGTATCTTTAAAGTGGTAAACTATTTCATTATCTAGATCCTGTCTTTAGAAAGTTCTTTCCATTACTTTTATGATAACTAAAGGATATTTAGAGGGAATTCTACCTGACCTTTACCTTGTCTCCAAGAAAAATCAGATTAAGTCCTTTGATAACACCCTCAATTACTGAAGTGAAAAACGAGAGATAAAGCACATAATGAAATACAGAGTTCCCTTTAGAATGCGTAGCAATTTAATGCATTTTAATGAAATCAATCTTTAAATAAAAATATAAAATATTCTATAGAACAGGATTCTAGGACATTATTAAATGTACCAAACTCAAAAACGTACATATTCTTTATACAAACAACAACCTGCACAAAAGCAGGCAGATGCTTCTAACCTGGCACTTTGCATAAACATCCACAAACTCCAAACCAGGGTAACAGACTAACCAACTGATCTAACCCTGAGTGAGGACAATTCCCAGGAAGACACAATGGACATGCCCAGTAACTTTATTTTTTTTTATTTTATTTAAGAGGAAAAAGAGAAAAACACAAAACAAAACAAAGCGGTATAAGGGCACATGTGCCCAGTAACTTTAAGGAACCTGTTTTACCCTGCTAATGTGATTGAGCGAGAGACAACCATGGAGACAGCCATAAAAGGGCCAGACATAGACCCCATTGAGAGATGTAAACATAGAGAGGGAAGAATACCACCCATCCTCTGCAGGGAGCAACCGACTTGGCAAGTGGCAACATTCAGTTCAACCCTGTATTTAAATACCCACCCCATGGCCTACATCCATGAGAGATCAGAGGGCTGATCACCTTTCCCATCTACGAAGACAAACAAGGACATGCCTTGGCTTGGATGATTACCACAGTCTGGGCTAAAAAGAAGGGGGTGGAGTGGGGCCAGGTTGACCACATCAAAACTCATTGGTCCTAAAGACAGGCAAAAAATTATGATGATCTTGATTTCAAGACTGCACATCCAGGAAAGAAACCACTCATTCAAAAACACAGAGAAATTTTTCTTTTGACTCAATTTTTAATTTTTTCTATTTATAATTGATATAATTATTATATCATTATATAATTATAAATATAAATTATAAGTAATTATAATATTTAATTGATCTTTTCCTTTCATTGTTCTACATTTTACTATAGAACTATTTTAGTAATGTCTAGATAGCTAGATCACTTTTTTCTCTTACTATTGAATATTGTGCTATTGTTAGTGAAAGATATTCTGGGTTGTTTGATTTTATTGTCTGTGATGGTATGAACAGCTATTTTGAAGAAAAGAAAACATCATAATAGCTAGTGCTTATTTAATATCATCTTGTTTTGAAGTCCCATCAAGTTTTTGTTCTTCTGTCTCCATCAGTTTTATCATGTTGTTCTTATTGGATTTTATTATACTGTGATAGTACAAACAAAATTTTTAGTACACAAGGAGAATTTAGAAACCATTGTTCATTTTCTGTTAGTTGGTTCTAAATACCCTGCAATACTTTCATTCTCTTGAATGGTTTTACACTGTCCTGATAAGTTTGATGTTATACTATATGAAATTATACTCAAACATTTCAAGGAAAGAGACACTATGGTAACTACTATTATGTCGGTTATCTTGTGGCGAAACACTATTTTGCTTAAATTGTTCTGTTTTAACCTGTGTTGTTTTGTTGTTATGTCCTATTTTGTCTTAATCTCCTTTTTAAATATTTTTAATAAATAAAAAAATTCAAAAAATAAGTAAGTTTGGTAAATATTTAGTAGGTGTTTATTGAAAATAAGTAGTAAGATAATACTTGGTTTGTCTTACTGTTCATACATTATAGTTTCCTTTTTTTTTTTTTTTTTGTCTTTTTCATTTTTATCAGTACCGGGGATCGAACTCATGACCGCCTGCTTGCAAGGCAGGTGCTTATGCCGCTGAGCTAAACACCCAGCCCCTATAGTTTCCTTCTCTATGCTTAAGGATTGTTGCAATTTATATTTAGATGGCCCCTCTGAAAGCCACATGTGATCACTGGTGGGACTTTTGTTCGGGTGATGGAATCAAGGGGCATGATATTCATCAGTGGCTTAGTCAACTAATGATTTTAGAGCTAAATGTGAGGATGGGAGTTAGAGCCTACGCAGAGGAGGTGGATCACCATGGGTGTTTCCTGGAAGGTTTTATCCCCCTCCCTCCTCTGGCGATTTTCTCTCTTTCTGCTGCTTCCATACCATGAGCTGTTTCTCATCCTCAGTACCCTGCTAGGATCTCAGCCTGCCACAGAGACAGCCAACAATGGATACAATCCTTTATAAAGAGTGACTCAAAATAAATCTTTCCTCCTTTAAAAAATAGACATTGAGTATTGTATCCCAGTAACAAAAAGATAACTAACACAAAAGTAATATATTATTAGCATTTAGGGTTTGTCAATATTCAAGTTTAGGGTTTGTCATAACAAAGGGGACAACAATTTTGCTAATAATTGTTTTTACCCAGGATACCAATATCTAGATTGCCTGGAGATCATTAACAATACTAGAACCCATACCTAAATAACTGGATAGTAGGCAAAATACACTGCAAAATTTTTCCCAAGTAAACTGAAGGGATAGGGTCCTAGGCAAGAGGCAAAGTCCAATACTTAGCAACACTGAGAATGAATCTCTGAAAAGCAGACATTAACTAAAGAGATCTCCATTTTAGAAAAAAAAATAATTTTCCATTAAAATCAACCTATAAACTTGAACACCAAAAACAAGCAAACCACAAATCAGAAATAAGAGAAAACAAGTCAGGGGCTGGGGATTTAGCTCAGAGGCATAAGCGCCTGCCTTGCAAGCAGGCAGTCGTGAGTTCGATCCCTGGTACCGATGAAAAGGAAAAAAAAAAAAAAAAAAAAAAAGACAAAAGAGAAAACAAGTCATCAAAATACTTTCAAAATCTCCCACACCTTGAAACCCAATAATTGAGCATCAGAATGGAAAAAACCAAAGATAACGGAAGTATGGACATCAGAGGTCCTAAATATGAGGACAAAGTATTAAAACTGGAAGACAGGACTGTTAAAAGTAATCAACTAATGAAAGACACTTTGAAAACAATAAAAGATCATGAAAAACATTGATTTAAAATCTCCTAGATTATGTGATGAAGATTAATCCGAGACAAATTTTAATTAGTAAAATATCAGAAGATGACCTAAAGACCTCTGTACTGAACTGATATCAGAAAACTTTCCAGATAAGGGAAATGAGTATAACATACTGACAAGTGAGGCATATAGAAGCTGAATTAGTCATGCTCAGGAAAAACAAAACAAAACTATAAGACACATCATAGTCATAATCACAGAAGTCTAACACAAAAATAGAATCTTAGAAACAGAAAAAACTATACATTATTTATAAGTATAAACATATTAGAATGATAGTATTCTTCTCAGTAGAACTTGGAGTTGAAGTGCTTCAAACGAAAAAGAACAATTCCCACTCTGGCTAATATCCTGAAAAAGTATCAGGACTGATGAATAAATAAGATATTTTCATGATAAAGAGTACCTAAAGAAATTCATGATCATCAAACTAGCACTCCAAATATTCTCAGGGATCTCCAACAAAGAGACAATGATGCTGACAACATGTTTAATGGAATGAATGTACCAGATAATGTGAACAGTTAAGTAGAAATGAAAAGCAACACAAAATAAGGCGATGAACATTACAGCAGAAATCAATGTAACTGAGGCCAAGAAAAAAATACAAATAATCAATTAATGGAAGAGTTGGTTCTCAAAAGAACAATAATAATAATGAAGTATACAAATCTTTGGTTTGCATGGCAAACCAATACCTATCAGTAATCACTCTCAGTGGAAGTGGTCTCAGTTCCCCACTCATAAAACTTACATTAGAATGGATCAGAAAACAAAAATTAAAGGTATGCTCTATACTGTACAAGAAACCCATTTAAACCAAAAAGAAACTCATAGCCTGAACTTGAAGGACAAAAAACATTCTTTTATGCTAAGGAACTAAAAAAAGAGATTAACTATTCTGAATTCATACAAATTTAACTTCAAGGTCTAATTGATCAAATGGGGCAAAGAAGTTCATTAATGGGATCATACAACAGGAGGAATGAATAATTATTATATATGCAATGAATAATGGTATACTCAATTTCATAAATTACTACTGGACACAAGTGTTAAGCAAAAGTACAGGGGGGATCTTAATATCTGACTGTCATAAATAGATAGATGAAATAACAAAAAATCATTATAGAAATATCAAGGTTATACAAAATCTTTTGACAAATAAACTTAATACATACCTCCAAACAGCAACACACACTTCCCAATAAAGCAATCTTAACAAATACAAAAAAAATGTCAATAATAGTGCAAGACAGTGGAAATCAAAGGCAAAATAAAACATGGAAATAATGCAAATAAATAGAAACTAAATAACATACTCTCAAATAATCAGTGGGTTATAGAAGAAATCACAGGAAAAGCAAGATAACTTCTGGAACTAAATGATAATACCAGTACAAAATACCAGAATTTATTTGATACAATGAAAGCACTCTTAAGAGCTAAGTTTGCATCTGTGAATGGCCTCATCAAAAAACAGAGCAAGTCCAAAGAAGCAGCTTAATGATACACCTCAAGGACATAGAAATATAGGAACAATTCAAGCATAAAGTTAGTATAAGAAAATTATGAACATTACAGCAGAAATCAATGTAATTGAGAACAAGATAAAATAATACAAATAATCAGTTAATGGAAGAGTTGAGTCTCAAAAGAATAATAATACTAATAAAGTATATAAATCCTTGGTTTGCTTGGCAGGCTAGCCAAACAAATGAGAGAAAAGACTAAAATCAATGCAACTAGAAATGAAAATGGTGAAATCACAACAGACACTGCCAAAAAAATCATTATTAATAACTACTTTGCAAACCTGTATACCAATAAATTGGAGAATTTGGAATACATGAATAGATTCCTAGTTACATATGAGTTATCTAAAATGAACTAAGATTAAAAAGTATGAATAATCCAATAACAGGCAGTGAAATGGGAGCAGAAATAAAAATTCTTCTAACTAAGAAAGGCTCAGGCCTAAATAGATTCATTATAAATTCTACAAAAACTTCAGGGAGGATCTGAAAACAATACTCTTGAGGCTCTTTAATGAAACCATAAATGAAGAGGTACATCTAAAATTATTCCTTAAAACTACTATTACCCTAACTTCAAACTGAGACAAGGATCCAATCAGAAAAATTAATTATAGGCCAATCTCTTTAATGAATATAGACATAAAAATCCTCAGAAACATATAGGCAAAAAAAAAAATGCAGCAAATTTACGACAAATCAAATATCATGACCAAGAAAACAGGCTTTATTCCAGAGATTTAAGAATAGTTCAACATATATAAATCAATAAAAGGAATATGTCACAATCAACAGAATCAAGGTCAAAATCACATGATATTCTCAATACATGCAGAAAAAAAATCTTTGACAAATCTGACATTCTTTCATGATAAAATCATAGAAGAAAATAGCTACACAAAAACCTTATTTCAATCTGGATTTAAGTACTGCTGACATTATACTAAATGGGGAAAAACCAAAAGCTTTCCCTCTAAAATCAGAGACAAGACAAAGATGTCCACTATTACCACTCTTATTTAACACAGCACTTCAAACAGTATCAAAATCAATTAGGGAAGGAAAATAAATAAAAAGTGTATGTACAGGAAAGAAAAAACCAAATTATCATTGTTTCTAGATGAAATGATCCTCTACATAGAAAACTCAGAAAAATCCTTGAAAAATCTCAAAGAATTAATAACCAAATATAGCAGGACAGAAAAGTCACATAGTGAAATTCCTATGTACCAATAGCAAACCTATCAAGAAAGAATTTAAGAAAAAGTAACACTCAAGATAAGCACCAAAAACTTAAATACTTAGAATTAACCAAATTAAAGAGGCAAAAGACAATGAAAATCCTAACACCTTTATAAAGGATACTGAAGAAGACATCTGAAAATGGAAAGATGGCCCCTGTTCCTGGATACACAGAACCAATATAGTCAAAATGGCCATATTTCCAAATGATATACAGATTTAATATAATTCTAATCAAAATTACAAACACATTCTTCAAAGAACTAGAAAAACCTCAATAATTCCTATGGAACCAGAAGAGATCCTGGATAGCAAAAACAATCCTGAATAACAAGAACAAATCTGGAGACATGACAACCGTAAACGTCAAGCTATGCTACCAAGGTATAGTGATAAAAAATGGCATTGCTTTATCACAAAAATAGACATGTGAATCAATGGAACAGAATACGGGATGCAGAAAAAACACCAGGCACATTCAACTATCTGATTTTCATAAAAGGGCCAAAAAGTATAGGAGAAAAATGATGGCAAATCTGTAGCACATGCACTGCACAGGTCTGTCTGTGTCATCGAAAGCTCTAGAATGTTTGCCATCACTTCACTAGAAGAAAAATACCCTCTTTCTCATAAATGGTGCAAGGAAACTATCTGTCCACATGCAGAAGAGTGGATCTAGACTCACATCTCTCACCATGTATTACAATAAAATAAACAAGTTTCAAAGGACTTAATGTTGAAACAAAGTTAATCTGTTGGAAGATACTAGTATAAGTATTGAAGCCATCGCCCTACATAAAGACTTTCTGAGCAGAACACATTTTGCCAGGAAGTAATACCAGGAATCAACAAGTATGATCAGTCATATCAAATTAAAAGAGTCTGCATAGAAAAAGAAACACCCCAAAGAATAAGAAAAAAATTAGTCATCAGTTCCTCAGAGGAGAAATATCTAGAAGATATAAAGATTTTTTTAAAAAATTAAACCTTCCAAATTAAAAGACTCAGTCACAAATGAACAAGCGAAATGAATTAGACATTTCTTGGAAGAAATACAAAGAACTGTGGAATACATAAAAAATTTTTAACATTACTGCACATTAGACAATTGCAAATTAAAGTGATGCTGAGATTCTGTCTCACCCCAGAAAGAATGGCTGTCATCAGAAAAACAAATAACAAATTCTGCTGAGGCTGCAAGGGAAAAGGAGCCTTTCTACACTGTTAGTGAAAAAGAATATTAGTACAAAAAATATATAAATCAGTATAGATAGCATCAAAAAATTAACATACAAATTCCATTTGATTTAGCTATTTTCTCTCCAGGTATGCGACCAGGATTAAAAGGTCGTATTACAGTGATATACGCATGTCCATATTTACAGCATCATCATTCATCATAGCCAACTCTTAAAGGGCACCTACATTTCCATTAACAGATGGAAAACAAGTGGTACTTATGCACAGTGGAACAGGACTTTGCGTAAAGAGTGATAACTCATTTGTAAGAAAATAGATGTTCCTTGAGACCATAATATTAAGTGAAAAAAAAAATAACCACACAAGCTTAAATATTACATTGTATCCTCCATCTGAGAAACCTGAAATATAAATAAAGATCAAAATAAAGATAGATAATAGTAAATAACTAGATTGGTATTTCTCAAATAGGAAAGGGATCAAGAGATTGAGGAAGCTGTGTGGGCAGGGAGGAAAAGTGATTTAAAAAGAAAATGAGATGTGTTACGTAGTTGTACCAACTCCTCATGAAAAGTAAACAAGTACCAATACAAATAAATAAATAAATTGTAAAAAGCATTGAAGATATTTTATTTTATCATCATCTTTCTTTACACAATAAAAATAAGCACACTTGAGTATGAGTGTTTATATTTCACATTGGAACAATAATTTATTTTTACATTTTATTTATATGCAATTCAAACAATCTATCACTAACACATATATTTAAGCAAAATGCGTCCAAATAGTATGAATATCTACACATGGTTAAAGGTTAATTAAATTTTAAATATTCATTATCATTTCTGCTTACTTGCTCAATTTCCTATAGAAAAGCTCACTTTTAATATTGTTGCAAAAACTGAAATTCAGAATATTCACTTAAATGAATTTACCTTGTTTATTGCAGTAATTGATGCAAATAATTATTCTAAATAATTTATAAAATATTTAAAATAATTTATAAAATAATTTATAAAATATTTAAAATAATTTATAAAATAATTTATAAAATAATTTATAAAATATTTTATAAAATAATTTATAAAATATTTAAATTTTTACTCTGCGTACTCTAGTAATTTAACATTCAGAACTCTGCTTCCTGACAGTGGATGAGGTAACAGTGAAGACCGGCACTGGTACAGTGATGACTTCATGGTGTTATGATTTGAATTGTCCTCTAATAATCATATGTTGAAGTCTCGATTCACAGTATCTCAGAATGTGACTGATTTGGAGATAGGTCTTTAACGTGTGAGGCTAAGCCTTAGTCCAATATAATTGGTGCCCTCGTAACAATCAGACAAAAAAACAAACAAAACTTACCAGTAATGTCCATTCTATCTATAGTGTTGTTTGAGGAACACACATTTTGTACTCATAATATTACTATGTTCATCACAAAAGAGAAGTTCTCTTACCACTTAAAGTGAGAAATTTTAGCTGAATTAGTTTTTAAAGTATGTTTATGCTATCATACTAACCACTCAAAACTATTTGCTTCTGACCTTCAAAAGTTGAACATTTTCATTTTCAACAAATATTCGGAATTGGGTGAGATAAAAGAAAAAAGGTTTTGCCTGGTTTCACAAGTCTGCCAATTTAAGTTCTGATGTAAGAACTCCTGCCCTGGAAGGGAAAGAGCAGTTGCCATCTGCAAGGCAAGGACAGTGAAAGGTCTTCAAGATAATGCTTTCCTCCACTCTAAGTGAGGGGACACCCTTATGCAGTGAGTCACTGAGGATGTATGGACTTTTCTTTAAAAATATCCCTTCTGTAAGGGATGCAGAGATTTATTTTGATAACTCAGTATTAGGAAATCATTTATTTAATGCAATAAAGCAAGAAAGAAAATAAGCAGGACTAGTCCTTGTCCAATATTTATCTTCAATATACAAACTTAGACAAAGAGGGAGAAAGAAAAGATGAGGAGAAAAACAGAGAAAATAAGTACTCAAAATGGAGTATCATATTTAACAAATATTGTTGTCACAGTCCAGAATCATTGACCCTTGAAAGATATTTAGTGCCCCTTTCGTCTGCTAATGACTGCTAGTACCTTTTTGGGGATCACATAATTGGTCCCCAGTGTAGCAGTATCATCTGATTATTGACTTTTTACCATTTGCTACAGTCCATGCTAAATTGCTTGCACTTTTTACTCTAATGCCCAGAAGCACTATATGAAGTGTGTACATTTCCTCAATGTATAAGAAATTTAAAAATTAGAGAAGTTACATTACTTACCTCCAATCATCAAAACATAACTGCTAGATTCTGCTTCTTTTCAAGTTCTCCCCCTTCAAAATTATTCTACATGATATTTTTGCTGAATCACTGACCCTTTGAAAGAAAAGCTATTTTCCGGCTTATTTTCCAATCATAGACACTTTCATCAGCTAGACACAATGACTGTGGTCTACCACCTGTCCCTTTCAATGGATTAAATCACCCTAGATGTCGTCTTTGATTTCACCTTTCAACTGTATGAAACTTTCGGTAATCGTTTCGGTATAATCATACCGGCAGATTATCTTCTCTATAATTTCTAGCTGTCCAGTTATGAAATGGAAAACTCTCCATGTCATTGCAGAGACAATTAAGAGTCTCCTCTCAGTAAATGTTCTCCATGAATACGTGAAACATTATCTATCATGGCTTGTGTTTAGGCTTGTGTTACCCAAAACTTCACCCCATCATAGGTGGGGCTTTTTCAGAGCAGTAGGGTCTAGACTGTGTGACTGATTATTGGTGCAGTGCTGGGACTAAGGGAGCTCGGATTAGGGGTGCATGATTACTAAATTTGTCCACTAATTGGCTTGGCACTCACCATAAACTGGGTACCCTGCATAACTGTAAAAGAAGCAGAATGAAACTGCTAAGGTCCTTTTTTAGTTAACGTGTAACTTGGTGCCTTCTGCAGGCCATGAATTGCTTCTCCTTTGCAGTGTCCTTCTGCCACTATAGCCAGTCAATTATGGACTGAAACTTCTAAAAACTGTGAGCTAAATAAACCTTCCTCTTTTAATTTGGAGTATTGGGTATTTTGTCTCACAATGAAAAAAGTAACTAAGAGAATATGGCAAGTTTCTATGTGCTGTCTTACCTCTGGAACTCTAAAGCAGGCATCAGTAAACTATATCTATAAATTAGCAGATAATACAAATGCTAAATTTTTCAGGTCATATAATGTCTGTTGCAAACACTAAATCCTTGTGTACTGTGAAAATAACCATAGACACAATGGAAATTATTCGACTTGATAGTGTTGAAAAAATGTTTTATTTACAAAGACCGAAAGCCCAGTCCAAATTTAATCCATGTACCAGAGTGTTCTATTTCTTTTAAAACATGGTAATGTTTTGTATTACTCCAAATCACAATGAACTAAAATTTCTTTTTAAATGGAATTTGAAGTCTGATTCTGATTTCTCCTTGCCTAGACACATTAATAATATAGCTATGTACTTTAATAGATTAGCAAATTCTATAACATTTAAGTATGAGAGAAAATAAAATGATCCACTGACTGTTGTTAGGTGCTTTGCAAATATTAGCATTGGATTTATGTTAAAAATTACATGTACATTTTCTACCCAGTGGAAATATGACTTGAGTATTAATCAGATTAACATGGTTTACTTGATGAATAAAACTCCAAGGAAATACAGTCATCATTTTTCAACTCATCTTTGTCTAGAAATGAGTTTAACAGGTTCAAAACAAGAAGAAATAAGTGCCACTTTACTGTTCAATTAAGTTTTAATGGAAAAATCATGATAAAACAATCCAAGCACTTGTAGATTTTAAGTAAAATGCATTTCTTTTATTCATAAACCCTGAATTTAAAATGATGGCTTCAAAAAAGAGAATGAAATTGGTTTGTCAAATATAGCACTTCACTTTTCCTATGTTTCCTCTTTCTGGACCATCAGGTACTAATATCAATGGGAAAACAGGAAGGCAGGAAGGAAAGAAGTCAAACTGGCCAAGATGCAATATGTGCACAAATGGATTCTTCACAATGAGTGCACTTAATAAGTATTTCAAACACATGCTAATACATAGAGGGAGAGAATAAGCTTGAGAAATCATTATTATTTATATTCAAAGTATCTCTGAAGTTTTAGCTTATCAATTGTTAAGGAAAATCAAATAAATAATTCCACAAAACACGGAAATTATCCTGTGGTCATATTATATGTATTTTTAGTTAGATACTGATTATACTCTCTAAGTAAAAGTAGTTTTGCATGCATAATATCACTCTATCTTGACAATAGAATATGAAATAGATATACCTTTGTATTTTGGATATAAAGACTAAAGTTTATAATAAGCCAAGTAACTTTTCTTGGTTTATTAAAGACGTAATTGTACCAGAAACTTTGCTAACTTTCCGGCAAGCATTAACTAATATTATAGTCATGGACACACTAATAAAGAAAAAGACAGAGAGAGAGAGAGAGAGAGAGAGAGAGAGAGAGAAACACACAGACAGGTAGACAGACAGACAGACAGACAGACAGACGCAAGTAAAGAGGAACAAAAACATATTTTTCATTGAACAATTCCCTAAGTACTATTTCATTTGCTCCTAAGTCTAGTTAAATGATAATGTTCTACTTATTTTTGTATTCCAATGTAAAACAAAAAACAAGCACTGAATAATTCTTTTTTAATTATTATAAGTTAACAGAGAATAAATATTAATACATGTATTTTACTTTCTTTTTTATTTAAAAAAACAAAATACAAAAGAGTAGAAATGATATAGAATTTCAAAAAAATAACATTCAGAAATCATCTCTAGCTGATATATTACATATTGTTATCTTAAAAGTAGCTGTTTAAGTTACAAAATCAAAGCATAAAAAATTAACAATCAATGACAGCACACACTATTGTTTGATGAAAAAGATATGATTTTTATTTTGCTTTCAATATACATCACAATGTATTTATAAATAATTTGGAAGAGTTGATCAAATATCTCAATTTATTTGAAAATTTTCTGTTTTATAATCAAACTTCAGTGAAAGACTCCACAAATTATTTTCAATTTAAATAGAATTAAATGTTAAATAACTTTTGAGAAGACATATCCATATCTGGTTTGGTTTAGTTCTATGTAGTGCCACTGACTTGATTGAAAATTACAAGTTCCAGTGAGACACAGCTTAGCTACATTCTGAAATCCATTGTTCAATCTATGTGTGACTCTGGATTACCTTTGTTCCGTGTTGTCAGCCAGGCCCACTGTTTGGGTAGAGGATGATGTGTTGACTTGGGGAAGACAGAAGAAAAGAAGCAATGGTGACATTAATGGAAAATAAAGGAGTACAGTAGAGAAAATAAAAATGATTACTATTATTTATGATTCATTAGGTACAAACTTATACTATGTATTACTTTTTTATGTTTAAACATCCTTTACTGAAACTCAAAACTGACATAGAAGTAATTATCTGGAGAAAACGAATGTTGATTGTGTACAATGTGGACAGAAAAGAACTTAGGCAGTGTGAGTTTGCTATAAACACATAGAAAACTAGTAATATGGTTATCAATCCTGCACGCTTAAACATACATGCAGTTATATCCTTTGGAACACTTTCTTCTCTCTTTTTTTACAAGAGCAATTACACACTTTGGGTTTTATTACTCCTACGGTTCTTACTACTTTTCACACTAGAGACACTGTGTCTAAGCCACATGGGGTCGCTCCTTCCCCTGTCAGACCAGAGTGCAGTATCAAGGTGCCAGAGCACTTGGCTTCTTAGAAGCCTTTCCCTTCACTTGTAAGTTGCTAGCTTCTCTTTTTGTCTTTCCTCTTTTTGTGTCCTAATCTCCTCTCCTCACATGGACAACGGTGCAATCAGATTGGAGTTCAGAAACATCACTTCATTTAACCTTTAATTACTTCAAACAAGTACATTCCGAGGTATTGAGAATTCAACTCTCAAAATATGAATTGGTGCTAAGGGTAAAAGGGATACAATTAAGCCCATCACAGAAGACAGGTAAGGCTAAAGGATCATCTGGTCAGGTGCCCTGCCTGGAGCTGCTCACTTTTTAGTGTGGACTGGTTCCTCAGGTCCTAGATTGTGGAATGCGTGGTGTGGCAGCAGTGAGGGTAGGGACACATTTTCAGGGTGGCCCTCTTCTCCAGGCTCCCAACCCCGAGTAAACTGTGAGAACAACTGGATTCAATATACAGAAAAATTCATAAAAATTATATTATCTTCTTTTGAATAAGAACAAGATGTAGAAATACTGGCTCAATTAGTGAAATATTTTAAGTGTCTAAAAAAGTAACTTTCACCCTTTTTTTAATCTGTTCTAGCTAAAGTCACTTTGAATACTCAATCTAATGGAAATTTAGCACACAGTCAACACTTTGTAATAATATTTATCTCTAGGTAATTTTAACACTTGCAAAATTTTTATAAATACATAGCAATTCTAAATTTGAAGTCCTTACAAATGTTCTATTCTATCACAGAAGTGAGATCATCACAGCTTTGTCTAATCTTTCAGCCAAATCAAAAATACCACACGATTCCAAAAACTAATTCTAATAAATTTCCTTGTTTTATTTTGTTGTATAACCTTCATCAAATGCATATCAAGTAAACATAAATCTAAGTGAGGCACATATTGCTAGACTAGTTGTTCATTTTTAATTGAAACACTAGAGGGCACCCTTTCCTTGTTAAAATATGCTGCTTTAACATAGTGACATCTCGAAGGATGACTCTGTAAAAGTAACCTTCCTCCTATTTTTAAACTTTTTGGGCCTGATTCAATGTTCAATTTATTCTAATTTTACTGATCCCCAAAGTCACATCATATTATTTTAAGTGATATTTAGTTGATTTGTAACTGACATGAATTCTATCCTGAGGAATCTCAGCATTACAGAGTTTAAGAGCATCAGCTCCCCCAGCACCATGATGATGAACAAACCCGGCATTGTTTTATCAGTGTTTGTGATGTTATCTAGCAAATAGGAGCCAGTCTAAATTTCTGAATCTCGGTCTACAAAAATTCATCTTTACAGTGTCACATTTTCCCATGAATAGCACACTAGTACCAGGTTAGCTCAGTTTAAACTGCAGTGGCAATGAGACTTGCCTAGAGGGAAGGATAGAAACTGAGAATTCAGAGACTTGAGTAGTAGTAATCGGTGCTATTTACCTAGCAGTAGCTAATGCATTGCAGTTACTTAAGCATTTTACTTACACTGTTTCCTTGATATCACACTAATTACTGTCTTATTCTCATTTTTAACTTGCAAAAAAAGTCCTCAGAAACACGACAGTAGTAGATAATTCTACATGAAAGTTATCATATTGGTGTTGCTCTAACAAAATGCCAAAAACTAGGTAATTTATAAATAATATATAATTATTTCTTAGTGTTAAAGGACAAATATCAAAGCATCTGTAGGTTCTGTCTAGAACGAATCAGCAAATTTAATGCTGATGTCCTCACATGGTAAAAGGAACAAGGGTGAAAATACCTACTATTTCTCTCTAATCTTTTTAAAGAGTTGATAATCCCATTACTGGAGGCTCATCTTCATGATTTAATCATCTAATGACTCTACCTCTTTGTGATTGTTCCCACAAAATTTTGGCTGGATACATTCAGACCACAGCAAACAGCACTTGCAAATTTCAACAAATTTATCAGTATGATTTCTTGAAATTTTCTGTATTTATTTTAGGGAAAGTAGTTCCATAGGGGTGTGATATTATAATGGACAAGAGCAATGGGATGTATTTACTCTGAATGCTTGGTAAGCGAGTATATTAAGTGATTACTAAATCATGTTGGTATTTCCTTAATTATAATTGACTTCAATTAGAAATTGACTACTCAATTTGATATGCAGTCTTAAGTCTGTAGTAATTAGGTTAACAACATAAATGTAGACTGTAGCATATCCTTCAAATGCTTTTAAGTTGAAAGGGGAAAAATTCCAGAGTAACCTAGAGAAGGAAATTGTCACAGACAATGAGATAACAGAATAGTTGCACACAATTAGGAGAGATGGAGAGATAGATTTTGCAGGTCATCAATGGGGCAGGATCGCTACAAGGTTTAAAAAAGGCTAAAAGCTATGACTCCTTTTTAATGCCAGTTCTTTCTTGCCATGTAGGGAATCCATGGCATTATAGTGGCTAAGAATTATTAGAGGATCCTTGCCACATTTTAGATGATGATTTACTAAGAGACTTCCATTCTGTGTCTAGTTCATGTGCAATCTACTCACTCACTTGTGGGCCCTTATCACTGTGTGTACACATTTACAACACATACAAATGCAGGCACCTACATGAGCATGTGCTCCTGGACACAATCTCACAGAATAAACAGTTCAGAAAGTTTTAAGAATTGCACTTCCTAAAAGTTTGTTGCAGTAGAAAAATTTCAGTCATTTATGATTAGAATAAAATATTTGCATTTTTTCTACAGTCAGAAAATCCATTAAGGCTAACACGTTCTTTTTGCACATGGAATTTTTTAAATTAAAGGTAAAATCTGGTACATGTTTAACAGTGGAGTTCCTATTATTTATGTTCATTTGAACAGGAGACAATACTTAGTATATTTTTAGAGGGAAGAAAAAAAATTTTTTTAATTTTAATTTTTAAGGGGATAAAACAAAAGAGGACAGGACAAAACAAATCAGAACAGAACAATGCATGTAACACAACACTTCATAACCAGACAACCAGACATCAACAGTAGCTACCATAAAGTCTCTTTTCTTCGAAATAGTTGAGCATATCTTCACACACAATATTATCAAACATAACAAAATAGTATAAAAAGATTCAAAAGAATGAAAGCATTACAAGACTTCAAAACTAAAAAACAGGAAATGAACAATGGCTACTATAGTATCTGATTTTCCTCAAAAAGTTTCTCTATAGCGTCACACATAATTAAATCAAATAAAACACAACAGGATAGAACCAATCAAAACAGAAGAACAAGAGCATGGTAGGACTTCAAAGCAAGATGATAGCAAATTAACAATGGCTACCATAATGTCTTATTTTCGTCAAAATAGCTATTCCCATAATTACTCATAATAAAATCAAACAACAGAATAAAACCAATCAAACAAATGAATGAAAGCATTATAAGACTTCAAAGCAATATAATAGGAAACCATCATTACCATAATATATCCCATTATATTCAAAATAGCTTCCCCTACCATCTGACAGCATAGAATCTAACAAAACAAGACAGAACAAAGCCAAACCTAACAAAATTGTGTAAACAGTGCAAGAGTTCAAGATAAGACAATATGAAATTGACAGATGTTTCCACTTTCCCTCCCAGGTATTTCCTCCTCTGCTCTTACATTAACATTTTGCTTTTGGATCCCATTAACTCCTTTTGTTTCTTATGCTAGGGTTGACATGTATGAGTTCAAACTGTTGCAGCCATGAACATGATCTTCAGTTGCATCCATTTACCTACAGGCGCCTTGAGATTATTTTACTTTATAGCTGGGTAGCTTTCCACTGCATGAAAATACTGTATCTTTCTTATCCCTTCTGCCATTGATGGGCAAGTTACTCTTGTAATTTTTTTTTTATTTTCCTGTCACATGAAACAATTGTTTTCTCTCCTTTGATTTTCAGTCTATGCATTTCCTTTCCAGTTAAATGTGTTTCTTGTGTACATGTATCGATGGATCTTGTTTGTTGATTCACTCTCCCTGTGTTTCTTTTTATTGCTGATCTGAAGGATTCTACATTAATGGTGACAACCCACATACATTGGTTTGTCTCTGTCTGCCCTGCTATTCTCCTGTTATTGGTTCCCCTCTTTCCCCCATTCTTCAAATGCCTGTTTTATTTGGTTATCCTCTTCTGCTACTGTTCCTGGAACCATGGTCTGCTTTATCTCTCTCTAGAATATCCTTTAACACTCTCTGTAGGGTTGGTTTGGTAGTCATGAATTCCTTCAGTTTTTATCATAGAAGTATCTTATTTTTCCATCAATTTTGAAAGATAGTTTTGTAGGATAGATCAATCTTGTTTGCAAGTTGTTTTCTTTTAGGGTTTGAAATACTTCACTCCAAACTCTTCTTGACTTGATGGCTTGCGTTGATAAGTCTGCTGTGATTCTGATTGGTTTTCCTTTATAGGCGATCTATCTCTTTTTCTCTAACAGCTTTTACTATCCTGTTCTTGTGCTGAATTTCTGGGATCTTGATTATTATATGTCTGGGTATAGATTTACTTTAGTTATGACTAGTTAGAGTCCTATATGCCTCACTTATCTGCATGCTAGATCCATTTCCCATGTTTGGGAAATTTTCTTCAATTACTTCTGTGAATAGCCTTTTAATTTCATTTGCGTTGACCCCTGTATCTTCAACTACACCTATCACTCTTAAGTTATGCTTCTTTGCATCATTTTGCAGCCACTGGATTATTTCCTGATTCCATGTTGGTTTTTAAGAGATCTTTCTTCTCTTGATCACTAGCTGTTATCCTGTTTTTAAGGTTTGAAAGTCTATATTGAGTCTCTTTCAAGTGGTTTTGCCAGGTTTCTGTTGAATTTTTAATTTCCTGCTTAGTTCTTTGAATCTGTTTCCTGCATTGTAATTCCTTTCTACATTCATTCAATGTTTCCATCAATTTCCTATGCTCCTCTTTATTGTTTCTGTCTTCTTTAGACCTACTGAACTATTCTTTCCATATGTTTGTGGTTTCTTCTTTTACTTGAGACATTATTTCTGATTTGACTGCTTTTACAATCTCATGAAGTTGTTTCCTTACTTCAGTTGCTATCCCCTCAGAGATTTCAGGTGTGTGACTTCCATTTTCTTCCATGATTGTAGCTCCCAGAGTTTTTCTGTGCGGGGTAGAGGTTTCAGTTTGCCTTTTGCTCCTTCATCTTGACATTTTTCTGTGTTTCTCTCAACAAACTGGTTGTGGGGTCTCAGGCACTTCCTGTGTTGGCTGCCCCTAGGCAGTGTAGGGGGATAAGATAGGCAACTAGATTCTTCTAATTCCAGATTTCTAGAGAGATAGCAGGACATGGAGCAGGCTTCTCTAGACATATGCAGCTACACTGTGGCTTTGCTGATGATCAGGGGTGCATGGAGGTGGGTCTGCTTCTCTCAGCCGATGTGTCTACACTGGGACTCCCATGACGGTAGCAGACACACAGGAGTGTGTTTGTTTGATTCTGCTCTTGGGTGATGGCTGCCTGAGGGAACCAAGGGCCTCCAATGGTGGCCTTCAGATGCACAAGGCTTACCTGGCTGTGTGTCCCTCCTCTTGTTGGCTGCCTGCAGGAAGGAGCCTTCTGATGGCAGCTCCCTGAGGGTGAAGGCAGATCTGCCAGCTCTCTCTGCCCATGCTGGCCATCTTCAGGATGTAGCATTTTGGTAATGGTGGGCAGCAGGCAGAGGTGGATTTGTCTGTCTCCCTCAACCCACACTGGGTATACAGGAGAAGGCACCTTCCAGTGGCGGTGCTCAGCAGGCAGAGGCTGATCTCCTTGTTTTCTCGACCCATGGTGGGTGCACAGAAGAAAGGCAAGAAAGATTATAGAGAAATTGAATAGTATTTGAAAAGGATGAAATGACTATTTTTAAAATACCTGTATTGGTAAGAGTTGTCAACATAGGTATTTTGTGTACCAAATGCTGTAGTGATTGCAAACGAACAATGTGGTAACATACCTGAGATGATTTCCAAATAAAGTATGGAAAATGCCACTTCTCGGTAGGGAAAACCACAGAAGTAAGTTAGACAAAGGTCTACCTCAAAAAGATCTGTATTTATATTACGTGACGGATCTGATTTTATCTCAAATCCATGAGAAATCCATGAGGTTCTCAAGAAAATTACTTTGTAGAAAGACTCTCTGTTTGAATTGAAGAAACAAGTACAAAAAAAAGGGGGGGGGATAATATTAGTCACTTAAATTCCTCACAAGAAGAAGGCTGATAATGCTACTCAGATGCAAACAGGTGTTCCCCTTCTTGAAAAATGAAAGACTGCTTAGCAGGAAAATACTAGAGGCTGCATTGCATCACACATAAAACCTCAGTCATGGGGCCCAACAGAGGTCTCTCTTTTCACTAAAGCTATTCTTAAAGCCTCATTAGAAATTCCTAGAATTTCCATATTTCAATTTCAAAGCTGCGACAAAAAAGCATTTTTACTTTATCTCCCTATTTAAGAATAGAGTTGTGTGTGCACGTTAGCTTATGTATCTGCAACCCAACCATGTGCTGTCTGTGTGACAGCAGATAAATTGCCTCTTCAGTTCCCTAACTGTATAAACAGATAAAACAATTCCCAGGAGCTTCCTGAAGGATTAAAACTAATGCTATATTTTCATTTGTGTTTGGTTTGTGTCCCCCAAAGCCACATTTGGTCATAGGTGAGGCTTTTTAGAAGTGGTTGGATCTAGAGTGTATGATACTGGGATGGATCCATGGTATATTGCTAGGCTTGAGGATGCTAGGATTATGAGTGTGTGATTACTACCTTAGCCCATTGATTGGTATGGCACCCACCCTAAGCCAGATAGAACAGACAGAAACATGAAATGGATGGAAGGAAGGTACTATTGTCATTTGAATTTTTATGGCTTCCTTTTACTCTTTTCAGCCTGCCATGAACGGTTTCTCCTTTCCAGT